>NC_138512.1:53112771-53779958 GCF_964252035.2 Podarcis erhardii
CCAAGAGCACATTATAGTCATTGGCATTGAACAATGTGGGAGGGGCCTGAATGTATTATCCAACCACATGGCTTTACCCTTTTACTGGAGCGAAGCTGCTTTATCATTAGTCAGAGTGAGATGATCACCTCATTACCAGCAGTGAATTAAGGTCCAACTGCTTATCTGGTTAACTTTTGTACGCAGAATGGGTGGAGATACCATCTAAACCTTTGGCTCAGGCAGCAAAATGTTGTGGGCAGCTGAGGTGAACCACAAAATGGTGCTCTCCCTCACCTCTAGGCCAGGGAAGAATTATTAGTAGTGGTTGTAGTAGCATTAATAGTATATTTTTTATACGACCTGTCATCTAAAGATCATAGGGTGGTTCACAAGATAAAAACACGAGATAAAAGCACAAAGAAATAGTTAAAACAAAACATTAACATCAAGAACAAGGAGGGAGTGAAGATCTACATCAGGAAAGAGTATTATGGGTGGGGGGGATGGAGAAGACCAGCAGTGCCTCTTCTTCACTGAGAGGTCACTGTGGAGGCAGCATTGTGGAGGGCAGCAGATCTGGCCTCCAAGGAGCACATGGAGTGGGTAGCAGCAGTGGGTGATGCATTGCTTAGGTCCTGCTGCCTGAGATCGTTGCTTTACCTTGCCTCATGGGTGGCTGGCCCTGCCTGAAAGCATTGTTGGGACGCAACCAGGATATCTCTCTCTATTTGCATTATTTGTTCATCATCATCCATTCTTAAGGAAATCAGCCCTGCGTGCTCACTGGAAGGACAGATCCTGAAGCTGAGGCTCCAATACTTTGGCCATCTCATGAGAAGAGAAGACTCCCTGGAAAAGACCCTGATGCTGGGAAAGATTGAGGACACAAGGAGAAGTGGACGACAGAGGACGAGATGATTGGACAGTGTTCTCAAAGCTACAAACATGAGTTTGACCAAACTGTGGGAGGCAGTGGAAGACAGGAGTGCCTGGCGTGCTCTGGTCCATGGGGTCACAAAGAGTTGGACATGACTAAACGACTAAACAACAACAACGTTCATCATCACACTGTTTTCATTGACTGTTTCCTAAGGTGTTAAAGGCAGAGGAAGGAGGAGTGGGCAGGAATAAAAAGTATGGCACATATTTATGTTGTTAAGGATTTGAGAGGGGAAAGGGTCTCTCTAGTGTGACAATTTTCCTACTGAGGAAAATGGCGACCTAAGACAATGGCAGAAGTTTGAGTAAAGCAGGAGTGGAGGGTCACAGAGGGGGAAAGTGGTGGTTTTTACAGACAGTGAGTTTAGCTATGCTGGAGGAAACCATTCTAAGTTCCATTAAGTGGAAATTTTAAAAAAACAAAAATAACAAAATAACAAAAAAAAGCTTCGCTTAAATTTGCCAGCAATTCTAGATTAATCAGCAAAGATTTGGATTTCTACCAACTGTTCTTCATATCGCATGAGAGCATAGGTGAAGGTACCAGTAAGAAATGCAAAATGATTGCAAACCCAATACTAAGGGAGAAGATATCAAAATGAAAAACCATGCATTGCATTCTAAACAAGCACTGGAGATGGACTGGAGAATATCTGGCTTTGTAAAGCAGACCCACAAAAGTTTGAGGAAGCAGTTAACTTGATTTAGTGCCACTGAGAGATCAATCTGTTCTAATGTATTATTCTGTCACTGTAGATTGGTGGATTGATCACATTTTGACTGGTGCAGCACCTTACTTGCCAACAAACACAGGCTAATCTGTCCACTTGGTTTCAACGGAGTACAGTCAGTAGGCACTAACTAGGTCTGATCAATACCAGCCTCAGAGCCTTCCCCCCCCCCACGCCAAGTAGAACTATTCAGTGCTAATTACATTTTCTGATGTAATTGTTAGAAGTAAAGTAAAATGACAGTTCAATGGCAACAGAATTCAGTAGTGATGGCTCAAATAGTACACCGTGGTCGAGGACCTATTCTGGCTCTGACTTACCTGGCAGACTGTGATAGTGATTTCATTTAGAAATCACTTTTGATAGACTGCTGTAGAACAGGAAAAAGTGATTGTTACCAAGGGGAAGTCTAGGGGGTGGTTCACAGAATTAAGCATGCCCTACAGTTCTTTTTGTTTGACAAAGATCAGTTCAGACACTTGTAATTTATCATTATCAGTCACTGGGTTTATTACTGAGTGAATATATTGCATGCATAACATAAGGAGACACCCATTCCCACCACCCTTCTGAGTAATACCCCTCCCCACCTTCTCACTATATAGAAAGGTCCGGTGACTTCTGTTTCAGTGTATCTGAAGAAGTGTGCATGCACACGAAAGCTCATACCTAGAACTAACTCAGTTGGTCTTTAAGGTGCTACTGGAAGGAATTTTTTTATTTTGTTTTGACCATGGCAGACCAACACGGCTACCTATCTGTATAAGGAGAAAAGGAGGCAGGCTTACTGAGAAAAGACCCCTTCATCATCATACTACAACCATCTTTTAAAATATGAAGATATATATCAGGTAGAGCAATGCGTCAGTGCTTCTGGCTGTTAACCAGAAGGCTGGTGGTTAAAGCCCACCCAGGGATGGATGGACAGACTAAATGACCCTTGTGGGTTTTTCCAACTCTATGATTCTTACACTTAAATAAAAACACCAACTTACTGTTTTGTTTGCAACCCCCCCCAAAAAAACAACAACAACAACAACAACAACATTAAAAATGATGCACTTTATGTTGCGGATTAGTTTCACCTACATTAAATCAATGAATCCCAGAGTTGTCCAGGGCTAAAAGACCATTAATTCAATCTTATCCTACAGAGCACAGAATTCCACCCTTATGTTGGTTTATACACATAGTCTAAGTCAGAGAGCCCTATAGTCCAAGAGTACAGGCCCTATATAATGGTGCAATGGGACCAAGCAGATAGCAATGATTCAAGCAAGTGAAACAAAAATATACAGTGGAGTTAGCCATGTTCCTGGTGATCAGTGATCAGACAGAGACACGCTATCAGCAAAACTCACCTACCAAGTCATCTGGAGAGAATTTTTACTTGGAATAAACCTACACCACCTGATATCCATAATAAAGGAGAAGCAAAAGATGAAGAGGAATTAATGATTGTTATTGTGGGATCTATCCTACTACTTAAGCCAGGCGTGGAGAACCTACAGCCTTCTGGATGTTGTTGGACTCCGTCAGCTCCATTCAGCGTGGACAATGATCAAGGATTATGGCAGTTGAAGTAGAACACCTGAAGGGCTACTGGGTCCCCAAATCCCCTGATCTAGGAAATGTTAGGGACTGGACTTTGGCTTTCCAGTAGGAAAGGCTTTGCAACTTGCCTCCATTGAGCTACAGCTCCTGGTCCCCAACTCTATGTTCTTTTTTACCAACCAGATTTTTCTATAAAAACCTTCACATGATCTATACCCAGCTTAAAAATAACATCACACTTCTTGTTTACTTGTCATCTTATTTTTCAGACGCACAACCCCATAAAATGAATTTTCCTTGCATTACTATAAATCACATATTAATAAGTAATATCACAGTGAAGTAGAATTAATCATCTTCAGTATTAAGCTGCAATTAATATTAGAGGACTTGATCAGCTCAAACATTCAAAATTCGGCTAGCTACCTGTAAGCCTGAGTAGTGTCCAATGAATGATTTAGCACTTGGTGAAATCTTTTCTAAATCACCTTTGCATGTAATGAAATTGAAATGTACCCTATTCAAAGGAGAGAAATAATCATTAATTCCTCAACAGTTGCTGAGAGGAGATCAACAACTGCCACTGCATTTAGGTTCTACTTGTTTTCATGACTATATTGCAATTTGAGGACATAAGGAGAGGCAAATCTATCAAATGTATAGTGGTGCATCTGGCATTTCAATTAAAAGATGGATTCAGTTGAGCTACAGTAAAAAGGGTAGGGGGAGTCCCAGATAACTTTAAGGGAATGTCCACATAACAGCTTCATGTTACTGGTTTTAAGATTTTACACTAAGCTGGAAGGGCAAGAGGCAGAATCTATAAAAAGGAGACACTAATGTCTGGGGCGTGGGTAGAGGTTATTTTGTATTTAGTGTTTAGTATTAAGTGATATACAAATAGTTCAAATAAATAAATAAATATAAATAAATAACAACATTCTCCTGCCCAAGCAGCTCTCCTTGTGTGCTTTCTGGTTTCATGATTGATGTACTTGCAGCATGCCTTGAGAACATCAGTGCCTGAAAATTACAGTTTACTATAAGCCTTTAGGGGATGCGGGTGGCGCTGTGGTTTAAACCACTGCGCTGCATGGACCTGCTGATCAGAAGGTCAGCGTTTTGAGGCCCCGCGATAGGGTGAGCTCCCGTTGTTCGTCCCTGCTCCTGCCAACCTAGCATTTCAAAAGCATGTAGTGCATGTAGATAAATAGGTACCGCTCTGGCGGGAAGGTAAACGGTGTTTCCGTGCGCTGCTCTGGTTCGCCAGAAGCGGCTTAGTCATTCTGGCCACATGACCCAGAAGCTGTTTTCATGCGCTGCTCTCGCTTCGCCAGAAGCAGCTTAGTCATGCTGGCCACATGACCCAGAAAAACTGTCTGCGGAAGAGGACAAACGCCGGCTCCCTCAGCCTGTAAAGCATTCTGTCCTTGTACAATCATGGACTCACCATGCAAAGAACAAAAGTCCCCAAAGCATGTGCTATACATAAGACACAAAAACAGGAAGATATTTTACTTGCTAAAGATATTTCCGGATGCAATGTCACTTTAACAGTTTGGGCTTGAGATGCAATTTGTAATTTACAATACTTCAGTGCAATCCTATGCATGCAGAGCTGGCTCTGCCATTAGACAGGCTGGGGCAGGCTTAGGCGGCAGAAGCTTCCAAGCTGGCCAAAATCACAGGAGATCTTGTGGAGATCTTGCCCAAAATTAGTGCCTATGCTGGTGCCGCTTCTCGGACAGCAGTGGAGGCAGAAGGGAAGACAGCAAAACAGTGCTGGGAGCAGCAGTTATGGCAGCACCAGCGGCAGTGGCAGGGTAGGGCATGGCATGGCATGGCAGCACTTCCCATTTTGCCCCAAGCAATGAAATGGGGTGCACCTTCCCTTTATGCACAATTACTTGGAAGCAAAGACCAACCACTAAGTTAATGGGGCTTACTCCCAGGCAACGTGGCACAGGATTGCAGCCTTACTGTATATTTAGATTCCATTCATGTTCTACTCTCATACCCAAGAGTAAGTTAATTCTGCTTAATAGAATTTACTTGCATGTAAGCATATTTCTCTAGTTTTGTATGTCTCACATTCTGAATTGAAATTGAACTGCTCATGGAATGAGTTCAGCTAGTTTATATTTATGGTTGTAAAAACAGACTACATTTATCTAAACCACTGTACTTGAAACCCACTGAGCTTTGACATTTTCTTTTTTTAAAAAAATAATATTTATTACTTTTAGAACTTACAAAAAGGAAAAAGAAGAAAAAGAAAACAACAACAAAAACAACAAAAAAGGAAAAAAACAATACAATACAATATATAATATAAACAATACAAAACACAACATTAACCTAAACAAAACAAAACAAAACAAAAACAATTTAAAAACATACATTGTACCATTTCAGTAGTCTTTATTTCATACCCTTGTTTTATCAACCTCCTCTCACCTCCCTTTTTGTATTCCACTTCTATTAATTATTTCAGCAATTCCTTTCCATCTTTCTCTATTTTCTGTCATATAAATATCTTAACTTATTTTTACCCTTATTTTCCATTAATACTATAATGATTATTTATGCTTAACTATGCTTTCAACTAAAGCCATAAGATTTCATTCCAACATTTTTCTAACACTCAGTAATTTTACAATATTTCTATTTCTGAAAATAAACTTTAAAACTTTTTTCCAATCTTCTTCCACCATCTCTTCTCCCTGGTCTCGGATACTGCCAGTCATTCGTCAATTTCAAATAGTCCATCAACCTGGTGATCTTCTGTCCGAGGCTCTTAACTCTTTTCCAACTCCCTTCTGTAGGTCCTCTTCATAATTATACATGCACTTTACTTTGTCTTCTACTGATCTTGTTCTTATTTTCCTTCCTTCGATACTGAAGAGCAGATCTCGGGGAAGCTCCAACCTAGCAATGCTTTTATTCCTTCTCGACAGGTCAACCAAATCTCCATGGTTAAATCTAAAATCCATAAGATATTTCAGGACATGTTTCAAAATTCCTCCAAATCCAAAGGCCCCCACAGCTCCAATCTCCTCATGACCCAAGTCCAAATCCCAAAAGTCAGTAAATCCCTGCATGAAGGGATCTGTCCAACTTTCCTTCTCCAGTCCAGGCAGGGCTCCGATCCTCAAAATCTGACTTTTTCTAAAATCAATCATAAAAGGCCTCAACTTATAGTCCTCAATTTGCCTCTGTAAGGCTGGGACTCCCACTTGTATTACTTTAGGTTCAACAACAGCAACTTTCTCCTTCGCCTTCTCAACAATTTGCCCTGTCAAAGTAGATTCCTGTATCAGATCCTGAATAATTTCTGTATTGATAGCCACTTTTTGTCCCAAGTTAGTCACTTTTTGTCCCAAGTTATCATTTTAGTAGTCATGACATCTGTCTTCTTGTGGAGTTGTTCCAACGAGTGACTTATCTTGCATAATGCAATCACTAAAGCTTCTTCTGTCGACATTCTCAAATAGTCCAAGGTCAATCCCTGATTCTCACAGTCTATTATCTTGCAGCTGGTTCCCCCAGCTCAGCTCTTATAACAGTTTCAAAAGCTCCCTCTAGAGGGAAACAGTTTCTATTTGTGTCAATCCTTTTAAGCACAGTTCAAACAGTAAATGTAGTTTCAATTTTCAGTTAATTTTCCTCCTTTTTAAATGCAGAAGAGGACAATGGAAACAATATATCTCTCTTATTTAGCTAACTGTCAAGATACGTTCTATTCACAGCCAATGAACTTCAAAACGTCAATCTTACTGGCAGCGCCTTTCCAGGTTCAGAGCGGTGGTGATTTAATTTTCATCACTCTCTCCTGCAGGCTTGCACGATCCAAAATTTCCCCCCTCTTCTCCTACTTCCAAGGGGGGTTTAATAGTTTTAATCGATGGAAGTTTAATCCTTTGCAGAAGACTTCCCAAGACCTTAGCTTGCAGCGTCTTTGCTTCAATCTATTTACAAAAGGGGAAGGCGGACTTCCTGTTTAAAACCTTCCCGTTTCGGTGCCAAATTAAGACATTTATAGATCCAATTTTCCGTTCTACTCATGGGTAGTTGTTTAAAATCGAATTGTCCACAGGAAAAAGTCAGCGCTCTCCGGCAACAGCAATGCGGCTTCACTCCGTGAAAGAAGCAATCAATTCGAAGCACCATGCCGCTCACCCCACGTCGCTCCGGATCCCCGAAACCGGGTCTCCCCGCGAGTAGGGGAGGCGCAAAAGGTGCCAGCTGAATCCCAGGTTCACAGGCTTCTCCTGCCTGTGATTTTTAGTGGGTCTCCGCCTTCGCCGTGGAGGCCAGAACCTGTTTCCACGGACTAAATTCCTCCTGATCAGAGGAATTCCGCCATTGCCAGAGGCGCTAACCCGGAAGTCTGAGCTTTGACATTTTCAGTGTATCTCACTGGAAATACAAAAGGACCAATTTATATGGTGTTCCAGTTTAGCGGGGAAAATCGAAGCTTCATCTTTCAGTACTACTGAATCGAGGAATGATTTTCTTTCTTCATGCTGACCTGAGTCGGAATAAGGAGGACTTCTTTTGAGTCTCATGGCCCCTCTTATGTTAGAATACAATCTTGTGTAGCCAGTTGACAATGGGCACAGTCTAGAGATAGTTAGACTTGTGCAACACTACAGCTACTGTATCATTGTCACCAAGACGGCAAGCTGTTTAGATTCTTTCTTACATTAGAAGTCATTTGTGTGAAGCAACTGACACATGATTTGCCCTAGTTTTAACAATTCTAGTAAATACCTGTTGTTGTTTAGTCATTTAGTCGTGTCCAACTCTTCGTGACCCCATGGACCAGAGCACGCCAGGCACTCCTGTCTTCCACTGCCTCCCGCAATTTGGTCAAACTCATGCTGGTAGCTTCGAGAACACTATCCAACCATCTCGTCCTCTGTCGTCCCCTTCTCCTTGTGCCCTCCATCTTTCCCAACATTAGGGTCTTTTTCAGGGAGTCTTCTCTTCTCATGAGGTGGCCAAAGTATTGGAGCCTCAGCTTCACAATCTGTCCTTCCAGTGAGCACTCAGGGCTGATTTCCTTAAGAATGGATAGGTTTGATCTTCTTGCAGTCCATGGGACTCTCAAGAGTCTCCTCCAGCACCATAAATACCTAATTTACCGTTATTTCAGTGAAACTTAGCTATCTCTCCTGCAGGGATAGTCCATGAGATGCCCTCTAGATGTTTTGGACCATATCTCCCAGCATCCCTGTTCATTGGGGCATGCTAGCTGGGGCTGGTGGGAGTGGTAGTTCAAACCTTCTGGAGGACACCACTAGCAATGGGTGAATGTGTCAAGTTTGGTTTTTCAATCTTAAATTTAGTTCTCCGTGTTTCCACATCATATAATCTGCATGAAAATTCAGCAGCCTTTTAGTGCAAATTTCTCCATATATATATATATATATATATATATATATATATATATATATATGAGAGAATGATTGAGCCACATATATACCTCCCCCCCACCAGTCTCATGTATTTTCTAGGTTATTTTCATTAATATATGCATTCTTATGCATGCTTTACCTCAGTACATGCATTTTTGTACACATTACTTGCCTGGAAAACTGCACTGCAGATGTGAAGGAAGTGTGAATTTCATAGGAAGGCTGTGCTTCCATTTGCATATTATTTTAGAAAGTACAAATCAGGTCAGTTTGCTTTAAATACAAACTGAATCAAACTTATCCCATGGCACCTCATTAGCTACCCCATTCTCCTGCTTTCTAACTTTATTTGGGCCTTTGCTTGCATCTGATTATTTAAATGCTATCATACTTTTTGTCTTCTGCTTTGCAGAGGTAGCTTGACTTCCTTCTACACCAGGTGTCACCATCCTTTCTAGGTCTATGGGCATATTTGGAATGGTTTCACAGCAATCAAGGGAAATTTCCTTCAGTAAGGGGCTAACACTGAAGCAACAAGAACCAAGGTAAAGGTGGTCCATGGGACCTCAGTCCTATGTCTTTTGCATCCTGCCCTAGATCTCCTCCCCTCCTATTTTAAATATAATTTTAAAAGTTCTCTTAGAAGGTTGCTGGAAAGGGTGGTGAACAAATTTAGTTCAGTGTGCATTTAAAGATGACCTTACTGAATGCACACTTTTTGAAACAACCCATGAAGAGAAACATAATGAGCATCACCCAAAATTCACACCACTCTGAATTTTGCAGGGCAGTTTTCCAGCCAAGTAATGTGTGAAAAAGAATGCAAATATTCAGGTAAAATGTGCATATAAAAGCATATATTAGTGGGAAGGTTTTCAGCAGGTGCTTTCTGTTTCAGCTTTTAAATCCCTGCTGAAAACCTTTCTATTGTGTCAGGTTTATTAAGAATACATCTTTCCATCATAGTTTGCTGATGACTGATTTGCATCATTTTATTTGGTTTTTATTGAATGGTTTTATGTATAATTGTTGTAAACCACTCTTATTTTTCTTTTTAATAAATAGTGGCATATAAATATTATATAAATACTGTAAATACATTAAATAACACAGAGAAATGCATTATATTGGGGAACTAGCTTTACAAGAATGTGTGCATTAGGCAAAATTACATACAAATGTGTAGATAAGGAGAATGCTATACTAAAATGCTGTTGAATCATTATTCTCTCTCTCTCTCTCTCTCTCTCTCTCTCACACACACACACACACACACACACACACACACTAAATCTTTTTGGTAACTTTCAATGCTCCTAAACAGTCTGGTCAGAATGAATACTGCCCATTCATATGTAGAAGCTTTTTTGAAACACACACACACACATACACACACTAAGGCAGAAAAGAACTTCAGGAGGAAGTGGTGCTTGATTACAATATGCCCTGGCATTATGGGCTGTACAATTAACATTCCAGAGAAGATAATTGTAGACTTAAGTGACATCCTTTCTCTATAGCAGAAACAGAGTGAGGGTAAGAATTGCTTGAAGGCCAGATTATTTAGAAGATTATTCCCTGCAAGTTCATATGACTTTTCCTGACCCCCTGGCCCATCAACCACCCCACAAATAGCTAACAACAGACATTTAGAAAATCCTGAACTGGTCTGATTTGTTTATTCCAGTTTTCAGTGCCTGTTCTTTTAAAATTAAGCATCTACAATGAACATCACATTATTGGAAAAAAGCATTACAGAATGTCCATCCATTTGGATATCAAAACATTTTGAGGAAGAACCACTGATTATATTTGGAATTTTAAAAAAAGAAATAGGTTCCAAATTTCTTTTTTTTTTCTCTGTTTGTACGTAAACCTGCTTTTATTCTGAACAATGAAAGTTTTAGAGTGCATGGTTCATCCTGCCTCTATTGTTGTTTTTTTTTATTAAAATTTTTATTATATTTTCAATTTACAGAAAAGAGAAGAAGAATAAAGAAGCGAGAAAAAAAAGAAAAAAAGAAAGAAAAATAATCCAACTTTCAGAGTACATTTTTAAGTTATTAACTGAACTTCCCCACATCTCCCTCACCCTGCGTTCTTTACAATAAAACATATCAGCAAATTATTACCTTGTTTCGTGTCTTTTTTACATCTTTCAGAATATTTTAGTTCTAGATTTAAAGTACCTTTTGTCAAGTATTTATACCTTAAAATAATAGATATAACAGCTTTAAATTTCAACTTTTCTTACTTATAACGTAGCTTCCTGTTTTCTCAATCTAGTTGCAGGAGCTAAATTTTCCAAATCATGCAGATTCTTAACATTCATACAACTTATAATGTTTTTGTAAATAGTCCTTAAATTTTTTCCAGTCTTCTTCCATTGTCTCTTCTCCCAAATCTCGGATTCTGCCAGTCATTTCAGCCAGTTCCATATAGTCCATCAACTGCGTCTGCCACTCTTCCAGCGTGGGAAGATCTTGTGTCTTCCAATATCAAATTTCTAGTCTTTTCTCCACTTGGTTCACCCCTCAGATATTAGATTAAATGTGCCCATGGTTGAAGGCATACTGTATCTTCGTATAATGCATTCCATTTCACAAATTATTTTTGCAACCAGCAATATACAACCATGCAGCAACCTGCTGCTAAAGATGACTGCCCACCAACAGACCATTAGCTATTCCGCCTTGTGTTCTACAGTAAAACATGCTGTGTAGGCGTGATTGCATTGGACGTTATTGGTATATTTGAATGCGAACTACCAAACCATGAAAAATGAGGCATCCATTGGCTATAAAAATAAATTAGAAGGCCCTGCTTTGCTGGCAAAGCCATTTGAGATCCACAGTTTATAACTATTCATGGTATCATTAACAGATGTCTTTGCTTGTACTGTGAGGTGTCTTACGATATTGCTGCATCCTACAGTACTTTATATCGAAAATGAATGCAAGCAACTTTGTTTTAGAATATAATAAAATCTGGCCTGATATAGAGACCCTATGGGAAATTATACAATAATGTTACCTACATAACTAATTTTCTTCTTATGAAATCATGATTCCCTCTACACTTTTAGAGCTATTCAAAGTATTGTTTAACATCACCATTTCCATGTTAATATCTCAATAAATCACAGAAATATAATACTTTATGTGAAAAGTGAGACATACCAAGGGAATCATAAGTTTTCTTTTCTAAATTAAAGTGGAATAAAATGAATGCTGAATGTACTCATGATATTCACTGGCACATAGAAGTTGTACTTCTTTGAGAGCTGAGCTGTAAGCTGCAGTCAAAAGAAATGTAGCTTTATTACTAGGTATCATGCTACCAGGAATAGAGTAGGTTTCTATTATACTCTAAGGGACAGGCAGAGCACAACTCTCCTTTAATGACTATTCAGCCGTTGGGGGGGGGGTGATTCTTGAGCAATCTCTTCAAGAATCCTATAGTCTTCTAAGGTCCCAGTCATTTGAGATATAGAACTCTTGAATTATACTATCACGCAAAGAGCATCTTCTAAGAACAAACATTGTCCTAGGAATAAACCTGGTTTCAATTTTCTCTGGGTTTTTATTTTTAATAGATGAAAAATATCACTGAAATGAAAACCATTTTAAGTCGTGTTATATTATTATCCTCAATAAATATGGCTTTTTAAATGTGTTTATGGGAGGGTTTTTTGTTTTTGTTTTCTTATTATGTATTTTGTGTTCTCATTTTGTATTTTTATATTGTAAACCACCCTGTGATCTTTGGATGAAGGGCAGTATACAAATTTAAATAAATAAATAGATTTATATGTTGTGAACCATCCTGTAATCATCAGATGAAGGGCAGTAAGTAAGTAAGTAAGTAAATAGCCTCCACAGTTAATGTGTCAGAGTAAAAGTCAGCTTTTTTTCAGGGAATGCTGTAAATGAAATATCAACTCAATGTAAAGGGCAAGGGGCAATCTGTAAGATGTTACTGTATATTGTAGGTGCTCCAAAGAAATTGGCTAAATTTGATAAAACAATCTCAACCCTTTAGGGTTGTCAAATTTGCCACACCCTAGCCCCCTAAGAAGAGCTCCAGTGGTTTGACTCAGGGGTGGAAGGTGGTAAACACACGAGGATTGATCGACCAATCAGGATGGGGCAGGAAGTACGCTTTATAAGCTGGCTCCATTCCAAACTCTCTGTTCAGTTTCAGAGTGATAACCTACTTCCCGGAGATCCCATTCTCTATAACAGTAGGACAACTATCATCCTGGGAGTGGGACACAGCTATAAGGGCCTCAAAGACCTAATCCACCAAGCTCTCTGCCTCTCTTAGACCTCCAAGCCAGACTTAAAACTTGGATGATGCCTTCCTAGAGCAGATTACTAAATATTCAAAAAGGAAAAATATAGTAGTCTTGGGAGACTTCAACTACCCAAATATCCATTGGAATTAAAACTCTGCCAAGAATGTAAGGCCCAACATATTCCTCCCTTGCCTCGCTGACAATTTCATTTCCCAGAAGGTGGAAGAAGCAACAAGGGGATCATTTATCTTGGATCTGGTTCTCACCGACAGGGAGTAAATTATCAATGAAGTGGAAATACTGGGAACCATCAAAGGAAGAGATCCTGTCCTCTTGAGTTTAATGATACAGAGGCAAGGGAAAGATTCACTGAGTTTAATGGAATTTACTCCAATGTTTAGAATAGTCGCAACTTAAGGAGCATGTGCCATTAAACTCAGGTTTACTTTTGAGTAGACATGTATATTTTTGCACTGTGACAAGATGACCAGATTTTGACTTCCCTATGAACTTATGCATCTGAAATACTCAACTTTACTAAAACAACTGGAGGTCCACAGACAGCTCATCACACACAAGTAAGCAAAGGTGCTGCAAATGTCTTCCTTGTCTTCCTCTTCACCTCTCTCTCTCTTTTTTTTTTTTAAAAAAATATTTATTAAAATTTTTCAATACAAGTGTAAAAATAATAAACAATATAACATGTATCCTAACATAGTTTCATAACTTCTTTGGACTCCCTCGCGTCTCTCGCTCCCACTTACATCATTGTAAATTTTTACCAGCAATTTATCATCTCTTCACCTCTCTTGTGACATCCAAATACCATTGTCTTGTCAGAACTGTCTTGGTCTGACAGCCTTTTCACCCAACAGTGGTGGGCAGTGTCTCCCACACAGTCACTCATTCCCCTACACAAGCATGCTCTCTATTAGCAAGACTTGTAGATTTACTGCAGCATAAGCTTCAAGTCAAGGGATGCTGTTGGCGCTGTGGTCTAAACCACAGAGTCTAGGGCTTGCCAATCAGAAGGTCGGCAGTTCAAATCCCCATGACGGGGTGAACTCCCGTTGCTCGGTCCCTGCCTAGCAGTTTGAAAGCACGAAGTGCAAGTAGATAAATAGGTACCGATCTGGCGGGAAGGTAAACGGTGTTTCTGTGCACTGCTCTGGTTCACCAGAAGTGGCTTAGTCATGCAGGCCACATGACCCGGAAGCTGTACGCCGGCTCCCTCAGCCAGTAAAGCGAGATGAGCAACCCCAGAGTCATCCGCGACTGGACCTAACAGTCAGGGGTCCCTTTACCTTTACCTAAGCTTCAAGTCAGATAATGTGGACAAAAGTTTACCTCACAGTAAATCCTTAAGACTTTAAGTTGCCACAAGATGTTTTGTTGCATTTGGAAAAATTCCACCCTGTGGTATCCTTTCGCTGAAAGACCATGATGCTACGGCAAGGTCATGGGAAGGAGACATATCTTCTTCCGTGCTCCCTATCCATGAAAAATCTCTTGTTTGTGGCTTGTCTCATTGATAAAAGGGGTTGTTCAATATTTTCCAGGAAAGAAAGCACCATTTTCATTAAGACATTAATAGGCCTGGGGAGGGGGGTAAAATCCAGCACTTTGCCTAATGGAACATGAGCACTGCATATGGACTCTGTGTTTGCTGTGTCTTGCATGTCATATTTTTCTCAATGTACTTTTAAGAGCTATTATTTTCCTCGCTATTCTGTCACTACAACAGCTTTCCTGTGACTTAAAAGAGATGTATTATTTATGCCTCATGTATCTTCAGCGGCAATGACAACTAGACCATGTACATTTTGGCTCCCAGACTTTCCCTGGCAAGTGAAGATAAATTTGTGAACCTGCATGAACACACCAGGCTTCCATGAAATTTATAGAAATTAATAGGAACCGCCACAAAACATTTGGAAACAGCTTTTCTATTCTAAGAACTGAAAATTAATTCTGTTCTACAGCCTGAAAATTAAAGCAGCATATTTCTCCATCTGGATTTGAAAATAAGAATTTTGAATAATAGCTTGTTGGGTTCCTTCTTCTGACAGAAGGAAATGTAATTATTCACAGATATATAGGGGTTGTATCAAACGGTGGCTTTTTGCAGAAAGCCCTTCCTTCATCCAAGGTTTCTAGTGCAAAGCTGCCATTAGGTACAAATCAGTCCTTCTTATTCAGGTCATGGAAGTACATTAGGTGTCACAAGGAAGTAAACAAGCAGATATATCCCAGTAGCTGACAATGCTTATACCGGATGGTTAATCTATAAAGTTACTTCAAGTCTTTGTTCCAACACTATCCAAAAGTGGAAATTGGGTTGAGAACCTGGGGACCCTAGCCCAATAGCCAGAGATGATGGGAATTGCAGTTCAGAAATATTTGGAGGGCCACAGGTAGCCTATCCTTCATGTAAATGAGCACAATAATCAGTTTTTTGCTACAGAAACATTTAATTAGCTGTAACACATCATGCACTTTTGTAGTTGTCTAACAGCCCAATGATGCCTGCATAATTGAAGAAGAAGAAGAAAAAGAAGAAGAGTCTGCATTTGATATCCCACCTTTCACTCCCCTTCAGGAGTCTCAAAGCGGCTAACATTCTCCTTTCCCTTCCTCCCCCACAACAAACACTCTCTGGGGGATGAGTGGGGCTGAGAGACTTCAAAGAAGTGTGACTGGCCCAAGGTCACCCAGCAGCTGCATGTGGAGGAGCGGAGACGCGAACCCGGTTCCCCAGATTACGAGACTACCGCTCTTAACCACTACACCACACTGGCTCTGTGCTAAAGACAACCAGTTCTTCAGGGATCCTTCCTATGTAAGGGCTACTCACATAAATCAAGAAAGTCTCAGAGGGGAAGAATGATGTCCAATGTTCCTGCGCTCACAATGCTGAGGAAGGAACAGATAAGGAGTGGGTTCAGTATTTCTGTCCATTACTGTGTGTTGATCCATGCATTTCAAACTGAGGAACATGGGAAGTTGCCTTACCCAGGGACTGAACCTTAGACCTTCTTCATGCCAAGCAGATGCTCTGACCTTTGAGTAGAGATGTTGCAGAATTGAATCAAAAATTGAAAAAGGAGCAGGAATCACCACAATTTGCACGTTCAGAGATCAGGAATGGAAATCATGCAAGCGAATACAAGAGGTATTTGCTAGTGGGTTTTTTTGGGGTTTTTTTTTTTTTTTTGAGTCTGTAAATGTTATGCAAATAATTACATTACTTTTCTCATTGTTTTTGATTATTCCCTTCCATTGAAATGCATAGAAATTGGTCACATCAGAAAGAAGCATGATGCTTGGCAATCCTACAAGGTCTTTTTTTTAAAAAAAAAATGTCATTGAACCAACGTCTATCTACCCATGGGAAAGTGGCAACAGTACCATACTAGTAGGAGATGAAATGACATTTTGTTTCCCAGAAAAAGTACACTGCACAGTTCTACTTAAACCACACAGCTTGTGCTTGCTTAACAACCTATTTCTCTCCCATTATATAAAAATTGTCATGCATGCATGTATGCATACGAAGTCCAAAACATGTGCAGCTTGGCTCAAGTTTAAAACCTAATAAGCAAAGACAATTATAAAGAGTTAGGTTGCCCTTTTTAAGAACAGCTAAGAAATTTATCATTTTGTTTACACCTTTTAGCCTATACCAACACTAGGCTTGCATAGAGGTTTTTTTTTTATTAATTCCTCCTGGAAATTCTCACAGACTACAAATTCTAAAAAGATGGCATATTAATGCTGATGTATTTCAGAAACATGGTGTGCAAGTGTAATAATGTCATTGCAGCAGCCTAATTGGGATCTAATAAAAAGATGCCATTGCAGCTCCACTGATACTCATTTTTCTCATGCTGGCATAAAACCCCAACAGATTCTTTTTAAGTGCAAGCTCCATGTTGAGAAAATGAAAAACTACCTGGGGGGAAAAGTGAAAAGGAAACCTAGCAGGTCAGATAATGTCTATGGTCTCATGCAGTGAAGGATGGTCTATTGGGATAAATGGGAAACTGCCCCACTAACCACAGCCAAAGGATGGATTGGGAAGAGTGGTTTGGACTGGGGAGAATTCCAGGGGCAAACAGAAAAGTCTAGAGTGCTGCATTAGGCTCCTGGGCCTGAGATTTCCTACCCCAGCATTAGATGATACTGTTACAGCAGTTAAATTAGTCATCTAAAAACAAAGCGAGCAGCCTTCCACTTGAAAGCTATTGCGCTGAACTGAGACCTGCCTGAGGAAATGAGGTGGATCAGGAAAAGGTCCAAGGTGTGGAAGGAGGAGGTAAATTTTCACTAGTTTCTCCATCACCCTCTAGCCGCCAATCTATACAGTTTTGGAGGGATCACCAACCCACCCAGAACACATTTGGGAGCACAGGGGGCTGCAAGTGGGAGGAAAGGGGAATAGGGTTACAATTCCCTCCCCATCTGTGGGAGCATCCAGTTCATGGAGTTTTGTTCTGTGCAGCTCTCAGTCCAAGCCATTGTTTTTCCTTATATCCATATGTATGCACATTTAGGCTGCAGTCTTGTACAAATTTATCTGGCAATAAGTCCTGTTGAATGCATTGGGGCTAACTTCTGAGTCAACATACATAGGATTGCACAATTGATTGCTTAAATGATGAATCAATTAAAATTCATGTAATTATTCCACTATGAGCTTACACTTCCCTGGAAATAAACACAGTTGGGGTTGCGTGTGTAGCTATGAACAGTAGGAAGACACCAGCAAATTTGACAAAATTTTAGGGTAGCTTTGATATTAAGCACCAGGCCTAGGCATTTAGACTTGTTACTGAAAATATACTAAAATCCACCTTCCCTGAAGTGTTTCCATAAAGCATTTTTAAAAGGCAACTGAAAGGAAATAACTTTAGTAATTATGAAGTACCTGTTTTCAGAAATGTTATTGTTTACTGCGTCAAAATGCCAGTCTTTATATATTCATTTGGAAATGATTAAATTACTCCTTTGCCCATTATCTCAGTTAGCTTTCATATGATGAGTTGTGGAATTATTACATCTCAGATTTAATGAGCTCATTTTCTATGATAGCATAGATTATCAGGTTCCCAGTCTCATCAAACAGCACAACCCATTCAACATTCTACAGATCAAACAGAACTCCATTGTATAAGACGGAGAATGAAAAATATACTTGGAAACACGCTAACAGATGCACTTCTTTGCATTTTAAAAATTTCATGTTTTTGATCTAAATTCAGTTTTCCATTTTATGAAGATAAATCGCCAGTTAGAAAATGAGCTCGAGTAAGATTTTCCAGAATAGGGGGGATTCAGCAGCACCACTGCCATGGCTTCCCCTTTGGAAAGAAATAGGGGGCAGAGATACAGTGGGGATAACCTAGAAGTGATCCGAACTACGGTAGAATTTAGAAGATAGAACATGGGCATTGGCATGGATTTTCACATAAAATGAAAAATAAGGCAGATTTAAAGGATTCTATGGTGTGGGTGAAATGTTTGGAGGATATTTAAGAGAAATAAAAAGATGCATAGCAGAGTATGGTTTACACTTAAAAAGCAAAAAACCCCTTCACCTTAATTTACAAAATATGTGAAAGATCTTATCCAAAGGAAGGCATTTGAGTATGAATTTTTACAGATATACATGTTTGTATGCAAATTTGCCTAACATACACATTTCTTGCAAAGCAATTTCCTCTAATATAATTAATTTTTTGTATGTTCTTTTCATTAATATATGCATTTGTCTACACACTTATCCTAGTGTATATATTTTTGTAAACATTACTTGACTGAAAAACTGCACTGCAAAATTTGGATAAGTGGGAATTTTGAAGGACGGGTGTGTTTTTATTTCCATCTTTTCCCCAAATGTCCAAATTAGGTAAGATTGCCTTTAAAGACGAGTTGAATTGAATTTCTGTGAGCAATATGTACCTGGCTGAAGGTGTGAATGTCTTGGGGATGTTGTCCTCAGATGTGTTGTGCCAAGATTCAAGAAAAAAACAAAGCAGCGGAAAAAATTGTTATACTGTAAAAGTTTATCCCAATTGTCAAGGAAGGCAATGCCAAACAGCAAGAGGAGAAACACTGTATGGGGTGGGGGTGGGGAAGCATGCCAGTTTAATTTTATTGGACTTCTTATATGAGTCAGGTTTTTCATCTTTACTACTATTGTATAAAATAGAGTAGCTAGATGCTCTGTCATGTTCTCAGAGATTGCTTTTAAACATCTCTTGGCAGCCATCCATGTGCAAAATCAGTATTACAAGAAATGAAGCACCAAGTTACCCCCTCATAAAAATTTAGCAATGCCCCCAGGGAGGCGTTGATGTTATGTGATACACACTTGAAGAACAAACCTGTGTTTTCTCTAGTCACATTAGCCCCAGTTTGAAGTGCAGCAAGATTGCAGTTGCAAGATTGTTAGATTCCCAGTGACTCTTTAGTTACACTTGATATGAGAAGCATAAGTCTTTTTCCAACATTGCATTCCTGAACTTGCATCTCCTGAGTTAGTTGAGGACGTTGGGCAGTATTCATCACACTGGGGGGAAATAGACATCAATCTGAAATACAGATCTGGATGAGTTCCTAAGTGAGAGCAGAAAGTCTGCCTATTTTGGACCTCCATCTGGTCTTCCGAATAGGACAAAAGCCCTGTTCTAGCATAAGGTTACCAGATGTCCCCATTTCCCGGGGACAGTCACTGGATTTACAAATCAGTCCCCTTACAAAATCCTATCATCCCTACTGAAGTTGAAAAGTGTCCCCAGATTCATTGAAAAAAATCTGGTAACCTTATTCTAGCATACAAAAGAAGGCAAGAGGGTACAGAGTGGGTGCAGGATTCCTTATTGTGCTGAGGCTTCTGAGTGCATTCCTCGGAATATGTTTGCAAGCCCCCCTTCAATGTTCTCACTCAATGCAGAAAGGTCATAGGTAAAGTGGGAAAGGATGAGGGCACTGGGGCAGGGACACATCCATGCACATCCCTTGCTTCCTCCACACCATTCTCATCATATATCTGTAAATCAAATGGAGAACCCCTGCCGCTGGCCCTTGGGCCAGCATAACAGGCCCCACAGTTCAGTTCACACATCCTTTGAACGTCTGAACAGGATTAAATGTTTGCCTGGTTTTCACTCAGTTCTGTACTTCTGTAGAGGAACACAGTGCTGGAACCTTTAACCCCTTGCACAGAGTCAAGGCAACAAGCAAATAGTTGCAAAGGCAGAGAATAAATGAAGGCACACTGAAAGAACTCGGGATTCCCAAGTGCACAATGCAAAATTTCTCACTTCACTGAGTTTAATTAGAAATATTATTTTTCCTTATGCAGTTTAGTATAGTTTCAGATTCTAGTCTTCCTTAGATTTTATGTCTTTTCTGCACCTTTTAAATACCCAAGGGAAGCATATGGTTTGCAATTCCTAATGTCTAATTGGAAAATATCCGTTATGAGAGCACACTGCGTGACTAGCATATGATAATCTATTTTATTTGTGAAATTAGAAGACCCTAAAAAGTCAACAGATGGCAGCAGATATTCTTTGAAAAAAGAACAGTTAATCTCTCTCTCTCTTTCTCTTTCCATTTTAATGTTGCATTGGTGTTTCATTCTTCCTTCAAAGAGCATTTTGCCTTACTGCAATGCCGCAAAGTAGGTTAGGCTGAGAGACAGTGATTTTCACAAAGCAACCCTTAGCTTCAGAGCTGAAGAATAATTTGAACCTGGGGTTACTTTGTACAACACACTAGCACTGAACCATAGTGGCTCTATACAGCTCTATACAGTTACAGTAACTGTATACAGATCTATACAGATAACTCTATACGGTTATCTGTAGCAGGTCCAGAAACAACACCTTTCTTGGGAACATGCCAGGATACCAGCAGTATGCTAGCACAGCCTACCACAGGCACTTTTCTTAAACAATTTTAAGGAACCCCCCTTAAACCATGCTTTGAAATGACATTGGATCCCCATAACTTCCCCCAAAATAGTGTCACTCCAAGGAAATTAAGTAGCAGATCACATATGCTTGCTGGGGATGCCCAGTGCTGATTGGTTGACTGCTGCTGCTGCTGCTGCTAATTGCCATGGTGCTGCTGCCATGGGCCCACTGACCTCGCTGATGATTCCCTTAAATCTAGATCTTCTCTGCTTTTCTCGAATTTCAAAGTGACTTTTCCATTCACTTGAGTGCCATGATGCAGGGTACTGCAGTTTCCACAAAATTATCGATGCTGCCGGGCGAGAGCAGATACAGTTGCCCAATTCAGCAGGGGAAATTCAGCTACGCAGCTCCACATCTTAGTCTTCAACTGGTCTCCCCTGAATCTGATGAATGAGTCTAGCATAGATGTGCAACCCCATCTAGGGCCACTAATTTCATGCAAGAAAGCATGTGAAAAGTTTGACCGTTGTCAAGTATGTATAAATAAATTTCCATGCCTCATCATTACTTCAGTATTCTAGTTGAGGGATAAATGGGTACAGGTTTTCTTTTCACATTATTACTGCTAAATATGTCACCTCCATTTCTGCTGGATATTAGTAAATGCTTCACCCTCAAGAGAATCTCAGAACCCTCAACTGTAATGACAGGGAGTGTCAAAGTTTTAAAATACTCCCAACCCCCAAATGTTACCTCGCTTCCATTTTTATTGAGGGAATTTGCCACAGTTTTCATTTCCTTTCCCTTACATCTTCATGCACCCTTGTTTTTTTAAAAAATAAAGTTTTGGAGCTAGGCAAACTGTATTAGATCAGACATCCCATCTTTTTCTAATAACAGTTCAAAAGATGATTTGTATTGCTGTAATATAATATTTCAGGATTGATTTGTTGAAAGGAAATGGGTTGCATTGCGAAGAAATGAACTACACAGTGTTTTGCTCTAACTTTGAATAAGCCCTTTATGCATAAACTAGTGAGAACATGGAATGTGGACAACTGAAATTGTGTGCACAGAACTATTTTTTTTTCTTAAATTCCTACTACAATCAGTTTTCATCTCAGCAAAAATTTGCAGCATCTCAAGTCCGCTGTAATTTATTAGAAGGTAATGTACATTTCAGAGTTTGGCTGTTAAGTTTGTACTTTAAAATCTAGCCACATCATGACAGTCTTTGGGGAAATGTCAAATGTGACTTTCCTCATCCTATGAAAATAGGATAAAGAAATGAAAATGCTTTTGCTGGGATGTGCTTTAACAAATCTACACCTCAAAGCAGAATCATGCTGCAGTTGCTTTATTTATATTTTAAATCTTGCATTTACATATAAAAATTTATGCATTAAAACGTGTCATTCTCAGATCAACAGAAATCAAATTTTGGCAACCGTGGCAATAACTTTTCACAAACCATGACAATCGCCCACTCCAGATGATAGCAATATCCTGTGGGAGGAAATGTATACTAAAGCATCATGTAGTGGCCTAATGAAAAGCCCCCCCCCCCCCCGCCAAGGAACCAAACATTGAATTCAAATTGACCTGGGGTTCTCTCATTTGACTGACTAGCTAAACACTCAGAAGAATGAGTGCATGTTATTTAACAGGCATAAAGACAGCTATACCGTATTTTTTCGTGTATAACATGCCCCTGTATATAAAGACGCCCCTATTTTGGGGGACTCCAAATTAAGAAAAATGGGGGGAGATTGCCCAGAGTTGCTGAGTCGCCAATCACCTGCCCAACTGCCACAGCGACATCCAATCAACACCAGCCGTTGCTGCAGCCAATAGCCGCTGACAATATCTGGGTCGCGGCAGCAACCAATCCCACGTCCCGCATCTGTGTATAAGATGACCCCCAATTTTAAACACTCTTTTTAAAGAATAAACCTCGTCTTATACAGGGAAAACTATGGTAATCAATGGTATCTACTGGGGTTGGCACTACTTGCGGAGTTTCTAGTTTGTTGTCACATGCTGAGCCTCTCCCATTTTAGGGGGGTGGAATTAACCTTTAACATGGTCAATGTATGCCCCTTGAATTCTGCTGTAAGTGGACGCAGATACAGAAATTCTCTCCATTTGTGTGTTTGCTCTTAGTGAAAGAACAGAATTCTTTGACACAAACGTAATTTGCATTCATTCACATCATAGTTTTTTAAAATAAAAACCCACGATTATACGTAATTAATGTCGTATTTTTTGACATGTCTCTGTTTGACATTTCCTAATGCTGTTATCATGAAGTGCCATAGAGGTTTAGAAGCCTGCAGGGAAATAGCTAATTGATGGCCTTTAGCCGCTTCATTTACTTTGGAAGAGAACACACAGGAAAGTGAATAACACAAGATATTTGTTTTTGGCTCATAGAGGGCTGACAAGGTGTGAGAATGTCATTGATGTATACAGGCACCTCTTTATTTTTCTTATTTCTGAAGTGCTGTTTGTTGCCAAAGGCAGCCTATATGCATTCCTAGCCATGACAGTAGTCACAATGATATTCAGAGTTGCTCCGGGATATAATTTTCAATTGAAAGTAGTACATTCAAGCATATTGTACCCCTGAAAGAAAGCTATTGAACTATCAGTGAGCAGTGCACAGTTTAGCTATGCCTCCATGTAGCTTGATCATGTCATACACAGAGCCAAAGACATATTTATGGGAGGGCAATTGCCCAGGGTAACAAATCTGAAAGGGGCAGCATTTGCAATACCAGCAGCAGATGTGACTGAGTCTTAGCTTTTGCTTTTGCATGTTCAGCCCCAGAGACCTCCCCCCGAAATAAATTCACACTTGACTCAAATTTTAGTTTGGTTTTTGGCAGAATTTAGGCCACAACTTTATTGATTACAGAAAGTGAGTGGTTGCATAGGCTCTGGTTCGACTAGCTCCCTACACCCTTGCAGGTAGCACTGACCCAGGGCACCAGCATCGGTCAGCCAAGGGTAAACATCCAGATAGGTGGAAAGCCAGGAACAGACTATGTCCACCACCCAGATGTTCCCCTGGACTCAGGCACAAGCACAACCCCCTCTCAGGGGTTGACCAAACCATTTGAGTCCCTGGTTTCCTTTAACACAGCGGTTCTCAACCTGTGGGTCTCAAGATGTTGTTGGAGTACAACTCCCATCATCCCTGAGCTCTGGCCTTGCTAGCTAGGGGTGATGGGAGTTGCAGTTCAACAACTTCTGGGGACCCACAGGTTGAGAAAGGCTGCTTTAACAGAATACCCTTTACATAGGGATGGTGAGAGCGTTCTCCCATCCCTATCGCCTGAACCAGAGCCTATTCACAACCTTACAAGTTGTGATGATTTGCTACACAGCAGGCAAAACCCAAATGGCAACAGCCAATCAGCCAAGTGGGGGAAATTCTTGCCGTTCCCCTGTCCCAACGACAGACGAAACACTACGGCATAGCAAGGTCAAGCACAAAAGCCCTAAAAGTAGGGGGAGATGTGCGGGTGTTCCAAATGCATGCGCCTAAAGAGGAAGCTTTGGTTCATGTGCATGAGTATATATAGGTCCTTCGATCCGTTTGGACTGTGCCCCATTGGCCAGATTGAACCCAACATTGAGGGACCTACCATTCGGGTGTTGTGGCTAACCAATCTTACCCACCCACAACACAGGAGGTCGGTCTCCAGGTCTCACCACAACACGTGCCCTCTTTTAGGGAGGCCATGATTTTTAAAAGTTTGTACATATGCTCTAAGAGAAACATTATAAACTAAATGTGAGCCCTGCGCACAACAATTTCTCTGAAATGAGCTAGCCTAGCCTGGCTGCTCTAAGTCCTCACCAATGTGTGAAGTCAGAGTTGTGGGCTGAGGACACAGGAATTCCTCTTAAGGGGACACACACACACATTCCCACTAAATGCTACATAGCCAGCTCAGATCACCCCTATTCAAAAGGTCAGTAGTGGAGGAAGCAGATCTTTCCCTGGAGTCCCAGGATTTTCTCTCCTCCTCTGTTACAAGTCAAGTCAGATCAGAGCTTTCTTTTCTTTTTCTTTTTTTTTTTTGATGGGGGGGGGGTGAGAGGGGTTAGAAGAAGCAGGTCAAAAAATGGGACAAGTTGGGATGGACTGTCCTGAGTGGCATTGGGTAGGTGGATGATGGAGGGACGGATTGTGGTGTGTATGGGGCAGGCTCCTTCTCCCCACCTGCCTAGTGAGAGGTGATGCTAGGTCCCCAGAAATGAGTCTCTTCATTTACTTCTTTTTTGCTATCTTTCCTCCCTCCTCACCTCCAATCACTGCTCTTGAAACTTTCCTATGACTGCCCAATCCCATTCATGTTTGCTCAGAGGAAAAATCCCACTGTATTCGATGAGGCTTCCTCTCAGGTAACATATAAAGGATTGCAGTCTCAATCTTGGGGGACAATGGGATTGGTATGTACCCATAAAAAATTAGCTTTTAGCTTTCCTCCAAGGAGCCCAAGTTTCTTCCCACTTCCTAATTTTTCTTCATAACAAACCCATGAGGTTAGTCTAGATCTACGCAGCTATAAAACATGCTCTGAAAACTCTGCAAAACAAGTTGTAAAGCTCACAACTGAAAATATCATTGAGTTGCTGTTTCAGGTGTACAGCACTATCTGGTGTCACAGTGTTATAATGCATTTATAACATTGCATTTTGACTAATGTAGCTGACTGATTCTTCAGCCAAGACTAAATAATTTCTTTGGTGGGGGGTTGCAATTCTCTTCTGCCCAGGGGTGGCAGACACCATAAATAAACCTCTGCACAAAGCACTGGGTGGTGGTGGTGGGGAGTCTGGTTGCATCTCACTATCTAAATGAGCCCTCCCCAACTTTAGGTCCCCAGATGTTGTTGGAATATAACCCTCAGCAAGCATGGCCAATTGTCAGAGAACAAGGAGCACTGTTTTCTAACTATACTTCAGGACTCAAGGTTAAGGAAAGCTGATCTACACTATGTATTTGCTTAGCTGGTGGTCTTATCCTAGCAAATGTAATTTTGCAAATATAGAGTCATCACAACCTTAACAGCCCCATTAATTTCAGCTGAAGCTGACATCCAAATCATTCCTTAGAAAATGAAATGAAGGTGGTTTTAAAATATTACTCAAATGTTTCCTCATTCTTATTAATAAACATGTACAATTTATATTCCTGTGTGTTTTGCAGACAGTTTGATTCAAACTCATAAAAACAAGCCACTTCTGTTCACAGCATGTTAATATATCAACATTTTTTTAAAGCAACAACAAGGCACCCATCTGTTGCTGTTTATTTTTATTTCACACTCTAATTATATTAGGGCCATTACTTAATCATACCACACTCAGGTTGAGTGGCTTGGTGAAAGGAAGAGCAAGCAGGTCAGATATATCGCTATAACAGAAAATTTTAAATGAACAGAATCTCCCCACCCCCACCTGCTGCCTTAATATACTGTAATTAAAGGTATGCTTTTTATTTTTCAAATATTATTGAGATGTCAGCTTTCATATCATAAGCAAGAAGATAATACTCATAGACATGTCACAACTAAAACAATAATAAATAATAGCGTAAAAGTGCCCCCCCCCCAGTATAAAACAGCAAGGGGTAGTGAAATAAAATAAAAAACATCAAAGTGAATACAGTCTAATTGAAGGAATAAGAAATAGGGAGAGGGACTGAGCTCCACCCAATTATTTTTTTGCTGAACTCTTGAACTCTTTTTTTGTTGTTGTAATTTGAACTCTTTTTATTGTGTTTTATGAATATACCAGAAGGAATATTCTGAAGTTCACATTCTTATCCAATCTGCAGAAAACATTTCCAATCTGGCAAGACAGAAACCCGCTTCGGAATACAGAGCTCCTTGGGGGAGAATGAATTGAGGATTGAAGTTTAAGGGTGGAATCCCATATTGATTTTCAAATATGTCTGCAAATATTGAAAGCTGCTTCTGATGAATGTGAAGAAGATAAGGCCAGCATTCTTTGGTTCCACCATAAAAGCTCCCTTTGTGAGTAGGTATTTGTATTGATATTCTATGGCTCGCCCTCTCTTCACTGTCCACTGCTTCCAAATGGGTGGTTATTTGATTGGATTTGTTTCACGTCTGAAGTCTGAATCATACAATTGTTACACCGCAGATAAAAATATAATTGCCCTTTAAATAAGTCAGCATATGATGTTTAATATAGCATGTCCACTGATTTTTGATAACTCTCAAGCACAGTATAGTAAGTGATAAATGATCTTTGTTAGCTTTCTTCAGAGACTTGAAAGTATTTATGCTACATTTAGTGTGAAGATTCCTGATGAAACCTCATCAGACAGAAAATGCTGCATTGTGGCAACTAATCCATATCAAGCAGTAGGGAATTGGAATCTTTAAAAAAAAATAAAGGCATAGGCCTTGAGTAATGCACTTTGAACATTGTGGAGTCCTTTCACTGTTCTCAGATTATGTATTTTATACATTTAGTAATCACTGGGTCAAAAAAATCATTTGCACGAAATGATCCCTCTTTCTGAACTTAGAAGCTCATCAAATTGCAGTAGTACGGTTTTCCTGTGCATTCCAAGTCTATTCATTTAAAGTATTTAAATTCTTTCAGCCAAAGTAACACACAAAGCAACAAATCAATTTTGAATAAATTGTAATTCACCCAATACAACAATTATTTTTTAAGATAACAAAGTAGAGGGAAATAACGGTTTTTTAAAAACGTGTTCTGCCCCAAGTCCCTCAGTTAAACTGCAGCCTCCATTGCTGTTTTGTTTTGAAAATACATACCAACTGAACATTGCATGTGCTTTGCACTATTAGTCCCTGAACACTAGAGTTCCCAAAGGACCTTATCCGAAAAGGGGTGGAGCAAACGGGAAAGTGATAGCCAGGGGATTGTGCCAAAAAGGTTAGTCAAGAAGAGCCTGACTATATATGACTTTTTAAGGGTGACCTTATATCATATTTTGCACAATCCCTGAGCTGTCAGCAATCTCTGTATGAGCTCCCACTGCTGGTGTATGGAGCTGAGTACACATGGCATTAGCCACAATGCATAGGTATCCTGTGGCTTCTTGAGCAATGCTCCTGTTTGATGCTCTTTCCTTCAAATCAACTTCTGTCCAGTTAAACTGAGGTGTGTCCACTTTGGGCAGCTGTTGCACATGTGCAGATGACAGCTTCAGTGAGCAGGGAAACAAATCAGCTAATGACCATTGGGGCAAAGGTCCTGCCCTCTCTCTGGTGTGAACAGCAACATAAAAAAATTCTCGAAATGCAGTGGGGGGAAATGACCGCACTACGTTTTAAGCTGCTAATGTGTGCAAGACTGATTTAAAGGGAAAGAACCATGAGAATGGAAAGTAGAGACCTTGAAGTTGCGTACCTGTGATGATGCACTTGGGTAATCTGCCTGCAGTCTCCCCAACTTTGTTGAGATGTATTTCTAACTGGATTGTGGTTATTTCTTGATTTGCATCAGTATAAATCATCGGCACATTTTATGCAAATATGTCTTTTTCTTTTTTATTATGCATTCTTTCTCTCTCTCTCTCTCTCTGCAGAGCCACCCTAGAGATGCCATCAACCTTTATCCCTACTGGATGTTGCAAGGTACGCTGACGTAGAGCATCATGTATGAAAATCATGCACATCTCTGGCAACAATTACATAGTGAAATGGCCCAAAGATACTTGCCTGCAGTATTCAAACTTGTTAGAAGCCTGAGGGCAAACAGATCACACCAGATCACACCACAAAGGAAGGAGCAATAATGTCCTGTGGTCTTCAGTTTGGGCTACTCAGCTCACTGCTAAAGGCTCTTGTGTCTCCTCTAACAATGACAGATATATTCCCAGGAAAATTCACATTTTTAGAACCATACCTCTATAGTCAGCATTTGATCAATATCCCTCAGTAAACCTTATTTGCCACTCTTTTAACCTTGAATAGTTGCTTCCTATGAGGCAATTTATCTTTATTTTTAACTAAGGCATTTATGTAGTCATTAGATCTTTCCTTATTCATTAATTTCTGCAATTAAAAACAAAGCTGTGTGACAAGATTTGAGAAGACTAGCACTTAGACAAATATGGCCCACTAAGCAATGTTTAATTTTAGTGATTTGCCAGATCTCATTTTAAATTCCTTCTCGTCAATCAGGTATGTGTATATCTGCTGAAGAGTTTCATTCCTCTCCCCAAGCAAGTATTTTAATGATCTAGGAACTGCATATCATGGTTGGTGGACAGGAACAAAGTTACTACCACCTCCAGAGTCCTGCCAGGGGGTGGGAAATATTTACTTTACTTTCTTTTTTGCTGATCCATCTCCTCATCAGAGATGAATGAAATGAGGAATAATCTGACATGGAAGGAACTGAAAGAGGAAGAGTTCTACCTACAATTTGGAGTGACACAAGGGATAAAGCTATTAAATATCTGGCCCTTTTGCAGGGGAAAAGAATGAAAGAAACACAAATGGAAGAGTTGATATTACAGGACTGGATTCAGACCAATAGATACATAATATATGATCACAGTGGAATGACTCTTGTATGTGCAAAGAGGAAAAGATTTATCATTATTGGATATGGAGGCATAGTTGCTGAAATCGCTGGAGGCAAAGCTGATACATTTTAGAAAAAAAGCCATTGTTGACATTTTATCAATAATATTAATTGGGAACCCCTTTTGGACTTTTTGTGTGAAGAAGAAAATGAACGCTTGAAAATTGGGGAAAAAAATATTGGCTTATAAAAAGTAGAATAGTGGGACGTCATCCTGTCTCTCAGCAATATGGGGGATAATACTAACTTACTTTTCAGGATTGTTGCAAGGATTGCAACTACTGGTTAGAGCATGGTGGTGATAATGCCAAGGTAGCAGGTTTGATTCCCATATTGAACAGCTAGATATTCCTGCATTGTAGGGGGTTGAACTAGATGATCCTCAGGGTCCATTCTAACTCTACAATTCTATAATTCTATGTACTAGGACACAGGACACACAGCATTTAGAGCTGAATGCCTATGATACGTAATGAAATCTTATTCTTGTTTTTTTAAAAATATTTTTTATTAACCGACCAATCAAATCAAATCACATCACATAAATTCCAAATTACAAAGCTGAATTTTTAAATTTTTGTTTGGGGGTACCCATATTTCAAGTTCCGAAGGGGGGTCCAATCATCTTCTTGCTGCTGCCTTAATGTCCACAAATCTGTCCAAATAATGTTCATAATTCTATCCAGTCCTATCTTGCTGTTTCCCACATCTCATCTTGTTATTTTCGTATATTTTTCCTTTCTCTTTGCGACCTCTTCTGATAATCTCCTTAAGCAGGTAAAAACAAGTTGTAATCCTGTGTGAATTTTTCCGTTCGTCCAATAGCCATATCGAGATGGTTTCCATATATCATCACTTCCATAGATAAAAGCACTCTTTCCATCATTAATCTTCACAAATCTGTCACCTTCTTTAGTCCTCCGAGGAGGTTCGCCCACAGTATAAAAACAGATCCATTCTTCCTCCCAGACATAAATCTTTCGACAGAACTTGCCAAAATGGTGATGCTGTTTTTTACTGCGTCATCTCAAAGCTCTTGTACTTTCCTCGATCTCCTTAAAACATGCTTTTGGTTAGAGTTTATTTTCACACAGTCTTAAATCATCCAGCTTAGGTCATTTAATCAGTATTTCTGACTTGTGGAAGGGGGATTATTGGTTAATCACATAGAAGAAAGAAAAAAAAGTTTTTCCCCCTCCCCCATCCAGTCCCGCTGCCGACATACCGAGCCTTGATATGTCTTCTCATGATATATTCCTGTTTATCCGACCCGTCTTCTTTCACAGAGGTCCCTTCAATTAGCAGTCTTTACTCCCCATTCTTCACTTGAAATATGTGCATTTGCTTTTTCCTAATTGTTTATTTTCAAGTTTCTGCAGCTAGTGGCACGATCAGAGACAGCGTCCAGGAGAGCCGAAGTCTGCACAGCAGGCAAGGGCAGTCCCCCCCATCCCCTTGGGGGGCAGGGAGGCTGCATACTCCCATTACAGCCTCTTAATTACCTCGTGTGGGTCAGAGAGATGTTATTGTCGGCCATCTTCCAATGCGCCCCTAGTGCCCCCCCCAAATCTTATTCTTGTTGATGGGCAGAAGTTCCCTTCATCTTAATCAACTTAGTTTGACTTTTCCTGCAGGATGATTGCTTTCCTCCTCCTCAAAATATGCAGATTTTTAATGTTTTAGACTGCAAACCTATCTGAACAATTACCTGGGAGCAGGTCCCATTGAATTCAATTGGAGTTATTTTTGAATAGATAATTAATTGACTATAATTTCTTTAGAATGGTAAACACCCTACCATGACTCATGTATATAATAAATCATCTGAACCCCTAATGCAGGGGTTGAATGTGATGTAAGATCTGGAGGTTGCAGGCCCACGCACAAACACACATGCATATATATATATATATATATATGAAGAAATAGCTATCAGGAGAGTGGTCTTGTAAAATAATGGTACATAAGTGTATTTCTAAAGGCATCTGAAAGAGAAATTGTGGCAGCCAAGAAAAAAAGAAATTGAAGTACAAATGGAAAGAGAGATTGATATTTTCTGGACCTCTTCCCAGGCAGTCAATCTTGGAAGAAAAAGCCTGCAGAAATCATAAGAGCCTTCGCTGACAAAAGTATCCAAGTTTCAATCTTCTCCTTGTAAATTGAAAATTATGTCATATGACAAGATCTTGTAAGTCTCAAGCAATACTTACAGTGAGTGAGTAGCACTTAGAAAGGCAAAGAATTCAATTGAATTCTGTACTGTGGTGGTACAGAGTCCTGCTCATTTCAGTGAACACTGATGAACAGTGTGAAGTTGTCGAGATAGTATCAGCCTTCTGCAAGAACAATAAAACCCATTGTTGTTCACAAATGTGTGAAATGTGCCTTGCGCAGCTGTAAGACTTAAGCCCTATCCAAGTGATAGCTATGGGAAGAGCTAGCATGTAAATAAAGGAGAGCAAGGCCTACCTTTTTCCTCACTTCTGGTGTCCTGTGCACATGCCAGCTCTTTCCCCAGCCTCCATGCATTATGTTAAAGTCTCAAGTTGCTGGCTGTACTATGTGAGGATTGCCAGTTCCTCTACTTTGCCTTGTGTGTGTCATGGGAGTAAGGCTGGACAGTCTTACCCCCAAAGAGTGACTGAAGGTGGCTTTAAAGTGATCTAGATTTCTGAAACCTACAGAGACTGCTCCATTAGAGTGAATGGGGCACTGCCCCACCAACTTCAGCCTGCCCTCCTCATCTGTCTACCTTCTTACATCCAGTCCAAGTGGTGGCATTGCCTGTTTGCTTCCTCCTCCTTAGTCTCCATATTGCCCTTGTAGAGCCCAGCAAGGAGGAAGATGAGCACACAATTAGAATTCACTGGTTTTGCTTTTTGTTGACTTTGGGTCCACCAAATGTTAGTATCCCAGCTTGGCACCCCACCAGCCCCAATTTTTAAAGAAAATTTAAACAACAAAGTAAGTGTTTTTACCAAACAATCTGAAAAAATATATTCAAGCGATGCCTGAAAGCAGGCTGGATAAGTATTCCAGAGCTTGGGGTTGGTGATGCTAAATGCCTGACTTATAACTGAAGGCTGTCAGCTTCTGAGACAATTAGTAGCTCTCGTCCATATTGCAGCCATTTATACTCATTGACTATAATGGGGAATACAAATAGGGCTATAACTTTTTTCCTTTTCACATAGGTGAAATGCAATTTTCAGGCAAAAGAGAGCCCCCCCACATGGATTAAGCCTGACAAATTTCATCAATGGTTTTTCATGCAGGGTAATTGGAGTTTGTTTGTTTTAAAAATAAACATTTTTAATTTTTTTGCTGGAATTGAAGGGGAAGAAGCTTGCCAAATTCCATAAAGAAAGACAGACTTTGACATTTTAAGATGGAACAGATGTTACTTCCCTTGGTTTTGTGTATCTGGTGGTGGGGATACTCCCCTGTGTAAGAACCCTGCTAGGGGTTCAGACAAATAGGCCCAAGGGCTATTATATAAGGTGATATTTATCTTTGCAATTTTGAAAATTGTAAAAGTAACGTTTGCCCCTCCATCCACCTCTCCCTCACCATTCCTGGAAATCCCCCCGATGAAGAAGAAAAAGAAGAAGAGTTTGGATTTGATATCCCGCCTTTCACTCCCCTTCAGGAGTCTCAAAGCGGCTAGCATTCTCCTTTCCCTTCCTCCCCCACAACAAACACTGTGAGGTAAGTGGGGCTGAGAGACTTCAAAGAAGTGTGACTGGCCCAAGGTCACCCAGCAGCTGCATGTGGAGGAGCAGACACGAACCCGGTTCCCCAGATTACATGACTACCACTCTTAACCACTACACCACACTGGCTGAAGCAAAATAGGGAGCTATGATTTTTACTATTTTGTTATGTCTAACTTGACTTATGTCCTGCTCTCACAGCTGACTTCAAAGAAGATGAAAACCCACAATACTTACTTCAACACCCCACCCCAAGTCACTATGATTCGAGTGCAGTGGGACTATAATTCGTTGTGAGGAAAAGCTAGACATCCTTAAAAATGAAATAAGGCCCACCACTCTACCCCTTTCCTCCTGAGCTCTGGGCATCTCCTCAGACAACTTGGTTTTGTTTCTTGGAAAAGCAAAGGGCAGGAAGTAACTTGCCATGTGTTTAACGTCTTCAGGAAGCCGTGGCAACAGAGCTATTTGGAAGGCTGGACACCCCCTGACACACCTTGCTAACAGTGAGTTCTGACTCAGTAACATGAAGGGCTCCCCTGGGACATCCCAATTTGCCTCATTGTTCAAGTTGCAAACAGACCTGGTGCACACACTCATCAAAAACAGCTGTCCAAAGATGCCAAACATGATAAAAGCTGTACAACTAAGTTTTTGGGGGTTTTTTGCTGATGCATTTCCAGAAATCCATCTTTATTTATTTAATCAATCAATCAATCATGGGGATTGCGGGGTGAATGGTAAAAAAGGTGCCCCAAGCAGTTTTCTAAAAAATACTGAAGGAAACCTCTTTGATTGATTTCTTGAACTGCATTGTAAAAAATAGCTACTTGCGCAGCTGTCTTTGTGTGTGTGTGTGTGTGTGTGTTTGTTTTTGTGGTTTAATCCTCCACAGTACATCATCATTTTCCAGTCAAATTAAAGAGGAGGAGAGGGAGGGAGCAGGGGAGAGAGAAGGAGATTTTGAGAGAAAAAGAGAGAGATTTGTTTAAATTTAAAAATGAAATTGAACTGATGCAAGTAGCAGCTTTGGGAGAGTGGTTTTGGTGGGAAAGTAGAAGAGGAGGACCCAACGACATGACCCAAGCTGGGTTGAGGCACCCCAGGCTTCTTTTTGTACTCAGAGAAGCACAGCTATTATCAATCACACACTTAAGGTTGGCCCCAAAGCAAGATTTTTCACGTCTCGATATTAGAAGATAATGTGGGCAATATTGTTTTATGTTAGTGAGAGGTGGGCAACTTAGACTCTTCAGGAACAACATCTTCCACATGCGCTGCATCAGGAAGATTTTGGGCATCACATGGCAGGACAGAGTCTCAAACAAAGATGTGCTCTCACAAGCCCACATTCTCGGCATGTTTGCACTCCTGGAGTGCACCTCTGGAGTGAAGCCAAACCATTGTGTTAAAAGCACTGAAGTGACCTACTTGGGGAGCAAGCCTGAGCAGTGCAGTGTATATGGAGGTCTTGGGCTGCCCAGACAATGACACCCTCTGTCTTGGCTTCATTGCCGTTCTCTGAAGAAAATCAGATCAATATGTTTGGCACCAGCTTGGCTGCAGGAGTTGCTAGAAGGAGGCATGCAAGGCACCATCCAGCCATCTTAGGGACTCCACTCTAAATTTGTGGAGGGTTTACTCTTTAGCCTTTTCTTCTCCCAAAGAAATCCCACAAAAAATATGACTTCATTTCTAACCACAGGCATTCCACATTCTCCTTCCGTTGTATAACGTTTCAAGCACAATCAATTAACAGGACACACTGGATGCTAACATTTCAAATATGTCCTGGAGATAGCGAAAATTCATGGCAAAATTCCAAATGCAGCTCTAAGTCGAAAAATGGACACTTTCATGCCACTAAAGTGGTTGGAATCATAGCAATAACTCCAGAAAAGGCTGTGATCAGAGTATACTGACTTGAAAGTGCACCTCCAAACTCTCCTTAAGATTAGTATGCCAATCAGAATAACTATGTATTACCTCTGGCTAAGGCCCACAACATTTATTCTCTAGCAATCATATTTGAAATGTTTCATATCTAGTTACTATAATAGTCATCATAAGCTAAACCCATAGATTTTCTTCAGTTTATATCACTGCAGCAACATCAATCTCACTGCATCCATCAAGGTGATAATGAAAGATTATAAGGCTGCAATCAAAATAAAACTACTTAAACTTAATACAAATCCTTCAAATTAAGTTCCACTGAAATCAAAGGAACTTACTTTTCAAGTTATGGTGGAGGTGCATCCCTTTTCCTTGCATTTATTTTTGATTCAAATTTGTCATAGCCAATGGCTAGCACAATAAAGATATTTGGATTGGAAATTATAATGGGGGTGCAAATGGCTTGTGGCAGCATTTAACTGTACTTGTTCAAAGGAAATGAATGCAATGTTATTTAGAGTGAAGTGAGATCTGATAGCAGATGAATCCAGCAGCAATAACATATGATGTAGACATAGCTCTACATCATGAGATGGTGAGTAGGAGTTTTGACTTGTTATACAATGGGGAACATTTTAGGACAAAAGGGATGGGCTTTACTTGAAACAAGGTGGAGCCAGACTCAAGAGTTGCCTGCAGTTAAATTTTCCATGCACAAATACATGTTTCCACAGGTGGAGCTATTGTAATAGGTGAGTGATTGGAATAGCTTCCATTCAGTGATAGGGCTAGCATAGGATGCTTGTGATGCAATTTAAATTAAAGATTACGGCAGAGCATTTGTCTCTCTTTGGTTTGACTGGCTGCTGGTCATGATGTTTTGCAAAAGCAGGTGTAAAAGTCCTTCCTGAGGGGCACTACCTTAGCTTGCATGTTGGTGAATTATTATTTTTAAGCTGCCCCCTCATAAAACAAACTAAGCAATGATCCTATACAACTAGTTTTTTTTAATTTTCATTTGACATGTGTTTTATGTAGTCTGTTTGAAAATAGGCTGTGATATTATCTGTAATTCACCCTTTTAAACCAAATAGTTTGCAAGAGGCTGCTTGAATTAAATTGCTGAGCATGTTTGAATTGACCTGTCACTGAATGCAAGAGCATTATTTGAATAGAAGTGACGTATTATTGAGACCTACAATGCTATTAGTATCTGCCTTATTGAGACTATAAATCATTCTTTCTAATGAAGAAGTAACTCATGCTTAACTGATGCAATATTGACAATCATGTATTTGGATAGATCGTCACATTGCAATAAAGGTTCTTCTCCCATTACTTTCATGTGTGCTTAAGATGCAGCTAAAAATAGAAAGAATGGAAGGAAGGAAGAAAAAGTTGTTGTCAACCCCATCCCTCAACCACAGTTAATTTCCATTTATGGAAGGTATAGCTGATTTCCCACTTAGTGTTTTTTTGTAGGACTGACACGCTACAGTTTCCCAAAAGGTTTGATTAGACCTTTAATTAACTCAGCCTGGAGGTGTTGTGACCTCTAATTAAGTTTCATTTTGTTTCTTCTGGCAGTAAAATAATGAACTTATTCAAATTAGGTTCACAACTAAGCAACCCCAAAACTGATTAGTACCTAATAATGAAATATGTCAATACAAGCATAAAAGGCTTAGGAAAGGAGATAATTAACATTCTATTCCCATGTGAATTGCTTTTTGTGAGATACGATGCCAAATCCCTGAATTATTAGTATGCCTATATCTTCAACCACCATGAATCAAAGAATGTGATTTGTCATGACTGAATGACAGAGTCAGTGACATCATTGGTCACTAGAGACAGAGGGGTGACATCATACTGAAATTGCATTTACACTTCTACCAGTGTAATCCTATTCATTTCTTCTCAGAAGTAAGCCTCACTGAGTTCAATAAGACTTACTCTAGTCTTGGGTAAGTGTGAAAATACCTGCAGTATGCATGTTAAGCACTGTTACACCACTTTTAAACAGTCCCAATGAATCCTGGTAACAGTTAGGTGTACTGAGAGTTGTTTAGGAGACTACTATTCCCCTCCCAGATCTACAGTTCCCAGAGTTCTTCTGGAAGATGGGTTGCTTGTCAAACCACTCTGGGAACTGAGCACTGATGTCTCAGTGATCTCTGATAGAGAAATTCAGCTGCAACATTTTGGCAGCATTGACAGAGGTGCTGACAGCTGGTTTGTTCAGGAAACAAAAGGGAACAATTTGGTTTATGAGACATTGTTAATTGCCTGGCAGTGCAGAGAAACAAGCAAGCTGGACTTAAGCTACCATGAAGGTGTGCTTCAGGATGGCAAGTGATGGGAGTGCCCTCATGTTCTGAGCTTATTGTGGGAGATTTTGCAGTCAAACCTGACAATGCATGTCTATGCTAGATAATAAATGAAGGGGTTAATGACCACAGAGCTGTAAATTGCTGGGGAAGACTTGGCTGGTCATGTCCCCTCATCTTCGGGGAGGGAGTAAGTAAGGCTTCTTTTCTGTTTCTTTGTTTCTCTCTCTCTCTTCTCTTTGCACCATGTAACTGACCAGATGGACGAGGCTGGTCTTCTGTGTCCAGACTCCATGTTTGAAGATACCGTACTTTTTGTATTTTCTGCTGAATAAGTTTTACATGTGTTGTTTCTGCTGTAGCTTTGAACGATGCATATTCTGATTACTGTATTTAAAGCATTTAAACTTACTTAAGCTTGTGGCCTATTCACTGTGAGAGGGTTAGAGGCAACAGAGCACATTGTGAGCATTTAAAACACTGCATATATTTGTTTTAAATTCTACTGGGGACTCTTGGCTAGAGCGTGAGACAAGCCCCATGCTTTTTTAATGCAGTCAGTCAACTGTTTGTTTGTTGTTTGTTTGTTTGTTTTCTTTTGTAGTTTCCTGTACAAGTAGGGCTTCAGGATTAATCAGTATTCCCCAGTTATTTCCTAACACTTCTCTCATGTCATACAACCAACCAGATTCACCACCATTCAATACATTTTTGTGCAGTTTTGTGGCAGTTAGTGACTTTGGGTTAAAGTGCAAATATTGTTTCATTGTAAGTTAAATGATCGGCTTTCTGAAGAAATGTGTAAATATCTTCTTCAGCAACAAAAGAACACAAATTCATGCCCCTTTTTGTGAATAGTTATTGGAGAGGGAGGCCCATCCCCCCACCATTTTCTTTGCAGTTGGATATGTCTTAGCCAAGCTGTACAGGGTCATATTCCACTGATATTGATTCTTATAAAAATATTATTTCAGTGGGTATAATGTTTGTTGGTATTTAAACCAGGTTCATCACCATTCATCCCAAGTTAATTCATATTTTTACCCATTCCTTTATAAATGTTCCTTTGTACAGTGATACCTCGGGTTACATACGCTTCAGGTTACATACGCTTCAGGTTACATACGCTTCAGGTTACAGACTCCGCTAACCCAGAAATAGTACCTCAGGTTAAGAACTTTGCTTCAGGATGAGAACAGAAATCGTGCTTTGGCAGTGTGGCAGCAGCGGGAGGCCCCATTAGCTAAAGTGGTGCTTCAGGTTAAGAACAGTTTCAGGTTAAGAACGGACCTCCGGAATGAATTAGGTACATAACCAGAGGTACCACTGTACTGTCTAAATTCACAAATGTGGTATAGAGTTTACCTTCAATATAATTAGAATGTAATAGGTTTTCCCTTTGGGGGCTGTATTTCCTTACCATGCACAGTAAGGCTTCTCTTATTTGGAAATACTGATTTAACCATTCATCATTTCATCAATTTCCATATGCCTCATTCCAGGCCAAATTAAGTCCTAGGATCCCTTTGTCTAGTGGTGCATAGGCCACTGAGGAGCAAATGGGGACAGAGTTCTGCCCACATCATGATCCCCGCAGGAACCCATGGGAGAAAACTCTCCCATGGGTCACCACAACAGAGGAAGGGAAGGGGGTAAGAAGCTTTTGTAAGGTTTTCCCCTCTGGAGTTTGGGGCCATTTCACTCCACGAACTTCCTGCCCACCTACCCTCAGGTTAGCGCATTCACTGAGCTATTTGGGTTGCTGATTGACCAGGAAGGATTTTTTTCTCCCAACATGATTGGCACTTGGCTGAGTATTTTTCACCTTTGCCTCAGTGAAAATTATAGCTTTCTTTTGTTAAGCGGAAGATTGCTGTCTTTGGATGGGGTGAAAATGGCATTGTGCAGGATCAACTACTAAGGTGTCTGAGTAATCAAATCCAAAACTGACCATTCCAAAATAGAGATTTCTAATACTTTCTGATATTTGGAACCCCAGAACTCCCTTATCATCTATCTATCTATCTATCTATCTATCTATCATCTATCATCTACTGTATCTATCACATAGCTGTCGTGTCCCTTATTTGAAGGGACAGTCCCTTATTCCAGCGCCATGTCCCGCTGCTGTCCCTTATTGATAGATGTCCCTTAAATGATAGCCCTTAAATTTCAAAGGAAGCAGCTCCTCTCCCTCCCTCCCTGCCGGCCAGGGAGGAGGGAGGCTCCAACTGTGTTGCTTGGCTGTGTTGCTCACCCAATAAGAAGTCTAAGAACGACTGGGGGGGGTGGAGCTTGCATGCCTTGTGTGTGGCTAGTTAATGCAAGCTGAGGGGTTTTTTGAATGCTGAACGCCATTTTGTTGCACGTGCTGCTGCAAACTTTGCAGTGCAAAGCCAGGCCGGGGAGGCATCTTAAGTTGAGGTTGCATAGGCCTTGTGGTGCATGTGATTCAGATTCTATTCAGTTGAACCTGGTTACAAAGTTGGTTGGACAGTGTTCTCGAAGCTACCAGCATGAGTTTGACCAGACTGCAGGAGGACAGGAAGACTGAAGTGCCTGGAACAGGTGAGGCTGCAGGTCCCTTATTTTGGCTGCTGGTCCCTTATTTTCAAGGCTGCTAGTCCCTTATTTTCAAATCTGTAAGTTGACAGCTATGATCTATCATCTATCTATCATCTAATACAAAACAATTGCTGCAACCATCAGTGGCTTTTGTAGCCCAAATGAAACCCATAATGATTTTTGCCAGGCCTGCAGGATATTTATAGGAACCTGTAATCAGATATTCATAAACAAGAACATTTGCCTTGGTAAAACATTAATTTTAGCAATTGCAATGCATCCTCTCTGCAATGTTATTAAGCTACTCCAAAATCTTAATTGAGTTGCAAGTGTATCTGACTCTTATGAGATAGCTGCAGCAGTTCAGGTGTGCTTGAGTTTACTATTGCTCTAGTCAAACATTTCTGTTTCCTTTTTTGGATTTGAACCCAAGGCTTATTCGATGATGATGATGCACTGTTTCAGTATTAGGAGAATTGCATTTGAATGCCACCACAGTTAAACATCAGTGCAGCAAATTATTTTTCAGGAGCAGAACACAGCCATGTTAGCATTTTGGCAGAAGGGGTGAGTTATAGCCTTGACACATCATTCCTCCAGGCTTATTCTGCATGCTTATGACCTGTGGCATGCAGCTAGATGGTTTCCTGATGTTCTTAGGCAGGAAAAGATGAGTTGCAGTGCTTTGGTGGCAACACATTGCATTTTAGAATGTAGCTAAGCTGTGCCGCAAAAGGTCAAATGCTAATTTCTCACTAGCAGATAGGAATTAGTGTCATAGACTTGTCATGGGCTTGTCATGGCGGAGAAGCTGGCAGTAGGACCATTATGAGAGGCGTGTCAAGCAATACAATTGAAATGTAACATTTAAAAGCGCTGGCGTCCTTTGTTTTCTTTTTAAAGCTAGTCAATAAAGCACCTCAACCAAATAATTCCTGCTACCTCTACTCAATGCCTGATGGATGGGTACTTGTTATTTGGAAAGATGTTCCCATGGTAATAATGCTTTCATCTCTTTTTCTATTAATAGGGTTTTGTGTATGAGAGGCTGTGGTTGTTCAACCACCACCTTAGAACAACAGTCCGTTTAGCTGAGTGCTGTCTACCCCGGCTGTTTTGCTCTTTGGTTTCAGACAGGGCTCTCTCCCAGACATACCTCAAGATGCTAGGGATTGGACTTGGATTGTTCTGCATGCAGAGCTAATGGCCTACCACTGAGCCATACAATAGCTGTGCATTCTATCTGAGAAGTGCCATAAGCAAAACAATTTTAAAGCAAAATGGTTTATGTGTGGGGAAGGAAACCATGCAAAGTGTAACTAAAACTAGAAGCCTGAGAGCAGAGTCAAGCAGTTCCTGGTATGGCAAGCCAGGAAGGCCAATGCACTACATTATCCATAAACTTTTTCCTTTGATTATTGAGAGGAGGTGGGGAAGAAGGTGTGTGTAACCTTTGGCAGAATTCTGTTCTCTTATCTTACTTGCTAATATTCATTAAAATTCAAGGTGTTAGTGATGATTTGCAAATGACTTGAGTCCTAAATACCTGTGCTTCTCCCTATATTTCTCTGTCCAGATGTTAATATGAGCTGAGGAAGCACTTCTAAGCATCCCCTTTCCAGGAGTCCTCCATTGTGGAGTAATATGGAAGAAAGCCTTCTCTATGTTTGTGCCCTGTTTGTGGTGTGGTCACGCCTAGATGTGTGGTTTGATATCAGTCCTTTTTTCATTCTAGTGCCAGTTTAAATGGATTTATGGATTATCAGTTGTTCTGTTTAAGACTATAGCCATTCTGCAGTCTTAAGGTTCTGAGCTCCTTTATTAATTTTGTTTGCTCTCTTGGCATTAATTGAATTGCCATTTAAATTGTGCCACACCCTGAGACTGAAGTCTTAGGAATAGTTTGTATATATAAATAAATATGAAAGGAGAGGCAGCACAATAGACTTTGGCGCTGGAGGAAGAACCCCAAATTGTGCAGCCAGCCAACATTAAAAATGGCTGGTAAGAGCATGGGGGTCTTGGTTTGTTTTTGTTATTTTCATTATGTATTTTGTGTTTTTTTTAATTGTATTTTTATGTTGTGAACCGCCCTGAGATCTACAGATGAAGGGCAGTATACAAATTTGATAAACAAATAAAAGAAAAAAATATTTTGTGTAGGAAAGTAGCAGAGAATCAAAAGAGGTATGCAAGAGATACTTAATGTAGCTAAGTCCTCTTGACTATTATTTCCATCTGTTTCTACAGCATGTAGTTTATGGTGCTCTTCCAGCCTTTTCTTTTCAAACACACATAAACTGTTGCCTTCCAGATGTCACTGAAATACAATTTCCATCATCCCTGATGGCTGGTCTTATGGGCATTTGAGTCCAACATCATCTGGTGGGCCACCCATCCCTGCTGTAGGACATAGGAAGACGACTTACACTTGGTCATAACATTGGGTCCATGTAGTTTAGTATTATATTCAGTGACGGGTAGCAGCAGTTCTCCAGGGTTCCAGCTGGGGTAATTCCCAGCCCTACGTGGAGATGATGTGGATCAAACAGGGGACCTTTTGCATCAGATTAAATCTTGGAGTTGAAAAAATTTACTCACATAAATTATAGGCCTGATGTACTGTCTTCATGTCTAACAAGCTGGTTTCCAAACATGGCAACTGATTGGTTACCGTCTAATAAATTTAGAAAAGCAAAGCATCCCGTATGCCAGAATAAGAGCTTTAAACCTCAATGAGGTAATTAGGGCTAACGTGAGTATGATGAAACCTGACTGGCTTGTGATTTTTACACAGTTCCCTAATAAGTAAACAAGGGATCAGTTTGCTGAAGTTAATGGAGGTTATATATTAAGAATAAATGCAGTAAATGTGAAACAACAGGTGATGTTTTAATCAGAGCAAAGGGTGTGGGAAGCAGCAGCAGGCCAGATTGTGGGGGACCAGGAGATTTGATTTGAAAACTGAGACTAGCAACACTATGTGTCTTTTCTTAATGCACAAGCTTTTGTTCGCATCCATTCCAGTCTGGAAACATGTGGATATTCCATATAATTTTCAGCCAGAATACATAAAATGATGCTTTTAGGCAAATATATTCAGGCTACATAAAAAGGGAGCACAAAAGGTGCTCTCTTACTTGTCTCTCTGCTTTCCCCTTAACTGCTCTCCTGCCCATTGTCCAACAGAAAAATCACTATGGATATAGTACCGTACTGCTCTTTGCAGGAGAAAGACTTCTCTCACCTTTCCTCATTAGTGTGCTGTGTTAATCCCTGCTTTATTCTATGCACTGCAGAAAATAGCCTTAAAAAAAGATGCTCAAAATCCAGACTTCAACACCTCAGGTTCTTTACTTCTCCTATAATCCCCTTGACAAGAAGGATTTACCAGCATGACATAAAAAATCCATTTTGCATAATCATTTATATCAGAACATGCTGCCCTGCTTTTAGCACCTTGGAAGGGGGGGAAAGTATTTGTTTCAAGAAACATAAAAAAATAAATCAAATTGAGTCATCCTTTGAATATTAGTTGCTTCTAAAACCAAACACCAGTTATTTAGTCTTTCCATGTGATCCATTTCCCAAATGTTTGTGAATCAAGGATGGGGAACTTGTGGCAGTGCAGGTGTTGTTGACTCCAGCTCTCATCAGGGAGTTTTGGTCTAGCAACATCTGAGGGAATACAGTTTCTTCACCTCTGTTTTGAATGGCAGCACATATAAGGATCCTCAGTAGCAGCACAGGGTACAGTACAGATGAATGCAAGCTGCCTAGGGATTGTTGATCTTAACTCATATCAGGTCACACCAAAGGATTATTGCATCATCATTTCCAACAAAAGACATACCTCCTTGTAGTAGGATCTGTTAAGCACATGATAGCTGACTTGGTTACAACATAATGTTGTTAGCAGCAAGGTTGCAGGTTTGATCCCTGGATGGGACAGCTACATATTGGTTGCACTGGATAATCCTCAGGGTCCCTTCCAACTCTCTCTTTGTATGTATTTATCAGGGAGCAATCCCCATGGAATTCAGTGGGTTTTCCCCTGAGTATAGCACAACTTCTTTGGCATGAACCCAATGCTAGGAAATTGTAACAGGAGGAACCCATTCTGAACCAAAGAAATACATTTTTTTTTCTTCTGTTTAGCTAGGTGCTGCTTGTAAAATTGCAATGTTTAAGTCTCTACACTTTGCAAAGGAGAAGGATGGAGATAAAACCGGAACAACTTGCGACTGCTCTTTGGCCATGGTCCCATGGTCCCAACTGCCCCATCACTTCTAGGGAGCATCAGCGGCCACTGTGTACATGCACAGGACTCCTTCTCATGCTTAACAAATGTGAAACCAACAGGGACACGGCCAGTAGTATATTGGTGGCTGGGGGTGTGCCTGATGGATACAAGACCCCTTTCTTTAACATGTGAGTAGGGTTTGTTTTGACCCCTTTAAAGCAATTCATAAATCTGGATTGAAGTGGGAAAAATCTATCAACCGATTTATCTTTTCTCATCTTTTCCATATTCCGAAGGAGAGGATCTTGAGTATATTCAAAAGGACACAATTTGATGCAATGGGTGGAATTCTAACTCCGTCAAGGGACTTCCGGGTTGGCGCGACTGGCTAATGGCGGATTCCCTCCGAGCTCCGGAGGGAATCGGCTCAGCAGGGGATTGGGTCTTGCCGTGCCGGCGACACGGGGACCCTTAAAAACCACGGGTACGGATCCCGTGGACATGGTGACTCGGCGGGCACCATAAGCGCCCTCCCGACTCGTGAAGGAGCCTTTTTAAAGGCTACGGATCGGGTGCCAGGGAGTGGCGTGGTGCTGTGAGTCCTTCGCTCCCCCTGCCGAGCGAAGCCGCAAGCCATTCTTCGGTCAGCGCTGACTTCTTCCTATTAAATTCGGACTTAAAAGCAAGAACAACAACCCGTGAGTAATTTGAAAATTGGATTACAATATATTTGGTTTTGGATTCGGCACGAGCGGGGGAGCTGAAAAAAAAAGGAAGTCCGTCTCCCCCCTATTGTAAACAGCTCAAAGCAAGGACCTGTCAACTAAGGTTGCGGGAAGAGTTGCTGGGATTGGATAAAGATACAAATTCCACGGATTTAAAAAGGATTTAAAAGGACTAAACTAATGTGCTGGAGGATTAGAGTCTACTTTATTTGAATTAAATACCATTCTTCTCAAGCCCGGGAGTAACCCGAGCCAAGAGCCTGCTGAGGATATATAGAAACCTTTGACAGCTGTCAAATTAGCTGTCAAAGTTGGAAGAATTGAAAGTTGAAACTTTAACCGGTTATATCGCTACAAAATATTGAAAACAAAGAAAGATTGTTACAACTAAATCTGACTTTTGGGTCGGAGGGGAAAAGAACATTAAGTAACCAGAATCCCTCTAGAGGGGATCCTTGGACATTACAAGAATGGAACTAAAACAGGGAATACAGGAAATACGTGCTGACTTGAAAAAGCTGATCTCTCTCGTGGGAAAGTTGTTAGAGATGAATGAGAAAGGCCTTGTTTTGTCTACGAGCCCCGCAAACCTGAAGTTATCTGAAGATATACCAATTGAATTGGAAAAAGACTCGTTGCTCAAAACACAGGCAGCTGGACAGGAAAAAGAACCAAAGATTGAGGAGGAGAAGATATCTGCCAAGCAGGAGGAGCTGAAAGAAGGGACGGCTGAGATGCTACAGAAGAGAAAAGAGAACTGGAGATTTGCTAAGAAGAATCTTAAATTGACCAAGGTGAAAGTCGGACTAGTGGGGACATATAGATCTTGGAAACAGTGTTGGAGTACCACGTGTAAACAAGTAGGATTTATTGGAACAATCATGGTCAGCACCGAGAAAAAGTATCTTCGACCCTGGGTGTTAAGCAAGAGAGACTTCCGAAGAAACCGGCTGAAAGGGACTGAAAGAGACTTGCGTGCTTTGGACGTAAGATCACCAGGCTAAAAAGATGGACTAAATGGATTTTGGATAGGGATGGAAACCGGGGAGGGAAGGGTGGGACCTAACAGTCCGAAGGGGGTCTGTTCTTTTTTTTTTTTTTTTTTTTTTTTGCTTTAGGAGTATAAAAATTATGGGTTTCTTTTTTGTTCTGTTTTATTATTATTATTATTATAAAAATGGGGAATCGGTGGAGGGGAAATAGTGGCAACCTTAGGAAGGGTATATTACTTTGTTTTTTCTCTTTTTTTTTTCTTTCTTCTTTTCTATATATAGGGCTAAGGTATATATTTTAATAGATGGCTAAGGTACAACAATGAACCAAAGTTTAATTCTATTATAAAAAATTATCTTAATTAAACTAGGGCTAAGTGATTTTAAACAAACTATGTTTTAGGATATTAAGTGGAGAACTTGCTTGAATAAACAATTGAAGATGGAATACAATAAGGGGAGGCGTGGGGAAGTCTTGAAAAGAAGTTATAGAAAATGAGTTTAAAAGGTGGAAACTTTTTCTGTTGTTTTTTGTCTTTTTTTTCTGTCTTTTTCCCCCTCTTTTTTCTCTGGTCTTTTTACTTTTTTCTTACCTCTTTTTTTTTTTCTTTTTCTGTTCTGTTATTTGTAACCTTTTGAAAAATTTAATAAAGATTATTATATATATATAAAAAAAGGAATTCTAACTCCGTCAAGAAAAGGGCCTTTGATTATATTTACCTTATTTTTCCTGCTGTATTTCAATCTATGTAACATTACTGGCCATGCAATATTTCTACAGCTGTTGAAAGAAGGCTTCCACCTGTGCTAATTGGCAGCACAGCTGCAAATTTGACAAGCCGATTGGTTAGTTTCCCCCAAGGGTATTTTGACAAGTATTCTTAAAGGCTATTAGGGAGCTCATGCAAGACCAAAAAGAAATGCCTTTATAGCCTGCCTAATTCAGACAAAACCCACTTTCTACTCAGCTGGAAAACGGGGCGGTGAGCGGGGGGAGAAAGAAAATAGTTATTTTACGGAGGCAATGGAAGTATGTTGGGGCTACTTTACACAACTTTTTTTCCCCATTAGTCATCAAGAGCCAAGGGAAGCTTCTATTCCCATGCTCTGTTGTACAAAAGGATGCTCCTGGGCATGGTAAGGAGCTTCCAGATCTTGCAAGGTTAAATTTACTTGGGAAATGGATTTGCAATTACAGCTGAGACCAATCTCCCCTTAGTTTTGCCTTCTCAAGTTTTCTCAGAAATCTCTTGGTCCCAGGGTTTTTCTGAAAGATGTCTGAAAAAGACGTGGAAAACCCAAGTGAAGGACAGTGTGGGCTGATGGGAATTTCCCCATTATTAGCTATTTTTGCTTATGGAAATATAGCCTCTATGTAGAAAGAGGAAAATGTGCAAAATATGTAGGCCATTATAAACAGTTGTTGCTGTGGTTTGCAGTAAGTAAACATGTTGGGGGACATATCCTCTTCCCCTCTTAGTTACTACTTCTGCCATAACTTCCTTTTCACAAACCCAATCCTTTCATATCACTTCTTTCATCTAAACAGAATGTCTAATTATGATTGAGAAAGAACTGAAAGAAGGGGAGTCATAGCTCATAGAACTCAGTGCCAATAATGTTAAAAGGTTAAAGTTTAAAGGGTCAACAAGTGAATGATACATCAGCCTGAGATTCCAAAGAACTGCAAAGTAGACAAAACAGAAACATATGGGCAAATCATCTGACCTGCCAGAAAGCAGCATCTGATCCTTCTTTTAATAGGAAGTTTCTCTTTAAAAACTTTTTTTTTATACAGTGCCTCAGTGATGATGATGAATACAAGTGATGAAAAAATACATTCCAGATCTAAATATGTGCATGCATGCTAACCCTATGCAATCTTAGGGAGCACTCACTTGGCAAAATCCACCAGGGTGAGCAGTTTAGGATGCAGCAGATATCTGGCTCAGCTAGATGATTCCTGGCTCAGCAGCTCAGCCGAATATACACCAATGTAACCTGCTCATCTTGGCTCAGCCAGCTGAACAGAAGCTGGCTATAAGGCTTCTGTAAGTTCCCTCAAAGGGGAGTTGTAGAGGTGGGACCAGAGAAGGTGACTTAGGCTGGATGAGCTTGATCACATTGGCTGGCAACCTGGCATAGAACACCATTTTAAAGATTTATTGTCCCTCTGCAATGCCTTGGTCGAGCAACAGCAGCAGCAGTACTGCTACAGAACAGGGTTTGAATTTGTTGTAACTTTATGCCAGTGTGATTTATACCAGCTTCCTTTACACTTTTTCTTGTGTATAGGATTGCTCCTGAATACCGTAAATTATGAGAAGAGAAGACTCCCTGGAAAAGACCCTGATGTTGGGAAAGATTGAGAGCACAAGGAGAAGGGGACGACAGAGGACAAGATGGTTGGACAGTGTTCTCGAAGCTACCAGCATGAGTTTGACCAAACTGCAGGAGGCAGTGGAAGACAGGAGTGCCTGGCGTGCTCTGGTCCATGGGGTCACAAAGAGTCGGACACGACTAAACAACAACAACAACAACTGTAAATCTAACAGCTCAATGTTTTGTATGGCTACGCAAAAGTAGGTCCAAACTAAGGATGACATTCTATACACCACAGGTTGGCCCCCCAGATGTTGTTGGACTCCAACTCCCATCAGCTCCAGCAAAAATATACAATAGGAATGATGGGCGCTGGAGTCTAGTAACATCTGGAGGACCACAGGTTCCTCATTCTATTTCCTGAACTCAGTGGAGCTTACATCTTAGTAGGAATGTAAAGGATTACACAGTAAATAGGATGGCAGCCTTACTTTCATCAGCCACAGTGGTCTGATAGAATGTAAATGAAGACTAGTTTTGATTTAAGGTTGCAAACTGCATAGCAAGCATATTTTCAGGTAAATGTAAATAGAAGTTACTACCAAGACGTTGACAGCTGTGAAGTTTAAGAACTTGCATTTTCAGACAGACACTTAAAAGTAATTTCCCCATGGGAAGATTAAACAATGAATTAAAGCATTGTGATTCCAAAGCAGTTTGCTGAGCTAAAGAAGTTTCCTCAGAAGCAATTTACTGTTTACAAATATGCAAGAAAAGTAATGGAACAATAATTAACACCGAACTTTACAAAGACTTTACTTTTAGCTGATTGCTCAGTTCTTTTGAACAGTTTTATTACATCTGTGTAGCAAAATAAAAGATGGCAAGCTGTTCCCAGCATACAACTATATTCTGCTATACTGCTGGAAGACTCTAATTTAAAAAACAACATTTACCTCTAACCCCCCCCCCTCCCCGCCGCCAACCAACTAAATATATAGCCAGGACTTAAGTTACTATTAACTGTAGATTGGCACCACATTATTACAAGCATGAGAGTACTTAGCTTTAAGGTCGCAAGGTACAATAGTTGTATTTTCTCTGTGCAATTGAGTAGAAGTGAGGCTAATGGAAAACAATGAGATTATTCCCCAGTTCCTATATTTAGAACTAGCAGTGCCATACTTGGTGTTGTTTGGGAATTCTAAGAAGTGCAAGAAACCTGTCATTTAGAAATCAGTGGTTAAAAGTGTGGGAGTTCAGAACTTAACTGGTTAAGTGTTCTGAGCTGTGCGTCAGCTTTCTGACGTCAGCTGTAGAAGCTGGGAGGAGTCTGGGAGGAGACTGTACTGTTGTTGTTCTCTCTGTGTGTCTTGAGAGAGATGGACATGTTTTAACATGGCTGCAAGCAGTGATGGACAAATGTTTGAATAAAAGCTGTAAATAGACGAATCTGTCTGTGTATGCTTGCATGGAGCAAGGGAGAAAAAGACTGTTTTACACCGCTGTAAGCTACTCTGCTAAGCCGTGACCAAAGAGACAGCAGACTTTGGTGCGCAGCTGGAAGGAAGCGTGCCGGACGCTGCAAATGACTGATTGGGATCGTAAAGCTGTCTGAGTACACGGCTCCATCGATCAAGCTCAGAGATCGTTATCTCGCACAGGTTATGGGAAGGTCAGTAAACGCTCGTAAAACAGTCGGTGTGAGCTCCAGGAACGCTTTGAAGTCGGCACGGAAGCTAGCTGGAGGTTGGAAGCTGCATTCCTTGAGTCTAGCCTAATGCCGGGAAGCAGAGGGAGTTTTTGCCTGCTTCCAAGAGACAGTGAGAGCTTCTGATACAGAGAGCTGGCTGGAGCTGGAAGCTGAGACGCAGCTGCTGTCGTTTCTCCACGGAAGGGTGAGGCAGAGAAGCTGTACCTGATCGTAAGTAAGCTTGGGCCCCCTTGGGAGAACGGGAAGAAAATGGCAGAGAGCCAAGATATGCCGGTGGAAAAGCTCACTTTAAAAAGTTGGGCAACCTGGAGCAGAAGAGTCAGGGGTTGGTTCTTGGTCACTGGGCTTTGGGAAGGAAGCCAGTCAGAGCCAGCTGAAGCAGGCTGTGAATCTGCGGTGCCTGGAGATGGCAAGCAGAGAATGCAAAGAGAGCTGAATATGCTCAGAGCATGCGTTGATGCTTCACTGAGGCCTCATTTGGAAGGTGTACAGACACCAGGGGCTGCCTGGAAGGTGCTGCGAAGTTTGTGTGAAACTGCAGCAGGAGGCCAGGGCCCTGGAGAAGTAATGGAGAGCCCCAAGATGGCTGCGGCCCCAGTTCCCGGTACTTCAGTCTCAAGGAGCACTGTTGGGCAGATCGGGGGGGCGAAGAGTTCCAAAGGCAAGTTTAAGCAACTTTCCACTGTTGCTGAAGCGGAGAGCAACTTCAGCAGGGGCCAGGCTGGTGGGAGGTGCCGTTCCAGGAGAAGGAAGGCCAGGCCAGCTGGGAGGAGCCCCGGGCAGTGTTTTTCCACTGGAGTACAACGTCTGCATGGCAGCTGCCCCTACCGGAGCAGAGAGCCGATGCAGGATGTTTGCAAGGACACTTCCCATGGGAATCAAGCGGGTTTCCATGGCAACAGGCCTGGGAAGACAGGCAGGCGTGGAACTGAGCCAGGTCGTCGTGGTAAAGAACAGGAAGAGGCTTATCAAACAACTGCCTGCATGGCCTTGTTTGAGAACAGTTGTGTGGAAAATTCCAAGCTTAGCTTTGTCATCGACTCTACAGCTAACCGCAACATGGTTCCAGAGACCCCTGCAGTCAAGATGTGGAATTGCACGGCATTTCCAAAAGAACAGGGACAAAAGACTTATAAGTTTGCTAATGCCTATTTTTCTGTTTTGCAGGAACAGATGGGTTTTTGTATCGTCCCAGAGGCAGATCATTGTGTGTTATCTGTGCCTTATTTGTTGAAAAAAGGGTTTCAGGTTTGTTTTGAAAATGATGTCTGCACAATCTCCAGAGGAGGGAGGTTACTTGCCACGGTTAAGAAGGGGCAGAATGATCTTTTCATTCTTAAAACGTCTCTTGGGGGTGAGGGGAAGGTTGAGAGAGCACAGGCGCAGCGTGCTACAGTTCCCACTCATGTTCAATGTGCTTGTGCATGGCATCAGAGGACCAATCATAGTTCTCTAGAAGAACTGCAAGTACTTCCTGAGGTTACCAGAGGGTGTAAAATTAGAGATTGTGGACGTGCCATTAGTTGCGCCACATGCAAGCAGGCGAAGGTGAGGGGGTGCAGTTACCCAAAGGTGGAACGGGTAACCACTAAACCTTTTGAGCTGGTTCACGTAGATTTGGCCGGTCCTGTCAAGGAACCAAGTCTAGGAGGGGCCAGGTTTCTGCTAACTTTTTTGGATGATTTTTCGCAGAGCACCTGGACCCACGGCCTCAAATCCAGGGAGGATGCAGCACAGCTGATCAAGAGCTGGATTGAGGGGGTGGAACTAAGATTCTCCACCAGGGTTCAAGCAATCGTCAGTGACAGAAATGCTAGGTACACTGGTTCTGCTTTGCAGCAGTTCTTTCACAGAAGAGGGATACGTCACACAGTTACTTCACCCAGTAAGAGGGGGGTGGCAGAGCTGAGGAGTGAAGCTCTGGTTAAGGCTGGACAGGTGATGCTGAAAGACGCCAGGTTACCTCCAAAGTTTTGGCTGGAGGGAATCCGTTGTGTGTCGTTCACCTGGAATCGTGTCTACAACTCACTGGTAGGTGACACACCGTACTCGTTGTTAAATGGCCGCAAACCCCAGGTTCACTTTCTGCGCAAGTTTGGATCTCCTGCGGTTGTCCCTGTGCCTAAGGCTTTGCAAGGGCCAGATGGAGCCAAAGTCCAGAAAATGATCTTCTGTGGGTATGAGCCAGACGCTCGTGCATGGAGATTTGCTTATCCGTCAGGTGATCAGAGTAAGGTGCTGATCAGTAAACACGCTGAATTCTGTGAGCAGTATGAAAGGCCAAAGATTTCTGCACAGCGTGATGTTCTTTCAGAATGTCTCTCTGATCCAGAGGACAGTTCTGGTGAGGAGGAAGAAGAGGCTGAGTCTGCTGATGACGACCAGGTCACTGACCAGGGTCAGGAGCAGGGTGGGGCGTCTCCACAAGTTGTTAGGAAAGGACAGCCCAAGAGTGAGCCTAGTTCTCCTGTAAGTGTAATGGAGAGGATTCGAAGACGCTTTAAGTCAGAGGGAGAATCCCGTGATGCAGAGGACACACCTGCTGGTGATAGTGAGCCAGAGGAAACACCAGAGTTTGTGCCTAGGCGATCCAGTCGCACAACCAAGGGTATTCCACCTGAGAGGTACCAGGCCACAGGTACGTGGGTAAGTTTCGCACAGTGCGATTCTGAGAGTTGTGAGGTGATTCCACAGATGCCCAACAGGCGCGCCAAGGTAGGGCGCAAGGCATTTGGGAAGGGATTGATCTCACAGGGTGTGGCTGAAGATGTTACACAGGTCTTGTCAGAAAGCAACGCAAGGGGGTGTGTGGGAGTTCAGAACTTAACTGGTTAAGTGTTCTGAGCTGTGCGTCAGCTTTCTGACGTCAGCTGTAGAAGCTGGGAGGAGTCTGGGAGGAGACTGTACTGTTGTTGTTCTCTCTGTGTGTCTTGAGAGAGATGGACATGTTTTAACATGGCTGCAAGCAGTGATGGACAAATGTTTGAATAAAAGCTGTAAATAGACGAATCTGTCTGTGTATGCTTGCATGGAGCAAGGGAGAAAAAGACTGTTTTACACCGCTGTAAGCTACTCTGCTAAGCCGTGACCAAAGAGACAGCAGACTTTGGTGCGCAGCTGGAAGGAAGCGTGCCGGACGCTGCAAATGACTGATTGGGATCGTAAAGCTGTCTGAGTACACGGCTCCATCGATCAAGCTCAGAGATCGTTATCTCGCACAAAAAGTTTGGTCCTCCATTTTCTTTCAAAATTGCATCCAAAATTGCAGACAAAAACCTGTTCCTTGATCTTTGGAACCATTATCCAAAGTTTAGTTAAAATTGTTTTGAAAGGTTCAACCTGCCATCTTGAATCAAAATGGTGTCCAAAGGTATCCAAACACAGGCATATACTTGTTCCCTGATCTCAAGAACCATTACACAGAATTTTGTTATGATCTCTTAACAAAGAACTTTCCAAAATATATAGTAGATTGTGGTGTAAGCTTTCTCTAGGCAGTATTGTATGCAAACTGATGTGAGAATGTTAATCTACATCCAGGTTGTTTTTTTAGGATGAGTCTTTCCATGAAACCTAAAGACCTTTTTTACCATTTATATGTCAATAACTGCTCTCCATTGTTGATATCCAGGATTGGCTCTGTTATCTATCTATGGGTATAACCCTGCATACACTAATCTGAAAGAATCATAGAATCATAGAGTTGGAAGAGACCACAAGGGCCATCGAGTCTAACCCCCTGCCAAGAAAATCCCACTGAGCTCAATGGGGCCTACTTTTGAGTAGATGTGTGTAAGTTTGCAATGTAAATATACTTCATTTCCAAGATGGGAAAAGTGAGGTCATGTATCCTACTCAAAAGAAGACAAACTTCTATCTGAAGAGCTATCAGGTCCAAGTCCTGTTTAGAGATAAGAGGAGCCTTGAAGTTGCCTGTCAAAAGTTAGTTCATGGAGAGCAGGCTGAGCGGGCACACGGGTCAATTTTTCAAAGTCCTCCCCAATTTGATGATATGCCCAATGGTCTGTGTGGTGTTGGAGAACTACAGAGGGGTGGGGAAACTGTTGTTGAATATTAGATGAGAAATGTTCATCAATATTGGCGGGCCCACAGATACTCCACCTATGAAGTAGCATGTTCCAGTTTTATTTTATGCTTATGTTTTGTAAGTTCTTCCTTATCTAGTGCACTTAAAGTGATGTTTTTGGATACTAAACTCTAGGGCTTTACATGGCCTTGCTTTGGAGGAACATTATTTTCGCATGGCTTGTACTATCTTATCCAATGCTAATTTATTTATTCTGCATTCAGTTCCTTTATGAATAGCTTTCCATGAAACATCCCAAAGAAATTTAACCGGGGGGTGGGGGGCGGCGGCAATGCAGTTGGTTCCTAGACCAGTCTGACAGATATGTCACAATAACTGAAAATTGCATGATGTGAGATGACATCTCCTAAGGAGGCAAATCAGGCACATGCTTATTGTGGCAGGGTGGAGGAGATGAAGTGTGAAGAGAAGGAGGGAATTTAACTGAATATTAGTTTCTAATGTTCTGCCTTCCAGAAAGGGTATTTATCTGCAAAAGGGCTGCCCTGGGCTCTCATTGGAGGAAAGGCAGGGTATAAATTGAATGTGTGAGTGACTGAGTGAGTGAAAAAAATAAGGGATTCCTGTTGCTCACATGTGTTTAATATTTCTGAAGATACGGCATGTGTAATGTCCTCGGGTAACAGACGCTTCAGGTTACAGATGCTTCAGGTTACAGACTCCGCTAACCCAGAAATAGTACATTGGGTCAAGAACTTTGCTTCAGGATGGGAACAGAAATCGTGCTCCAGTGGCGTGGCAGCAGCAGCAGGAGTCCCCATTAGCAAAAGTGGTACCTCAGTTTAAGAACAGCTTCAGGTTAAGAACGAACCTCCAGAACGAATTAAGTTCTTAACCCGAGGTACCATTGTACTTAATATGTCCAATAGTTGCCTGAACCTAATTATAGTTATAAAATAGCAAAATCATGATATTGTGCAAAATTCAAACATTCTAGTATACTTAGTACTACTTGACCAGTGAAGTGGCCTCAAATTTTCATCTTTCCTGCTGCGTCCCTGCCTCCTATCAGCCCTGTATTACTCAGGGCAGCCCATCCTGACCCAAGCTGACCTGGGGCTGTCTCCACCTAACTCAGGGTGTTTGTCTTTGTTCTGCTTTTTAAAAAACAGCTTATTTTCTATAACTACTTAAGAGCCCTCCTGGATCTAACCAAAGGCCCATATAGTCCCACATCCTGTACTCACAGTGACCAAACAGTTGCCTGTGGGAAGCCTGCAAACAGAACCTGAGTGCAGTATCATTCTTCCCAGTTGTGTTCCACAACAACTGGTAGTCCAGGGCCTATATACAGATATAAATAGTCAAACTTATATTCAATCATATTTTTTGCTTTATTAATAACTGTCTGTGGGAATTGCTGCAAAAAAGCAGGATGTGCATTTTTATCACAAATAGCTAAATAATAACTCCCTTAAGAGTTTCATGGTGAACATACCTCAGCAAAGCAAATCCCATTTCCATATAAATGTCAGTGCCACATGTGCTTTCTAATGTGATAGATTCACATTTTTCTATTGACGTTAAGGATCTCAGCACTTGAAAATGGCATGACATAATCATGCCTCTGAAACCTTTACTACGTCAAAATGTAATTGAATAACTAGTTCCCTGTAATGTTCTGCTAATTACATGCACTTCTAATCACATGCTACTTAAAGTGCCAGTCAATTACTTGGCCCTCTTCTGTCTCCATAAGTGTATACAGTAAATCTATGAAAATTCACAAGCAATCTTGGAAATCATTCAGTAAAGAGATCCTTGCTGCCCATTCACACAATGATAGAAGGGCACACAAGTTCAGACGCAAGCTTCAGATGGAAGCTACCCTTTTAGTACATGCTGTCAGCTGTGTACTTGTTGCCAGATGCCCCCCTTCTTCCAACAGCTGTATCAAGAACACACACCCTAGTCCATTTTCCTGGCTTGCAGGTGGGGCATGACGTATAAGGGAACTGCATAACTCTGTGTGATGATAGCAATGGCAAAAGATGGAGAAAGACTATGATTATTATTTATTTGTAAAAATGGTATACTGCCCTTCACCTACAGATATCAAGGCAGGTTCACAGCATAAAATACAAGAGAAAAACACAAAAACACATCATAGAAACAAAAACACAGCATAAAATACAAGAGAAAAACACAAAAACACATCATAAAAACAAGAACAAAACAAACCAATAATCCTGCTATGCCTACCTCCTTCCACATAAGAGGATACAATGTCTAGAAGAGTATACAGTGGCTGCTATAGAACATCTATATGACTTCTGGAACATCTGAATGCATTAAATGGGCCATTGGTCTAACCCTGTAATGACATTCTAACAATGTGCTTTTAATACTCCTTCACCCCAACAATATTATTTTAAAAGTTGTAATTATTACACACTTTGCAGCAGCATAAAAGGATTATGATTTCCAGAGTGTGTAATTTTTAATTCTTTTCTATGAAATGCCATCTGGATATTTAGCTACATATAGCAGCAGCGTCTACATAGAAAGTATTTTCGGGATGCACATTAACAGTCATTGAACATATGCCAACAATGAGAAAGTTATGCACCATATGGAACACTATCTGATGCTAAAGAAATTTAAGTTGCAAAGCTACTTGAATGTTTATTGAAAGGATTTTCTTTTTAAGCTCTACACCATGTTCATACTTCTTCTGAGATTATATCAATTATAAAAAAATGTGCACCTTGGCCCATTTTTAACACTCATTGCTATTTGTAAATCAGAATACGATCTTGCAATGATTTGCACATCAGGAAGTATGAATTCGCTCCGAGTAAACAGAGAAGTGTGCCCTCACACATTCATTGTGGCGAATAAACTCTGAAGAAAGGGTCTAGAGTTGCCAGCTGGCCTGTTCTTTAAAACAATCTTTAACACAAATTTGTTCTGTATAAATTAGCCTCGGTCCTGTATACCTGAAGGAGCGTCTCCACCCCCATCATTCAGCCCGGACACTGAGATCCAGCGCCGAGGGCCTTCTGGCGGTTCCCTCATTGCGAGAAGTGAGGCTACAGGGAACCAGACAGAGGGCCTTCTCGGTAGTGGCGCCCGCCCTGTGGAACGCCCTCCCATCAGATGTCAAAGAGATAAAGAATTACCTGATGTTCAGAAGACATCTTAAGGCAGCCCTGTTCAGGGAAGTTTTTAATATGTAATGCTGTACTGTCTTTAACACTGATTGGGAGCCGCCCAGAGTGGCTGGGGAAACTCAGCCAGATGGGCGGGGTATAAATAATAAATTATTATTATTATTATTATTATTATTATTATTATTATTATTATTATTAGTGAAAGCTTCGTAACACTTTAAAATATTATCAGCTGCTAATTATGTAGACCAAACTACTGTTAAGGGGAGAATTCAGAAAGGTTGGTTCAAAAGAGCATAACCTTACTTCAGAAGCGGGAATGCCACAAAGCATGAAGGTTGGAAGAGTGCCAATTAAGTGTTAGCAAAATTCTGTTTGTCTATGAAAGCTGTGCAATGAGGGGTTCAGGAAGGAATGTTCTACAGCTGTTCAACCACTGAGAATGTCTTGGTCTACACTCTCACATATTTTATCTTGCCGGGAGATAGCATAAAAAACTGGGCTCATATGGGAGAAAGTGTTCCATAATATATGATTGGTATGGGCCACAAGGCTTTATGGGTGATCATCATCACTTTGAATAGCACCCACAAGTGGACCAGAAGCCACTGCAGATAATCTGGAATAGGGAAAAGAATTCCCAAAACATACTCTAGAAGGTCACATTGTGCTCCATTTTTTCTGTAATAGAGAAGGATGTGCACTTAGGAAGGCATTTCCATAGATTCTATTTTTTTAAAAAAATAATATTTATTGAAAATTTCCAAATATAACAAAAAAAATAAAAATAAAAAAAATAAAACATCCACTTTAAACCTTATTTTCATTAGCATCTTTCCAGGACTTCCCCACCCCACCCCCTTTTGTATTCCAGTTCCTTCAAATAGATTCAGCAAGTTCTTACCCCAAATTTTGGACCTATTATCATTGACCCAATGTTAAAGATATTTTCCCATCCCCTAAAATTGACCCCTGTTCCCTTCCACGAGTTCCCCTCTTTAGTATGCAGAACAGAATAGGATAATAAGAATAAAAAATAAAGTATAGTTTTACACCCTTTGGATTCCAAATTTCCCTCCCCCCTTTCCCGGTTGCGTTCCCCAATGTCCATCAATGTCTGCTGTCATCCTGGAGATCCCACATCTAGGCCGAAATCCTTCACAAATCCACTTTGCCGTCTTTTTAATAGTCTTTTGCCGTCTTTTTGGTCGTCTTTAGTTTCGAACATCCAATCTTGGAAGGACTCTATCTCAAGAAGGTCCATTTTTTCCATCCAGATCTCTATATTTAAGAGTAAAAACTCCAATTTTATTTCTTTAGACCTTTCAAATCTGGATGTCCCAAATGTTCCCACTTCCAGCTTTGTCCAATTCTTGTTGTTCTTGTTGTTCTTGTTCTTCTCTCTCCTCACTTTCCTCTGGTTTCTTTTCCTGCTTCACTGCAAAAATGTTCTAATTCCAAAAGCTTCTAATTCCTCTACAGAGGCTTTGTTATTCAGGAACAAAACCTTACGTCAAGTCCCTTCCATTCTTCAATAGATAAATCTATTGTCTCCTTTAGTGTAGAGACCTCTGTAGACAAAATAGTGTTCCATTTCTGCAGTTTTCCCAGGAGATAAAAAGTCCTATTCAAATTCCATGCCATCAATACTTGTAGTGTTCCACAGCCCCTCTAGAGGGATTATAGTAACTCAGTTTCCTTCCAGATCACACCCAACAGTCAAAGTAACTTGTTGTCCCTTGTTTTCAACAATTTATATCAAATTGTAACAAATGTAACCGGCAAAGCCATCGTAACAAAGTTCTCTTTCTATTCTTCAACTTTGACAGCTCCTTTGACAGCTGTCAAAGCTTCTATTTCTCCTCACCAGGCGCTCTCGCGGATCGCTCCCGGTTCCCGGGGGGGGGGTTGCATTTTAGCTCATAAGTTCCACTTTTCTCCTCCAGCACAGTCTTATAATTTTCCATCGTGAAATTAATAACTTTATCAATATAAGGTGGCTCTCGATCTTAGTTGTCAAATCCTTTGCTTTAAATCCTCTACAACAGGGGGGAGACGGACTTCCTTTTTGCACCTCCCCCGCTCGCTCCGAATTTAAATTCCCCCCCCCTTTTAAGTCCGATTTCCAATTACTCACGGGTTGTCCTTTTTAGTCCAGATTTTCAATGGAAGAAGTCAGCGCTCTCCGTCAAATGGCATGCGGCTTTGCTCGGCAGGGGAAGCGGAGGACTCATAGCACCACACCACCCCCCGTCCCCCGCTCCGGAGCCTTTAAAAAGGCTCCTTCATGGGTCGGGGGGGCGCAAACGGTGCCCGCCGAGTCACCATGTCCATGGGTTTCAGCGCCCATGGTTTTTGAGGGTCCCCGCATCGCCGGCGCGGTAGGACCCAGCCCCTGCCGAGCAGGCTCCCTCTGGAGCTCGGAGGGAGTCCGCCATTCGGCGATGGTGCCAACCAGGAAGTCCGGCAGTTCCATAGATTCTAAGCACCTATAACCTACTAAGAAGAAACTATACCAAAATGTTAGAAGTGTTAAACAAGTCAAGGTAAAATTGGGACTTTGGGTGGGAACAGTGCTTCAGTAAAAGGTAAAAAAGAAGAGCTTCAACAAAGAAACTCATCTGGAACTATTTAATTCCCATATGAATTAAGCAGCAATCATCTTCCTTGATGAATGATCATTTTGCATATCTATTAAATCTTACTTGGAAAAACAGCTTTTATCACAACTTTTCTATTAAAGTAGTGCAATCAAGATGAACACCACAATATTTTGTTTGCTTATATCAAATGGTGTGCATTTTGTAAACCTTTCACCGAAAATTCAGGGCAAACGAAAAAGGTGTTGTTGTTTTAAAAAATTAGGCCTTTGGTAATTTGTTTTACAAATGTTGCCGTTTCTCTGCTGTAGAAAAAAGGGGAAGTCAGCCTTAATTTTGTTAATTTGCTATCCCCTTAGTTCCAATCTTACTGCAATTTGGCTGATTAGTAATCTAGGCTAATGTGCATTTCACGTGGATGAGGGAGAGATGAGAGAATATTAAGTCTCAATAACATAACATTTTGTACTAAATATCTAATGGAAGATTAAAAACCCAAAGGTGTCACTGACAGTGGCTAAATTTCTATTGGTAGCTGTGAGAAACAGAGAGCAACTTAACATCTGAAACTGAAAGAACTAACTTTACAGTATTGTAGTTTTATATTGTTGTTTTTACGCTGCACTTTACAATCTGTTTTGCTCTGAGATTCCTATGTACTGTATGCTTTTTTATTTATGGTTAGTAATAAATCGATTGGTTGCCTGAACAAAATAACATCACAAATTATTCATTTGGATCTTGAATTATGTAAGGTCCCATCAGTGTCTGGTTCACTGATTTGAGACATCTTCATGAGTGTTAAAGGTAAAGGTAAAGGGACCCCTGACCATTAGGTCCAATTGTGGCTGACTCTGGGGGTGCAGCGCTCATCTCGCTTTATTGGCCGAGGGAGCTGGCGTACAGCTTCCGGGTCTTGTGGCCAGCATGACTAAGCCACTTCTGGCGAACCAGAGCAGCGCACAGAAACGTTTACATTCCCGCCGGAGCGGTACCTATTTATCTACTTGCACTGGCGTGCTTTTGAACTGCTAGGTGGGCAGGAGCTGGGACCGAACAACGGGAGCTCACCCCGTTGTGGGGATTCGAACCGCCGACCTTCTGATCAGCAAGCCCTAGGCTCTGTGGTTTAACCCACAGTGCCACCCGCGTCCCGTGTCATGAGTGTTACTGGACATCAATTTTGAAAAGGACACCTCATTGGCTCCTATTTCATTTCTCCCCGCCCCCCTTATTTTTTTATTGAAGCTTTTTCATAGTACAATATAAAAGAAAAACAAACTAATCTAAACTAATCTTCATTCTTATAGTACACAAGCACATTATTTATTAATTGTAAGCCACTTTGACGTCTCAGGTAGTTTTTGGTCTATGAATGGACATATCTGTGTTGGGGTGTTGGGTGTGTGCACTGCAGAAGCTCAGTCAAGTGATTAAGCTCACCACGGAAAACAGCCATTTAGCGGCATTGCCTTTACTAGGCCAACAACAATATGCACCACTATACACACACACACTATTTACAGATGTTAGAAGTAGTCTTCTTGCTCTGAGCCCAGAGAGGGTTCTTTGCTTCAAAGTCCTTGCTGTGTTAAAGTTCACAGCCAAGTCCTTAGTTCAGTTGTGGGCAGAGTTCTGCAACTGATAAGAGTTCTCTGAGTTCTGAAGTCTGGCAATTTTCCAACTGCTTCTTCAGACAATCTCTTCAATTAGTCTTCACTCGAATCTGCAGTTCTACCAGATATCCTGCAATCTGCTACCACAACCCACACAGCATGCTATAACCTGTTGGTTTCTGCTCTCTTCACTGTGCAGCGAAGCGCTTGTCACAAGACAATGTTTACATTCCACAGTCAATTGCTGTTGGAGGTTTTCCCACGGGAAAGGGAGACTGGATGTGACGTACACTGGTTTCCTGTTTTTCACTGTCCTTTGCAGTTCAGTGTTTTTTTTTTTCTCTCTCCGTGCTTTAGAGGAGAGAGGATGCTTTTCTCTGCTCCGGCAGAGGCAAGATGTTTTCTGTAACATACCAGCTTTGAAGTGTAAATAAAGCAATTTAGAGTATGTAGCACGTACTCCTCATCATTCCGCTGTGCACGGGACTGCTGCTTATCAATAACATTTGGTTCCGGGCCCAGAAAAACGCAGTCATCTTAAGAATGGGCTCCAGAAGTCGAATCGGAGTGCCGGCAAAGGATCGGAATGCAGGGGGACAGATCGGAACGGAATCTGCTCTGCGCGTCAAGATGATTGATGAGGTATGTGCTACTGCTCCGGGCAGCCTGCCAGCTTCTAATTAATGGCTTTATGGCTGGACTTTGAACTTTTAAAGCCGTTTGCCGGGCAAAGTTACTATGCGGGGAAATCGAAAGTAACTTTTAAAAGTGCTCTTGGAATGAGGTTTGAAGCAGCTGCAGTTAAGCAGAGTGGCACAGGCTCACAGGCAGAGGCTGTTTTGAACTTGCCTTTGGACTGAAGCAGCACAGACGCAGCTTGTATAAAGCAGCATGATTTAAAGCAGCAGACATGACGCAGAAGGCTAATGCCAGAGTCATGATGGCCCTTCAGGATGCTTGTGGGATTCCTAAGCTCAATAAGAATAACTATGCGGACTGGGTTCTCTATGCAGAGGCTATTCTGCGGAAAGAGGGTCTGTTTGAAGTTATTACAGACACCCCCCCAGCTCCAGTTACAGATGCATGGGAAGCTAAACATTCCAAAGCAAGGGGAACTCTTACATTGATAGTATCCCCAGAAGAGCTCTGTCTATTGCGTGATAAGACCTCAGCCAGACAAATTTGGGACGCTTTGAGAGAGGCTCACTTGAGGACAGAAGCTGGATCCACTATGTTTTACTTTAACAAGCTGCATAATATGGCTCTTGCTGAAGGTGGAGATGTGCGTAAACATCTGATGGAGATGCAGAATCTGAGACATGAGCTGCAACAGAGAGGACTCAACTTTCCAGAGGCTGTGTATTCCTTCATGATACTACAATCTTTGGGTTCAGGTTGGGAGTCTGTTGCGACTCAGATTGCTGTACAGCCTACTGCTCAGCTGACAGTGGACTATGTTACTGCCGTGATTCTGAATGAAGCAGATCGCCGGGGTGCTAGCTGCATGGGCAAATGGGAGACTTCACAGACGTCATCCCATAGTGCAGTGGAACCACCAGATGGCACCAAAGCTTTGAAGGCAGTGAAATGCTACTCGTGTGGACGTCTAGGCCATATGAAGAGGGAATGCAAATATCCCAGGGCCAAGACAGAGCAGCGCAGTGGAAGCTCATCGCGTGGAAGAGGCCAGAGCAAAGGCAAAGGTCCAGTGTCCAGGACAACGCAGCACAAGGCAATGGTCTCACGCTTCACTCCAAAAGATGCAGAGGTCCAGAAGACGTCTAGATCTTTCTTCGTTGTTGATTCAGCGGCAACGCATCACATGTGCAACGATAAGCGACTGTTCGTGTCTTTTACACCGCAGGAAGGTGCGATTCACCAGGCGGATGACCACACAATCCCCAGTAAAGGCTACGGAACTGTTGTTCTTCACAGTTTGGACTTATCGATACAGAATGTGCTTTATGTGCCGGATGCCAAACATAATCTGCTCAGCGTTGGACAGCTGAATGAGCGGAATATTGACGTTTCCTTTAAGAACAAAAGGTGCATCATCACAAAGAAAAATGATTATGTATTGTATGCTGAATATGTTGATCGTTTATATGTTTTGTATTATGATGATGTTGTGCAGGATGACACTTGTTGCATTGCAGGTACTAGCAAAAGTTTGCATGCAGAATGTATTCACGATTTTCATAGAAAATTTGGTCATTTGCATTTTGAGGCAGTATCTAAGATGCCTGCCTTGGTTGAAGGTATGACTATTAAACCCTGCAGGTACCACATGAAGTGCAAGGCATGCGCAGCAAACAAGGTGAAAATGGCTGCGAAAGGTAAGGTGTCTAGTAGGCAAGCTACAGAACCATACCAAATTGTTCATGCTGATTTGGTTGGACCACTAGCGCCCTCTTTGGGAGGAAACAGGTACTTCATGGTTCTCATTGATGCATTTTCCAGGTATATTTATGTGTACAATCTCAAGCAGAAATCAGAGGCTTTTCCTAGGTTCAAGGAATTCTGTGCTTGGTTGGAAAATGTGCATGGTAAGAAGGTAAAGACTCTTTTCAGTGATCGCGGGGGAGAATTCACTTCTCAGCAGTTTGAAGCTTTTCTGACTGAGAAAGGAATTCAACACGATTTGTCTAGTCCTCGCTCGCCATGGCAGAATGGACTTGCGGAACGAGCAAATCAGACATTGCTTCAAGGGTTAAAAACCTTGCTGCATGATGCTAATCTTCCAGAGAGTTATTGGGCCGAAGCTCTCTCATGTTTCACTTACAGTTATAATCGCAGGTTATCTTCAGCGATTGGTTGTACCCCGTATGAGAAGATGTTTGGCAAGAAGCCATACATCAAACACATGAAAATTTTTGGTTCTGACATGTGGGTTCACTCACCACAAAACTCCAAGTTAGACAAGCGTGGATTGCATGGTATCTTTCTAGGTTATCAGAAAGGGTCTTACAGAATAATGATGACTGACTCAAAGGCAATTAAGCTCACAAGAAGTGTTGAGTACAATGCCAAGTGGGGGGAGAATGTGGGAATTTTCCAATGTTATCCTGATGACAGTGATGAGACTGAGGATAGTCAAAAGCAACCACAACAACCCACACCCACTGATGAAGGTTCTGATTCTGAGTCTGAAACTGAATCGGGTGATTCAGAGGATTTCAAGAGTGCGAAAGCCTCTATGCGACCCTCTGAAAGCTCTGATCAAGAATTGGAGGAACCATTGTTCACAATAGGTCACTTTTCTCCCAAGAAGGAAGAGGAGAGTGTTGAAGACCTAAGGCTAATTCGCAGGTCACAAAGAGCTACAAAAGGCAGACCTCCAAAGAGATTTGCTGATGAATTTGCTAAGATAGCAGTAACAGCTGTTAAAAGCTCCAAGAAGGTATTTGAACCTTCAAGTTTCCAAGAAATCCAGGATTTGGATTCAAAGGAAGCTGAGCCATGGTTAAATGCAATGAAGGCTGAGCTTGATTCCTTGGAAAGGAACAAAACATGGGACCTAGTTCCAGTAGTTCCAGGAATGAAATTGCTTGGAAGCAAATGGGTCTTCAAAGTGAAGACTGATCAAAATGGCAAGATAGTCAGACACAAAGCCAGATTGGTAGCCAGAGGTTTTGCACAGGTACCAGGTGAAGACTATCACGAGACCTACTCACCCACCGTGAGGTATGAGAGCATTAGGCTTATGCTCAAGCTAGCTGCAGAGGAAAATCTACACATTAGTCACCATGATGTAAATACAGCTTTTCTGTACGGATCTCTAGATGAATCACTTTATATGCTTCCACCTGATGGCGTACAGGTAAAAACAGGGATTTGTTTGTGCTCTGAAGAAATCCCTTTATGGTCTCAAACAAAGTGCATGGTGTTGGCACACAAAACTCACTGAAGTATTGTTTTCTCTAGGTTTTAAGCAAGGGAAAGCTGATCCATGTGTATTTGTCAAAGAGGAGGGGCAAAAGAAACTGTATTGTTTGTTTTATGTTGATGATCTTTTATTCTTTTGGAAAGATGTCACGATGTACAATAACGCCCTAGCTCAACTGAAAGAGCACTTTGACATGAAAGATCTTGGTGAGGTAAACAACTACCTATCTCTAGAAATAGAGAGAGATCAAGATGGTAACATTCTAGTACACCAGTCACGGAAAATTGCTGATGTGTTAAGCAAACTGAACCTGATGGATGCTAACCCTGTGGACACACCGATGACAACAGGTTATCAGGTAGATGACACTGAAGAAGCATTTTCTGACACTACACTGTACAGAAGTGTGCTAGGCAAGCTAAACTTCATTGCCAGATGTTCAAGACCAGACATTGCTGTTAGCTGTAATTTGCTAAGCAGACAAGTCAACAATCCTACTGTTAAGGATTGGAAAGCTCTGAAACGCATAGCGCGGTATTTGAAAGGCACTATGCATTACAGACTGAGATTTAACAATCAGAAGTCTGGTGGTCTTGAGATATTTGCAGATGCAAGTTTTGGAAGTGACACTACAGACAGGAAAAGTACGTCTGGAGTTTGCTATATGTACAATCAGGGTCTATTTGATTGGTCATGCAAGAAGCAAACAACAGTTAGCTTAAGTACTTGTGAAGCTGAACTGAATGCACTGTCTTATTCACTTAAAGATTGTGAATGGTTGTTACAATTGTGCAAAGACATGAAAATTCCTGTCAAATGTCCAATCCAGGTTTACCAGGACAACAAAGCATGTTTGGCTTTGCTGAATTCTGAAGGTTGTAAGCAAAGCACGAAGCACTTGCAATTGAAGTTGCAACATGCTAGGGAACGTATTCAGAAGGGACTCGTAACGGTGTCCTATATGCCAGGTAATGAAATTCCTGCTGATGTATTGTCCAAGATTGTATCAAGGGATCAACACTGTACCTATGTGCAGAAGTTGGGTTTGTACTGATATTGTACGAACACGCTGCCCAGTGGTGTTCACAGAAAGGGGGAGGATGTTGGTTTCTGCTCTCTTCACTGTGCAGCGAAGCGCTTGTCACAAGACAATGTTTACATTCCACAGTCAATTGCTGTTGGAGGTTTTCCCACGGGAAAGGGAGACTGGATGTGACGTACACTGGTTTCCTGTTTTTCACTGTCCTTTGCAGTTCAGTGTGTTTTTTTCTCTCTCTCCGTGCTTTAGAGGAGAGAGGATGCTTTTCTCTGCTCCGGCAGAGGCAAGATGTTTTCTGTAACATACCAGCTTTGAAGTGTAAATAAAGCAATATAGAGTATGTGGCACGTACTCCTCATCCTTCCGCTGTGCACGGGACTGCTGCTTATCAACAACATAACCTGAGCCCTTTTATACAAAAAGTTGCTTGCCAAATATACAGATAAGAAAGTCACAAGAAGCCTGCAGGGGTGTTGTCGTCTCTGTTGGCTCATAGAGAATGAACCTATGAACTGCATTCCTTCAAACTACTACTACTACTACTACTACTACTAATTTATTATTTATATGCTGCCCATCTGGTTGAGTTTCCCCAGCCACTCTGGGCTGCTCCCAATCAAGTATTAAAAACAATACAGCATTAAATATTAAAAAACTTCCCTAAAGAGGGCTGCCTTCAGATGTCTTTAAAAATAGGATAGTTGCTTATTTCCTTGACATCTGATGGGAGGGTGTTCCACAGGGCGGGCGCCACTACCGAGAAGGCCCTCTCCCTGCTTCCCTGTAACTTCACTTCTTGCAGTGAGGGAACTGCCAGAAGGCCCTCAGCGCTGGATCTCAGTGTCTGGGCTGAACGATGAGGGTGGAGATGCTCCTTCAGGTATACAGGACTGAGGCCATTTAGGGCTTTAAAGGTCAGCAACTTCCGTGCTTGGAAACGTACTGGGAGTCAATGCAGATCTCTCAGGACCTGTGTTATATGGTCCCGGCGGCCACTCCCAGTCACCACCACCTCCACCACCACTATTTTTATTATTATAATATTTTATTTTGCAGCTAAATTGTAAATTTGTGTCTCCATATGAATATACACAACATATAATATCCAGTTTTAGAAGGTCAGGATATCTTTCAAATTTCAACGAGCATTTCCATAGCATACTTGACACTAAGGAAAGAAATCAAAACTCACATGCTGATCATAAATCTCTGGACATATTTACTGGGCTGCTTTTTCAGGATCTCCATATGTCAAATAGGTTTTCCCTTTCAATTATCCATTACAACTAGTTCAATGTGACATTTTAACCTATTTCTCTAGTACACCATATGCTTTTTCTTGGCTCATCTTGTTTTGTTTGCATGGAAGACACCCAAGTGTGGATAGCTACATTCAAATTCTTAAGACTAATTTTGAAACTCATTAAACTGAAAGGTCAAATTGTCTTTCAGATGAATTTGGGAAGCTAAAGTAAAATCTGAAATGGTGAGATATTGTAATGCGGTATTAACATGTAGGACTAATGGCTGTGTCCCTCAAAAGCAGGGTTGAAATATTATTTTGGAGAAGAAAATGTGCTCTTTTTTAAAGGGTTGTTGTTGTTTTCTAGTAAAGATGAAATCACTTCTCAGATGAATTTTCTGAAGGGAAAAAAATGAGAAAAAAACTTGGAAAAAAATTCCTGAGGTAATTTGAAGATTTGGAGAGGGGGAGGAAATAGCTTACTTATCAATGGGATTTTGCGCAAGAACGCTTTCCATTAAACAGTGCCAACTCCAGGTTTGATGGTGATATGGTGGGAGGATGGGCAAGATACATTTAACAGGTCCCCTTCCTTCTGCCTGTATTCCCTCAGTTGCTCTTGCTGTCTCCCTTCCATTCTCTGCCTCTGGGTCCCATCCCTCCTGTTGCCCAGAGATAAGGCAGCTAAGTGAGCAAGCAGCATAGCTGTTGATCTTTCTGCTCACTCCCATTGCTTGCCGATACTCTCCCTCTGGGTCAGAGCAGATGAGCAGTTGGCAATGACAAGAGGAACAATAAGAGGATCAGCAGTGAACACAAAAACATAAGAAAACCCTGCTGAAACAGGCCAGTGGACCATCTAGTCTAGTGTTTTTTTCTCACAATGGCCAACCAAAGCATGCAAATAGGACCTGAATGCCGGAACATTCTTCCCTTTCAACAGTGGACCCTATGTTGAGGTGTGAGGTTTGGCTGATGTTAGTGGTGTTAATGTCTTGCCCTAGCCCTACTGGTGGATTGGCTATTGGTTTTCATCCCTGAAAGAGAAAATAAGAAAACTGATAATAATTTGTAGGCTATCTATGCATTCATGGAATGCATGCTCATTTCATAGATAGATAGGCATAGATGTTGGATTTAGAACTATGCAGCAAGGATGCCATTCAGAAGGGAATAGTTGGGCATGGATAGCAGTTGTCCTCTCTTTTTTTTAAAGAAAAAACCAATGGGTTAAAATTAATATTAAAAAACCCAAGTAGAAACTCTGTACTTACGTTGACAGTGTAATATGGGTCAATAAGAAAAGTTAAGAGAGCGTCTGTTTTCAGAGCAATCCACAATCAGTCTCTCTATAATAACTGTATTGATGTAAACCCTGAGGGAAATGTTGACATAATGTAAACTACTTTCCACTTTGTTTAACAGGCAGAAAATCATTATGTATGCTGTGTGCTCCTACCCATGAAAGAGCAGCACCTTGAATAAAGCAGCAGTCTGGGAACACCGTATTTTCTCGGGATAAATGACACCTTACTATTTTTCTATTGTGATTGTCCCTTTTATGAATGCCAAGCTGCAATTTATAAATCTAGTCCTGCCTAATACAAAACGTACCTGGCACACAGCTACCTCATTGAGGCAAAAGAACCAAAACAACCACTACTTTTCATTCATAACTTTCCATTGATATACACACATATTCATGACTTTCCATTGTTCAGTGTTAGAAACAATTGTCTGAGTATCTTAGGTTGCAGTGGGAAGGAGATAAATATTTTCTACATCCTGCCTGCAATCCTGTGCACAGTTAAGAAGCTTAACAATGCAGACCTATGTGTCTCTACTTAGAGGTAAATTCCACTGAGTTCAATTCAGTTAACTATGATAAAGGATTGAAGCTTGAAATCCTATCCACACTTATCTGGGAGCATGCCTCATAGAAAATAATGGGGCTTACTTCTGAGTAGGTATGTCTAGAATTGCAGTGTTGATCACCCTGACTCAGAAATGTCTTACATGAGTGGGAAAGCACTTTTGTGTCCCATTCCATGCCACTCCAGAGGCTCCACTGGATTAGCTGTAAATTACACTGTAATTTGGAATAGAGGTGTATTGCAACAGCATAATTTAACCTGGCATAAATTATGCTGGCTTCTTATAGTTTGGATTGCTCTGGCAACTATGCTAAAATTCCTTACAGCCAATTCTATTTAATATATTTTTCCACTGAGTGTTATTATAATTACTATTTATTAATATCAGTAAATGAATTTATATAAATCTACATCTTTAAGGAGGCATAAATAAGGAAACCTTTAAATGCATTTACCAATGATAATAACAAATCAATATTCAAGACTATCAGTCCAACTATATGCAAGACAACACAGGAGATCAAAATAACATAGAACATTAGCACTGGGAAAACAAAAAGGTCTTCATTTGGTGCTGAAATGGTATCAAAGTGAATGCCAGGTGGGACTCAGTTGTGAGAAAGTTCTACCAATAGAACGTCACTACAAGAAGGCTCTCTTCCCAATTGCAACCCATTCTACTTCAGAAGGAGCTTGTGTGTGTGTGTGTGTGTGTGTGTGTGTGTGTGTAGGGATGAGCTAAAAGGGCTCTTTTCTTTCACAACACTATGTGGGGAAACCATGTGGTTTGCTATTTTGCCTATTGGGTGAATGGGGGCAGGAGGAATTAATTACTACCAAAACTATTTTTGGGTGTCTGCACCAGTGGTGGACCTACAAGTTTGAACTGTGTTGGGGGCTCCATCACAATCAGCAATGAGTGCTGGCTAACTGTTGTTACCTTTTTCCATGGTGTCCTTCCACAACAGATCACCACACCATTACAGCATCTGTGCTACCGACTCTCAAGCATTGGGATTAATCAAATATATACAACAAATAATTAATCAATTTCAATTGTCTGGCTCCAATTGGGTCTGCTGGACTTTTTTTAAAAAAAGCAGTATGGACTGAAGTCGCTTCTGAGGCCCCTCCAGGATTGGGGGCCCTTAAGCTTCATGAGTTTCATAGTAGATCTACTCCTTGTCTGTGCACGCCTTTTAATACTCCATTTTAACCACCACCAGGTCACAGGGGAGAGAGTGAAGGAGTAGTTGTTTGTCCCCTGAGAAATCTCCCATTTTGATGTTGTTCTATGCTTGGAACTGTATCAGTTCATGACGAAGCCAGTTTGACCCATCCCTTGCACATGTCATATGTGCAGAAGAAACAGAAATATCAGAAGGAGAGTTAAAATGAAATGTCATCACACTATTCTCCTAACATTTAGGAGGCCTAATTTTAATGCCAACAGCATGGGAAACATTTTATTTTAAGGGGCATGAGAATGTCATTGGAGTATAAATTCTGTTTTCTGTTTTTAAAAGTGTGTGTGTGTGTGTGCATACACAAAAAACATTCTCCTAAAGAAATTGAATTATAGAAGGAAATGTGCTGTCTCGTTCTTATTTTGCACAAGGAGCCTACCTCATTACCCTTCTCCAGAAGATGGAGTGCATTTGCTCCCTTTAACACTTGTAACAGGATTATGCTTGAAGTGATACAATAGCATGTAACACCACAAAGCTAGGTGCTATAAAAACATAATGACCTCTCGCCTAATCTCCAAACCTTCATTCAAGTACTCCTGCAACAGCAGTAATTTGATATTCTGCTGTGTTTTTAAAATGCAATCCAATGAATTTTTATTGGAGACACTCTGACTAAATAGCTATGCAGTGTTCATTTGAAAAAGATGTTTAACTGCAGAGTGCAAATGAATTTGCACACAGGAACATCAGTCCAGAAAGAAACAACCTCTTGACTCTTCTTTATCACTGTAAACACATTTTCAGTACTGAAGTCTATTTCCCAGTTTATACATGAAATCGTCAAGGTCACAAAAATATTTTTGCAAACTGATTCTAAATTGCATTTGAATTGTACCTTAAGCTTTGCAGGCCAATATATGACTGTGATCCCCACATTAAAGGGCCAGGATATTTGGTTACAAAGCTGCCAAACAAATTTCATTTATGAGTTTAGAAAATGCAACCTGCATTCTCAAAGATTTCCAAATTCATGTGCCTTCAAATTGCTAAACATGCAGGACCGCTTAAAGTACAAACCACCTTTCTTCCTTTTGACTTTCTTTGTTACTTCCTCTACAATGTCACGCTTCCCTGTGAATCCAGAGATAACAACAATCATTGGTTTGGGTCCTCTACATTATCAGAAAGCTTGCTCCATCTTCCACATGGTATAGGAAATAAATAGTTTACTGATGAGCTTTTGAATTCCTCAGTAGCAGCTAGAGCTGTTGTGTAGGTGGAGCATCCTTCCTCTGTCAGAATTCAAATTCAGCCATTTCTTCCATTCACCAAAAGGAATGGGGAAAGGTGTGGGGTGTGGGGAGCTCCTCCCATTGAAGCACATGTCTGTGGGAGCATCACATTGGCTCTGCCAAACGGATGAGCTCCCCATATTTCACCCCTCCCTTTCTCCTTTCAGTAATGGCAGCAGTGCCTCTGTGTTTTGAAGCTGGCAGAGCAAGGGTGCCCCACCAGCCACAACTGGGATTAAATTATCTCTGAGCACCTTAATGTATGGCTCAATGCCAAGGAGAATGATTACGATAAGCTGTAGCAATACCGATCCTCATGCAGTTTTACTAACAGATGCAAGGAAGCCTTTGTCTCTTTCCCTATGCGATGAGCTGCGTTGCCATTCTGTCCTACTGTGTGCCAATTTAAAAGCCTAGATGAAGCAGTTCTTTGTGATTTTTGTGCTCATTGTTTCCTGGCAACTGTTGTCATGTTTCTTTCCTCCCTACTGCTGGCAAAGGAAACAGAACAAGAAGTTCTAATTATACCTAAGATTGAGACCCCAATCTCTATATGTCTCGATTAGGAAATGTGCAAAATCTGCCCTCTCATTTCTGCCAAGTTTTCTGCTTTGCTTCTTGAATATACTCCGAATGTGCTCTTGACGATTCATTGAAAGGCCTCATAATGTCTTGGATATCCTTGCTTTTCCGGATCACTTCTGTGCAGATGGGCTTCTCCTCCCCCACCCCACCCCAAAAAACGAAGTCATGCAAACTGATGCACATTACAGGGGCAAATTGGCATCTGTACATCAATGAAATGTGCTAACTGTGGATGTGATCATGCAGCAAACTGAGAACGGCATTGAAAATGTGTGCTGACAAACACATGGTCATACCTTTCCATGTGTTTTCTCAAAGGCATTCAGTCTGTTTTTCATCCTCCCCACAAAACTTGTCCAAGAGTTTGTGGATCCAAACAATATATATTTGAATCAAATGTAAGGAAGCTTTGGGATAAATGGCCACACATGGACAACAATATGTACAAAGATTTGAAAACTATTGGATGACTACAGTAACTCTCTTGTGTCAATACAGAATTATTGATAAACAACTTTAAATATTCTTTACTCTTTTTAAAAATCATTTTTATTGATTTTCCAATAAAAACATCCAATTAATATGTTGTTGTTTAGTCGTTTAGCCGTGTCCGACTCTTCATGACCCCATGGACCAGAGTGCGCCAGGCACTCCTGTCTTCCACTGCCTCCCACAGTTTGGTCAAACTCATGTTTGTAGCTTCGAGAACACTGTCCAACCATCTCGTCCTCTGTCATCCCCTTCTCCTTGTGCCCTCCATCTTTCCCAACATCACGGTCTTTTCCAGGTGTCTTCTCTTCTCATGAGGTGACCAAAGGATTGGAGCCTCAGCTTCAGGATCTGTCCTTCCAGTGAGCACTCAGGGCTGGTTTCCTTCAGAATGGATACGTTTGGAGGACTTCCGGGTTAGCGCGAACGGCTAATGGCGGATTCCCTCCGAGCTCCGGAGGGAATCGGCTCTACTGAGGACGGGTCTTGCCGTGCCGGCGACACGGGGACCCTCAGAAACCGCAGGCGCGGAAGCCTGCGGACTTGGTGACTCGGTGGGCACCTTAAGCGCCCTCCCCGACCCACGAAGAGCCTTTTTAAAGGCTGCGGAGAGGGTACGGAGAGTGGCGTGGTGCTGAGAGTAAACCGCTACTTCAGTGGAGTGAAGCCGCAAGCCATGGCCGGAGAGCGCTGACTTTCTTCCCAAAATTTGGACTGGATAACAAAGGACCCGTGAGTAGTGGAATTTGGACTTTAAAAATTTTATCCTGTGAATTCGGCACGATCGGGGGATGTGTTAAAGGGAAGTCCGCACCCCCTCTACTTATAGACGATTCAAAGCAAGGAACGGAGAATTAAGGCGGAATGAATACTGTTTTGATGATTTAAAAGTTTTTCACAAATTTGATAGAAGAAGATTTTGTGCTGGAGAGAAAGGGAATTTTGGAACTTTGTGTGTAATCCCCCCCAAAAACCCGGGAGTGTCCTATTTGGGTGCCGGAGGAAGAAGTGAAAGGAGTTTGACAGCTGTCAAAGAAGCTGTCAAACGGGCGGACAAAGTAAAGAATTTTGTTATTTAACAACTCTTGGAATTAAAGCTGATACATTTGGACTGAGGCGATTGGAAACAAAGTATTGATAATAACAAAGTAACAGATTATTGGAAAAGGACTACTAAATAACTGAAAGCCCCCTAGGGGGAATTAGTGACATTACAATGGCTGCAGAGGGAAAATTACTGGCGGAGATAGAAAAAATGTTCTTTCTCGTGGGAATCCTGCAGGAGCAGAGTATGGCTCTGAGTAAAGTTTTTATGACCTTGAATTCTGAAACAAACAACTCTGCTGAATGCACAAAGGAGACGCATGATAAAAACTCTGCAGCTGAGCAGGAAGAGATGCCTTTGGAATTGACAGAGAAGAAAGAAGGAGTTCAGACACTACAAGTGGAAAATATCAACCAGGAGTCTGCATTGTTAGAGTATGAGCAAGAAGACCTTTGGATTACAAACCTGTGAAAGATGAGAAAGAAGAAGAGAGAAGTCCCTGGAGTACTTGGAATATTAAAACTAAAAAGAATAAAGCAACATGATTGGGACTTTCCTCTCGAGTATGGAAAACCAGATGGTCTTTCGCAGCAAACACTCTTTAACATTCTGGATGAAAGAAAATATGATGTGACTCTGACTGAACTCCTTCGGGGTCTTAGGACCAACAAAGAAGATTACCAACATAGTTGGCAGAGAGGGACTGACAGAGAATCAGACGCCTCGGACGTGAGGAATCCGGGCTAAGAACTATTTTCTGTTTGTTTTTTGGACATTTGTCCGGAAAGGGACAGAAACCGGGGCAGGGGGGGGGAGAGAATAGAACTATAAAATGTTATGTTTTGTTTTACTTGGTCAATGTGACCTATAATTAATATAATAAAGGGAAAATTTGTGGAGGGGAATTAGATCGACCTTAAAAAAAAAAAGAAATTAATGATTATAAGAGAATTGGATAAGTTGAATATAGATAAACAAAAAGAATTTAATTTTTAAAAACAATATGAATATCTTTAAGAGGTTAGGTAAGAATTTGCTGAATTAATTTTGGAACTGGGATGTAAGAGGAGGGGGTGGGGGGAAGTCAATGAAAGTGGGTAAAGAAAATTAGGGTATGTAATTGTATTTGTGTGTTTGTGTGTTCTTGTCTTTGTGTGTGTGTTTGTTGTTATAAAATGTAAAAACCCAATAAAAATTATTAAAAAAAAAAAAAAACAGAATGGATACGTTTGATCTTCTTGCAGTCCATGGGACTCTCAAGAGTCTCCTCCAGCACCATAATTCAAAAGCATCAAAGATTATGATTATCCAATCATAATCAATTAAAATAAAAAAACTAAAATAAAAAAGACCAAATTATAATCCAAATTATAATTATTGATTTTTCGGAGCTCCCTACAGTCTGGACCTCTGAAGCATATCTCCATATCTCAGTCCTGCCTCTCCTCGTTGTTTCCATATTTCCCACACCTCAATTTTAATGCTTTAAAATTCTCCATCCCTGGTTCCACGATTCTTATTCATGTCAAACATCATATATCCTTTCATCCATCAAATACAGCTTTATTTGTATATATATATATATCCAACTGCCTTTTTACCAGCGCAGCTTCCTCTGACTCCATTCCAATCCGGGATGTTGTCCAAGTCTGTTATCTGAAGTTTAAACTTCAGATAAATATTTCTTTACTCTTTAGTGAACAATTCTGATTAAGAAAGGGCATGATAAAAAGGGCAAAGCAGGAGCAGGGAATCTGTGGCCCGTCATATGTTTTGGACTACAACATTTATCATCCCTGACCATTAGTCACTCTAATGGGACTGATGGGAACTGGAGTCCCACAATATCTGGATGACAACTGGTTCATCACCCCTGAAGCAAAGTATCAACCTAAGCTGCACATAGAATGCATTGAGACATCAGGTTCTCCCTGTCCCTAGGTCCATGCGTTGAAGCATCTGAAGGCAAGGAAGTCTATTGCAGCAATGGCTTCCCCTACTCATTCATTGAATCATGTTTAAACAGTTGAAAATGGCTATTCAGGCCAGAAACATGTATACAAGTACATTTTATGCATTGGTATTATGGTATTATTGGAGAAGATCAGTCTACATCCCAATCCCAAAGAAGGGCAGTGCCAAAGAATGCTCCAACTACCGCACAATTGCACTCATTTCATACGCTAGCAAGGTTATACTTAAAATTCTACAAGGAAGGCTCAAGCAGTATATGGACCGAGAACTCCCAGAAGTGCAAGCTGGATTCGAAGGGGCAGAGGAACCAGAGACCAAATTGCAAACATGCGCTGGATTATGGAGAAAGCTAGAGAGTTCCAGAAAGACATCTACCTTTGCTTCATTGACTATGCAAAAGCCTTTGACTGTGTCGACCACAGCAAACTATGGCAATTTCTTAAAGAAATGGGATTGCCTGATAACCTCATCTGTCTCCTGAGAAATCTCTATGTGGGACAAGAAGCTACAATTAGAACTAGATATGGAACAACTGATTGGTTCAAAATTGGAAAAGGAGTACGGCAAGGCAGTATATTGTCTCCCTGCTTATTTAACTTATATGCAGAATTCATCATGCGAAAGGCTGGGCTAGATGAATCCCAAGCCAGAATTAAGATTGCCGGAAGAAATATCAACAACCTCAGATATGCAGATGACACAACCTTGATGGCAGAAAGTGAGGAGGAATTAAAGAACCTTTTAATGAGGGTGAAAGAGGAGAGCGCAAAATATGGTCTGAAGCTCAACATAAAAAAAACGAAGATCATGGCCACTGGGCCCATCACCTCCTGGCAAACAGAAGGGGAAGAAATGGAGGCAGTGAGAGATTTTACTTTCTTGGGCTCCATGATCACTGCAGATGGTGACAGCAGTCACAAAATTAAAAGACGCCTGCTCCTTGGGAGAAAGGCGATGGCAAACCTAGACAGCATCTTAAAAAGCAGAGACATCACCTTGCCAACAAAGGTCCGTATAGTTAAAGCCATGGTTTTCCCAATAGTGATGTATGGAAGTGAGAGCTGGACCATAAAGAAGGCTGATCACCGAAGAATTGATGCTTTTGAATTATGGTGCTGGAGGAGACTCTTGAGAGTCCCATGGACTGCAAGAAGATCAAACACATCCATTCTTAAGGAAATCAGCCCTGAGTGCTCATTGGAAGGACAAATTGTGAAGCTGAGGCTCCAATACTTTGGCCACCTCATGAGAAGAGAAGACTCCTTGGAAAAGACCCTGATGTTGGGAAAGATGGAGGGTACAAGGAGAAGGGGACGACAGAGGACGAGATGGTTGGACAGTGTTCTTGAAGTTACAAACATGAGTCTGACCAAACTGCGGGAGACAGTGGAAGGCAGAAGTGCCTGGCGTGCTCTGGTCCATGGGGTCACGAAGAGTCGGACACGACTAAACGACTAAACAACAACAACAACAACAACAACAACAACAACAACATTATGGAACCTGTCCATAATAATCTTTTAAATCAGTTTTATAAGAAACATTTTTGCCAGGAAGAGAAAATCTAGGTGTGCTATATACAGAACTTCAAACTCTGTACAGTCCTGTAACATTCAATAACTCACTGGCTGAATGTTCTCATTTGGAGATATAAAAATAGTATGTTGCACCAACACAGGAATCCTCTTTGTTTTAATTGAATTCTGCTATGTCTAGCTATTCTTATAATCTTAGTTCATCCATCCAGATAAAATGGTATCCATTTCCTTTCTTAAATGTCAAATATGTAATATATATATTGAAATAGAAAAGATTCCTTAGGGTATGTGCTAATGTACTCCCTTCAATTACATTTTATGATTATGACCTTTATTGCAACAATAATTTAATGTTTTAATTAAATCTGCAACCATTTTCATTTCTACAAGATGTCCTTCATTCCTCTGTACTACAATTTAATGAAGTGATTTTCAATAACAATCAGCAATATCGACATATAAATGTTAATGCTCCTTTTCTGTGGCCTAAGCTCCTCTTTTATGCTTCAGAACAAATTTGAGCTTATTCCACAGCATGGCAAAAAATCAACCCTTTATAGGGAGGGGAGCCCATGAATAAGTTAGATATAAAAAATGTGGAGTCTTGAAAAAATAATCACCAAGAAAATAAACTAGTAAAATGTGATACATATTCCTACATAGGCCACATTCCAAAAGTCTGTCTAGTTTGAGGGAAAGTCCTCTGATAATTAAATTACTGGATTTGTGCTGCGATCATTTTTTGAAGTTCAGATGAAGATTTCAGTGTTAATTAGTACAAATAGAATACTTTAAGCATGTTTAAAAATTCATGCACTGGAAAAAAACCGGTTGACATTTAGAATGGTTAGTAAACATTTTAGCAAACCTTTGACAATATTATGATATTTCTTTCTGAGAATTCCATGAAAGCAGCAGTTCTGTCATCTTTTGAGAATGCATAAAACAGAAAAGCTTATCAAACCAATACTTTGGGAGCCTTACAACTAACTGGCATGAGCCAAGACAGAACAGTTGCAATGCAGAGAAGCATGTGGGTAGGACTAGATACCCCAACCGCTCAAGAAATGGTCAAGAAGGACTTCCAGGGTTGACATTACAGGCTGCATAAGTCCCTCCAAAGTGATACAGATATCAGGCACCACACATAGGATTCTGGAATAAAGAAGTAATGGCCGCTCCCCATCGCTGAGAAATCAAAACTTCGCTTACAAATAGATAAATAATAAATAAAATTGGGTTATAAGGCAGAGTTTTGTTTCTCTGTAGAACCTGAGGAGGACTTATTCAGCTTGCAATCTCTGTCTTGGAACTGAGGCTACAAGATGACCTCATTGCCACAACATCCAACCTAACTTAGTCCTCATCCCTCCAACCCCTTTCTTTCTGTCACATCTTGCTTGATTTAAGAGTTGTGGAGATCACAAAAGCATGCCACATTTTTTGTGACATTTTAGTTGGTTCCTATACATGCTTTGGTCTAATATAGATTCTTAGAGTATCCTCCACTCTTTCTAATGTATGTCAAGACATTCAAGATTATGAAAGGGCAACCCACAGGTCTCTGCAGTATTCCAGAGTCTCTTGGTGCTCTAGTCATTACACATGGCCTTCTCAGAATTAAACTGTATCACCTCAAACACCATACAAGGTATGACTTTGGATTGGTTTAAGTAACCAGACATCTTAAGGACATCTGGAGTAATGCAGAAATCTCTGAAACACCCTCAGAATTAGAATCAGTGTTTCCCATCCACATCCATCCATGGTGGACAATGTTCATCTAGCCCCTGAAAGGTACACACACTAGTGTGAACTGTTAAAAAACTGTAGAAGAAGTGAGGCATCTGCTCAAGGCCTGTATTTTAAAACGAGCTTAAAGATTTGCAAATGTTTCATGCCAGGCAGAAAACCAGCTGGCTAAGGACTTTGGCAGTCCTTGTTGAGGCAAATGTAAGATATATGGCTACTTGTCTGCCATTTATGGATAGAAGGAAATATAGCTCTTTGTCTCCCATAAAAGGTAATAGGAAATGGGTGTATCTTTTATGATTGGTTCTAGCAAACAGTCAATAGGAATTTCAACTAGGCTGATTGAACAGAGGCAGCCAAAGGAGGAGCAAGGGGGCTGGGTTGAGGAAATATAAGTGCTGGCCATCAGGGCTGGAGGGCAGGCAGAGCTTTGGTAACCATATACCACTGTGCCTATCATTTATTTGTCTGACAAATAAATTATTATTTTAATTTCTCTATTGCTGTGTTGAATATTTCATGCCAGCTAAGTGTTAACCACAAGCAGGGTGCTACAGAAGTATCTAGTTGTACTTATGCATGTGATCTGTGGTTATACCTGCAAGCCTTTGCTTAATTGCTGAGAGCTGTGGCTAAAAGGGAGGAAAGTATGGGTAGATTTTAACACACATACCACACAATATATCTAAGATTATGGGAGCAGTCAGAGAATTGTTAGAACAAATAGGTCAGATAGAAGAAGCTCCAAGTCTGGCACCCAGTAGGGGGCACCATGCAATCACATTAGGATTGGGGTTTTGTGTGTTTTTTGCATTTTATCAATGTGAAGACATTAGTGTAGAATCAAGAAAATACAAAAATAAATAGAGGAACTGAAAGCTGTACAAACTATACAACATATAGATTGTTTTTGTTTTAAAAATAGAACAATGTATTGCTTCCACTTTAGAAAAAAAGGGCAAGTAATTTGGAACACAGAATCTAGGGAGAGATGTAGATGAGGACAATTCTGAAAGCACCTCATCCACATGATGTATTTGATTAGGTGCAGAGAATATTAAAGGAACTGCAGTAACAGTGGAAGGAATGCACAGCACCGGGAAAACATACAAGAAATATTTCCATTGGGTTGCACAAGACCATCTCCACAGGGAAAACTTTCTGGTTGCTAGACTGGATGATTTGGGGAAATGAAGCAAAAGCAACAACTTCCCAATAATGGATTTTCCAGGTAACATTCAAGCCATGAACCAAACATAACATCCAACAAGAAGTTTTTAAGCCAAGGTCAAATATTCCTTTGGGATGTCAAATATCACCAGACTTTGCATTTAGGGCTTACTTTCATTATACTGTTGAAGGTTTCCCAAAGGAGCACATTATTTCTCCTCCGGTGTAGTTTTTACTACATTGTGTCTTGAATATCGGTGCTTCGTTCGCTGCTAACAGGGAGGCCGTGTGTGAAGAAGGTATAAATTCTGAATGTTAACATTGTAAGGTAAATGGTATAAATCAAGGTAAAACTCATGCACCAAAGGTGGAACATGGCAAGCAAACAAGGCATTATTTGGAAAGGGGTTAGTTTCAAAGTTATCTGATTTATTTATTTATGTGTAGTTATTGCATTTATGGGACGCGGGTGGCGCTGTGCGTTAAACCCCAGGGCCTAGGACTTGCTGATCAGAAGGTCGGCGGTCCGAATCCCTGCAATGGGGTGAGCTCCTGTTGCTCGGTCTCTGCTCCTGCCAACCTAGCAGTTCGAAAGCACGTCAAAGTGCAAGTAGATAAATAGGTACTGCTCCAGCGGGAAGGTAAACGGCGTTTCCGTGCGCTGCTCTGGTTCGCCAGAAGTGGCTTAGTCGTGCTGGCCACATGACCCAGAAGCTGTACGCCGGCTCCCTTGGCCAATAAATTGAGTTGAGCGCCGCAACCCCAGAGTCATCCGCGACTGGACCTTATGGTCAGGGGTCCCTTTACCCTTTACCTATTGCATTTATATTCCACTTTTTCTCCAAGGAGCTCAAGGTGGTGTGCAAGCTTCGCTTCTTCCACATTTGATCCCCACAATAACTCTGTGGGGCATGTTAGGCTGAGAGGCAGTGACTGGCCCATGGCTATCCAAGGAGTTTCACGACTGAGTGGGAATTTGAACCCTGGTCTCCCAGGTCCTAGTCTGACACTGTTAACTGCTACACCACATTTATTCTTATGAAAACTGGAACTTTGAGAGCAGCACGGTAACTCTCAGGTGCCTTTCTTGGCAAATCCATTGGAGGTGCCTGCAACTGAGCCCCATAATACCACAATCTCATAGTTGTCACCACAGCTTTTGCCTGTGGGTGAGATGCTGTCTCAGATCGATCTCTCCCTCTAAAAGTGAACTCAAGTGATGACTTCCCCCACTAGGTGAGGAGCCAAAATTTGGGTCGTGGAAAAAGAAGAGGGAAGTACCAGCACATTCAAGGGAGCCTAAAGTTTTGCAGCAGTACAGAAAACTGAAGTCATGCCACATATTTAATATGGTGATAAAATATTAACAATGGATAGTGGATCCAGTGGGGAAATGTGCTTTAACTTGTGTTGCATAGGAGCAGGAGGAAAGACTTTGGGCTAAGAAGGAACATCCACATCAAAATGGCTTGTTTGGCCTCTGAAAGGGCTCTGAGCTGCAAGTTGTAATAACAGACAGGCTGCTGAAGTCTAGGCAACAACAGAAATATCAGATGGACCCTTTTAGGTGAGGGGTCATGTACTTGATATCTTACTCTAGATAGCATTAACTGCATATATTTCTAGCAAAACATTTTCCACAGACAGCTCATCCTGCTTAGGAGGTTATTGTGCTTTTAAAGAAAAGCACCAGGCTTGAGATATACTTAAAGGTATTGAGGAATGTATTGATTCTAGGTTGGGATTTTCTTGTCTTTTCTGCCTCTTCCCATTTTCTGAGATTAAAGTGTGGTGATCAGCACAGTTGAACATGACATATGGTTTTCTTGGACCGGCTTGAAAACTAGATATCCTGACATTTTGCTATAAACTAATTTGTTTCAAATAATTGCCATTTTTCAAAATGTAAATGATGGCTTTTTTTCTATTCTCTCTCACACACACAGCTTTCATTTGTGATTTCAAACACATACTTCTGGGGAAATTATATGTATTTTCAAGAAATACTCATAAATACCAATGAAACATACAAAAATTGTATGATTTGAAGATATTAAGAAAGCAGTGGCCAATTATTTGTTCTCTTAAATAACTCTGTAAGCAGAGTTTTTTTTTTCCCTTTGAAGCAAAGAAAGAGCAGCTATATTGATTTCAGTGGGCTTTACATAGAGATATAATCTGCATAGATGCTAAGGAGCACAGGATTCATTCCTGTTTGTTTTTTTCTTCTCTGGCAATCACTCATAGCCGAGTAAGATTGTCTTCCATAAACACGGTTTTAACAATGAGTCTTTGACTGTGGAGGCCAGTTCTGGATCCACACGTCCTTCCACAGTGGGGACATTGGTTTCCGGGTGGGAGCCGATCATGGTGTGGATTTGCCAAGCATGCCTTCCTCATAGCACGTTTCTCCCTTGCGTCCTGAGTCTGAGTGTCTTCAAAGCCCATGGCGCCTTTGGTAAAGGCTGTTCTCCAACTGGAGTACTAGGGTTAAGGCTGAAATCCTTTGCACATGTACCCATGTAGTTTTAGGTCAGATGTGAGGAGCTTGTGCCTAGCCCCAAGCTGTTGCTGGACTCCAACCCCCATTAACCCATGCAAACATGGCCAATGGCCAGGGGTGATCGGAGCTGGAGTTCAGCAACAACTGGAGTGTCAAAGGTTTCCCATGCCTGTCTTAGTTGTTGGGCTTGATGGTCTTATGCTACTCCCCCTTTAGATAACACTTTAAAATGCCATGCTGCATTTGAGGGACATTCTGCTCATTCTGCTGAGCTTCTGCCCTGATGGCAGCTCCAGGTCATGTACCTGAGAATATGTCCAAGTGAACTTGGTGTGACTTACATCTGAGTGCAAATGCTTAGAATCATGCTGCATATCTATTATCTCCATCACATTTCCGTCAATATGATGGTTTGGGGAAAACTGTCTAATAATTCATTTTTGAACTGGGTAGCGGAGTCCAGACTGCATATTTTATTCTTTCTCTTGCTGTCCCTTACTATAAATAATACAGAATAACAGCTTAGGGCTACCATTAATGTTAAACATTGGATGGCATGCATTTAACTAACCAAGTCTGAATTTCATCATTATTCTTCTTTGCAACACTCAAATGACCTAGAAGTTCAATTTTCACAGTAGGAGACTTAAAGCATTTTTGAAGCCCAAACCCTTTACTTAGCTTTGTCATTTGATACTTTACAGGCATGCTTAAGTCCTTATATTTTTGTAAACATTTTCAAGATAGTGGTTTGGAATATTGTGTTTTGATTGTTTCAAAACTTCAGATTCTAGGGCTTCAAAGTTATACTGCTGGATTCTGAAGAGGCTGCACACTGTTTCCCTTCACTCCATGCATTGTTCATTCATGATATGGCAGTGTTCACTGGGGCATTTGCCAGCATGGGCAGCTGGAATCTGAGAATATCAGCTGCTTGCCTTTGGCATCTTCTTATGTATTTCTGCAGTGAACACGGTCCACTGCAAAGCTGTGGGCATTCACCATTTGGCTCTGGATGAGCAAGATGATAAGGCTGGAACAAGCATGGTTTCATTGCTTGCTGCCTTCTTCACGGGATATAATAAGATATAATAATGCAGATGAACAGATGGCCTAATTTCACAACTACAGAAAAGACTAATCCTTAATCAAGCCTATCAGTAACTATCACATAGGAAGGAGGTGTCGGGAATTTTGTAGGTGTTGCTACCCTTCCATGGCCCATCTTGGAGCAGACTCCTGTCTTCTGTGCAGACCATTTAATTGGATTTCAATTCCCCCCCAGCAGTTTACCAGTAGGGTGTTCATATAATGATCAAATGGGCTCATCCCAATTGTTCATTATATGGCCATCCATCCCATTTCAATGGTTTATGCTGCACCTTTCCTTCCCCCATTAAGTTCATCAACTGTATCATTAGGCCCTTGCATCTTTTTGCTTTGATTCATTTTCCATCTAGCAACAGCTGTATGCCAGACATGCAGGTAGCAGGTATTCATGGAATGTAATTTTTTAAAAAACTAGTAAGTTTGATAAATATTGTGTTAAACGTCTGCTGCTGAGGTTTGTGGCCCAAATCACTGTTTCTTGTTTTTTGTGCACAACGTAGTTGGCCGGCAGCTGGCTCGTCTTATGTGACACTGTCCGACTCATTCAGGCAGAAGGAATGCAGGATAAAAGTTGCCTTTAAGCCAGCGCTCTCACTGGCAAACAAACTAAGGTTCTCCCATGGTAGCTGTGCTGCATTGCCATTAAGAAGCAATGTGGGACAGTTGACAGCAGCAGGGAGGGGGGCTCATCAAATAGACTGGGAAAGGAGGGCAATGACTTCAGATTCAAGAATAAAATACTGTATCCTCTTGCAGGCTGGGTTGGGCAGCAGAGAGAAGCACCCAGATGCAGAATAGGATGGAGGCCATCAAGAACCAAAAAAAGCCCTGATCTAATGTCTCCATCCATGTGGAAGCAACCAAAGCAGCCCCTAAACCTCAGTAGGACAGGAAGGAGACATGTATTTTCTTACCATTCCTCTCAGAGACTTTGTCTTGGTGTACTTTTCCGGGGATAGATTGATAGAGCCCACCTTGCCCCTCTGCCCCATACTTTTGGTTTCTTCAGTTGCAAGGCACAACTATTCAGGACTGCTGAAAATAGAATTGCTGACTACATGCAGAGAGACTCTAAAGCTCTGTGGTGCAAAGGGTGTCTTTCTGTGGAGTGGTCCCAAAGCCCCTAGTCACATGCCCTGTTAGATTTCCTGCCTTTGCATCTCAGCACTAGGGTATTCTGGATATCTGATTTTATGGCTCTTCACCCTAGTTATTCTATATAAAGGTAAAGGTAAAGTACCCCTGACCATTAGGTCCAGTCACAGACAACTCTGAGGTTGCTGCACTCATCTCGCTTTACTGGCCAAGGGAGCTGGTGTACAGCTTCCAGGACATGTGGCCAGCATGACTAAGCTGCTCCTGATGAACCAGAGCAGCGCACGGAAACACCGTTTACCTTCCCGCTGGAGTGGTACCTATTTATCTACTTGCACTTTGATGTGCTTTCAAACTGCTATGAGGGCAGAAGCTGGGACCGAACATCGGGAGCTCACTCCGTTGTGGGGATTTGAACCGCCGACCTTCTGATCGGCAAGCCCTAGGGCCTAGGCTCTGTGGGTTAGACCACAGTGCCACCCATTATTCTATATGCTTGCCCCTTAATGTCATCTCATTGCAATGTGCAAAATAGCAATGAACACCAGAGTAACATTTGTTACTTTAGATCAAAATTAAATCAAAATTTGCAGATGACACCAAACTGGGAGGGGTGGCTAACACCCCAGAGGACAGGATCACACTTCAAAACGACCTTGACAGATTAGAAAACTGGGCCAAAACAAACAAGATGAATTTTAATAGGGAGAAATGTAAAGTATTGCACTTGGGCAAAAAAAATGAGAAGCACAAATACAAGATGGGTGACACCTGGCTTGAGAGCAGTACATGTGAAAAGGATCTAGGAGTCTTGGTTGACCACAAACTTGACATGAGCCAACAGTGTGACGCGGCAGCTAAAAAAGCCAATGCAATTCTGGGCTGCATCAATAGGAGTATTGCATCTAGATCAAGGGAAGTAATAGTGCCACTGTATTCTGCTCTGGTCAGACCTCACCTGGAGTACTGTGTCCAGTTCTGGGCACCACAGTTCAAGAAGGACACTGACAAACTGGAACGTGTCCAGAGGAGGGCAACCAAAATGGTCAAAGGCCTGGAAACGATGCCTTATGAAGAACGGCTAAGGGAGCTGGGCATGTTTAGCCTGGAGAAGAGGAGGTTAAGGGGTGATATGATAGCCATGTTCAAATATATAAAAGGATGTCACATAGAGGAGGGAGAAAGGTTGTTTTCTGCTGCTCCAGAGAAGCGGACACGGAGCAATGGTTCCAAACTACAAGAAAAAAGATTCCACCTAAACATTAGGAAGAACTTCCTGACAGTAAGAGCTGTTCGACAGTGGAATTTGCTGCCAAGGAGTGTGGTGGAGTCTCCTTCTTTGGAGGTCTTTAAGCAGAGGCTTGACAACCATATGTCAGGAGTGCTCTGATGGTGTTTCCTGCTTGGCAGGGGGTTGGACTCGATGGCCCTTGTGGTCTCTTCCAACTCTATGATTCTATGATTCTATGAGCCTTTAATGAATTATGCAGTTTGTTATATTGTTTCCAGGTGACCTGCTTCATGAGCATTCATCCTGATGCGTTGACACAAAGTTTGTGGGGAGGTTATACCATAGGGCTGCCATACATCTGGAGAATCCCACACATAGCTGGTATTTTGATCCCTAAAATGGTGTCCAGGTGGAATTTGTTATGTCCGTTCTAAATGTCTGGGGAAAGCCCAGATATATGGCGACCCATGTTGTAAGTGGGGTTTTTTGCCGATCTCCTTAAAAGTAGCCAATATTTTTTTTTCCTCTGGAGGTTTTGCAAAAAGAGCTCAACAACTTTGGTCCCCCTCCTCCCAAAAAAGGTCAACAAGTGTTTAGTCCAGATTTTCAATTTCTGAAATATGGCAACCCTATTATACAACATCACATCAAGAAATGGCTTCCCTAATACTTTGCTTCTGCAAAAAAAGGTCTTATTTTGGGGGGGCAGCTGTTGTGTCAGATCCAATTTGATAGTACAGACTGAATTTTGATGGAATAGAATTTTAATCCCATCTGCAAAATTTGCGAGAATTTGGGAGAGCCTGTCTACAGTTCCTGCCCCACCCCCACCCACTCTTTTAACAGCTGAGCCAGCAAGAGTGGGCTTCTTGAGTAACATCTCTGGACCTAAATGAGCAGCTAATGAGATTATGTCTAACATCCATGTTTGTATGCTTTTCCTTAGGACTCTAGCAGCCCACATTCGATGCTTCTCTACTCAGAAGGAAATCTCACCTGGAAATGCATCAAATGAAATTAAAGGTAAGAAAATTTATGTACGATATTTCATTGGGGCTCAACTGTGATAATTCACTTTCCATAACTGTTATTAAGGATCCTCCATTCAGATGTAGGGATTATTGTATTAGTTTTTCTGCCAGCACTTTTGTCTGAATAAAATGCAGACTAACAAAATGCAGACTACACATTGTCACAGTCCTGTGTAGTCAGTTGTTTTTTGTTTTATTTTGGAGAGGGGGAAAACAAAGACTATTTCACAACAAAGATCAGATGACATTTGTTATTACAGGTATTTTTTTTAATGGATGTAGCCTAACCAATGTAAATCTCCTTTCATTCTAATGAATCCCAGTTGTACCTCAATGCTTTGCCAAAGATCCTAGGATCAATCTTTGGCATTTCCAGGAAAGGCTGAGAGAGAATCCTGTCTGAAACTCAGGAAAGGGGCTTCCAGTCAGTGTAGGCAATATTTATGTCTTTATTTAGGCCAACACATAACATAACGTTCTCTGGGCAACTTAAAATAAATACAACATAAAACATGCAATCAAAAATCAATTGCCAGGAGCAAGCTTAACTCTGTGTGGATTTAGTCAAGGACAGAACCAGGTGAACCGTTTTGGCAGGAGAATTCCAAAGACAGGATGCCACAACAGAGAAACCCCTGTGCTGTCCTCAATATTATGTGATTGCTCATTCACATATACAGGTCACAACTTGATGCTATAGTCAATGAACAAGGAACCTGCATGTGTGAACTATCCATTAAACAACTGAATTAAATTTGGCATGGTTGAAGCAATCTATCATTTGTTAACTATCCCATTCTTAGAGAGTTGTCAAAATAACTATCATTAATCTTTGGCTTACTTTGTATCCATTAGCTCTTTGCACATGATTCATTCTGAAGCCATCAGCCATCACAATATGAACTACTACCTCTCTAATGTGGTGTTAGATGCCTCAGGCATTCTGGTTCAGCTGTTTTTCCCATTTCCAGTCCCCATTTACCAAATCAGTAAAAGTTCTTTCCTCTGTCAACTCAGTTTAACTGGAAATTATTAATACGCTTTTATCACCCTAATAGAGCTGGTAATAATCAGGTCTCAAAATTCTGCTGTGTGCCTCTGCTAGACTACTTGATCTTGTTATCACTGTGTGCCAGTTGGGCTGCATGATGTTCTGCCTTTTTGCACTGCTATATACATGAGTTTATTTTTCTCTCATTGCACAAACGTTATCTCTCAAATGGTTTACTTCTCTATAAAATAGAATATGCTACGTCTGGGGATAGAATGAGCGCTGGAAATTCTGGTTGGGTTGCTCAGCTCTAATCCAAAGAAGATAGAGTCAGGGACAACTGTCCACCCCCTCCCATTTTTACATAATAATGTTCAGAGGGGCAGGGGGAGGATGATATTGCAATATATGGCCTCTAAAATATCACAGTAAATAGGCTTTCAGATAACTATGTGCTTTTTCAGTATGCCAAAATTTCTGTTACATAACAATAAATATCTGGCACTGAGATGCCATCTGCTTCGACTTTTTCTGAAGCTGTCCGACTTGAAAGATGCAGGAAAGTCATATCCTGTTAACTATTTCTATTCCAAGGGACACAATTCTGCAAGTAGAATCCAACTAAGTCATCCTGAGGGAAGACACCTTAAGATGAATGGGCTTGATTTCAATGTTTCCTCTGAATATGACTTAGCTGGATATTACCCTGCAATTTTTGCACCGCTGAAAATTGCAGCAGCAGATGCCATGTTAAAAGCAGCTCTGAAAATACAGAATCTAGCTTTTGCAGAAAGGTTGGGCCTAATTCATACAAAATGGATACCCAATATGGACACTGTATGAAACTGCAACCATCTCGGGATCCTAAGTTGCAAACTTATTTCCATGTCATTTTTCATCATGTAAATTTAAGCTTTCTGCTTGCAACTGCAAACTCCAGAAGGGATAATGACTGATGGCCATCACTGGGAAACACTATCTGGCCATTCTCTGTTGGTGAAATGGAGAGCTTCTGTCCACACTGATATACAAGTGGATTAGCTGCATGTGGAAACCATTGAAGTGATTTTCTTGTGGGCTCTGGCCATTTTATGTTAAGCAGGCCTTGTGTGTAATCATAAAATTGGCAAGAACTTTCATTAAGTGATGGGACCAGAAAGGGCAAAACATATTTTTTGTGGGGTCAGGGAGAGGTCTGTCCCATATGTTAAATTTCAGAAAAGAGAAATGTCAACACTCAAATCCTAAATAATTTTTTGTTTAAGTGCTGTCAATTTTGACTTAACTTTCAAGTAAACATTCATAGGATGTGCTGACTGTTGATAATGAATAGCACACGGAGTATATGAAAAGTGCCTTTCCTTTAAGTAACCACTGAGCTTCTGCATTAGGTGGGGAAAGCTACCTGTTGCGGGAAGGAATTTCCTCTAATGCCACCTATGTCTAAAGTTCCTCAAAGGCTGAAGAGTGTGGATTGCAGGACATAAAGAAGATAAGATGGGGAATGAATTTGGTCTGTAGTCCTTAGCCTTATCTTCCCAGTGTCTCACAGTGGCATTACATCTGGAAATCTCCCTATTTCTTCACATGCTTTTGTTCCTCTTTGTATGGTCGGTCTTGTTTAAGCACATGCTCTTATTCCAACCCAGATCAATGGAGGTGACTGCTGAATCTGCTCACTTTGGGAATATCAGATTATTGCAGAAGTAACCAATTATTATTTTTTTGAGCTATGAGGCTTCGTATGCAGGGAGATAAATATATGTCACCATTTTTTAGAACTGCTGTAAAAACCTTTGCTTCATGTGTAGGCTGCAAATAATGTGTTGGCTGGTGATAATGCAGTGTGCTCATCCCAAAGATCTTAGTTCAGTGCTAGTGTAAGGAGCCTACAGTAGTCAGGAAAATAGTTTAGGACTCTTTGCCCTGGTGCTTGCTTATTATGGGATGGCAACATATGGATCAACGCAGAATAAATGTTTTCAGCCTATACCCCCTATTCCCGCTACCCACCCCTCACCTCTCCTACGCAAGGCAATATTAAATAAGCTGTCAGAGAAAATGTGAGGGTATTAGAAGTTAGTGAACAGGAAAAGAAGTTATTTTTGGTTTGTGCACGCACATTCTTAGCTGTGTGCCACTTTAATTATTACCCTCATCAGATTGACAGGCGATGGCAAGAAAATAAAGCCTCTTATCAGAAGTGAAATTGCTTATGGCAGAATGTAAAAGCTGTAGGGGAGGAGTAAAAGGCCTCATCCTGTACACAAGATCTTCCAGCCTCATCCTGCTTCATCTCAATAACACACACTGTTAGGAAGCTTGCATGCAGAAGGTACAACTTTCAATCTCTGCTAGTCAGTGTGGAGCTACAGAAGTGGAAATTTCTGACCTTTGCATGTTCATCTATGGCAGGTATGGGGTACCCTTTGGACTCCGTAGTCAGAGCCTTACCATGATCGATCAGCCTGATAGGCCAAATTTGATGCAACGAACCAAGCAGAATTTAACACCCACCAATCAGCTAATGGGTGGACACTGGGAATCATAATCCTTCATTTTGCAGAGCTGAGCTTTGTCAGCAACAATCATTCCAACAAAAATACAACAGATGTGGTTGGTTGATTGATTGATTGATTTTACTTAGATGCCACTTTTCCATAAGGAGCTGTGCCTTAAGCAGCTGACAGAAACCATTAAAATATAGATTCAGGTATCTGAAGAAGTGTGCATGCACATGAAAGCTGATACCCGGAACAAACTTAGTTGGTCTCTAAGGTGCTACTGGATTTTTATTTTTTTAAAAAAAAAAAATTCATTAATATATAGAACATTGGAAATACAAATATACCAACTACAGAACGTGTCATTAAATTAAACTAACTGTTACAAAAAAATTGCCACTGTAATGGACAGTGAGACAAATAAGGTAGCATTTGGCAGAAACCAAACTTGAGTGGAATGGGAATTCAAGTTGGTGAGCTCATAGATATTATATTGAGGATCTGAAATCTCCCCCACCCCAATTGTCAGCTACTGCAAAGCACTGCTCCTTTGCCTGCAAGGTGTGGCTTCTAATGGTGTGGATAAAGGATAATATATCACCTGTCAATATTGTGAGAACAGGTAATTGGCAGGTAGATAGCCCCACCCACCTGTCCAACTTGGCCTGCAGGGGATGGGAAATGTAAATATTGCATTCATCTTCCAGATCCACTTCCCCACTTCTAAATCCCCAAGACCACTCTTCCTCTCGCCATGCTCCTAGACCTCCACTTGCTCTATCCTTCCAGGATATATTTATGAACATTTAATCTCCAGATTATAAAGTTTGAAGAAATCAGTTAAAATGCTAAGTAAGGCCTCCACAGTCAATGTGAATGTTCATAACCAGCTATTTATAATTAATTGCTGCTGAAGTCTAATGTGTTACACCTATTTGGAATTCCTCTCGGTGGAGCTCAAAATTGCTTGGGTTGTAGCTACATTTCCAACTGCTTTTCACGTGTCAATAAGTGTTCTTTGATTAATCAATATTCATTTAACCAACTATAATCACTGTTGCCATGCAAATTAAATACTAATTGGATGCAATGCAATTTGAAGTGTTATCAGGTATTGATTAAATTAACAACGTCACTTTGGAGTTGCAACTCTCCTTTTGATTGAAATTACATCAACCAGATTTGGCCCAAAATACAGAGCAGATTTTGGAGGAAGCTTTCCTCTGTTGGTGTCTCAGGAGTTATAATACATATATGGCCAGGTTTCTATACACTGTACAAACTATAACCTGGGACTATTGGCCACATATTGTGGGTGACATTCAACTAACTTTTTGCACTAGCACAAAGCTTAGCTTCAGTGCAAAGGGATTTCTCCTGCCTCTCCTAACCCTGTGCATGCATTTTACTGTCCCCAGATCTACTCTAGAAGGTTGGGGGAATCCCCAGAACAGATTTAGTGGTGGAGGGGAGGGAGAGAATGTCCCATTACACAAGGACAAATTATTTGCACTGATGGAACGTTCATCTTAGCACAGCGCTATGTCTGTATACCTGTACATCATTGTTGTTGCCAACCGTCTGTCTTGAGAGACAATGGAAGAGTGTGCCATTGGGGGTACAGTGAAACCATTGGAAAGTTACAGTGCCTGTTGTGTCTGTAGAGACCAATAAAGGAAAGACATGTTCATCGCATGCTACACATCTTAAACAGTCTTCGCCAACCTGCTGCCTTTCAGATATTTTGGGCTACAACTCCCACAATGCCCATCCAGCATGTGATCCTGAAGAATTGGAGAAAACCAGGTTGGCAAAGGCTGATCTAAAAGACAGCTAATGCTATGTCTTAGGTTTTCTGAAGCTGTACACAAATGCCCTGCTATTTTACCCATGGCTCCAGACTTTATATTGTGAACATTAAATCAGTTTACTAGAAATAAACACATTAATTGCTAAATTTACTTACAAATATTTTTGAACCAACTGATAGTTTGTTCCTCTGTGAAATGGGTATAGAAAGTGACTGCATTTAAATGGGTCAACAAGATATTCCAGTGTATATTTTCTGAACAATATTTGCAGTATTGCAACCAATATATAACATTATCCGGGGACAATAATGCACAAGTATCTAGAGTCATAGGACTAAATTGGATTAGCTATCTTCAGCTTTCCATTTTCATTTCTATAAAAAGGAAGGGGAAGGTATAATTATATTGTTCTACTTAGTTTATGTGCCTGATACAACTCCAGATGAATCAGCTGTTGACTTCAACTTTAACTCCAGGGAGATTGGACAGCAGCCTAATATATTATGCAGTGAACTCTTGTCACCAGTAAATAACCTATTATTTTTTTTCCAATAAAACCCAGCAGGTAACCATTGTCTATATTTTATTGTTTTGCCACATTAATATCCTCTGGGTTTACCAGATCTCATACTGATGGAGCCAGCATGATGAGATGAAAAGTGACTTTGCTGTACATTTATATGGAATCTGGTGGCTAACTTTGCTCTAAATTGGGCATGTAATGAATGTATCACTGCAAAAGCAAGGAAATAAAACCCATTATAGAGTAGAAATGAATCATTGAAATGGCAAATAATTTTCTAAGCTGCAGTATTTTCTGTGCTATTGCTTTGCTTTAAGCTTTGCTGAAAAGCAATCACTTTATTCTTTCTCTTGGCTTTTATTACTGGTGACTCCTATGCTAATTTCCCCCTCTGTATTTGCTTTGCATTTGAAAAGCCTTTTGAAATGGAAGGTTAAATTGAATTGGTGATACTGCCCTCTTGCCTCCAGCTTCCACCCCTTCTTCTCCCTGGGTTATGTGAAGATTTTGAAAGGAACAGCTTGAACAAGTCAACAGTTGTCAAACTAAAATTCTCTTTCGTGTAGCAAGAAACCAAATGAGCCAGTGTCCAAAACAGTGAAAGCATTTAAAATAAAATAAAATACCCTTTCCCTGAATTGTGAATAAAAGCTATTGCTCTTATAGGAAAGAATCTGAAGCTCTGTAGTTAATGAGTTGTGCCCAATCTTTTTATAGGCCAAGGGTGTGCCCTGTTTCCCTATAGGATCACATCCAGACAGATATCCATACAAAGTAAACTCATAGCAGAGAAGCCTGTCTAGGTATCGTGACTCATCACAGGATGCCTTTGAAAATAGTATCCGTGGAAATGATCTATAATGAACTGAAAAAGGTTTTCAAATACACTTTCCTAAAGAAACCAGAGGCCTTTCTCCTGGGCATGGTCGGCCAATTGGTGCCAAAGAAGGATAGAACCTTTTTTATGTATGCTACTGCAGCAGCAAGAATACTCATCGCAAAACACTGGAAGACACAAGATCTACCCACCCTGGAAGAATGGCAGATGCAAGTAATAGACTATATGGAACTGGCAGAAATGACCGGCAGAATCCGAGATCAAGGAGAAGAGTTGGTGGAAGAAGATTGGAAGAAGTTTAAAGTTTATCTACAAAAACATTGTAAAATTTATGAGTGCTAAGGGCATTGTAAATGAAATGATGGGGTTCTAGTGATTAAGATAAGTAAGAGTATAAAGGGAAGGATAAAGGATGAAAACGAACATGAATGAGCTTGCTAGAAAAATTTTAAAGTGGAATACAAGAAGGGAAGGCGGGAGGAAGTAAGGAAAATAAGGTTTTGAAAGCTATTAAAATGAAAAAGAGTTTTCTTTTTACTCTTTTATTACTATGTTGAATTTTTTTTATGTTTCTTTTTTTTCTCTTTATGATCCTTTGTTTGTGTTTGTATTTCTGATGTTTGTTGTTTGTTGTTTCTGAGTTTTTTCTGTGGATTGTTAATCTTTTGTAAAACTTAATAAATATCTTTTTTTTAAAAAAGAAAGAAAGAAAATAGTATCCTTGGGGTCAGCTCTCTCCTTGCTATCTGGTGCAGTGCCATAGCATAGTGAAATTGACAACCTCAACTGGTAGCAGCCAATGGAATGTAATCATAACATCAAAATGCTTTATTATGTAGTGAGTATACCTGGACAGCATACCATGTAGGACAAGACATGAAGGTGCTATTTTCAGAAGCATTTTCACTGTGGCTGCAAAAGGATACCATGCTAAACCAGCGATGGTCAATTTGGTGCTCCTGTTATCCCTGACTATTGGTGATGCTGATAGTGAGCTCTTTCCCTGTATGCTATACTGTCTATCTCTGTTTACCCCTGTGCTAAATCATAGCTTAGCATGAGTCTAGGTGACTCTTAGGTTCCAGTAATTCCTTTTAATGGTTGAGTTCTGGATGCATATTGGGGTCTTTAGTGAAAAGCAGTTTTTACATTTTGTAACCAAATAAATAAAATAAAATTACAAATTGTATATTAATTGCTAAAAGTTTTTTAAAAACTAAGAAGGAATTTACTAACTCTATATTTGTCTTTGGTCATCATGCACTATATTCCACTTTGATATTCCTACGTCATTTGAAAGCTCAAATATAATGCAGAAAATGACAGTTAGGAAAATCGAATAGGTTGGAATATGATGCTGCCTTGCTAGGAAGCTAGTATAGCTTGTGAGCATTCCCTGTCAAGTGCACATTCAGTGCCAAATTGGGTTTCTTCATGCAACACATTACTTTAAACATCACCCTATTTCTGCAAGATATGAACTGGGAAGGGGGAACCACAGCAATCTCATATAGTTGCCTTTCCTCAACTTTTTGTTTTATAACATAGCCTTTTACATATCTGCCCACCAGCTACTCCCTGTCTGTCACACAAGCCTAATGACCCATCCATTCCCTAATGTATTATGTAGTTTACGGACATATAAACTAAGTGCAGACAGAACTAAATGGATTAGGGATTTAAATTCACAAACTAGGTTAAGTTGTATTAGGAAAAGTTACTGGTTTTTTTGCCAAGAAGTTCTTCACCAGGTGTTTGTATTTCCTTCCCTCTTCTCCCTCCCATCCCTCACTTTCTATTAAGGTAAAAATAAGAAACAATTTGATTCATTTTTATATAGATAAAGTTTCAATCAAATTTAGCTTTGATCATAGGATACAACCTCCAGGATCAGACCAAAGGCCTATCTAATCTGGCATCCTGCATCCGACAGAGCAAACCAGGTGCCAAAGGGAAGTCAACTCGCAGGACCTGAATGGCTGGTTGTACTAACCAGAGCCCATTTGAAAGACTTACAGCGGGAGAGTGGTGTACATTTAGCACTGTAGTCACTGCTGGCCAAATTGCTTTCAACCAAAGCTCCCCCAACCCAACATGCTGCACAAATTGCCGCTCTTTAAGGCAAGGCCTTAATTCGTTGCCACATTTACAAATCCCCTCTACCCATCTCATTTGTGTGACATAGCACACACCTCAGGATTAGATGTAACTGAAAAAAGCAGGGGTTTTTTGCTCCACAGTGACCCATTGTTATTTTCCATACATGCACTCACTGACCATATCCATACAGTTTCCCCCCCCCCCCAAATATATATATATATATATATTAATTTTCCTTTTGCAGCAGAAGTGGCTATAGCTCACAGAGGAGCCAGAATGGCAGCCTTTAGTCTTAGGCCCACCTTCTTAGGTTTGATGAAAATGGTAATGAATACACATCATTTGTGTCCTCTTTATCTTTTAATGTTTTACCACTATCAAAACTTTATTCTATTTCAGGACAAAGGACAACAATAATCGATATTTATACACAGCATTTGAAATGGCAACAGTTTGTGGAGGGAATCCCAGCCAGATGGGCAGGGTATAAATAATAAAATTGTTGTTGTTGTTGTTGTTGTTGTTGTTGTCGTCATCAAAGAAGGCAGGTGTGACTGTGTGGGTGTCTAAGGCCATTTTTCTGTTTCCAGATTGAGTAAAGACATGAAGGTCAGTCTTTATAATTAACAGACTTGAAGTAATTAGTAGTCTGACAGTGCTAGTGTCCTTACCCCTAGCCCAAGCAACTGAGCGTTCAATCCATAGCAAGTTTACTGACTTGAAACCAGAAATATGCAGAAAGAGAAAGAAGAAATATATTCACACAAGTCATTTATAGATATTGAACAACCATGTGCCCAAGACAGAACTCCGCAGCTCCCCTCTTGTCACATTTTTACCAGGATGATGAAGAAATGCTAGTAAGCATATTTAGGGTTTGGTCAGTTAACCAGCTACAAATCTGCACCTAACAGTTATCTCAACCATTTCACATTTTATCAGCTTCTTCACAAGAATATCACGGGGGACTTTAGCAAATGCCTTATTGAAATCAAGATACATTACACCCCATTAGTCTGACTCATAGTTGCCCACACTGGCTGGCTGGAAGACAGGTAAAGCCACATGGAAACTGTGGCTCACAACAGGTAGTGGAGATATTTATGGTGTAACATCCGCAGAATGGGAAGTTTACTGTGCGGTTGCCTCGGCAGTCTTTTCCTGCCCCCAAATTGCAATTCCCAACTTGCTATTCCCAACTTGCTATGCATGTGCCCAGAAGTAAGGTGGTGATGAGGCCAGCGACTATGATCCTGCTCCCCGCTCTACACAGTCAGTGTTTGGGTAGTAATGAGGGCAGAGGGCATTTGCATCTGGGGTCTGTTGGCAGCCTTCCCATCACAATCAAAAACTTGGCTGCTCCTCTGCCTTTGGAGGGCCATTATTCTTGATGCTTGTTACTCCGTAGCTGTTGGGCATTCTTCTGAAGGCTTCCATCTCAGGCGGAAGTTTCTCCTAAGGCTCTGAGCAGCTCTTTCTCTGCCAGCAGTCCCATCCAACCTCTTGGGGCTTTCCCTCAGCTGGATTCCCTCACGGATTCTTTCATTTCCATGGCAACGAGAATCAGCCAGCAGCCTGCTTTTCTCTCTCTGGGTTATCTTTTGGTCAGCCTCTTTGCCACAGGGTTCACTACACATGCTTAACAAATGCAGCCCATTGTCTTCTAAATATATATTTTGACAGGATCAGTAGTATGATAGCATCTACCATGTAACAAGGAAGGCTTTAAATCTCCTGCTGTGACTGGGGACCACTTAGGCTGCTCTATCTGCACCTCAGAGACAGGACAGCCAAATGGCATTCCAAAATTCCTCTTTAGCTGATTAACAATAAAATAAATCTTGTGCTGGGTAGAGCTTCAACCAATTTAAACACACACACACACACACATTACCATTTCTATTTCCAAACAGGCCTTTTTACATTTTGTCTTTCAAAATATATATTTCAGAAATGTGTGACATCTGCTCTGGAAACTGTCACTCAATCTCTCTCTCTCACACACACACACACATTCACTCTCACTTGTACACACACCTGTCAATTCTTAATGAATAATTTGTGGTGCCTGAAGTTCCTTCTGCCTCTCAATCCTTGGTGATAATGAGCTTGTTAAAAAAAAAATCCCCCCAAAAAAGAAAGAAGGTCTTTGTTTGTTTTGTTTTTGGGTTTTTTTGTTGAAGCGAATTGTGAAGGGTATTTTTAATTTACTCCTGAAAATGGAAGTTCACAGGAATTTTTCTCTCTGCTCCACATTTCAAATTGCATGTTAGTCAAGTTATTAGTCAGCCTGGCTTCAGACCCACTAAGAATGTGGTAGAGAGTCACAGTTGATTCACTACAAGATAGATATGGGCCATCCCTACCATCAGGCAGAATGAGGTGGCTACTTCAGGTAACAGATGCTGAGGAGAGGGCAGGCCATAGCAGCAAGGTGTTGAATGATGGAGCTCTGTGTGACATTCAAATTCCTTTGTCCTCCCTAAGTGAGCCTGCTACCCTCCTATGATTCAACTACAAGCACTGTCAGTTATTCGATGTGGAATGTGGAGAGCTCCATGTTATCATTTCCCTCAGGTGGCAAAAAGTTTTGGACCACCCAGGGATGGATGGATGACGAGATTAGGGGCTGACCTACAACTGCCTCAGGAAGCAAATTTCTGAAGAGCAGATAGTGGACAAGCCAGAGGAAGAGATTCCCCAATAACACAAACAAAATGATCAGGTCAAGGACCAAAACAATAACACGAATAATAGTTTAATGATAAGACACACGTGTGCAGAGTTGTGAGTCAGCAGAGCTCTAGCGTAGTTACACTCTGAGTAGGTACAATTTCTCTTTTAGGATGCAACCCTGCAATGCTAACTTCTATTACAAGGAAATAAATCTCACTGGACAGTGACGTCTTAGGCCCAGGTACCCAACATGGCGCCCTCTAGATGTATAATGGACTACTACAAGTCTGATCATTCCTGACTATTGTCCATGTCTTCTCTTTGGCAATCACTCGTAGCCGAGTAAGATTGTCTTCCATAAACACGTTTTTAACAATGAGTCCATACTGGTCCATGCATAAGATACTCTCACATGGCATACCTTGATATGTCAAATGATTCAAAAGGCATCCAAAGATGTTCATTAGTTGTATGCCCCTCACAAATGGAATGCAAGTTCAGTCAGAGTCATGACCTCTTTGTTACTAAGGGATGGGTCGCAGGCTGGGACTGTGCCAATATCCACAGATAATGTAGTTAATGGTTAGTAGAAAAACAAAAATGAAACACAAAGGGAATGGAGAGGATCACCACACTTCACCTTTGTCTGTATTCTGATATTTAATTTGGACAAAAGTGTAACACAACTAATTGTCCATGCAATACTAAACTTGGGCAATTATCACTTTATGCTAGCCATGTTCTGACCTCCTCTAATTATTCTGGCACAGTGTTAGTGAGTCAACCTTGTCTGCCCCTTGCTTCTCTTATCTATAACTCCACGGACAACAATTTGTTTACTTCTCCTTAAACATCTACTAATCACTGTAGAACATCTGTAGCCTTAGGAAAGAAATATAAATATATCTTGGCCCAAACTGGTCTGTAATTAGGGATATGCCAATATGTCAATACTCCTCATTAGCAACTTGTAAAACTAATTGTGGCATTTGCTAATTTGTCTAATTAGCTAAAACAGCTATAACCAGCCACTGCAAATATTACAGGATTGTGTTAATAAATTAGATATAGGTATGATAAAGAAGCATTCTATGGATGATTGTTTTCAAATCAAACTGGACAACATTAAACTTTAAAAACACAACACTGCTATTTATTTAGTTTTTTGTTTAGTCTTTTGAATATGAAATCAAATTAAATTGTGTGTGTTTGTGTGTGTATTTGCACTTAAGCAGATTTTCACAATGCATTTATTACTGGAGTTTGTTAGCATAAAAAGTTGAATGTAATTAAGGTCAGTCAAAAGGTTCCAGACAAACCAATTCATATAGCACCCTGTTTATTTTCCCCATTTATCTGTTATTTCTTTTTTACTTCTGATTCTTTACTTTTAAATCAGAGTACACAGCCCCCCCTTCACATTATAGCACTTTATGACTAGGTGACTTAACATTTAGACATGAAAGCCTTCATTAGTTTTAACCCTTCACATAGTCAAAGGGTACTTTTCTCTCCATTATTAGCCTCTCCATTGACCCTGTTGCTCATTCCCACCAAGTCCAATCTTACTTTTTCCACTCAAAATGATTCTTCTTGGATAGGTCAAACAGAAAGCCGGTGTTACCTTGACATAGCTAATGAAAGCCAGCAGAGAACAAACAGGAGTTCTCAAATCTATATCTAGAGAAAGACACTGAGTAAAAGTGGCCACACTGGTCTTTCTTCCAGTTACAGAAATGTGCATGCTATGGCAAAGTGTGCACAAAAATGCAAATATTACTGAAAATAACATACAAAAATGCATTAGGTTGTATTCAGCTAAACAATTATGCAAAATGATTTCTGCTTATGCTACAGGACTTCCCCCCTCCTCCCCCAACATGTGCCCTTCATCACTCTCAAATCTGCTCCAGAGGGTTGGGAAAACACTTTAAAAACAATCAGTTTCCAAAATCCCAATGCAAAAAGAAAGTCTTCGCCTACCAGCTGAAGGACAACAAGGAGGGAGCCAGTCTAACTTCTCCAGGGAGAGAATCCCAAAGTCTGGGAGCAGCCACCAAGAAGACCGTCTAATGTAGCTGCCATGTTGCAACTTCATTGGTGGAAAACCAGCCAGATTACAGCAAAAATATACTCATCAGTATGGCCTGTTGAATTCAGATAGCCCCATATAAATGGGTTCAGACTGTATAGGCCAAGCCTTTCCTTCACTTATCTTGCTTTCTGAGCAGGGGTGCAACAACTAGACTCTGGACTTAATGAATTTATATGATATGGGGGCTCTTTTGAAGAAGGTGAAGCAATACATATTGCCATATTTTGTGTGGCATCTACGTTTAGCAACTGCCTCCTACTACATATCAAATAAGACCTATTGACTGAGGGAGGATGAAAAATGCCTATAGTTTAACAGCTTATCTTTCACAGACAGCAACGTGCTGTTGATGCTGGTGTCTTTTATACCTCTTGCCTCTGGCATTCAGCAACTTCACCATAACATCATTCTTGACCTTTAATCCAAGTAACTGTAGTAATGTAATCCTAATAGCTATCAAAACAAAACAAAGTAGAGTCAAGAAAAGAGGCCTGTCAAGAAGAAATAATGCGTAAGATTTCTGGATATTTTTTTTTAAAAGTAGAATAATATTGTTTTGCTACCAATCTCAACACTGTATTTTTGCCTGCAGCAGCCTTTGTGAAACAGAAGTTTTAAATGAGAACATTATTAAAGCAAATTTGCATCTACATGCAAAGTGCACAATTTTCACCATGGGAAATCAGCCTGTGAATTTGAAGTTATGAGTTTTGTTCAACATGACGCTGCTATTTATTTTCCCACCATAGCTTTATTTAAATGTTTGAGGGGATAATTAAAGTTAATTAGCTCCATTATGACTTAGGTGATCCATATGGGGTGGGATGATCCACATGGCATAAAGAGGGCATACAGATAATGTCACAGTCAATATATGGATAATAATATGTGCACCAGTGCCATTGGAAGAAGGGCAATTGTATTTATGATCAAGCTACAAATTAGCTCAGTGAGAAGCTAAGAACACACTAGTAGAAATTGCCAGATTCAGTCAGTTCTGTGGGTTTCCTGTGTTACAGCGAAACTCGCATTAGATTTGATAACAGGGAGAATGTTGACATCTTGACATTTTGTATTCATGCTTATCAAAACTCCAGTTGGATAATCTGAAGGAACCCATACTGGGAACTCAGCTGAATAAATCCAGAACAATATTTACATAAACCTTGCAAAGCTACCCCACCAGATTTTGCATTTATATTATGCTACAGTGGATGTAGAGCAAACACCCAATTCCATAACAGGTGCATTGTGTGCCTTGGATTAATATTTTTTTCTATATCTGTGAGATTCTGCATCCTTACATAAATTTCTACAGAAGATGATGTTAAGTCTGTCATTTTTAATTGTACCTACTGACTCATTTGTAACATTTTCTAACACTAAAATATGAACAGCAATACTTTTGGGGGAACTCATGTGAACAACACAATACTGAAATATTGCTGCACGAAAGTGTGAAATTAGATTTATTTGTTTCCTTTAACATTTTCCTCTTAAGACTGATTGAGGGTTAAGGAATTTCAGTGACAGTTTACCCAGCAGAGAAATAACACATTCAGCTTATACATTTTTTCCCTTATTTCATACTGCATTAATATCAGAGAGCACGTGTTTTATTTATTTCTGCTCAGCTTGCAAAAGTGCATGGAGATTAGATTCTTTGATTTGTCGTCATCCAATTTCCATAAGGTCTCAGATGCATACTATCTAGTATTGTACATGTTACATTTAAAGTTCACTCAGCCTACCCACTAATAGCCTCCCATTTCAAAGCACATACTTCTAATCATGGCTCTAATTAGACTGTGGTTCATATAGTGCTATCCATCTGTGGATTATGAAAAGCTGAAAGTTTTGATGCAGGATGAAAGCATTAATACAATTTATTTTTGGCTGCTAGGACAGCTTCTGTGATGATGCCATGGAAGCTCACATTTTAATTGTAAACTAAGCTCTGAGACAATGCTTTGATGGTTTGCCTAGTTATTTATTTTTCCCACTCCCTGCTTCATATGATTTGAAAAGGCTTCATCTTAAACCAGAAAGTTTGCTTGTGGGTAAAACCTTTGTTGCAAAACTTTGATGGCTTTATTAAGTGGAGCAACAACAATATTGATGCAAAGGTTGCACACCACCCCCTATCTCTGCTGAGCAGTGCATGAAATTCTAGGGGGGATTCCAGGCACTCATCCAGAGTCATGTTTCTGTGGAAAATCAAGATGCCACAGAGGCTATAGTGTATTTAAGAAATATGGTTTATTATTTCTTCTTCTTCTTCTTCTTCTTCTTCTTCTTCTTCTTCTTCTGTCACTTGTAGCCAAGTAAGATTGTCTTATAAACACAGTTTTAACAATGAGTCCGTAAGTGACTGTGGAGGCCAATTCTGGATCCACAGATCCTTCCACAGTGGGGACATTGGTTTCCGGGCAGGAGTTGATCACGGTGTGGATTTGCCAAGCGGGCCTACCTCTTAGCACATTTCTCCCTTGCGTTCTGAGTTCGAGTGTCTTCAAAGCCCACGACACCTTTGGTAAAGGCTGTTCTCCAATTGGAGCGCTCGCAGGCCAGTATTTCCCAGTTGTCAGTGTTTATACTACATTTTTTAAAGATTTGCCTTGAGAAAGTCTTTAAACCTCTTTTGTTGACCACCAGCATTATGCTTTCCATTTTTAATTTCGGAATAGAGTAGTTGCTTTGGAAGATGATCATCAGGCATCTGCACAACATGACACATGGGTTTAGGTGGAGGTCCAGATCTTAAAGCATTTCTCAAGAGTGGCTTGTTCTTCATAGCAGCCCAGCATTGCAGACAGAGTCATCCTAAGCACCGTCCCTTTGTTTCTGCTTCCCAGCCAGCTCATATGGTTGTTGCCCTTCAGCCCCCTCATGGTGTTCTCCTCAACTCCTTGTCCTTATTCCCAGAATGCCTGCCAAATGCAGCCCTTCCCCTTCGGCCCCAGCCATTCTGAGACTGGTGCAAAAAGCACAATTCTCCTCTAGCATCACGGCCATAAACTTGCCGACATTCCCATTCTTTTTCAAACTACCAAGCCATCTACACACAGCCTTAGTTATGCTGATCACTTCTCTCCCTGGCTGGATCTAGACATGTCAAAGAAGTGATTCAGTTAAACGTGTTGTAAACTCACACAGGGAAATCCAGTAGGGAAAGATGGGACCATCTGTGTGCCATCGGGTGTCACAGTGTTATATTGCATACACAACACATATAAAATGTTTTTTCTTTACCAATCTAGCTAAGTCCCCTTGTTAGGTTGATTGCCCCCCTACCAAGTAGCTTCCCAGTCCCAGAAAACTATAATAATAATAATAATAATTTATTATTTGTACCCCGCCCATCTGGCTGGGTTTCCCCAGCCACTCTGGGCGGCTTCCATAAAAACCAGAAATACATTAAAATATCACAGATTAAAAACTTCCCTGAACAGGGCTGCCTTCAGATGTCTTCTGAATGTCAGGTAGTTATTTATCGCTTTGACATCTGATGGGAGGGCGTTCCACAAGGTGGGTGCCACTACCGAGAAGGCCCTCTGCCTGGTTCCCTGTAGCTTTGCTTCTCGTAATGAGGGAACCGCCAGAAGGCCCTCGGCGCTAGACCTCAGCGTCCGGGCAGAACGATGGGGGTGGAGACACTCCTTCAGGTATATTGGGCCGAGGCCGTTTAGGGCTTTAAAGGTCAACACCAGCACTTTGAATTGTGCTCGGAAACGTACTGGGAGCCAATGTAGGTCTTTCAAGACCGGTGTTATGTGGTCTCGGCGGCTGCCCCCAGTCACCAGTCTAGCTGCCGCATTCTGGATTAGTTGTAGTTTCCGAGTCTCACCTATATTTTAGCACTTTTGCTAAATCCAATATCTGGCTCCCAGCATTTATTAAATGTAAGAACTTTGGGGAATCTGTACCCCAAGAAACTTATAACAATATTAGAATGACTGTTTGACTAATGGTTCACTTACATGATCATGACTTCTGTTAGTGTAGAATTTTCACCAGTATACTTTATACTAGGTCAGATTTGTCCACTTAGCCCAGTATGGTCTACTCTGACTACCCACAGTTCTCCAGCATCTCAGGCATTTGGTAGTATTGCTATACATACTTAATTTCCCAGACATATCCAGAATACTGCAGCCGGAAGCAGTGTCTGGTTGAAAATCATCAAAATGCCCAGGAAAATCCAGATATATGGCAGCCCATGCCAGCAGTGTTGTTTATGCTCACTTTCCTTAAAAACTGTTCAAAAACACCAATGACTTTTCCAAAACAAGATAAACAACTTTTGTGTCTGGATTTTCACTTTTTGTAATATGGCCACCCTAGCATTTGGTCTTTCTACTCACTGATCTTTTTAAACTAGAAATGCCACAGATTGAACCTGAGACCTTCTGAATGCAAACGTTGTCTACAACAGAGCTAAGATCTTCTTGTAATTTCATCCTTGTTATTCAGCCTTATCCAGAGGTGCTCTTATCTGTGCTGAACAACATGGCATGATTATTACCTGCAAATTTCTGCTGTATTTTATTCACTGCCCTATCTTTGTTCCATATGTAACTATGTAAAAAGATGTGAGGAACCTTTGGCCATACAGAGCTTGCTGAACTACAACTCCAATCAGTCTTAGCAAGCATGGTTCTGTGAAGGGAACAGGGGGTCTCCCAACAACTCTCAGCACCCTTAACAAATTACAGTTCCCAGAATTCTGGGGTGGGGCATGACTGTTAAAGTGGTAGCCTATAGATTTATTTCCTTTCCTCATTCTTTCTGAGGCATTATTCTTAAGCACACTTACATGGCAGTTGGCCCCACTGAACTCAGTGGACTTTATGATTACATGTGCATAGGAGTACACTGTTCATGAATATTTTTATGTATCCTATTTAATTTTGTTTTGTTTTTTTAAACAAACAAACAAACTTGGAATCTTTCACTAATAAAATAACAAACTAATAAAAATTCTAGGAGCCAGAAGATGGGGTAAAAATTCCCACTCAGCTATGAAGCTTACTGAGTGATCTTGGGCTAGTTATACTCTTTTACCAGAACTTACCTCACAGGGTTGTTGTGGTGAGAGAACCATGTATGCCACCACGAGCTCCTTGGAAGCAAGGGGTAAGATCATTACAAAAATATAAAATAGCTAATAAAAACACCAATTGATGGAAAATAGATATTCTTTCTTGGCAGGGGGAAATACACTTTGTGAACTAGATGGCTAAATTATATGATTAGGTTCAATATTTCCCCAGATTTACAAAATAAGGAAACTAATGCCTACATATTTAAGCCAATGAATTTTTTAGTCCATTCTCTAGGAAGATTGAATGCACAAACCCTTGGTGAACTGGGACTCTCATTAAGCATTCCTTCAGGTCTACAATCTACAAAACTTCCATAAATGGAAACCAGGTCAGATATGAAGTCTTTGTACATTAAAGGGGGGGAGAGAAATCTTTGTTTCCTGACAGTGATCAATAGATTTCTAACTTTAGTCTTTTTGTATCAAGTGCCCTTACTAGAATAAATATCCAATTTCAGAGGTACTTTTTGCAGTGAATACAGTAAGAGTATATATTTCTGATTCATAAGTTTATTTATTTATTAACTGGACGTAATTGTAATCTGTCCTTCACCTGAAATGCATATACACTTCAAAAATAATTTTTAAAAAGAAACAATAGAATTAAAAGAAAATAAAACAGAATTCCAGATTCTGTTAGGATTGTCCTACTCGTGTGTAGGACCCCGGCAGAGACACATGCCCGACTGGCATGTTCTCTTCCTCCTGGTCAGTCATTCGGGAGCTTCAAAAGCTTTCTCCAGCCCGAACATCACAGCAACTGATGCCAAGAGGCATTAGCACGCTTAGGAACAGCAGAGTGTTAGCAGTTCGTGTAACAAACTCAGCAGCACAGCATTTTGACTAATCTATTATATTTACAAATAATACTCTCGGAGCATTCTGACTTAGCTCCTTCCTCTTTCTCATCAGACAGCAAAGATAAGGTTACCAGACTTCCCTGTTTCCCGGGGACAGTCTCCGTATTTACAAATCAGTCCCCTGACAAAATCCTATCATTCCTAATGGAGTTGAAAAGTGTCCCTGGATTCCTTGAAAAATATCTGGTAACCTTAAGCAAAGAGAAAGGACAAACCACTATAGTCCCACATCACGGAACACAGTAACACCAAAACATCCTGTCTCTGTCACTTCCCACTATGTGGAATGAAAACATACACCGTCATGTGATAACAACAATCCCATGACTGCAAGCACAGAACAAGAATCCTAACAGATTCCAGTTAGAAATTAAACCAGCAGCAGTTCACGTCACCTCTTCTGAAAAGCTTGGGAAAGAGGTGTGCCTTTGCCTTCCAACAAAATGATGACATTGCCATGGTGAGACACACCTCAGAGGGGAGGCCATTCCAAAATCATGAAGCCACTGCCAAGAAAGCCTACCCAGCGATCCAGAAGACAACAGGCAAATTGTTTCAGAATTGATGTTATACGAATGACCTGAAAAATCCACTAGCACTCTGGCCATGGCATTTTGCACAAGTTTCACCTTCCAGACTACATTCAAGGGCAGCTCCAGAGTATGCCCATGAATTCCTATAGCTGCTAAACCAGCTCAAACTGGTCTGCATCCTTTTCTTTCTTTGGTTGGCAAACATTTCCCATCATGATACAATGCTGAACAGACCCACAGGTGTGTACAAGTGATTTGCATATGCAATTTGAGCACAGATACTTTCTATCTTGATTGATCTACGTTCATGTGTACTATGTTTGAGGATCAGGCCTTACAAATACCCAATTCCTCCTAATACTGTTTGTGGGAGGGCTGAATTAATGTAGTATCTCTAGCAAATAAAAATGCACTGCTTGTACAATGGAATTGCTCTTATGGTATATTACTACTTTTTAGATTCTGTATTCAGCATGATCAATGCTCTTATTAAAATGTTTGTAAATGAAACACCTAGACATATGGCTAAATTGTGCTTTCCAAACAACTCCTGCATGCTGGCAACTATGATTGTCATAAAATATATGGATATCCAATTTATTTTGGGTAGATTAAAATCATGCGCTCATAGCACATCAGTGACAGCTTTATACTTACATGGCTGGTCTGTGGAGTGAAGATAGAAAATGCAATTTAGCCAACTCCCGCTTACTTAATTAAATAAAGTCAAAAAGCAAAACCAGTCAGCCCCTACAAGGATATCAATCTCACTTGACTTACAAAACTCCTATGATGACTCAACCCCTAGTGTTAAATATATTAGAACTTTTTAAACCATGGGAAGACCCAAATTGGCTGATCAGCATCTTAATGAGCAGATTAATCTATATGATCCCAGAGCCTGAAACCTCATCACTCAGTGCCCTTTAAACATTAATTTTCATATTACAATAAACCACATAAGTGTTTTATAATTAAAAAGCTTTTGGTAGAATCTTCCTTTGTGGTCTTTTCCTCTGTTCAAGGAAGTATAGAGAAATAAATATCACACACTCACCCAATTTCTTCTCTCTCTTTTTACTAACAAGTATATTACTTATGGATTATGTAGGGTCTTTCCTGTCTATGAAGCATTAGTTTGTGTCTGAAATATTGCCTAATCTGTTGTGTGTAGTAAGGAGTGAGTAATTCGCAGGTACTGCATAAGATCTGTCAACTGTGACAGAATGTCAACGACTGATAACAAGCTTAATCAGAAACCATCAACCCAACTGAGGGCTACAGATGTTCAGAGCAGAAGCAGCATTTCTTATATCCTCAGGCTCCAATGCCAATATTGGAACTGCAGTTCTCAAAGCTCCTATTCTACACTCAGGTCCTGCTTGCATCTGGCCACTATGAAGGTAGGGTGCTGGACCAAACAGGCCTTCTGCCTGATCCAGCAGGGCTCTTCTTATGAACATCTAATTCACCCTACTCTAGACTCCCTGAGTACAGAATACATTTTTGCCAGTTCCTCTTGTCTAAATTTACTAAAAGGAGTCAGAATGAGCATTGTGATACAGTGCAAGAAGTTTGGATTAGGTATCTCTGAAGCACTTTTGACTCTGTGGCCCTGCTCTGTTGCTATCTGCCTCATGCTGTTCAATCCATCCTGTTCACTTTTACCCATTTTGATCCTTTCAGTTAGATGCAATCAAGTCAGCCTAGCCAGTCTGCACAATGCAACCTCCCTTCATTGATCCTCATATTCAGACATACCAGATTGCCTTGAACAGAAGCTTAGCTTGACTCCAGTGTCCCATATCCATCCCCTTTTAGCTGTAACGCAAACATTCCTCAATGTATTCCACTGTTATACATCTTGTGCTGAGTGTTCAGCTTTCACCCACTCCAAACATCAACTGGGAGGAAGGCAAGAAGACTGAAAATATGGGGAGGGAAATGTTTGTTGGTCTCAGTGCTAGTTTTATACCTTTTTATGATATAGTCTCTAGCTACGATACACAACACAATTCCTCTCATTGATGTCCAGGATAGGATTACTTTGGAACAGGCTCTTTAGATTCCTATTTACATTTGAAAGGTGAAGCAAACAGCAAGGTTTTGGAAAATGAATAAAAGGCAATTAAAGCCTAGTTGGGTGCAGAAGAAACAGAATACTTGATGGCTTTGAATGAAAGCAATTAAAATTCAACTCAGTGGCATTTGTTTTCATTATGTACATTGCTTCCATTGCCCTCAGGATCTTTTGATTTTGGCCATCATGAATAGAAATCTGAACCTCAGTCACCTGTCTTGAGTCTGTCTCCTTTTTTTGGGGGGGGGGGGTATAAAATGAGTTACTTTCTCACCCTGCCCCATTAGTCTTCTGGATTTTATTGAGCTGATCTACACTAGAAAGCTGTTGGACTCATATGTATTTTACTGCCTCACTATAAATCTCCTAACTATGCTGAAAAGTATCATCTCTATTTAGAATCATCCATAATATCAGTTTACCTAAAGTACATATAATACAGTGGTACCTCAGGTTAAATACTTAATTCGTTCCGGAGGTCCGAACTTAACCTGAAACTGTTCTTAACCTGAAGCACCACTTTAGCTAATGGGGCCTCCTCCTCCTGCTGCGCCGCCTGAGCACGATTTCTGTTCTCATCCTGAAGCAAAGTTCTTAACCTGAAGCACTATTTCTGGGTTAGCGGAGTCTGTAACCTGAAGCGTATGTAACCTGAAGTGTATTTAACCTGAAGTATATGTAACCCGAGGTTCCACTGTAACTAAAAGTGGGCTGAAACTCCCCATTTCTCTGGTGAAGATTTGTATTCTACCCTTTGAGTGCTAAATTTGAATGCATGGAAAATCCCCTTGAGGGTTTTAGAGCATTTTATTTCACCACTCAAAGGCCGCAAATAATTTTGTGGGTGGTCCACTCCCAAACAGAAGCCATGTGTGATAAAGGACATTGGTCTCTGACAAACTGGCTGCGCCTCTCATTGGTTAAAAGAGCCAGGGGACACTCCTTCCAAGGAGAGGGGCTGCCATTTCAGCTTTGTTCCATTAGTGGTCCAGAACAGATCTTTCATTGCCACAGGGAAGCTGACTGTCTTTGCTGAGATGATTGTGCTGTTATTAATTTAGATAGTTGTAGTCAGCTTTTGGAGTTGTTTAGCTCCTTTTTGCTCTCAGTATTTATGTTGGACCTTATTGCTCTCTTCCTTATATTAATAATAAAGTTGCACAATTGTGTGCATTTACTGGTCTTGGGATTTGGAAATCCCCATGCACCTAGATTGCTTTTGGTTTCACGCTATTGGAGGTCTACAACCAGGGCTGGAAAAGCCAGTAATTTGCTCTATTATTGCGGAGAAGCAGAGGGCTGGACAGCTGGATTTACAATAACTTTACAATTAATTGGATATTTCTGGTTTCCCCTCTTGTTTCTTGGGCTGGAAATGACTAAAAGACAGGGGCTAGGTAAAAGCAAGGACTGGATAGTAAGACCCATCTGACCATAGCTGTCAACTTTCCCCCCTTTTTAAGGGAAATTCCTTTATTCCAAATAGGATTCCTCACAAGAAAAGGGAAAAGTTGACAGCTATGCATCTGACAGCACTGCAGGGCTGTTGTGCAGCAGTGGAGCTGGTAAGGCTTTCCTGAGCACCCCTCATTCTCCATAAGGGACACAGTCCTGATGTGGCACTGGATTCCTGGAAGCTTCACTGCAGCTTATGGAGACAGGGCAGCAGTAATGTCAAGATGATATAGGCACACCTGTGGAGCCAATTTGACACTCCTGCTGGTGTGCCCAAGCCACCCTAGCTTCCACCACCCTGTCTCACCACCACACCATCCCAGCAAGCGGCCAGTTCCGGACCAGCAGCCTGCTCAGTTCAGGGACAGATGGCTTCTACTGAGATTAAACTGAGGAGAAAACCCTTTGGGAAATCCCCAGTGAAGCAATGCACCATTGAAATATCTGCCAGAGGGGGAAGTCACACATAGTCACACATCACCCCAAGCAGCTTGTTACAGGAAACAGCAGGTAAAAAAAAGAATTGAAGAAGCACAGAGCCCCTAAGTAGTCTTCCCCAAACTTTTTATACTCCAGATGGTTTGTACATCAATCCTCATTACACCTGACCTTGCAGGCTAGGACTCATGAGAACTGGAGTCAAAAACAACTGGAAGACATTGGAGAACACTGTGATAAAGCCAGAAGAACTCCATGCCAACACTCTTTAAAAAGGATAGGACATATTCTGCTAATTGGCTGATTACTGAACCTGCTGTCCTTCAAAAATCCTGCCCAGCTTTCTTCAAGAGCTTTAGAAAGGCTAGGCCTCCATGAAGAGGTCCAATACTTTATTAACTGGGCTTTAGGTAACTCCCACTTCAACATCCATACCTGATGGAAGAAAATGGGCATGATACAGTAAAAGTAATTTGATCTTTTTTACTCCCACCTCTCACCAAACTCTCTTTTTGTCTTATATCTATTGTTACTCTTTTATATATGTTTATGTCTTATCAGAAGAAGATGATCATAGGTCTTTTTCATTCTTCACAACAAGAGAAAGAAATTCAATTTACTATTTCACTTTTATTACCCTTGTAACTCTCGTCAGGTAGATCTATCTAGTTGAAAGTATTTCTCGGTTTGAAAACCATTCTGTAAATGAAACTGTCCTTTCATTCCAGTCCAACACATCTCTGTTTTAATAAAGAATTCAGCTCCCCATTGAGACTGTTTTGACAGAACAATACAATTGCTTTTGTTTGCCATTTAATTTGCAACCAGGATCAATAGAGTTAGATGTAAACACTATTGGCATTAAAGTCCTCAAATTCTAGGGGAAATGGAGGTTAAATTGTAAACAAAATATTTCATTGGCATTGATCTCAAAAGCATGCTGACAGGGCTTCTGAAAAATTATCAACATCCACATATAAATCTTGCTAAAGTGACAAGAGATGGATTTGATTATTCTGCTTTGAAAGCCTTATTCCTTTAAGGCTGCAAGTGTTTGTCAATTTATAAAATTTTAAATGAATTATGTTTCCATTTGATCCATACTGCAACTATTCTGGGTGATTATCTAGGGTTAATCATGTTATATGAGTGAGTGGTTATTCGGCTTCCAATTTAGAAGAAAATGTCCTATGCTCATGGCCTCATGGTATGAGGTTTCAAGTAACCAAGGTGCACTAAAAACTTCTCAGTTGTATACAACAGATGGAATGCAGCCGAGTAAAAACAATTTCAACCTTAAAATGACCATTAATACTTTATTTGGTGTGTGAGACTGGTCGAGTTTTCAGTTAGCATTTTCCATACTAAAGGAAACTAAACTAGTGAGATACAGGAGATAACTTTGGGCTAATTGGCATTTACCTGTCTATTCAGTTTTTGCTTCAGGATTTTGGGGGCCCTTGACACAGCAGCCCCAACGGGCTTTCTTAACCTGAAAGAGGCAGAATGTGCAAAGAGAATTTTTTAAGACTGCATGGGATCATCTTGGATACTCAGTACAAAGTGTTAACAAGCAGTCAACACCATTAGGGGTAGGGGGTTCCTTCGCTGGTCTTGGGCCCTAGCAAATGTCCAGCTTCGCCATCCTGGCAAAGTCCACATAAGAAGCGATCATATCATTGCCACCACCCTCCTAGTTCCTTCATCCTTGGACCATGTAAAATCACATGAAGTGTGGCGGATGATCCTGGGCCAGTCACTGTCTCTCACAGGATTGTTGTAACCCAGGAATGGATAGAGTTCAAACCACCTCTAAATGGAAGTATGGGGACCATGATATCTAACAGAAGGCACTGAAATACTTAAAGGTAAAAGGTAAAGGACCCCTGACAGTTAAGTGCAGTCGCGGACGACTCTGGAGTTGTGGCTCTCATCTCGCTTTACAGGCCGAGGGAGCCAGCATTTCTGGGTCATGTGGCCAGCATGACTAAGCCACTTCTGGTGCAACGGAACACTGAAACCAGAGCAGCACACAGAAACACTGTTTACCTTCCCGCCAGAGTGGTACCTATTTATCTACTTGCACTTTTGGCATGTTTTTGAACCAGATTATGTAGCTCTAGACCTCTCCATTCTGCTCCATAGATGTCTCATTTCATTTGCAACTAGAAAGCAGGGGTAGTTCACATGGTGTCCCCCAGCTGTTGTTTGACTCTAATTCTCATCAGCATGGCCAAGGGTGATGGTAGATGGTGCCCAATAACTATTGGCCACCCCATTCTAATATCTGTTAAAAGCATAGGCACATGATAGACAAGAGACTGGAAATATAAATTTAACTGAAATCCAATCTTGAATTGACACTTAGGCTGCTTTCCAAGCCTCTTGCTTATTTTATTGACAAATGTCTGTTCGATTATTCTTTTTGGAGAGTTACAGGGTTTGAGAAGAAGGTAGCTGAGCATGTGGAGATGCTGACTATGTCAATATGATGAGAACTCATGCATGAATGCAGGGAATAAGAGAGAAGGTCAACAAAGTCAAACATGAATCCTGGCCTGAGACGGCTTCTCATCTTTTGAAGCTGATGTGTGAAATATTTCTGGGAAGTGTCACCAAAACTTTCTTGAGCGTATTTTAGTGAATTCTGAAGAAAAGCATTTATTTATATTATTTATTTTTATACTGCTTTTCATTTTTTAAAAAACAAATGAAGTGGTGTATGTCACAATGTAAAAAATCAATAATTTTTAAAATAATAAGAGATTATGCTTATTCAATAGCAATCATAAAGACAATAAACTTAAAGCAAACAGATTAAGAACAGGCTGGTCTTATTTGTCAGCAAAGGCCTGGGAAAATAACTGAGTTTTCAGCAGGTGCCGAAATGCCACCAAAGTGGGTATATGCCATAACTCAGAAGGGAGATGGTTCCATAGAAATGGCAGTAAAACAAAAAAGGTCCTCCCCCTGGTTGTCTCATGAGGAGGCAATCATTAGGGCCTTACTAGCTGACCTCATTGACAGAACAGGATGATATGGGTGGAAGCACTCCATAAAATACTCCAGCCCCAAATTGTTTCAGGCTTTCTAAGTCAGTACAATAACCTTAAATGTGGCTCAGTAGCACATTAGCAACCAGTGCAGCTCTTTTAAGAGAGTTGTTACATGCACATGTTAAGATAATCTACTTAGGAGCCTAGCTACAGTATTCTGCACTAGTTGCTGCTTCCAAACCAGCCATAAGGGTTGCCCTACACAGAGTGCATTGCAGTAATCCATCTGGGGACTTACCAGTGCATGGGTCACAGTAGCAAGGCCAGCAATGGCAATAGTTGGAGAATCGGCTGGTAAAGGACCCTCTTAATCACTGCAACCATCTGGGACTCCAATTACAAGCATGGATCCAGAAACACCATTTGTGAATACCCATTGTAATTTAACCAGTATAATATGTTTGCATGCGTACAATCTATTGTGCAGAATAGAATGCAGATGTATGCATGTACAAAACCTTTTTGCATGAAAGCACCATCAGACTTTAATGTTGTCAAAACCTGGGTTTTTATTAGACATTGATAACTGATTCTTTTTCATGAGACTGGCAATTTGCTGTATTCAGGATTAGAAAGCGAATTCCAGCCTGTACTTACATTGTGTAGAGACTTAAGTGACACTGGGATTTTCCTATATTAATTCTGAATTGGAATATGATTTAATACAGTGGTACCTCAGGTTAAGTACTTAATTCATTCCGGAGGTCCGTACTTAACCTGAAACTGTTCTTAACCTGAAGCACCACTTTAGCTAATGGGGCCTCCCGCTGCCGCCGTGCCACCGGAGCACAATTTCTGTTCTCATCCTGAAGCAAAGTTCTTAACCCGAGGTAATATTTCTGGGTTAGCGGAGTCTGTAACCCGAAGCGTGTGTAACCTGAGGTACCACTGTATGCTCTATTTAATATGCTCCAGTTGTAAAATGTTGATCATAGTGCTCATAAGAAATTGTGAGAACACAAATGACAGAGAGTAAATAAGAGAGAGTGATTGGCCTAACACCACCACAAAGTGACATTAGATCATAAGAAGAGGCTGCTGGGTCAGGCCCATGGCCCATCTATTCAAGCATCCTGATCTCACAGATGCCTGTGGGAAACCCCCAATCAGAATTTGAGCACCAGAGAACTCTCCCCTCTTGCAGTTTTCTACAGCTGATAATTGAAAGTATTGCTGTTTCCGACTGACATATAACACTCCTCTTAAACCTCACAACAAATCTATAACTCTGAGTCCTGTTAGGTTTCTTTTATGTATAATGAATGTCCCTAAGGAATGAGATGAGTGGGTGCAATAGAGGACAAAACTCCAGTTGTGTAAAAGAGGGAATTTCAGCAAGCGTTGATTTTCTCACCCCTGCGATACTGTGATGAAACAAGCTGTATCTGCTAAAATCTCTTTTATGCAACTGCTAAAGAAACAAGTCTCTTGTCACATTTTATTTCTCGTCCCATTACAGTAGCCTGGACACTGAACCTCGGGTTGAGGTGGGATTTGTCCCCAAGGGTGGCAGATTTCACAAGAATAAATGTACTGCCTTGTTCTCCTGTGCAACAAGCAGATCCAAGCAGTTTTCATCCTTGAACCAGAAACACTCCTGCCAATCATTGGGGAGTGGATATATCTTTTCTTAAATGGTTGTGGCTGACTCTGACAAAATGTCTGTTGCTGAGCTCTTTTTAAAAAATGCTTTCCACTGCTATTTGCTAAAGGATTTCAGCTGTTTTCTGGTGGGGCTCCAGTGCCTTTACAAGCTCTGTGAGAAGCAGAAATTCAGCCAAGAGAAACTTGCCTAGGAATGGAGTTGCAGTGATGCAAACAACTTTACTTGCTGATATTTCTGCTTTCTTGTCGATGTGAAAGCACCCGAGCCCTGCTGGGAAAACCCATTGGCAGCCCTGCCTATATTGCTACAATCAATCCGGATTTCTCTTTTTTTAGCACCTATTGTATATTGTCAAATGGCACGTATGAAAATCCCACTGTGGCTCCTCTTCTATCAACCTATATTTTCAAAGTAAAAAGAAGAAGAAAACCCCACTTGCTTAGATCAGTAGACTAGTTTTACTTAAATTATTGCCATAGCTTTGCATGCAATGGGAACTCAGATTCATAAATGGGTAGATCAGTGAATAAAGGGAGAGGTAACTTATCATGAAATGCATTTTCTATAATGTTTTTCTTTCATTTTTATTGCTGTTTCATTGTTCCAGATCTTTACGAGCCACTCTAAGCATAATTGTGTGTCAATATTTCAAATTTTTCAATATTCCAAAAGCTGCCCATGCAGCTGATGTGTTGTGGTATATGCTAGAAACGCATCAATTTTTGATAAGCATGGGCTTCCTGCAGTCTATTCCCATCACTCCAGCTATAATTATCTGCCTCAGGCTACTGTTCAGAACCTTGCAAGTTTAATGCATGCTTCAGCATTCTGCCCCCCCGCCCCCGCTTTGTAGGGAATACATATATTCTACCGAGTCACCTTTTTAAAGTTGTTTAGTCATTTTAGAGCATTATTCAAAGGGTTTTTGCACACACACCAATACGCTTTTGTGTGTGTGTGTGTGTGTGTGTGTGTGTGTGTGTTTTAAAAAAGCTTCAGTATATATCACCCCATGATTATTGCTCCTTGATAAACACACTCCCTGTGCTAACAAAATCAGGGACACTTTTTGTTTATTTAAAACATTTTAATACACATACACATGTGTGCACACACAGCCCCAATGATTACAACAACAAATTAAATTCATGTGATTATCTCCCAACACATCAAAATGCATGGGTAAACAAAAACATTGTCCCTGGCACCTAAATTTTGAAGTCAGGCAAGTCTTTACAGGGAAGACTTCTATTGTCCTGTCCAAAACAGGCCACTCACCAATTCTCAATCCAAGAATCAACCATTTTACCAAGATTTAGCTTTAGTTTATTAGTCCTTGTGCAGCCCATTACAGCACCCGAGAACTGCTTCAGCACCTACACATCTGCACCCAGCTCAGAAGACAAAGAGAATGGCACTTCATCCCAGATTTTGATAAAACCACACCTGGGATGATTTCTCCTTCTTTCCAGCTGGAGAGCACGTATTGCGGTGGGGGCCGCCAGGACACTCCAAAGTTGGGGGGCGGGCTAATTGATCGTTGGCCACTGATGCGATTGGGGCTTCCCTTGTTGTTGAGAAGAAGTTAATGTAGCCATTTATTGATTGACAGTCAGAAATAGTAAAACTCCTTGCACGAGGCTAGGGCTTCCTCTTTTCGCCCGTGCATTGGATTGCCCGTCCCTCCCTCCCTAGAATAGGGTTGTTTGCTTTGACCTTGCTATGCCTGTCATGGGGTTGTCTGCTTTGGAGCGGGGGCCTGGTAGGAATTTTGTCCATCTGGCTGATTGGCTGGGGCCATTTGGTTTTTGCCTACTGCGTAGCAAATCGTCACAACTTGTAAGGTTCGCGGTTAGGCATTGGTTTATGGTTTGGTTGGTTGTGGGGCATGGATTGGCTGTGCCTGCCCCTCTAATGCTGCTGCTGCAAGGGATTCCGTTAAAGGAATTGGGAGCTAACTATTGCTTGTCCACTCTGTCAAGGGGGCTCGGGCCATAGCAATGAGCTCCTGGTTGCATTTGGGGTGAGGGCAGGTTCCCTGCTCCGCGTAACCCCCAAGTGTATTCTCCCATTCTGACTTTCGCATCGTGCGGAATGTCAGTCTGTCCCCCATGGTGGGGGCAGATAGTCGCAACCAATGCCTACGCAACCACTCACAAATTTGTATTTTAATAAAGTTGTGGCCAAAATTATGCCAAAAATCTTAAACAAAAATTTCTGTGTGATGTGTGAGTTATTGGTGTGGACCTGGGGACCTCGACACGCAACGTTTGAATCTAAGCCTGCTTCCTCAGAAGTCACACACACATATGACCATGGAGTAATGACACACCATTACATAATGTCATTCTAAGACTCTCTGAAGGAAGAAAACAGTGACTGATAGTAAGAGGTACTTAGTATTGTTGTAGTTCTGAATATAGGAGCTCAATTGTCTTAAGGTCTGCATCTATTCAAGTTTACTATGTGAATATGTGAGGGATATAGAATTCATGTCTCTGAAATCTAAAATGCTCAAATCGGTAACTTATCACAGCATAAATATATGTGTGTGTATCATTGCACCTCAGTAGTTTTCCTTATTTACACATAATATGTTTAAAATATAACATTGGCTGTATGGCAATGAATGAGTGTAGTTTGGTTCAATGGTTTGCTTTAGTAATTCATTCAAAAGTCTCCTTATTCAAGCCTCAAGGGAAACGATGCTTCGGGTCTATGGTTGCTAGTCAGTTAGTTCTATGCCTGGTGTACAGGGGCGCTGACTTATAAAAAATATTGGGGGGGCGGGGGCCCATACCGACTTATAAAAAATATTGGGGGGCCCAAGACCTCCAAATCGCTGCTGCTGGGGGAACGAAAGGGGCGAGCCCCGGGCTGCCCCGACCTTAACTGAACCTGTGAGGGCCCGCCCTTTGCGGCAGCCGATTGGCTGCCGCCGTGGGCAGTGAATATTAATGAGCTAGGGGGAATCCCCGCTTCTCGCGGGGCTGACGCCAGCCCCGCAAGATTGTTGATGGTTCGAGAGCCCGCAACCCCACCCCCTCTCTAGATCGGGAGTGGCTTTGTTTTAACTCATTACTGAATGTATTTTAAAAGGTAACTATCGTCAAACAAGGAAAATAAAAAATACCAACATAATTTTGTGATTTTACAAAGCATAATATAACTAATAATTTTCTTAAATTATTGGGGGGGCGGAGACCCCCCAAACGAATTTTTGAGGGGGCTCGGGCCCCCTCAGGCCCCATGGAGTCGGCGCCTATGCTGGTGTACCAGATGTGTATTTCAGTTGATTATAGAGTGGTACCTCGGGTTAAGAACTTAATTCATTCCGGAGGTCCGTTCTTAACCTTAAAATGTTCTTAACCTGAGGTACCACTTTAGCTAATGGGGCCTCCTGCTGCCGCTGCACAATTTCTGTTCTCATCCTGAAGCAAAGTTCTTAACCTGAGGTACTATTTCTGGGTTAGAGGAGTCTGTAACCTGAAGCATCTGTAACCTGAATCATCTGTAACCTGAGGTACCACTGTACTGATTTCCACCTCCCTATCATTTCCCTTAGAGGAAATACAGGCTCGAGGTATGTCACAAGCACACATTCTCATGGCTGCAGCATTCAATAAAATGTATCAATGAGCGCAAATCTGAAATCTGGAAGAGTATTTTGTTAGTTTCCAAATTAAGGACTGCTCTTGAGCAACGTGCAATTTGAATACATTATAGATGCTCGTTCTGTCTGGAGATTTCTCTCTCTTTCTGGATAGTATTAACAAAACTCCATAGAGCTCTCATACATAGATTCATTGAATATAATCAGGGCACATGCAAAAATATTATTCACATTCCAATAGGCTGTTCTTTGGCTCTGAATGAAGATGGTTAGAAGCTTTTTATGAAGTCCTCTGTGAAGCTCTGTAAGGACAAGGTGAGCTCGCCCTTCTTCTTGGGTGTGCCATAACTAGACTGTCACTAGATTACAAAGGAGGAAGAGAGGTTTCTTCTCGCTCTGGCCAAAGCCAATAGAAGGGAGGTATTTTCCCGCTCTCTGGCAGAGCCAGTAGAAAGTAGAATACTGCTGTGCCTACATTTCCCAACCTGCCCTTGGGGTCTAAAAAGGAGGAAAGGCACTATCTTTTCTTAAAAGGGCAGCGTTGTTCCTTTTTACCTTCTACCTAATACTAATACACAGATTTGCTGTCACTAAATAACTGAACCCTGTGGGGGCAGAACACGGCTTATAAAACTTTCACAGAGGCACCTCACTCAGCTTTATCTCTAAGCCACTTGTGTTTTTCTGTTGGAATGAACCAAAAACCCAGAGCCTCTGGGTAAATTGCAAATTACTTCTTACTTTGAACCATTTGTAAGAACTGACATTCACAAATTTTCTCTTCACAAGAAATTAAGTGAACCTTGTCTTGAGCAATATATCCTCCAGTTGTAATGGAGCCGAGAGCATGTATGTGGCGTTGTACTGCATTGATTTTAAACTGCTGAGAGCCAGGCTCTCATTAGCGGCATCATTGCTAAAATGTGTGTGTGAGTGTGTGCTTGTGAAATCTGAGGTGCTTCATTCCTCCTGTTTAATGGCTGCCGGCAGGAAAGACTTATTGTGGTTGTGATGTATATGACAGGAGAAAGGGAGAAGAGAGAGAAAAGCAGAGAATGGATGAACTGTCCATTTGGGATTCCTCTGCTGCCATTGACAATCAAACTAGTGATTGAAAAAGCACAGTCACACATCTTCATGCTCAGGGCAAAAACCTTCCGCTGCTGTATAAGAACCTAGGAAAAACCCTGCTGGACCAATCCAATGGTCCAGCTACATTCTCAAACTTGGGTCCCCAGATGTTGTTGGACCACAACTCCAATCATTCCTATCCTGCATGGCCAGTGGTGAGGAATTATGGCAGTTGTAGTTCAAGAATGTCTAGGTACCCATGGTAGAGAAAGGCTGATCTAACCTAACAAGGTGCTTAGCAGTGTGATGAGCTGGATGCCTTGGGGAAGCCTGTTATGTTCGAGTGTATTTCAAAGCCCAAAAGCAGGATATAAAGGCAACAGCTCTTCTCTGCTGTTGTTCCCCAGCAACTGGTACTCACAGAGGAAAACTGCCTCTGAACTCAGAGGTGGTAAATACCAGTCATGACCAGTAGACCAATACTACAGTACTACCAATACTGCAGTGCAGATCCCCAGGAACAAGGATTAATTCATACTCTGTTTAAGATGTGTTTACACTCCTATTTGCTGTGCACTAACTGTGATTCCAGTGCTGAGTTTTTAGTCCATGTTCACATGACATTATCACAAGCGTATATGTATCCTGCACCGGTTACAATTATTTTCTGGGTCCCATTCAAACAACAACAACAACTTATACCCCGCCCATCTTGCCGGGCCTCTACAGCCACTCTGGGTGGCTTCCAACAGGATATTAAAAACACAATAAAACATCAAACATTAAAAACTTCCCTAAACAGGGCTGCCTTTAGATGTCTTCTAAAAGTCAGATAGTTGTTTCCCCCTTGACATCTGGTGGGAGGGTGTTACATAGGATGGGCACCACTACCAAGAAAGCCCTCTGTCTAGTTCCCTGTAACCTCACTTCTCGCAGTGAGGGAACCTCCAGAAGACCCTCAGTGCTGGACCTCAGAGTCTGGGCTGAACGATGGGTGAGGAGACGCTCCTTCAGGTATACTGGACCGAGGCTGGTTTTGACTTATACAGCCTTATGAGGCCCCAGACTCCAATACCTCAAGGACTGCCTCTCCCCATAAAAACCATCCTGATCCTACAATCACCATCTGAGACCCTTCTCCATGTCCCTGCTCCACAGGAGGTTGAGAGTGTTGGCAAAAGAGAATGGGGTTTTGCAGTGGTGGCTCCCTGCTTGTGGAATGCTTTCCCCAAGGAGGCTCACCTGGTGCCATCATTACATATCTTTAGGTGCCAGGCAAAAACATTTCTTTTTTGCCAGGCCTTTGGGTTTAAATTTATCTGTGGCCTCCTATGGGAGGCAATGTTTTAATCCTGCATTTTAAAAATAGGATTGCCTTTTAGATTTTTTTTATACCAGTTTTAATGTATGTGTTCATTTGTTTGCTTATATATTGCAAGCTGCTTTGAGTTACCTTTGTAAAAAAGCAAGCAATACATTCATTTAATAATTAATAATATCCTGTACTTTGTCATAAAATGCTACTGTCTGATGTATTGTTTCTCAAACCAGCTTCACACCAGTTGGAGTCTTTAAGATGCTCCCGATTCATCTCTAGTTAACGTGTGAACAGCTTTGCATAGCACAAAGATATCCCCACCCTATCAATGCCTCCAGGTGTGTACACAGACAGAAATGAATCTGATACTTAGGAAGCTGTGTTGATGTGAACAGCTTGGGGTGGGGGAGAGAGCTGTGAAACCAACGGTTTCACTGTGCTCTAAGGTGGTAATGTAATGTGAACACACCTGAAGAGACAACGGTCCTCTTTTTTTCTTAAAAAGAAGGAAATAGCTATTTATAGAGTCAGAATCAGTGTAATTTTCAGAAGTGCATCTTATTGGATATCCCACACAGACATGTACAGCCACCCACCCACTTATACGTCCCACACTTTTCTTTCAGAAATGGGATGTCCAGTGTGGGTCACAGTTACAGTAAAACCTGGCACAATGCAAACAACATAAAACCACCAACAAAGAAGAAGAAGAAAGATAGAGGCAGCTTGCATAACATAGAGAAGGGTCTTCCCTGATGACTGTAACATGTAGGCTCATATAAGTGCAGGTGGTCTTTAAGGTACTCCAGTTCTGAACTGTCTAGAGCATTAATGGTTTGCATTTTGAACTGGCCTAAGCAAGGCAAATAATGTATCAGGAGCCAATGAAATGGTAAAATATTGATGTGGTATCTTAACACAAACTTGAGTTCCTGTCAACTGACATTTCAAAACAGGTTTTCAAAGGCAGCCTCACATAAAAATGTGTAAAGAGTAATCCAATCTAGATGTAACCAACCCATGTGTAATATCCAGAATGGATTAATGTAACTGTGAATAGGACTTGCTCCCAGCTAGGTGTGCAGAGGATTGCAGCCTGAGGGCATCTCTGCACATCCAGCATAAAAGCAACTCTTGCTTTCATCAGTTTGCAATGTAAATGCAAAGCCCACAAATTTCAGAAAACTTATGGATATTCAAAATACCTATTGATCACTTTCTATTCTGCATTAATGTTCACACACACACATTGAATCTGATGCTATAATTTGTAATTTAGATGATTATTTTCATCTGTGGGACTTCATATACCCCCATAATCTCTACATTCAGTGAAGAGTCAGAATGTGAACAAACAGATAAATTCAGCAAGGGCTAGAATAACACCAACTAGCTTCCTCATGCGGCCAGCCTGGCAATGGCTCACTGAAGACACAAAAGGCTTATAATACCTTGCTTTGTTTGATAATGGGAGCCATTAGCCAGGCAGAAGATGATGCCAGCATGGAGAGGGAGAGCAAGTACTGCTGGGAAGGCGAAAGTGGGCAGCACTCCATGAACACTGGCTGGGAGATGCTGCACCCAGAAACCCGGGTGTTGGTGGTCATGGCTGGCTGCTGCTTTGGATCCAAGCTTGCTGAAGCTATGAGAGGAGCAACAAGGGACACTCTTGGGGTGTAATGTTCTGCACCTCCTCCATCAAAACTCAGGTTGTAAATATGTGTAAAATAAACCATACTTCAAAAGACACCAGCCTCTGCTTGCCTCATTAAAAAAGGAGCACAAACCTTGGCTAAGTGCCAAGACCCCTGGAATCTTGCTATTGTTAAGCCAAGATTGGGGTGGCCTGTAACATTATAATGATTGAAGGGCATTTCAATAGAAAACAAAACAGTTGTGCTGAAAATGGTTGCATGTAAAGTGGCAGGAGGAATGTGATGACTTCAGACTACTAAAAATATGTAGGGTGTAATTCTACATGCACTTCTTGAATAGTGAGCCCTACTGAATGCAGTGTGTAAAGGTAAAGGGACCACTGACCGTTAAGTCCAGTCACGGACGACTCTGGGGTGGCGGCGCTGATCTTGCTTTACTGGCTGAGGGAGCCAGCGTTTGTCTGCAGACAGCTTCTGGGTCATGTGGCCAGCATGACTAAGCCGCTTCTGGTGAACCAGAGCAGCGCACAGAAACGCTGTTTACCTTCCTGCCGGAGCAGTACCTGTTTATCTACTTGCACTTGGACGTGTTTTCGAACTGCTAGGTTAGCAGGAGCAGGCACCGAACAACTGGAGCTCACCCTGTCACAGGGATTCGAAACGCCGACCTTCTGATCGGCAAGCCCTAGGCTCTGTGGACTTCTAATTCAACATGTATAGGATTGCAGTTAATAATAATAATAATAATAATAATAATAATAATAATAATAATAATAATAAATTTTTATTTAATATTTTTTTATTTAGTGGCTGTTCTCCTGACTGCCTCTGTACATAGGGAGCAAAAAGACACCTTCAGAATTCCAGCTACTGAAGAGGTTGTAAGGCACATACTGACACCACCACATGCTACACTCAACTCATGTGGACTTTCTGAAGTGGCATGCAGATGCCATTCATTCTGGGCTAATTTCAGTATGGTAGCAACAGACTTGTCTCTACATGCACCAGTGGTGAAGGATGTGGGTGGGATCCCTTGTGTAAGGCCTTGGACTGGTTTAAAATTGCACTGTCAGTAGAGGTGCAGCCATGGATTGAAGAAGAAAAGATATGGCTCCTCCATTGTGCTGTCCACATTCCACTCATGGCTCCACCCCATTTCAGCCAGTCACTGGTAATTTTACCTGTGGAATGGCTCGGCTGCTGGTGATGTGTTCTTCCAGTGTATCTGGAATGTTTTTCTGGTGTACTGTTCAAGGCCCTGGAGTATTTGCCCTTCTGCTGGTGTACAGAGATTGCTCATGAATCCTGTTGAGAAAGACGCCCATCTGAAAGCTTGGAGAAGCATTACCAGTCAGAGTTGGTAATTCCCAACTAGATGGGCTGATTCAGTATAAGGCGCACACACAAAATAGCTCCCTTGGTATTTGAAGGATTTACACATAAAGGAAAAAGAAAATGCTCTGACAATTTCAGTAAACAGGTTAGGCTACTGGCCTGAATTTTATTTTCATAAATTTAAGCAGTTTGTCACCACACATTAATACTAAGCTCTGAATTTACAAGTGCAAAGAAGATCAATAAAAAATAAATGAATATTGATATTGCAAGACCTTAGCAATACTATGTTTATAGTGTCCCTGAAGCAAGTGAGATCTTACATTAAGGAATCAATAGGGTAATACAATGGCTGAAGCCTTGTATACAAAACATATTTTGGTGCTTTGAGGGACAATAAAAAGGCAATTTATTCCTGTAGTTTGAATGACTTTGTGGTATGAGAGGGTCCCCATTGCTGCCCTTTACCAATGCTCCAGTTAGTAAGCCCACACCACACTGAACTCATATGAACCTTTTTAATTGGTCCACAGTAAAATAAAATGTTAAATTGCTTTTGAAAATATGGATCCCTTGGGCAAGCAGACCATGCCACATTCTTCCAGGCTCTACTCCAAACCACAGTTTCTGAGATGCAAGGCAGGAGTCTTATTAGAATAAAGTTATAAACTCAAACAAAAAAAGTAGCCGGTCCCTGGTTGGACCCCTAACCAGCTTAGGCCCTCTGAGACCCTGAGCAAGTGTAGCTGGCTGCCCCACCTCTGTTCATGCCTGCCTTCATGTGTACTTTCTATATGCATGTAGTGTATCACCTGAACTCCCCTACTGTATTGCTTCATAGGAGGACAGGAGTGAGTATTCCAGCCTCCCTGCCAAATTAGGTCCAGAACCAAGGGACACTAATTACTTTCAGATTGTTTTTCTTAATATGAAAAAGTCTACTGTAGCTATAATGTGGATGCCAGTTATGTACTACATAATTCTGTACTGTCAACAGAAACTGTTATACATTCAGGTAATAATCTTTCCTGGTAGTGATCACATTACATAGCATGATTTGGGGTTGCACTCATGTAACATAATCAGAGTGGATATTTGATAATTACAGGAAGACAACCTAAACTAGCACCAGTTTCATCCAAGCTTAGGTACCTACTGGGCCCTGTTGTGTTTGTGTGTAGGGGCTGCTATCCCCTAAATGCCCCAGCAGCCTTACATAAGATTGGCAGTTGTAGAGATACCACAACATTTGTAAGTAATAAACTCAAACTCAAATCTTCTATTGTTTATAAGGTGATTTTACTCCAAAAGCCCATGCAGAGATAATCTCTTCCGCTCTGGGACACAGTCTAACATGTTATTAGGTAAATGATGCATCCTGGATTATCCGCCAGTAATGGTTCTTCTGTGATGATGTAAAATCAAATGCCAATAAGAGACAGATTATATTCAAACTGAAATAATGTTTAAAAGCCATAAGAATTCAGAGTTTCAGTGCCAGAAACAAGGAACAAGTGAAAATGGTAGCAAAATAAATTCCTTGCTTTGAGTTAAGGTAGCTATATTTTTCTCCTGGGTAAATTATGCCGCTTTCTTTTGTGTGGTCAGTAGTTACCTGGGTCTCTCTCTCTCTCTCTCTCTCTCTCTCTCTCTCTCTCTCTCTCTCTCTCTCCCCCCCCCCCGAACACTGGGACAACATTTGCCCACCTCCAGTCTGTAGGAACCTCACCTGTTCTCTCAGGATTCTCAAAATTATAGACAGAGGTTGTGATATTACATCCACAAATTCCTTTAGTGCCCTACAGTGCAGCTCATCAGACCCTGGAGATTTGAATTTATTTAAAGTAGCTACCACCTCTTTTCCTATCTTGGGCTGCAGCTCCCTCCTTGCATCATTCATTCTCTTATTAGGTTGGGCATCACTTTGATTTTGGATGAAAACAGAGACTGAATCTAGACACATCAAAAAAGAGTTTCAGTTAAACGCATTGTAAATTTAAACAGGGAAAACAGGTGAAGAAAAATGGGACTCCACACCACAGTGTGTGGCACAGTGTTATATTGCATATACAATGTATATAAATCATTTTTTCTTTACCAATCTAGCTGAGTCCAGAGGCAAAGGTGTTGAGTAGTTCCGCCGTCTCTCTGTCACCCAAGAGCATTTCTCCATCTTCTCCATGCAGAGGACCTACTACTTGCTTGCTCTTGCTCTTGCTTCCAACATAGCCGATGAAACCTCTTTTAAAATTATTTTTATCCTCTCTTGCAAGCCTGAGCTCATGCTGAGCTTTGGCATGCCTGACCTTCTCCCTGCAACTGTTGACTACTCGTGTACACTCTTCCTTTGGGATTTCCCATTTCTTTCATTTCTTATACATGCACTTAAATCTCAACTCATCTGTAAGCCCCTTACGCAGCTACACCTATTTCTTCAGATGCCTCCCACTTTTCTTTTTGATGGAATTGTCTGCATTTGGGCATTCAGTATTTCACCTTTAAGAAACTGCTGTCCATCTTGGACTCCATTCTCTGAGCATGAGATCTCATCCTTAAGCTTTATGAAATCAGCTTTCTTAAAGTTCAGAGTGCATGTCCGACTACACTCAGTTTTCCATTATAATGAAACCCAGTAGGACATGATCACTTCCTCCCAAGGTTCCCAGCACTTCCACTTTGTCAATCAGAATAAAAGAAGACACTGTAAACCAGCTGCTAAAGTTATTTGTGTTTTGCTTCTGGGCTTCCCAGAGGCATCTTTCTGACCACTGTATGAGAAAGGATGCTAGACCAGCACTGCTGAAAATGTTCATGGAAAAAACTAATATGAATAGCTTTAACTCAGCTCTAGGGATTAAATATCAGCAGTTAAAGCTCTTCAATCTTGGAATGAGCATGAAATCAAAGAAATGTCCTTGTTCTTGTGACATATTAACAAGAATAATGTTCCCTTTCTTCCAATGGTTGCTACACTGATAACTTTTTGAACAGTGAATATCTGCATTCATTGCAATTATTGTAATGGGTATGTTGCTTTCAATTAAAAGCTTTGCCATCTGTTCCACTGACTAATTAACAATGCAAAGAAAGCTCATTTGATAGTGACGTCAGGGGGAAAAATATTTTTTAAATGATTGAGAACAAAATCCACTTACTGCAATGGTTTCTGTAATTGTGGTCCTCACCTTTTGCTGAAATATAGAAAGACAATGGGAATGTAGATTAGATTCTGAAAACTACAACCTGCTATAATACTCATTTTTCTATCATATTTTACACATTTTTTATATGACACCTCATATTACACTTTTCATATTACATGTCTGATTCAGGCTGATCTCTTAGTTCACTTACTTACCTGGACGTAAGTTGCATTGAACCCAAGGGGGAGGTTGTGCTTTGATTGCTGGAACTGTGTGCCTGGTGAACAGGTTAAAAGTAGCTGATCCTAATCTTCATCTCAGGAAACTCATGCTCCTTCATTTACTATCGTCTCAGATATGTAGGGTGGTCCTTTGGGCAATTAAACTACTCTAAAAAATAAAGGATATCAGATTCATGCTAGCTTTTCTCCTGCAGATGAATTTCATATCCCTTTTTGGGGTTGGATTACCAAATTTTGTGTGATTGGTTTCCACCTAAATAAGTTTATGATTGCAACCTTTAAAAGGAGTTATACACAGCTTTCTATGACAAGCTTTGAATTCTCTGTTTGACATCCAATAGAGTCCACCAATGTCATTAAATCAATGTAATTGTAGTAGTAACAGCAGCGGAATGTTGTGATTTTTTTATCATAGCATGGGGCACCAATTGTTATGTGTTGGTATATTTTAAATTATGATATGCACTTTTTAAATAGTTGAGAAGAATTCTCCATCAGCACAGATTACAAGAAGTGATGTCCAAAGTTTGGAATACGAATGGATTCAGCTCATAATGTTTCCATGTATTATGAATGAAACATAATTTAACCTACAAAGTATTTTCTGGCTCAGAATGCAAGATGGCATATACTAAAAAAATCATCTAGGCTTTGTACAAGTCCAGGATATTATGAGAGACCCATTAGAAAATTAATTTATGGCTATTTAAGAAAACACTGACATTTCACATCATAGCATGCTTTCCATAAAAGTAAGAACAACATCATTTCCCACCTTCCCTTCTTTGGCTCACCTACAATGCAGTCAGCTTTAACATATTGCACTCCCTATAGCTTCATCATTCTTTATTTTGCTCTTTTGTGCATCTGTGAAAAACAATTCTGGCAGAGGGTATCTCTCTTTTAAAGTGTTTTAACACTGCAAGTAATTTGGTCAGAAGCCAAGCAAAGTGGAGAAAAAACACTATAAAAGTGATTGGTTTCATCTTAATTAAAACAGAACAAGGCAAACTACCAGGAAAGAGAAATGCGCAGGGTTAGGTGAAAATCTTGCACAACAATAGAATCTGAGGAATGCAAACAGGCCATGCCAAGACATCCACTATGGTTGACAGTAATACATATTTATCATTGTAGCTTGTAATAACGATTAGGACAAAAAACACACCTGAGTAGCCAGAGCTCACAAGGGGAAATTATGATAGTCAAAAGGACTGGGTAGAAATTAGGAATCACTAGTAAAGGGCAAATAGAAAGTACTTTAAATGCAACCCGATCAGAAAGGCTAAAATATCAGTAATGTGTCTTATGAGTTAGAAGGAAATAAACAAAAATAAAGGTGCTTAGGAAAGTGCAATATCTGTTCTGTAAAAGTGAATTACTCATTACCCACAGGGTAAGAACTACTGTTTTAATTAGCCGTCTAATTTCTGCTGGTTTTAATTGAACTACCGAAGTCAATTCATTGATTTTAATGGGCACAGATAGCTCCCTTAGCCTTTAAATGATGGCTATAAAATACGATTCAAATAACAGAATAATGTAACTAAGTATTATAAAATCTAAAGGCACCGTCTGTAGGGTTCCACATGATGGCAGACTCTGCAAATGTGGCCAACCACAAGTGGAAGACACCATACATTGCTTGCTGATCTGCCCTTTATGTAGGGATCTAAGAGACCGATTCCCAAAACCTTTGCTAACTCTGAGAAGCAAGCTTACTATGGCAGAAACTGTTTGTTTTGTGTGTGTGACACTAATGGATTTGTGACATATAGAATGGCGCTTTATGCTCTGGCTGCATGTAAGCACCATGTGGTGGTGGTAGCAACAGCAGAGCCTTTGCCTATTCCCATATACTGGATATAAGCAATCATATTTTTCCTTGAGCTGTACTTTCTGAAGATTTTATTCATAGAATTTCTACCTTTTTGCTTCTCTCTCACTCCTCCCTCTCTTATGTGTGTGTGTTATCAGTCACTTTCTGCCCTTGCATAGGATTCCATTTCCTTTTGCTGCTGTTGGGCTTTTCAATAGACCCAGATTTAGCCTGAACCCACTTCTAGTTAAAGACCGCTGATTTCATTAGATTTTTAGGGTTAACCCTGAATAGCACACTTTTTCCCTCACAGAGTTTCCTCATTCTTATTGCCTTGTGGTTTGTACACAGCTAAAATAATCTTGATTGATCAGTGACCTTCACAAAATGAGATGTGCAAAATCCACCTAAGCGCTAACCTAAAATGCAGCCGTATTTAGCTGGTGGAAGAGAGAGGTTGCAGTTAATATGCTTGCTCTATCAGTGTATCAAAGAGTAATTGTGTTTTCCTTATCTTTTGGCAGAACCCTTTCCAGTCTTTAATAAACTGAACAGCAGGGTGCTAATAAAAGAAATCACTTCTATCAAGCAAGTTTTTGTTGCACTTTTTTAAAGTACTTTTTTAGAACTCCAATGTCCCATCTGGCTGTGGGATTGAGTTATACAAATTTATTAACATCAGGTTAGAGCCAGCAGTGTCCTATGAATCACAGAAAGAGTCTTTCCATTCACACAAGTGACTTTAATCCCATGGATGTTCCCACTAATGGAAAACATTTTTGTTTAACCAATCCTTTCCTACCTATAGCCCCCCCCCCCCCCATATCATCCCTTATACCAATCTGTATGGTCACCTAGCCCTCTGGAAATGGCCTAGAGTCAAGAGGGAAAGCAGTAAAAAAAAAAAAAAAAAAAAAAAAGGCACCTCCCATTAGTTAGTGCTGGAACTGGGACAACATTTTCATGAACATAGCCCATGAATATGTTAGGATATTTTGATCCAACCCATTATCATTATACATAGAAAGCAGAATTTTAACTGGACTGCCATTGTGTCACAGAAGCTGACAAGATCCAGTTATTTGATTATTTTCTTGAGCTTCATTACTGAAGATGGCAAACAAAGCCATTAGGAATCCCTTGTCTACTTTGCTTTGTTGCTGAATTTGGTATTAATTAATAGATGATCTTCTTACAAATACCGAAGACTTGAATATTTCAGGCAAGCATATCCTATTTATATTCACTTAAATCTGCATTAGCAATGCTGTAATAGGATTTATATTTGCTCATCAAGGGAATTATGAAGCCTTTTGTTTATAGGTAGGTATGATGTTTTTTCCAGGTGCCAGTCACTGCACTGTTTTTCCTGCCCTCAGTGATGGGTGGTAAGGGTGCCCTTTGCACCTGGCCCCCAGTTTATGGTTCAAGAACCCTTAAGGACTGGTGCAGATGCTTAGTCAGCAAAGCTTGGCTCTGTGGCCTCTCATGCAAGCTGTTTGACAACTTTAAGGGAAGGTACTAATACAAGAGGATGGGAAATCTATTGCAGTCCAGATGTTGACTGCAAATGTTATCACTTCTGACCACTGGCCATATTGGTTAGGGCTCATGGGAGTTGAAATCCAGCAATATCTGGAAGGCCACAGATTCCCCATTCTTGTGGATTTGCCTATCCACAAAACCCACATGTGCATGCTATGTTGTTGTTTTTTGTGTCTATGTGTGTAAACCACCTTGTGATCCTCGAATGAATTGTGGCATTAAAAAATTAACAAAGAATAATAAAATAATAATAATTATGCACACAGCTACACAGAGTGAAATAAATTAGCTTTTAACTGTTCTGCATGAAGATAACGACAGTGAAGATAACTTGAGCTTGAGTGACATGACAAAAAGAATTAATATTGACATAGTGTATTCCAAGTGTTCAGAGTACTTCACAAACATAAACTCAGTAATTTTTGAAGAGTCGTGTGTAGCAGGGCAAAATTAGCCATATACTGCAGATGGGACACAAAAACTGAATTTGAGATATAAAGAGATCTCCATGGCCATCTAAGTGATTTCATGGCTGAGATGACATTTGAAGTGTGGAAGTCCTATCTTACTACTCATAGGATTATACTTTGGGATGCTTTCAGTCTGGATATAGATAGGTGTGCAGCACTTGGGTGGACACCTGTCATGAGCTATCTATACAACGAGCCATCCAACAGATGGAACAATCACTATAAACAGAGCACCTTCACTTTAAAAGCTGTTGATACTGACTTCTGTGTGCAGCACTATTTTAATGTTAGATTCATGGGAAAATTTGCAACAGTACATAAAAAAGTGTGAGTGATTGTGACCAGATGCATGTATGCAAATTTATCATCTTATATGATTATCCTAATAATCATAAATGAGGCATAAAAATCATGCATTAAACTGGTGGGATGAGATACAAATGAGATTTTTTTTAATATAAAAAAGTACAGTGGTACCTCAGGTTACATACGCTTCAGGTTACACACTCTGCTAACCCAGAAATAGTGCTTCAGTTTAAGAACTTTGCTTCAGGATGAGAACAGAAATCGTGCTCCGGCGGCACGGCAGCAGCGGGAGGCCCCATTAGCTTAAGTGGTGCTTCAGGTTAAGAACAGTTTCAGGTTAAGAACAGACCTCCGGAACGAATTAAGTACGTAACCCGAGGTACCACTGTATTCCAAAGCTGAACTAATGGAAGGGGGCTTTTGGAGCACCATTTTGGTCCTTCTTCAACTCTTGTAGTTTTAGTGAAGAACAGAAAGATCCAGGGGTGTTATATCATATAAACCAGAATACTTCATGTTATCAGATAGATGACTCTCTTGTCACTGGCAGAGGAAGAGGTGCAGGGCGAGCGCCCCACCCCGGCAGCATGAGCCCAGCAGGGTTCCATTGCAGCTGCCCCCCCCCCCGTGCTAGGTGCCCTGCCCCTCTGGGCAGCACGCCACGCCTCAAGGACATGCGCCCCACCCCACTGGGCAGCATGCCCCACCCCAGGATGCGTGCCAGCCCTGCCCACGCCTGCTCTCCACCCCCCGGTGCCGAAGCATGAAGCTCTGCCACTGTCTCTTGTTTTTGACTAATAGCTGGTTTACTTCCCTTTTAGCTGTTCATGTTTAGACCTGGATTTGACCAAAATCATACTGAGACCTTTCTTCCCTTTAGTCATTTGAATCTCTCAATTCATTTCCAGGATAACTTCTTTTTATGGATTTCTACTTTCCCTGGAATGAAGTTATATGTTTTCTATGACCTTGTGTTTATCTTTATTAAAATGCCTGTTCACATAACAAACCAGATAGTTAGATTAAATAAGCAGCACACATCATCTTTTCCACTCTGTCAATCTCTGGCTCGTCCACAAATCTTTTTGGAAGTAATTTTTGTATCTTCTTCCAGATCACTGATAACTGCTATTTACTCTAGAGGGGGTATTTTGCTATAGTTCTATAAACCTCCGTCCTAGGTTCTCTGATAACCTCTAAGCTTCAGTGCTCTGGAGGCAACTAGGAATTGGTTGATAGACAGATAGTATCAGATTCGCATGACAGCAGAGTACAGATATGTTTATCACTAGGGAGAAATGTCTTGCTGATTATTATACAAAATGGGAAGCTTCTCATGGTTACAAGGGAAAATTAAGTTTAAACTTTTGTTTAAAACAAAGATTGATCTTTTGGTTTTGTCCATACAAATCTGTAATCAGGGGCACAGCATTAGTGTAGCAAGGTATATTTGTCAAGGGGAAATACTCTCATAAGTAAGTCCATTTTTCACATGTATTAGGATGACGAGCAAGATGGTAAAGCCATGAGGAGCAAGGTGGTAAATCCATGTCTTGTCTGGACCACTTCAGACTTTAAATGGGTGCTGGTTCCATGTTTTCTTTTTCAGTTTGTAAGGATATTTTTGTATAAAGGAGCATTAAATCATGGGAGCTGTCACCTGCAATCTGAAGTCTAAGCACATGTTTACCACATCATATCCTGAGTGTGGAAAAATTGGTCCTGGTTAAGTAAAAATGAAGAATTTCATGTATAATGTATGCTATCCGTGTGCTCTGCTGAGTTTTGCACTTTCATTTCCAATACGTGTGTTCTACCTTGTACATATTTGTTCTTGATATCTGCTCATATTAAAGTTAAATGCACAAGCACTGGCTATACCTTACAATTATCATCATGTCATGTGACTAGAATTCTCCACGCCCTTACCTGGAGACAGAGGTGCCATCTTTTCAAGTTGATTGAAGAGGCCTAATGCGTTGTCCTGATGTCACACATGGATGATGTTGCGAGGGGCCAGAGGGTGGAGTCAAATGGCCTCTGAACATTGAGGGGGGTGGTGCCCTAAAAAAGGGGAAACAAAACTGCTTCAGCCCCTAGGAGCTGGTGTGTATGCCTGGAGGTCCCTCTTAGATCAGTTAGGGTTAAGGTATAGTTCAGGGGCATTAAGGTAAAGGTAAAGGGACCCCTGAGCATTAGGTGCAGTTGTGGCCGACTCTGGGGTTGCGGCGCTCATCTCGCTTTATTGGTCGAGGGAGCCGGTGTACAGCTTCCGGGTCATGTGGCCAGCATGACTAAGCCACTTCTGGTGAACCAGAGCAGCGCACGGAAATGCCGTTTACCTTCCCGACAGAGCGGTCCCTATTTATCTACTTGCACTTTGACGTGCTTTCGAACTGCTAGGTTGGCAGGAGCAGGGACCGAGCAACAGGAGCTCACCCCATTGCGGGGATTCGAACCACTGACCTTCTGATCAGCAAGTCCTAGGCTCTGTGGTTCAACCCACAGCACCACCCATTACTAGGTTCTTAAAAAGACATGGGACACAGGCCCGACAAAATGTGCATGAAATTTCTATATACATTGGTTTAAAATTTTGGCCAACTTTCAGAAGAAAAACACCCTGTAAGAAAGTATTCTTTTAAAAAAAAGTTTTAAAAAATGAGGAGAGAAGGCAGGAGATCTGTTGAAGATGCAAAAGCCCCAGGTTCCACCTCTGTCCTCTCTAACAACACCCTCGGTGTAACTGTTGCAGCCAGCTCACAGGATTTGACTCCAAATTGTCCCTAAGTGGTGTTGTGCACCCAAGCACTTGTGACATTCATAGCACACTGACTCTTAAAAGGGAAGGCAGATCTATCCAAAAACACTCAGAGGAAGAGGGATGAGTTCATAACTCTTTCAAGTTGCTCACAGATATGTGAAGAAAGTTCCATGAAGTAAAAAAAAGTAAAAGAAAAAGGCAAAAAAGGAAGTTAATTAGTTAATCTATCCCTGTCTGTATTGTGAAGACAGCCTTTAGCACTGCAATTATCTCATGCATAAAAATCTTGCAGTCAGATAATTACACACTTATTCAGCCTTGGTACAAGGCATAAGCATATCACAACTAAATTATAGAAATAGATTAAATGTGAGATGCAAAAATGTTAAAGAAATTGTCTAGGTGTAGATTGGACCATTATTTTATACATCCCAAAGAGCAATAATCAGTTAGCATCCCAAATAAGAAATGTGTCTTCAACGTTTGTTATGGTTGTCATTCGACTCACTCAGCCTTTCCTGTTATAGAGCCCTCGTCTTCTCTATAATCGCTCCACTTCATGCATTTACAAATGCATGCAAAACTTGGCAGCAAATAAGCACATTTATTAAGGTGTGAGCTAGACAGCCCATCCCTTTGCTATGAATCCAAGTGTGCCCCCCATGAGAAAAATGCCCTAAAGACTCTCATGTACCTTCAGCCCCTGAACACCACTAATTTCAAAGTGCACATTGCTAGTGGCAGTTATTCAGAGAACCCAGTAAGACCTTTTATGGAGAAAGACAAAATGCTATGCTAAACTCCACCTAAATTCCTCCTTTAAGTTTTTGTAAAGTTATGTGTTCTTTACAAATTAGGTTGCTTGTTAGGGGTTTAGTGGTTGAGGGACTAATTATAAACTAATCGCATGGGTAGTTATCTAGCATTTTGAAGCATTTCTTCTTAAAAGAAGCAAAAGAAGTTTAAAAAAAGAACCCTTGCTATATAAACATATTACATGAAGTGGGAAAATATTAGCCAGACAAAACCGGAAAATTTATATTCATTGTTAACTGTAGGCTGAACAGGCTACAAAGGAAATGCATATACACCGAATAAGATACATTTGCATTAGCCCTAGAAATATCTCAAAGCACCAGTACCTGATAGCTAAATCCAGCATCATTTCATAGTATCACTCATGTGATGAAAGGCAAATGTATGAGGAACTACTACTAGATGAATGGGGCTCAGACAGAGCTGCAAACTGTTTTGTAGTAATTAAAGAAATGTGATCCTACTATTTCTTGTACAATGTCCTTCATATGAGGCAAAATCAGAGAGAAAAAGAAAATAGTTTTGCCAAATGAGCATAATGGGAGTTGGGGAGAGAATGGGCATATTCTTGCCTATTACATTACGTGAAGATATTGCAACAAAAATAATCCTTACCCTAGATTTGTTGTTCTTTAGTCTGTGTGCTTTCATTCATGGTCCTGTTATGTGTATCTACTCAATAATCACCAACAATATCAGTAAAACTACTGCAATGGCCAAATTTGACTCAATATTTTCCCAGCTGAAAACCATTTTAAGACATCATTGCTGTGTGCTTAACTAATACAAAGCAGTTGTGGGGCCACCCCTTTGGCCCTATAGCTTCTCCTGGTTCCATCAGTTAACATGAATGCCTGAACTCTGGAAGATTTTGGACATGGACCTCTCTGCAGATATACAGTGGTACCTCAGGTTACATACGCTTCAGGTTACACACTCTGCTAACCCAGAAATAGTGCTTCAGGTTAATAACTTTGTTTCAGGATGAGAACAGAAATCGGGCTCCAGCGGCGCAGCAGCAGCAGGGGGCCCCATTAGCTAAAGTGGTGCTTCAAGTTAAGAACAGTTTCAGGTTAAGAACGGACCTCCGGAACGAATTAAGTACTTAACCTGAGGTACCACTGTATATCCTTTCCAAGGTCCTAAAACACTGCATAATCTGGTTGCATTTGCAAGAAGAGCAAAGGGGTATCTACTTTAATTTCTGCTTAGCTTCTGTTTTAACAACACGTTTTTATGAAATAACACATTCTATTTGCAAAATACTCTTTTATAGCATTCCTGTAAATAGCTATCCTGAGTGTATTTCTTCCTCATTAAAGAGGCCTGGTCTCTGAATCTGCTACAGATAAATTTCTATTTTGTGTTTGATACCTTATTTTTATCCAATTTCTCTTCCCACCTGTAATTTTCATATTCATGTCACCCTTAGGTGACTACATAGCAAAACTATCCTCTTTTTCAATTAGTCACAGTTCAGCAAGCTGATACTTCACTGCCTGTACGCCTATAAGTGACCTTTATCGAACAGGTAAGGATTTTCTCCTTTGCTAAAGTAAATTACAGGACTGAATATATTCTCAAAACCCCTCACTCCACTTCAGATATTTTCAGATGAGGCTTTTGGCCTTTCCAAAGTTCCTTTAGCTGTAATTTTTAAAAAGTGATTGCTCTAATTTCTTTAGTCTCTCACTTATTTTCTGTTCATTATTTCCACAACTTATTTTGTGTTACGGACCAAACAAAAGGTGTTTTCTAGTTCAATATCAGACCAAGGTGGCTAAAAAGAAATATGTAATATCACTAGGTTTACCACAATAATGAACATAAATTAAAGGGAGAGGGAATAATCCTAAAGGTCAGTAACCATATTGATGGGCTGTGCTTTTTAGAACAACATGAAACAAATAGGGGCCTGTTAAAACAGAAATCATATGCTGAGACATTTTGTGTACCATCTGCTATTAATTGTTCCAATAAGAGTTAATTTTGTTCTAAAGCTCCAAAGCCTGCTACTGATTAGTACTACTAAGCTTCATTTATATGTACCTCAAGCAGTGCTTTTGCTGGAGTATCCGCAGTTGTCCCCACCACATGCTATACAAATTATTCTCCTTCCCTGGAGGTATTTCTGATGCCGTGGCTGGCAAACCACCAGAGATGCATTGCCCAGGGAACCAGATATCACTTCCTTGTTTGCCAAATGGCATCAAAGGTGCCCATGGAGATGGAAGACTTTAGACATACTGGGATTACAATCCATCAATTAAAACAGGTAAGCATCTTGACATTAATGGACTAGTACAAGTCAATGCCTCGTGGATTGCAGCCAAGATCTGTTTCAGGTTATGCATCACTATGATTGGCCTAGGCACTATACATTAAAGCATTCTGAATTGACATTTGAATGCACAGGTGCAAATAGAGAATAAGATTTCTCCTCTATAGGTTTTATTTGCTATCTTGATAACTGAAATCTTTCTACCTGTTTATAAACCTGTTACCCAGTTCAGAACTTTGGAACAAGACAGGATATAAACCTAAAATACATAAAATAAATAAAAAACCAGGAAAAATGATTAGATAAGTCAGATGAAGGGTTTCAATATACCCTTAACAGCTCCAGGTTTTCTTTTGAGCTAGTCCTATACTCTGCTGTTCAGTTGAAGCAGACCATAGGATCACGTGCTGAGCTCACTTGCTTCAATGTTGTGACCCTGCTAGGGCAGCAGGTGAAGTGAGGGCATGCCTATAGTGCCTAGTTAGGGCTGGGAAAGGATTTCAACCTCCTTTTTGCAGCAGGCTGACCTGATCTGGTGCTCCTGAACTTGCTTGTGAATCGAAACACAGCTCCCCATAGGATTATACACATCTCTGAATTTTGCAGTAGAGATTCAGTGCACGAAAAGGTGCGTTCTACATGAAAGATAATACAAAATGTGTATTTTGCTGGTGGATGCATTCAAAAGCAGCGCAAAGTTTATTTTGAATAAAACTGCACACAAAATGTGTACAATCTAAATGCAGCCTTCCTGTGTGTTCTTTCAAAAGAATCAGCAGAAAACAGGATGGAATCGATTTATGATTGAGTGCCAGTAAGACTGAAACATGGTAGAAATAGACTTCTCATCTGACTGTTTACAGCAGTATCCTGTTAACAAAGAGGATATCTAGCTTCTCTGGCACAAGAAGAAACAGCATCAGTAGTCAAGGGACTCGAATAGACAGATGTGACTGAGACAACTGAGGCAGAGGCACTTGTCTGTAATTCCACTCCCATCTTCACCAGATCTTCATTCTCCATTTAAGGTGGAGTGAGTGAATTTATGTTATTTTGGAGGTCATGCAGAAGTCCTAGTCCTTATGGATGAGGAGGCTTACCTTTCAAAGAGTAGCGTGCACTGGTAGGTTGCTCACTCACTATAATCCATTGTTTACGCCTTACTGTGATGTGCGAATGTGGCTATTGTTTTCTACTGCAGGTGGTGTTCTCAAATCTCACTTGGATCTATACGTGATTGCAAATTTCCTGGGAGATGCCAGAAATTAAACAGAAGACCTTTTTAAAAAAATCTGTTTTAGCACTCAACTATGGCTCCTTCAAAAAAGACAGTAGGAGCTACCATCCACAATGCATATACCTTAGCTTTTGTAATGTATTGGAAATCTGTAAATGGAACTGGAAACTAATAGAACTTCGGAACACATATGTGGGTTGACATATGTAAACATGATGGTAATTCTAAAGGTAATGATGATATTCTATGAATTAATAGCTGGCATATCACAAGGGGACCATAAGGGCTGCTTATTCTAGCTAACATAGCAATTACCTACCAGAATTTGCCTTAAAGGCTAGCGGGCGTTTGTGTAATAGATTAAGAATGCTGCCTTAATTCAGACCCCTTAATGTATTTACTCTACAACAAATATAGGAAATGTTGCTTCTGTATAAATATTATAATCTTGTTGCCACAAAATGGCATTATTAAGGGTAATTGCTTTAAAGATTTATTTACATGGAAATGTTTTGCATTATCTCATTCATTAATTTCCAATTTATTAATGGTCTTTTCAGCATTTAAAACCAACATGACTAATCAGATGCCAACCAAATGTAATTACCACCAACTCAAACATAATATTCATCCTTATACTGGTGCTTTTTTTTATGAGCCCAATACAAAGCAAATTTTCCTGTAATTGCAGTGTTTCTCAATTATTCATCATAAAGTTGCAGCTCAGCATTCCCATTAATGTGATCTCTTTGAAGAGAAATAACCAGCTTAGCGGTGCAGAATTCCCCTTTGTCTTTTGAGGGAGGGGAAATTGTTTTCAAAAGAAATGCGTTACCAAAAGGATTTTGAAAGGTTGTTTTATTCTCACTTAAAAGTTTGATGATTTTCCATGCCAAACTCACTGTTGTTCTTTTTGGCCCCAATTATATAGGAAATATTGAGGGCCTGATCCTCAAGGTATCTTGGAGACCTGAAGATGCATGCTAACAGAGGCTCCTAACCAGATGTGCCACAGCTTCTCGATGCCCAGTGTTGCTGTGGGTTACTGAGCATGGAATATATCGTATGTGTGGGGTGCTCAGTGCAGCAGGACTATTGGATTGCCCCCTGCTGTGCCTGAGCTTCCCATAACTTGCCTTTCCCCTTGTCAGTGAGTAACAGTGCCACCCTGCATCATGGAGTCAGGCGCACAACACTGTGCCTTCCCATTGACAGCTGCTGACCATAGCTCAGTGGTAAAGCATCTGCTCTGCCTGCAGAGAGAATCCTGCATGAAACCCTGGAGAGCAACTACCAGCCAATGTAGCCATTACTGAGCTAGATGAACCAATAGTCTGACTCTGTAGAAGGCACCTTCCTATGTTTGTGCATATATGAGAAAGTTTAGAGTGTATGTACAAGACTGGACCTCCATAGGGTGAATCAGATGGTCTTAGTTCTCCCTGCTCTGTTGCTTCTGCTTGGGGTGGATGAGAAATCCATTGAATTTGGGATCATTTGGGCCTACATTGCATGCATGGGACCACCTCTTACATTTAGCATCTGTTTATGTCCAAGCTATTGTGCACTGTTGCTTAAAAAAAAAATTCAGCTAATTGTATTTAGAACTATAAACAAAAAAATATGTATATTATACATATAATCCCATGTATGAAATAATTATACTGTACAGTACTATATTTCTGCAAGATAATTTCTGCAAGTATTTTACACAGTTATATATATGTATCTGTTTATGTGCAGATTCATTTAAGAAACCTGGATTATATATGCATATTAAGGGTTTGTATCCTACAAAATTCTCCTCATATAAAGATTTCTGCTTGTTCAATGGAACTTCCCATTCTTCTCTTCTTCCACATGCCCACCCCCCCAAAAAATTGATTATGGGTTCTGCCCCAACCCTCTGGAGCAGATTTAGGGGGCTGGGGCACATAGGAAGAAAAGAAGACACAGGAAATTTGCTTATGTAAGCAAAATTCCTTGCACAAATAGGATAACTTGGTTGGGCACAACCAAATATGTGTATAGTCTTATGTATATTACTATAAGCATCATTATATGCATAAGATGTGAAAATTGTTCAGAATTTTAGTGGACCCAGTAAAACAAACCCCACTTCTCATCAAGATCAAGGAGTGAGATGAGAAACGGGGCGGGGGGGGGGGCAATGTGGATGAGCTCAATACTTGGCATTCAAAAATCTCAGCACTGATATTTTGAGAAAATTACATCCCTAGATTCTGCAGATGTGAAGGAAGCTTCTTATATGCTTTGAAGGTATGGAGACCTGAAGGCTTAAGTGCGGATGATTGGCATGTTCCACAGCCTTGCTGAACAAATCAGACTGAATAATAATAATGATAATCTGGTAAGTGTGGATATAAGAAGAGGAGAATTTTCACCTAGGAAAAGCAATAGTAGTTATATGAAAATACCAAAGAGTTGATTTCAGTACATTAAGGATCCATTCTTGCTATAAATCACAAAACAAATAAGTACTGTAGTTACTTTCTATACCTTTTTAAATACTATAGTCACCTTTTAAAAAAATATAAGCAAGAGGATTTGTGCCTTTGGCATGTATAACTAGGACACAGGTCGATTAATTGTTTATAAGTACCATTCAGGTTCAAACTCCACACAGTAGTATGCAGCTACATTTTTTATTTTTTTCAGTTAATTGCCAGGGTAGTAGGGATTCATGTTGGAACTCAGCATGCAGACAAGAGTTTGCTGCAGACAGATATGGCTGCAAACTAGGCATTTGGAGTAATGTGTAGTTTGGTCCTACTTGTATACCACCACCGACAGACAGGTCATCCACATTTCCACTTGTGTCATCTTTAGAAAACACAGGTCTGGATAGTTTTCTATTTCGCCTGCACTTTCTAGACATGCCATGAGTCCTAGTGGTTTCCCCCTTGTCCCAGTCCTCTCAAAGGGAAAACCCTCTCTTTAGCAACAGATCAGAACAAATGGCAATCTGGGGAAAACCCAAATTGCTACTTGCTCCTATTAAGTGCTAAAGAGTGGTTTTCCCAGGAGAAAAGGAGCAGGACAAGAGGAAGTGTGATGAGTGGTACATACAACCACTAAGTTGGCCATAAATGTAGGTGTTCCTGAAGAATAGTCTCACCCATGGTCTGGTCCATCTGCTCCTATTGTCCTGGCATCCTTGTCCATGACAATGCATGCCCCAAGACAACATCCACAGATGCCCAGGAATACCCAGTGAAAGTACAGAAGCCAGCAAAATCACTACTCAGCAAATGTCTACCAATGAATTGCTATTCTCTGGGGTGAACTTGAAAGGGCTCAAGCTAAGACCTGTCATCTTTACAAATGCAGGGAATGGAATCAGTTACAGGAGAAAGTCCCTCTCTTTGGATTCTGAGGACCCAGAGAAAATGGATTTACCAGTTGCTTGAGGATATCTTTCTGATTCTTACAGAGAACAGTTATTCTTTTAAAGAGTGTCAAGCTACTTCAGTGAAAATTTGTCATTCATTTTGGTCTAAATTTAGCATATGGCTTAAAATGTATATTATCTGATAAGGTTTTATTTCATATATTTTATTCACAATTAATATCTTTCTTTAAAGAATTTATATTTCAATAATTTGTTTAGGCAATGTCCCAATTCCAAAATGACTGACTTTGACGTTTTATTTTTCAGTCAGACTCTTTCTCTAGTTCTGATCAGGATGCAAGTAAGAGGGTTACTTGATATTTCTTCAATCTTTTACCAATTCAAGGTCAACAGAGAACATCAGCATGAAGAACATTAAACAGGCTGGCCCTTTCTCCTTCTTTTTCTTTTGGTCTTTAATAGATTCAGCTTTGTGTAAAAGAGGTACTGCAAGTTGATAAAATATTTAGATTATAAATTTTACCAGCTTTACCACAAGGGGATAAAATGAGCTTGAATGCCTCTGAAAATACTTTAAAAAGACATTTAGTACCCTGTTGTCAGACATATAGGAAAAATTCTCATTTTTGGTCCATCTGTATGCAAGAACCATTTAGTATCATAAATCGGGAGGCAGCCAAAAACGATGCAACCCTATGTATAAAATCCTACTTATGCAAATAGTACATCTGGTGCTTTCTGAGAGAAGCCAAAAACTATTTCACAGGAAGCTTCAACACTTGCAGTGCACTCTGTGATAGCACAATCAGTCAAATCAGTTCCTGGCTGGATCTAAAATCTTGGGAGTTGAAGAAATACCTGGAGAAAGTAGTGCATCTGAAAGACACCTGCAACTCACAGAGGGCCCGTTGTTCATATTTTATTCAATGGTGGTTGGTGTCCATTACAAATGGTAGGGTAGAAGTCAGAGAGGCCAACAGTAGGTGAAGTCAGAGAAGATAGGTGGAGCCAACTAGACCTAGCCACCTTAATTAAAGTTCCCAAATCCTGAAAAAATTTCAATCTAGTTTTAGTTAGTAAAACTATATTTTCTATACTGCTAGACATACAATAATAGCAGGGCAATTATTTTCCCTCATATGATTTTGGCTGACTCTTAGGGTTGCATCCAACTAAGTTCAACCCAGAGTAGACTCTTTGAAATTAATGGACATAAGTTAGCCATGTTAACTATTTTCAGTGAGCCAACTCTTAGTAGGAGTAGCATTGAAAACAACCTGTAGTGTCAATATTCTGCCCATACACTGGACACGCATAATAAGCAATCTGAACTGATTGTGATTTGTGTTTGTGGCTTTCTCTAGAGTTGCGTAATATTGTTCAAAAGCTAGATGGTAGCACATCTTGCATATCTTCTAGACACAAAACTATCCCAATGGAAACAAATAAGGTGTTTTTTTTTAGAGTTACCCCTTCTTAAAACACGGAGAACCAACTTTTTCTTTTTTACCACAGCTGATTTGCCTTTTAACTCATCCCACCAGCTATCTATCCCATACTGTTTTCCAATGCCTTTAACTGTAACCCAGTAGCTAGGGTACTTCAGACATGGTACAAAACCAGTCATACACACTTTATAAGCAACAATGTCATTAACTCTGAAGGTAAATTAAGGTGAATGCTACACTAAAATTGGTTACCATTTCTTGAAGGCTTGTGCTTGCTATTAAAGGGTGATTGACAGCAGCTGCCACTTAAAATAACAATTACAGACTGATAACTGCGTAAGACTGATTTGTGAGCTCAGCTACTAATTCAATTCAATTTATATGCCAATTACCCTTAGTCCCTCTTTTCCAGTCAGCCAATTCTCACCACTGCCAGGTACTGGGGACTTTTGCTGGGTGTCCTATGAGCCAAGGTTGCAGGCCATTCTCTCTATAGTCAGCTCCAGAACATCCTTACTGAATCCTTCCTCACCATTCACTACCCTTAGATGGCCTCTCTGCTAATCTTCATCCTGCCAATCTATCCTTCAACCAATCAGATTTGAGTATCAGAGAATTCTCCCGTCATCAGAGCACTTTTCCTGTCCAACGAGTGACCAAGAATAATACCCACAGACCAATCAGAAGTGTAATTTTACAATCCTATAACACAGTGTGAAAAGAAACATTGTTTTCTCCAAATCAGTTGCATGTAACTAGGTAACAACCAACCACCAGTGACTGATGGATACTTCATATTTTAAACTTAACCCTCTGCTTAACTTCAAACACATAGTGAGTTCCTATACATTATATGGGACGCGGGTGGCACTGTGGTTAAAACCTCAGCGCCTAGGACTTGCCGATTGCATGGTCAGCGGTTCGAATCCCCGTGGCGGGGTGCGCTCCCATCGTTCGGTCTCAGCACCTGCCAACCTAGCAGTTCGAAAGCACCCCCGGGTGCAAGTAGATAAATAGGGACCACTTACCAGCGGGAAGGTAAACGGCGTTCCATGTGCTGTGCTGGCTCGCCAGATGCAGCTTGTAACGCTGGCCACGTGACTCGGAAGTGTCTGCAGACAGCGCTGGCTCCCGGTCTATAGAGTGAGATGAGCGCACAACCCTAGAGTCTGGCAAGACTGGCCCGTACGGGCAGGGGTACCTTTACCTTTACCTTTATATAAAGCAAACCCTTTCCCATTAAACAAATTTTTAAAGATGATTTCTTCACACTTGTACTGAGAATACATTCATTGAAATTAATGGACCTGAGTGAGTAATGCTTATTATTTCTAATGGGTCTACTTTGAGTAGGAATAGCGCTGGTTGCAACACTTAGTATGAATATTTCACACACACATTGGCATGAACTAATTATAATTGTGATGAATATTTGGGGCTGCCTTCAAAGTTGCATAATATTGTTCAAAATCCAGATGGCAACACATCTTGCATATCTTGTAGACATAAAACTGTATCCCTATGGAAACATTTTGGTGATGTCTTTTGGTAAAAATCCATATCCCTTATTCCAATAACCTTGTTGTTTCCCTTCCTTTCATTTCTCATTAGGGATACATTTATTTCACTTTCCAGAACTCTTAATGGAAACATTGGCAAGCAATAATACTAACACCCCCCCCCCCGAAACTCTCTTAGATATCTGCACTTTGAAAACCAAAGCTTAAGTCTTTTTCAGTGTGATTCAAAAATTCAAACACACCAGCACCTCAGACATTCCCTTTGAAGTAAGTCCCACTGATTCCTATGGAAACAAATGTGCTCAAAATTAGCAAGGGAAAAATATTTGGGCTAATAAACAGAATTGTTCATTGTTTTATTTTAGTTGCCTTAATAATTTGTTTTAACATTAGTCTAAATTGGTTGTGAGCTGCCTTGAGGTGCTTCAGCACCAGAGAGTGTGTTATGAATTATCTAAATAAATAAAAATCACAAATACTTAGTACTTCTTTTTATTAGGTAAGCAAAACAATTTGAACAGTTTCTTTGGTGCTGCTGTTTTTCACCTCTTGTGTTCCAGAAACTTTGCCATGTTTATTCACACCCATTTCTCACAGCAGCCCTGTATATTATTAGTATAGTATTGTTGGAAATGGCCACAATGCTGTAAGACAACTCATTCTCCACCCTGCATGAGGATCACCACAGGTGTAATCTTGTGATTTTTCAAAGAGACCTCTTTCAGAAGATCTGTCAACATTTGCTGGATGAGCACTTCCCCCCCCCCCAAACACACAGTAGCTCCTATTTATTTAACTGAAACATCGATACATTCTCCCAGTAAAGATTGAGGTACTGTCCAATGAAGTTAAAGAATAATAAAACAAATTTAAAAATATATCCACTAGCAGAATCAAAAGTCCACAATATCCAGCAGCCATAGACCTGGAAGTGATAGATTTTGAAAAGCCACAATACCGTAAGAGCTCTGTATGTTATCGAGAAGTTCATTCCATAGTCTTGCAGCAGTGCCCTGACTGCAAATCTGAGCAAATCTGCAAATCTAATTCAGAGGAGGAATATTCAGTCAGATCAGAAGGACCAGCAGCATAAGCTACCAGATCCAGGCCCAACACTGACCTGAGCATGTCATTTAGAATTCTGTTAAGCTAAAGTATCCTGAACTGGAATCTCCAGGGATGGCAGCCAGAGCTCTGTGGTCTAAACCACTGAGACTAGGGTTTGCTGATCGGAAGGTTGACGGTTCGAATCCCCGCAACTGAGTGAGCTCCCGTTGCTCGGTCCCAGCTCCAGCCAACCTAGCAGTTCAAAAGCACATCAAAGTGCAAGTAGATAAATAGGTACCGCTCCAGTGGGAAGATAAACAGCATTTCCATGTGCTGCTCTGGTTTTGTCAGAAGCGGCTTAGTAATGCTGGCCACATGACCCAGAAAAACTGTGGACAAATGTCTGCTCCCTCAGCCAGTAAAGTGAAATGAGTGCCGCAACCCCAGAGTCGTTCGCAACTGGACTTAACTGTCAGGGGTCCTTTACCTTTAAGCTAAAGTATCCTGAACTGGAATCTCCAGGGATGGCAGCCAGATTACTCTAATGAACCACCTAACTCTTTAAGAGGGGCCTCACAATGCCAATATATGCTCTCCATTTCAGGCAAAGCACCCAGAGGGACCTAACAAAAACATGAAGGACCTAACAGAAAGATGAAGGCCAGAAGACTACCTCATCCATGTTCTGCCAGCTTCCTGGAGAGGCTTATTCTGATGTAAGAGGAATACAATGCCTCAGTTGGAACAAACTGTTAACTTTAATTTCTCTGAGGTTCTGCTTGATTCTTCCTGGCCTGTGGGTTTCTGCTATTGGTCAAGACAGAACATCCTTCTTGTCACAGATAGCCTCCTCGTCTCATACATTGTGTTCCATTTCAGCTCTCGCTCATACCAATGAGCCTTGCATAGAGAAATGCCAGAGTGGATTGTGCTCTACACAGCTAGAAGGCTCCTTCCCATTCAAGAGAAACTTCAAATAAACCAAGAATTAAGAACTGATACTTTCTGAAGATTTCAGAAACACATCTATACAAAAGTTTCATATTGCATACTTGTTTTACTCTAATGAAACCAAATCTTTACATTATCTCACCCTCACCATATAATCTCAATTATGTTCAATGTTAACAGCATTTCATTTCATATCCTGGTAGAGATAATATGGCACTTTAAGAGCAACCTCAATAAATACAGTGCTAATGGAACAGTTACTTCATGACAAGCAGTGAATGAAATGCAAATATCAGGTAATTATCAGTTGTCATCTTTATGTGAAAATTGCTAACAACTATTGGAGGAGAAAAAACGTGAAGGTTCATATAGTAATTTGCAATCCTCACAAGTTTTTAGTGGGCTTTATTCTTAACTCTTTAATAGATCATGGCCATGATCAACCAGAACTAGGACTCTCTATCTCTGTGCTAGTTCAGATTCAAAAGTTCTTTTTCCCTCCATCCCACAAGGCACTTTTATACTTTTTTTAAATAAATGCATTTGTTTCAGCTTTTAGAATAATATTAGATAACAGTACAAAATATTATACAGAGGACTTGTACAATTCATATCAATATCAATTGCATATTTCATTTGTCCAGTCACGTACAAGAATAATGACATTCTGTCAAATGTCCTAGATGGTGCTGACATGGGAAAATCCTTGGTGCCAATTGTCCATTCCTAAGGTTGTCTGAGGAGGAAGCCAGGGCTCAATCCCTATTTAAGGGACAATCTGCCTTCCCTCCAGTCTCTCCATTGGCAGCAGCACCCTCCCTCCTTCTCTCCCTGTCTTCCAGTGTGCTTTGGGGTCACCATTAGGGGGTCATGTAGGAATTTCCCCCAATCCACATATTGGATCACAGATTGATTTTTTGCCTACTTCACATTGAATCTGCTTTCTTGATTTGGTCACTTTTCGCAGTTTAGATACTGGAAAAGAAATAGTTTGGTTTTGCCTGGTGATGTATTTTAGGCACCTTTCAGGTGATGGGTCAGCCTCGAGGCTCACTTCTCAGATTCTTCTGTTCAGGAGGTGGGATAAGAGCATCCTTTGATATCAAACTCGCTCATCCACCTGGGGTTCAGTGGTCCTGCCAGGTGGTGTTGAGGAAAGGCCTCCCTTCCCACCTACAGGGTGTGGTCCAGGTATCAGGGCTGGCTAGGGAGCCATGCCCTAATTCCTTAGGCAAGGGAGGGTCACTCTATGGCTATAGTTATCCAGTAAGTTAGTTCCTACCCCATGGTCATCCCCTCTGTTGATTTTAATTCAAGGTCTAAATAAAAGCAGCCCAGTTCAACCCTGGCTTATGTGTTTGCCTCTTTATTTGCCTATCGGGACACAAAAAACAACAACTGTAACTTGTGGTATAAATAAGAGAGATATAGGTTTATAAGATGGTAAATCTGGTATAGAATTTACTCCCACCTCCCTGCACATGATTGTCCATTCATATCTATTTTCCTGTATTTACAAACTCGGGAAGTCACTTGTACATTTGTGTATCCAGAGAAATGTAATCTATGAAAAGTTAATACAGAGAACTCATGTGCAGTCAGAATTCATGTATTCTACAATCTATTTCAGCTCAGTTCTAAAAGGGAAATGAGAGCCACTTGCGATTGTTTCATGCATTATGCCTTTTCCAGCAATATATTGATTTATTATTAAATGCAAATGCAAATGTGTATATGACACCTTCATATGCAAAACCTGGAGAGGCATAATATGTGATCAGCCCATAACATCTGGAACCAAAGAAATTAGGAATTGCTGAATTCATAGACTATATAAGTGATATGTTATCTGATCCTATCAATACCTACTTCCAAATACAGGATTGCAACCTTAAAATAAAATAAAAACTCAGCCAAACAATTTTCACATGTTTTGTGGTAATCGTCAAACAAAATCTAAAGGTATAGCTGCCAAGCACCCTTGCTGTTGAATATTAAAACAGTCTTTATTTGTTAATTAACACAAATAATAAAAAGAAGAAGAAAAAGAACCAGCATTAGAATAAAAGAGAGAGTCAGGAGCCTTCAATATATGCACAAGGCTATTTAATAAGCCCTACATGAATTTTGTATGAGTGGTTCTGTTTTTCTTTATACTACCTGTCATTTTTTGTTCCTAATACTCTCAATCAAGTATGACAACATGAATAATCTTTGAGAATGTTCTTAAGGTAACAACTTGCTTGATCATACAGTACATTATATTTTAGGGGCAAAACTACTTTGTTTCAGCAACTTCAGTATCAGATGCAATGTGAATTTCCTAGCTCAAATTGATCTTGCGCTTGTTTTCTTTGTTAGGGAAGTACATATGAATGATCTCAAAGGTTACTTATGAAGTACTAAAGCAAAGCCATTCATCCTTTATATTCTTAACTGCACAAGAAAAAGAAGGAAATGAGTGGTTCTCTTTTTATACAGGGCCTCACAGATGGAAACAATGCGAAGCCTATTGATTTTTTCGAGTGTCACACTATGTTTAATTAGCTGCCAAGATTTGAAATGGAAGCCATCTATTGGCACTGAACAGATTCAACTGCAGTCCTCTCAATGCCTTCAGAAGATCCCCCCCCCCCGCCCATAGTGAACATATTGCAGATAGACTTGATGTGGTGATTTGTATGTCTGTATTACTGTTTGAACAGATTATTCCTATTTCAGCAATAACAACAATTAATCAAAGGTATGGCAGGCACAGGGTGTGAAAAATAACATAAGCTATCACCAGGCAGATGGTTCAAAACTGTAACTAAACTTACTTGACTGGTGGGACAATAAGGGATTTATGTCTCTGCTTCTCAAATGGAAATGACAGCCTAAACTGGGTACTCATTGTGGGCACTCACCAGGTCAAGAAAAAAAATGCAACTCTTCACTGATGTCTAATTAAGGCTGTGATTTCCATCTGAGAAGTAGGAAACATTGTCATTTTGAGTTACCAGCCTGCAACACTATTTATTTACTATTCTCTTTATCAGCATAGAATCAAATTTACATTTGTTTGTTATCCATAGTCCGGGTAAACACTTTGTTAGCCTTGGCAAATGGATATATTGGATGGGTTGTTGCTTGGGCCTTTTATTTAAAATGGTTTCTAAAGTGAAATCAATCTATAAATGGACCATCTCTGTCACAGTATGAGGTGTGTCTACCAGCCCAGACACCTAATGTAATCATGTGCCAGGTTCTGACTGGTCTCAGAGCACACATAGGGTCAGCATTCCCCCCCCATATGATTTCTGTAAAAAATCCTGCCCAGAGGCTCTATAATAGTTGATGGACCTCCTGCTTAGAGTTTCAGGAGGAACTGAACATAAAAGACACCACATCTATGCAAAATATGTTGCATGGTCCCCTACTGCACATCATCAAGATCTGTAATTTTCATGGGAATTTGCTCTATGCTATTTTTAATGCACACAGCAGCAATGAGATGCATGCACTAACTGCCCCTACATGGTTGTTGTTTTTTTAAAGGCTCTCCCCATCCTGCCCTCACTGGCACTCTGCACTTTCCACCCCTTGTCCCGATAAGCAATGGCATCACTCTCAGCGCCGCCCAGCTAAGCTTCAACACAAGACAGGCAGCTCTCATATCAGTTGTGCTGAACATCCATGCACACAGGTCAGTTTGGTGTAGTGGTTTCATTGTTGAACTAGGACAAGGGAGACAGAGGTTCAAATCCCCATTGGACCATGACGCTCACTGGTTGACCTTGGCCTAATCTACCTCACAGGGTTGTTGTGGAGATTAAACAAGGGGTGGGGAAGAACCACTTTTGGCTTTCTGGAGAAAGAGATGGGGCACGAATGCAATAAATTTTAAAAAGAAACAATTAAACTACACATCAACTTTAATCTTGGTTTGAATTACAGGAATAACACAGTTCACAGGAGAAAGTGCAAGCCATTTATCAACCTACCAGGTTCCACTTTGCACGGACCAATTTTGCATTTTTAAGGCATCACTAGTTCTAATAAGCATGTGCAGACTGGGGGAAGAGCCTGTTCATGGAGCTTCCTCCCACCCCTTAATGCATGTTGACCATCATTATTATTTACATTTATTATCTGCCTTTTACTCAGGTCACAGCGTGGGTTGCAACAATATAAAACACAACTGTAAAAGCAGTTTGAAACAACTTAGATTCACAAAAAACAGGGTGGATCCTAAAAATACACATCTCAGGTTTGAAAGGCTAAGATAAGAGGTGCATTTGAAATGAATGACTCTTCATGAGGGATTCAGGGTCACTCCATAGTGAGTGGGCATAAGGGCGATATTCTCTTGCCATTTCTGTTTATTGTGACTCATAAGCAACATTTGCATGACAGATGTGTTCAAGTGGAGAGGAGGGGCCAAGAAAAAGCACTGTGGTGAATCAGAGTCCTACAGAGCTACATCTCACAGAAGACTTTATTTTTCTCTATCTCCAAAGTTGTCTGCTTCATATTTTTTTTCATCTCTGGTTTTAAAGTAAGTTCTCTCTGCTGGCTTCCCTCCACACAAAGAAAATGCTTCTTTTCACCTGTTTCTTCCCTCCCATCCCCAAGTGATCTGCTTTATAAAAGCATTTATTTTCTGAACTCAAGTGCGGCAAAGCACTGATTATATATACAGGATAAAACCCTAGTCATTATTTTAGGCATTCTGATGCTAATTTAATGCAGCATAATTCAAATTACATCAAATTAGTGTCAAACTGTTAAATGCTATTTGGGGCAGTTGTCTGACAAGTTTGACAATGCTTACTCATCAGTGGCTAACCAGCACTGCTTCTTTTATATTTTTGATAAAATTAGCATTAATCCACTTTGTTGTAGACACTTTTTTTCCCAGGGAGAATAAGGCAGAGATATTATAGGCCTGCTGGTTCCTGTCATTTACTGATAATGCTTTACCTTGATTGTCAAATTCCAAGTTTGAGTTTAGGAGGAATTTCAGAATTTGAGAGGACTCTTAATTAACAAGGTTTAGAGATGACATCCTGTCAGCTCCTGTCCTCGCCTAACATTTCAAACAGCCCTTTTTATATTCAGAGCAGTGAGTAACTGTCACTTAATTGAGAGAGAACAAGCGAGAGGGAATTGCCTCCTTGACAAATGGTAGCATAGAATTGCAGTACGGCATGCACAGATAATGGCTTCATCCAATGCTTTTGGAAATCATATTGTCCCACTATCCACAGATTCTAAACAGGGTTTCGAGCATTGCATTCTGGCCCTGCTGTGACCCAATTAATTAATATGGAGTCATGCTTTAATATTAATCAGGTGATAGTAAAAGAACAGAGACCATGAGGAGAAATGGGTGAGGAACAGCATATGGCAGTGAAGAAGAGATCTGTGGGGTGCCCTTGAAATGACCAGTCTCCTCACCTTCTTAGCCCAATTTTCTGTACTTTGGGGGCATGGAGTGGGTACTTCTGCATGAGTAGGCAAGCAAAATTCTTTAAACCCTTGGAGGCAGGGATTTACAGCTTTGGTGGACACAGATACATCTCTCTTTCCTGCACTTTGATCTTTTAAAAACAACTCTTTGCCACTACAAGAAAACAGTAATACAGCTCTTAATAACTTCCAGGGCCATATAGTGTCACAACGCCTCTGAAGAAGGATCCTTTCAGGTGTACAACTGTTTCTCTTCCATGGGGAAGGACCATCCCTGCCATAAATGTGACACATGCAAAGGGAGACTTATTTCCTTCTCTCCAGCTGCTATTTTTAATTTTTATTTATCACAATGAAATACCACCCATCCCAGGAGGCTCAGAACCTTAGAGGGAGTAACTATCCATTGGTGCCAATGGGAATTTTCACCCAAAGCTCCTAGCTATCCAGGAGGAGAAATTTCTGTAGAAAATCATTCACAGTTACTTTATCCTCCTCCCATAAGATCAAGCCCTCTGAATAAAGCTCGCCCATAGTTCCCATAAAACCAGAAGGCTGTGGCACCCAATAGTCACAACAGCTCCTAGAGCAATCAAGCTAGAGAAATGTGAACCTTTGATGGCACACTGCTATGTTTAGCTGCTATCATGCCTACAATTTATTCTGGCTCTGTCAGATTTAGCACAGCAGTGAAATGAAAGATAAAATATGGTGGGCTAAGACTGTAGCTCAATGGCAGTGCATCTGTGCTCAGTCACTGGCATCTCCAGATAGAGTGGGGGAAAGTTCCTGTCAGTCTGAGTAGACAATACTGAGTTTGGTGCATGAGCATCCTGTGTTGGAGAAAGGCAACACAGTGGCGTAGCGTGGGGGGTGCAGGGGGGGCCGGCCGCACCGGGCGCAACATCTGGGGGTTAGGGTTAGGGGGCGCAAATCCATGGGTTAGGGGGCGCAAATCCATGGGTTAGGGGGCGCAAATTACTTGCCTTGCCCCGGGTGCTGACAACCCACGCTACGCCACTGAGGCAACAGCATGTAATAACAGAACTGAGAACAGTGTGTAGCCTCTGCATAGCCAGCTGTTTTGCTGCCATGTTATGTGGCTACTGTGTGGGGTAAAATTAACAACAATGGAACTTCAACTGATAAATCTGCTCCACCTTCTACCACCTTCCTCTGGACATTGATGTCGAATCTTCCCATGCACTCTTTCTTTCATTAGATATTTCTCCCAAATCTAAGGGCTTTCAGTAGTTTTAGGATTCTTGTGGTAAATGCATATGAACTACTTTAGGGATTGTTTTTGTAAACACATGCACACGCACACACACGGCTTCAAAGACATTTATTCAAGGATACTTTTTAGAAACTCAGTTCTTCCTTATAGAAATAAACACAGATCCCTTACTTTTATGAACCTGATTGATATGCCTCTCACTTCAGAAATGTTCTACTTCAGCCTTGCCATTTCCCAGAAAATGGAAGTTAAAGGCTACAAAGAAAATGACAAAGGAAATGGGGTATTTTAGAAATGTGGCTATAATGCTAAGCCTTCTGTTCCTATTAAGCATACTGTCCTTGCTTTCCACTGAATTGTCATGGCTGTGCTCTTAGGGAAGAAGGCATTGTAGCTGAAAATATCTTCCTTTGTTTTTGCCTAAGCCCAACCATGTTTACAGTGCATCTGTTATGCGATGTTCTCATCTAATTAGCACGCTATTGCCTGCTGTGTTGATTTTTCTTTATTAGGTTAGGGGTGGGGAAACAAATACAAACCACATATCCACATTTTCCAGAGCTCTTTGTATTACAGATTTGGCTTTGGGTGATTGGTCATTGTCATAATGTTAAAATTCATGGACAATCTGGGTTCCAAGCTTGCAGTTTTTGACCAATAATATCAGCATGTTTAATTATTATGATCTCAATCAGGTTTTGGCTTTTAAAACCCAGTTTGTGCTAGGAAAGGGATGAAAGCTCCAGACTACAGAGCAGATGTGAAACATTAGCATGGCTGGAATTTATTCATCTTGCACACCCTACCCAGAACTATGAATACGTATGATTAAAGCAACTTCATAATGTGGGATACTGCAATCTTATTCAAGTCAATGCTTTTAGATAGATAGATGTAGATTTTATATCTATATCTATATGGAAACTTTATCTGGTGGAAGCTCTGACCCAATGCGATTCAATTAGGGTTGGGGGAGAAATTCAATTCAAGTCTCATTTGAAGCCAAATCTATTAAATTTGCACTTACTGAAACTATATGTGAAATGATACACAGCTATTCTTCAAAATTTGCACTTACTCGAATTTTGCTATGCAGCTCCTCAAGCAGACAATGTTTTTACAGTGCTTATATTAAGGGAAAGTGTACATAAAAATGACTATATTGGCTCTGGGTGCATGTCTGAATGCAGTGGTGGACTGCATAAAGGCCAATAAACTGTGTTTGAACCCTGGGGTCATGGGTCCATTTTTGGTGGGTGTTTCCTGTGTCTGAGACGAGTCACATTCTCTCTGAAGGAGCAGGTATATAGCTTGGGGAAATGGATACAGCTCTGTCTCTAGAGCCCCAAGTGTTCTCTGTGGGTGAGAGTGCCCTTGGCCCTTATTCGGAAGCTTCAACTGGTGCAGAACACAGCAAGTAGACTCCTAATGGAGGCACATGTGACACCATTGTTAAAATATGAGATTATTTCCTTCAATCCAAGTATCTTAAAAGTAACAGAAATGACACCATTGTTCAAGGTTGATATAATGACACTATATTTTTTGTGAAGTCAATTAACAGGATAAAAATATTGAAGTGCTCAGTATGAGGTCTCTCACCCAGCTTTATGGACATTGAAGTCACAAATATAAAACGTGTAAGGAACAGTTCATTGCATGTGGTTTCAGCTTATATGTGTGCCAGAGAGAGAGAGAGAGAGAGAGAGAGAGAGAGAGAGAGAGACTGGGGTGAGGAATATTGAAAAATTGGGCTCAGAAAATTGAACTATTATGCACAAAACATGGGAAACAGATTGGTTTGTTTCCATTCTAAGCCATAGCAGACCCTGTCTGCCCTCTGAGGATGCCATGAGGAGTACAATGGGGTGGAACTCCCAAAATCTTCCTGTCTCCATCCTATCCTTTGATTTGCCCTCATGCCTGCCTGTTGCCCTCACAACCTCCCTGTCTCCTACCCACCATACTTGGCTTGCTGCTTTAGCAATGGCTGTGGTTGGATGGAGAGAAATCACCCTCTGTTGGTGTGCAGAACAAAGTCCAGTAGGTGTATTTGGAGGAGTGGTCATAGGCTGGGTCAGGCACACCAGGCAGTTTCGGGTGGGAAAGGTACACTTCTGATCCCCACCATGTAGGGGAATGGATCCAGGTAAGGATATCATCAATCAAGCCCAATGACATTTTTACAGTGGTTTTGCCAGCTATTTTGCCACTGATAGCCTGAAAGTAATAATAAAAAAAAAAAAGATTGAAAAAAGGGGGGGGGGAGATCCATCTCTCTCTGATTTGCCTGGTCTCTTGTTAAATGAGTATAACTTATCTCAACTGGCTAACTCCCTCTTATTGAAACAACAACTTAGGGAGTTTTCTACTAGGGGTTTGCATTGAACCAAAAATGTGGTCTGGACCACAGTACAATGCTTTGGAAAACAGCTTGCTTAGCACTTAGCACTTCATAGACTGGTAAATTCAGCTCAGGGTCTCATCAAGCCCACTTTGTGGGTTCCACCCCACTTTCTACTGCAAAGTTAAAAAAAATCCCCTCCTTTTATATAGACAGATGAAAATTGTATGTATAATAGTCCCTTCAAGCTGAATAAAGCTTCTCAAATTGCAGGAAAGTAGATCCAGAAGGTTTCTGGTGTGTATGGGGGGGGGGAGGGTACCTTAAAGTTTTTTTTTTGGTTTTTTTTAAGGAAATGTCCAACTTCTTTTCTTTTTTTTAAGCAGAATCAGGTGACACTTTTGCCTGTCGCCTATACTGAGAAGATTTTCATAAGGGTAGCTGCAGTTGTTTTTCCACAGAAACAACCAACCTTGCAGTGGGGGGAAATGAATCTCTTAATCTCCCCTAGTGTTCTGCGGGCAATTGGTCTGAGAATTATAGATATGCTAGAGATGCCCTGGGGAAGAAGTCTGCTAAGTTGCAGAAAACAGGGCCTTTGTTCTAGGAACCTGAAAATTTGGTGGTTTTTGGAGGGGAGAGGGATGAAAAGGATTTTGCTTTTTAGGTAAAACCATTTCCTCTGGTTGCAACCTGCAAGTTGCAACCTCTCTGTCACATCTACCACCAGTCGTTCAGGGTAGTGTTTGCATTCCTTTTACTTATATGCTAAGTTTAGAGGCATTAGTTTCACTTTTAGGACGGTTTTCTTTCTTATTTTGACATCTTGATTATCAAGGTGCCACAAATAGCTTCAGCCCCCTGCCCTTTGACTTGTATGTAATGCCTTGCCTGGCTCCTGCTTCACATCAGACAATCCCAAATTCCATCAAAAAAACCACACCAGCTAAGGATTTGGGATTCAGGATCTGTTCATATTTGATACACATCTATTTTACATTATTTTGACATTTTGAAGCCTGCTGTGTTGGTGGAATGATTTCCCTTAGGTGAAATAATATGTATCTGGTTAATTCCAGGAGCTCATTGGAAATTCTTTCCCCATCTACTTTGCTTGCGCTTTCACTTACAAACTGCAGTCTCCATTTCTACTTATTTGCATAATAAAGAACTGCAGGTAGCTTTACTGCATGGATAAAATATGTAAGAAACACATAAAATGGCTATTGCCATTAAGCTTTCATGAATAGAGATTCCACATGAAGAAGATATTTCCATCAATTGGGGGGGGGGGGAGAATTAGGGAAATTAAAGCTTACCATTGACCCCTACAACTGATTACTGCCGCTAGCAGCATCCACTATCATCAAATACATATTGTACATGATGGACGCTAGCACACAATACACAGCAGCAACACTTTCTATGAGGTAGGGATGAAAGAGAGGTTAGTTTGGTCATCATTTTAAAGTGAACTGACATGATTCACATGTCCCAGATTAATACATGGGTTGGAACATACTTATCTTTTAGATATACTGTGGTGGAATACAACAATGTGCTCTAAATGGGGTTGCCCTTGGAGCTAACTTGGAAGCTGCAGTTAGGGCAAAATGCAGCAGCTCGACAGCTCACTGTGTTGGAAATCGCATTATGTTACATTGTTGCTGAAAGAATTGTTGTTGTTGTTTAGTCGTTTAGTTGTGTCCGACTCTTCGTGACCGCATGGACCAGAGCATGCCAGGCCCTCCTGTCTTCCACTGTCTCCTGCAGTTTGGTCAGACTCATGTTGGTAGCTTTGAGAACACTGTCCAACCATCTCATCCTCTGTCGTCCCCTTCTCCTTGTGCCCTCAATCTTTCCCAACATCAGGGTCTTTTCCAGGGAGTCTTCTCTTCTCATGAGGTGGCCAAAGTATTGGAGCCTCAGCTTCACGATCTGTCCTTCCAGTGAGCACTCAGGGCTGATTTCCTTCAGAATGGAGACGTTCATATATATAGATGGTACATGACCCCAGTTAAACTCGCCAAAATATACCATTCGTCTGATAATAAATGTTGGAAATGTAAAGAAAATGAAGGAACATTCTTTCACCTCTGGTGGACATGCCCTAGGGTGAAGGTCTTCTGGGAAATGATATATAATGAGCTGAAAAAGGTATTTAAATATACCTTCACTAAGAAACCAGAAGCCTTCCTTCTGGGTATTGTCGACCAGAAGGTGTTAAAGAAGGACCGAACATTCTTTATGTATGCAACAACGGCAGCAAGGATACTCATCGCAAAAAACTGGAAAACTCAAGATCTACCCACACTGGAAGAGTGGCAGATGCAGCTGATGGACTATATGCAACTGGCTGAGATGACTGGCAGAATCCGTGATCTGGGAGAAGAGAAGATGGAGGAAGACTGGAAGAAATTCAAGATGTATCTACAAAAACATTGTGATTTAGAGGAATGTTAATAAGGATGCTTGGTTATAAAAAACTGGCCACCACTAAATTAGATTTAAATTTGATGATAAGTGAGACTAAAGAAAATATAAAATTTTTTGGAAGAAGTGTTAGATTATATTTGAATGAGTGGACATGAGATTGTAAACAAGTTGATAATTTGTCTGGAAAAAACTTTTAACGATGTAAATGGGAGCGGGAGATGTGAGGGAGTCCAAAGAAGTGATGAAATTATGTTTGTGACAGAAGTAAGACTGTTTATTATTTGTGCATTGATATTTAAAAACTTTAATAAATATTTATTTAAAAAAAAAAAACAGAATGGAGACGTTTGATCTTCTTGCAGTCCATGGGACTCTCAAGAGTCTCCTCCAGCACCATAATTCAAAAGCATCAATTCTTTGGCGATCAGCCTTCTTTATGGTCCAGCTCTCATTTCCATACATCACTACTGAGAAAACCATAGCTTTAACTATATGGACCTTTGTCGGCAAGATGATGTCTCTGCTGCCAATTAGCTAATGGGCTAGGTGTGCAAAGCCCTATTCATCTTGGGACTAGGATACCTCAAATATCACCCCATCCCCTGCATAGCCAACCAATCACTGTGTTCTGCAAGAGAGGACATCTTTCAAATACCATCCTATCAGGAGGTACTTTCCACCCAGTGTTGTTGAATTTACCCTTTGGAAGTCCCTCCCACTGCAATTGAGAAAAGTGTCTTCTCTGTTGTCTTTTTGGCACCTGCTAAACACGTTCCTATTTCAACAAGCCTTCTAAAAACTTTACCCCAGTTAGCATCTGCCTTGGATAAAAAATAAGGATGGGCTTGAAAGATAAACAAGGTTCTGGGAGGGGTACGTTTTAGTGAGAGGAGAAGAAAGCCCTAGTATCTTGATTTCATAAACATCCAATTCATGGCTACTATTTTGGGTTGGTTGTTCTCTTTTCATTGTTTGCATTCTGAATACTGCATCTGGCAGGGCTATTGTAGGCAACGTGTGTTCTTCCAAGCTAAAGCATCTGCTACTGGGATTGTTTTTATATTGCCTTTATTGGCTATTTCTAAAATTGTAGCAATTGTTGATTTGAATGTGGAATAATGGCCAATAAAGTTTCAGAAGTTCCAGGTTTCTGATTCAATACAATCATCTAATCTCTTTCTGAGCTCCTCAATATCAATAGACTACTAAGCTTCATGAATTTGCATTTAATTGAGTTTAATCTCATATATTAATATCTTCCTTATAGCACAATGAAAAGAAGGACTTTTATGCTGCAAGAAGGCATGTTCTACTTAATCCTACTTTAAGCTACATAATGCAAGTAAGTATGTTTGCTTTTCTTTCTAAGCAAATTGACTGTTCTGTTGGTTGAAAAAAGATGCCAGTTACTGTGGGGGTTTTCCCCCTGAATTTGCCTTAGTGCTCATTTATACATTGTCAGTCTGATCCAGTTTAGGCCATAAGGAATCTGCTCCTATATTTGTATCTGTATGATAAGACATTCAGCTTTCCGATCCCATCAGCAACAGACTGGTGCTACATACACATAGCCCTGATCAAACCATGTACAATGGTGTTAGTTTTCTATTCATGGGGCTGGATTCAGTTTGCAAATACAATGCTATTTCTATCGTGTTCAGCTGTATGTGTGAACATGGGAAGGAGGCTAGGCCTCGGAGAATGCATGGCATGGGTAAGTCCAGTGTTATGCTTCTGCTCTCCCCTCTCAATTCCATACATCCATAGAAAACCTCTTAAAAGGCTTTATGAGAGCTATGGATCAGATCTCAAAGTTAAAATAGTTAATTAACAAAGAGAGAAGGATATTTACACAGGAGTGGATGGAGATTAGCAGAGAACTGAGTGCCTTTCAATTCTTTTTCTCGTTTTATGAAACACTGCATGTACCTGTGCCAGTGTGCTTTGAATGGCAGCTGTGAACATTTTAATTTAAACCACTGATGAAGCAGGAGTATGAAGTGGAGGCTGTGATTTCATTTTGGTTCAGTGTACTCTTTCCAACGTCTTTTATTGATGCTTGTGAGGTCTTTATTAAACTTCAACAACTACTTTAAAAAGCTCTTTCCGCTTTCCAGAGAAAAGTTAATATTTTATACAACCGCTATATTTTGTTCTTTGATATGTGGGTATGAGGCTGCTTAATGGCCTTGTTTAATATCAAAACACTCTTTGTTCCAATTTCTGAAAATAACACTAAAAGTATGAACATGTGGGGAATGCTGCATGGTGGCCCTGATTGAAAGTAGTTCACTGAGCCCAAAGGAGCTTCAGACTTGTTTTTGAATAGCACTCCCCCAACACCCCCATTTCCAGATGACAAACTGCCCTTCAAAGTGAGTGGATACAGCACAGTGGCAGCTATTCAAAGAAAGAAAAAAAATGCAAAAATTGAATTCCATTGGGCTAACACAAGCCTCTTGTGGGAGCCTAACCTGTTCTTTCAATCCCAGCCAACGTTCATAACAACCAAGCACCATTTCAAATAGCTGAAAGTAAATTGCCTTTTTATTTTATTTTTTATTTAGCAAGCCTTTGGGTAGATCCAGATAGCATTTGGACAGAATCAAAGAAGGAAGCTTCACTGATGCCTAGGAAATTGAGGTGGTACTACAGAAACCTCCCAAAGAGCAGGAAACTACAAAAAGGAAGCAGTTGGAGGGAATAATCATGGCTTCAGTTGTCTTTATACTGATGCATGGAGTATGGGAAAGAAGCAAGACAAATTTGAGTTCTTAATACAGGATGGCAAATATGATCTAACACGGAATTACTGAAACCTGGTTGGGATGAGACTCATGGCTAGAACGTAGGAATTGAGGATATAGCCTGTTTAAAAGGAATAGGCCAAACAGGAAGGGAGGAGGAATAGTATTATATGTAAGAGAGGTGTACAATTGTGAAGAGAGCCATGACCTGGAGCATGGAAGACAGTTTGAGAGTATATGGGTAAAAATTGTAGGAGAGGGAAACAACAGTGATTTTACAATATGGATGGGAGTTTCTTAAAGGTGAAATATTGAAGGCCCAAATGCAGACATTTCCAGATAGAAAGAAAAGTAGGAGGCATCTAAAAAATCAAGTGTGACTGCATAAGGAGCCTGCAGATTGGCTGAGATTTAAAAAGGGCATATGTAAAAAGTGATCTATTTATGTTATTAATTTAAAAAATAAAAAAGAATGGTCATGAATCCAGCCAAAGTTAATGATAAGTCCTTTAGATTTGAGTTGGAAGAGGCTGAATCAATAGGGCTAATACTTTTATTCTACACTGTCCATGAAATACAGTCAAAATACCTAGTGAATCTATGCAGTTAACAATTTTTAAATAACCTTTGGAGGCTTGGATGAGATTTCCAGACCTATTGACATTAGCTACAAAACTCTGTATTTTTGACTGGCTTCAGAAAAACTCCTGAGGCAAAATTCTTTGAAAACAGAAGCACACTTGGAGTGCTTAACCTACTGGTGACCTGTTGTCAAAATGTTTACAGAACTATTTTTGGATGTATGGATGATTTGTAGTATATTTGTTTGTTGAGCTGTTGGTATTACCTGGGGAAAAAAGGAATTCAGATCAAGATGACATTTAATATTATTTGCTTATTTAAAATATTTATCCCATCATTCTGCTTTTAGCTCCCAAGGCAGCTTACAACGAGTAACAATAAAATGTGTGATAACAATTTTATAGGTACAGATAAAACCAAAATGACAGTAGCATCAAGGATGGCAGCAATCTCTGAAGCACAGTAGCAAGATCACATAACAGCTACCTTAAAATAAAAACTTTTAAAATAGCAGCAGCAGAACATACAGTATAAAAAATGATGCCCATGAGGAAAAATGGCCAGGGGAAAGGGTTCGTTTTCAGTGGGGTGAAGCCTGCAAGGTGAACAGCTTTAAAGGAGGATTGGGCAAATTCATGGATAAGCCTCTCCATGGCCATTAGCAATGATGGCAAGGTTCTTGCTCCATGGTTTAGAAGCAGTGATGCTTTTGAATACTTGTTGCTGGAAACCACAGGGCATGAGCCTTGTCTGAGGGTTTCCCACCGGCATCTGTTTGGTGTGGGATATTTATAATGCTGTCAAACCAACAATGCATGGTTGCTAGATAGGCACATGAAGGGAGCTGATGTTTTCCTGTAAGATTGCTAGAGAGAATTCTGAGAGACATTCCCTGACAGGTTCTATATAATCTCCTCACCTGGCTGGGTGCTGGCTTCTCTTCACTCTTACCTCTTCATCTCATCACCAAGCTAGAAATGTGAGAACAATCTGCTATGTCTGAGTTTCAATGCTCAGACTCCATTTTAAGCTAGACTTAAGCAGGTCTGGGTAACTGAATTGCCATTTTAAGCCTGCCTAAACAAAGCTGCTGCATCTGTTGCTCTTCAACAAAAATTCTGAGTGAGTAATTGTTATTTTTATATTTTATATGACTTTTTGTGTGATTATTGTTTTAAGGGGGAGAAAACGGGAAATACCAGGAGAATACAGTCTGCCTTAAAGCATCCTAGATTTCTTAAACTAAAAGGCTAAAACTAGCCTATCCAAGCTTCTCTTTTAAGCTACAAAGGGATGCACTCTGCTGGACTCACAAACATGAGGAAAGAAGGATAATATCAAATAAATATATCATCTCCTAGCATCTATAAACATCCCTACACTTGGCCACTGTAAGAAGAGGATGCTGGAGTATTCTTAGGCTCTTAGGCTGGAAAAGATTGTGAGGGTGCAGGAAGAAGGCAACTTAGGATGGTTCCTTTCACTGAACCTCTTGCTCTAAACTATTGTAATATTGTCTACACTGGCTCTCTAGAATTCCTGACAGGGTTCTCTCCCAGCCCTACTAAAAGATACGAGGGGTTGAATGTGGGACCTTCTGCATGCAAATAAGATGCTCTACAACTGAGCTACAGACCTTCCTCAGTGCATGTTCTGTCTTGCACAGTTGGGAGTGAGAGGCAGGAATGAGTCTTATGAAAGCCAGGTTTTTGCCTGGGCAACCTGATGGAAAGAGTGGAGACAGAAACTAAAAATGTGGCTACAAAACATTTCTGAGTGCGCTTTAAAATTATCCTTACTTTGCATACAAATCATGGAAAAGCAATTCCTTAGCTCGTCTGACCATGCTTGGGGAAGCTCCCTGACCCCAATGTGTAAAAGGGAAAGTCAATGTGGTACCTTTGAGATGCTGTTGGATTACAACTCCCATAATTCCTGACCACTGATTGTGTTGGCTGGGTTTGAGTTGTAGTCCAACAACACCTGGAAAGGGCTATGTTAGCTAACCATGCTTTATATTCTTCCCAGCCCATATAACTTGTAGACTCACCTTAATTTTATATCAGGTTGCAAAAGATTTTCACTCTATTACAAAACATTATCCTCCCAGATAAATTAATCCTTCACACACACAAAGCATGGTGTTTTTACAAATTAGCTTTTGCCTGTGACTTTTATGAAGATATAATCCTGATTGTCTCCTGTTCCTTATAGCACTGCAATGAATATTCTAATTCACCGTGCCCTTCTAAGAGTATGAATGTTGTTGTTTTATTCAAATGACTGTCATCCTCTTGTGTGAGGGGAAGACATCCTGTAGCTGATTAGAATCACTCTGTACTAGTGTATGTTGCCATTTCAGTCATTTTAATACCTAAAATTTAAATATTTATGAGTCTCTGTAATTAATCACCAAATTACCCATGTAAATTCATTGTTATATAATTAACAATATAGTACAAATATTCCTCCACTTGTAGACACTGAGCTAGACATCTGAGCTGGCAGGAAAGATCAAGTGGGGGGGGGGGTTGATTCATCATTCATTGATGTGTGTTACCGGTACATATCTTGCCCAGATGTGAAGTTGGCACAATCTAAAGTAAGACTGCATGTGGAATGGCTGTTTTATTTTACTTTATTGGTTTGCCAGTGGGCTAAGAACAAATGTAGGCTGGCAATGTCAGGAGATTCAGTATCTGGGCTTTAGTTATTTTAACATTGTTAATGCTGAGAGAGAAATATTGAGGCTTGCATTTACACCATGCATTTAAAGCTCAGGACACCCCCCCCCCTAAAATCTTGGGGACTGTAGTTTGTTAAGAGTTCACCAGTATTGGTGCCTACAGTCACAGTAGATGTTTTACCCCCACTGGCACATTCTTTCATTGTTTCTCAAAGCAGGTGGATGCCAACAAGGTTGCCCAGCTGCTGGCATTCACCTCCTAGTATGTGATTAAGATATTTCAAAGACCAAAGTTAAGGTGAGCATGCTTACAACTTGGCCAAGTCTAAGCAGCATGCTTTCTTGAACAGGCTGAATGGCTTCTCTTTGACAAAGCTGGAAGTGAGCACTGTACGCAAAGCAAATTTGTATTCTGCACCAGGCGGGGATGAGTTTCAGCAATGTCACTGTCAATTTCTGGTAGGACTCACCACAGCAGACTTTCAGAAGCTGCTTTTCAATGCCAAGTCTCAATTGTAGTATACCATAAAGTCATGAATATTGACAGTCTTCTCCCCAATCAACAACCCAAGTCAAGCCCTACATATGTGGGGTTCGTAAGGAGGGTTTCCAGGCAAGCTAGAACATCTCTCTGGTTTCTAACATCTTTGAAGTATCACCTACGGCAGAAAATTTTCCAGATAAAGTAAGGATGAAAAAAAAGTGGATTCCCTATTAAGAATCCTGTCAATCTAAGAATTCTGTCAATCCATAAAAAGTTGAGATGCCAATCAGATACTAATTACTGTCTCATTATCACTGAAAATAAAAAGTATTTTGAAATAAAGGTCCATTTTAGGATAATGAGGATGCAAGACTATAAAGATTGTATGTTGTATGTGTATTGTAGGATTTTATTTTCAGAGTTCTTTTAACTGCTTTTTATAAATCTCAAAATAACTAAAGATATACATTACCCTGTGTAATAATTACATGTCTCCCAAAACATAGTGGGAAGGGCTAAAATGTCTCTTCCCTCCCTCCCCTGCACCAGGGATGCCATTTGGGTATTTATTAAGATACAACGTTGTGGACCAGAGTCATAGGATAATAAATCCTTGCAATGTACACAAGTGCATGTCCTCAGGCAGAGAAGGGAGCTCATGGTGGTGAATCCATTTGCATCCAATTACTAAGCGTATTTTTTCCCAATGTATAGAAGCCAGGATAATCTGCAAATATATTTGGGATTTGGAATTGAATGCAGAATTCAATTATCTATGCCTTCTGAACCATTAAAATAACAGGTGAAGATGCTTTTGTCAGTCACTGGAACTGTTACTTTGCAAAGCATTTGGTCGGCATTTTCATCAGCATGTCTGTTGCAATTTGTTTGTCAAAGTCACTGAAAGGAATGCTGTTCTTAATGCTTTCCCTAACAATTAGTGCATTCTTCATGGGTTGTGCTGTGCAGCATCGGTAGTTAGGAAGCACCTTTTGTTCTATATCTTCAGTTGGTTATATCTAACAAGGAGCCCCCCCCCTATTATTTACAATACACAAAAAAGGATGTGTAACGAGGGCTATGCAGGAGTAGAACCCCTCAGACAAAAATTGCTAGCTTCTGTTTACATTGGTGCCTATGGGAGCTTTTCCCTCAATTTAAATACAAGTGTCAGGTGGTGTGGTGTGTGTCAGAATCACACATGCCGCTGCTGCCTCTGTTACCCTCTTCCTCCACCTCTGCCACCACCTGAGCCGACTGGAACCAGCCCAGGGAAGCCCTGACACACTGAAGGCAGCATGGGGGAGCTGGTGGTAGCAAGAGGGGCCTGCTCTTCCTAGGTGGTGGCTGCAGGCAACAGGCCCAGGAGATGGTGAGCGATGTGTCCCTTGGGGGCCCAGATCTGCTATCCCTCCCAGCTTTCCCCAGCTTGCCTCCTGAGGCACTCATGGGTGGGCCATACCCTCCAACATTTCTCCAATGAAAATAGGAATGCCCTATGCGGGTGGCGCTGTGGTCTAAACCACAGAGCTTAGGGCTTGCCGATCAGAAGGTCGGTGGTTCGAATCCCCGCGATGGGGTGAGCTCCCGTTGTTTGGTCCCAGCTCCTGCCAACCTAGCAGTTCAAAAGCACATCAAAGTACAAGTAGATAAATAGGTACCACTCTGGGAGGAAGGTAAACGGCCTTTCAGGGCACTGCTCTGGTTCGCCAGAAGCGGCTTAGTTATGCTGGCCACGTGACCCGAAAGCTGTCTGCAGACAAAAGCCGGCTCCCTCGGCCAGTAAAGTGAGATGAGCGCCACAACCCCAGAGTCATCCATGACTGTCAGGGGTCCCTTTACCTTCACCTTTACCATACCAACAGGGCTTTTTTCTTTTTTTTAAAAAAAAATAATATTTATTACTTTTAAACCTTACAATAAAGAAGAAGAAAAAAGGGAAAAAAGAAGCAGCAAAAGAAAGAAAGAAAACAATACGATACAATATATAAACAGTACACAACGCAACATTAACACATTAGACTAAACAAAACAAAGCAAAAACAATTTAAAAACATACATCATACCATTTCAATGCCTTATCTTTCATTCCCTTGTTTCATCGACCCCCTCTCACCTCCCTTTTTGTATTCCACTTCTATTAATTGTTTCAGCAATTCCTTTCCATCTTTCTATATTTTCTGTCATATAATTATCTTAACTTATTTTAACCTTATTTTCCATTAATACTATAATACTTATTTATGCTTAACTCCTTATAACATTTCTACTAAAGCCTTATAATTTCATTCCAACATTTTTCTGACACTCATTAATTTTACAGTATTTCTATAAATAAACTTTAAACTTTTTCCAATCTTCTTCCACCGTCTCTTCTCCCTGGTCTCGGATTCTGCCAGTCATTTCCGTCAATTCCATATAGTTCATCAACCTGGTGATCTTCTGTCCGAGGCTCTTAACTCTTTTCCAAGTCCCTTCTGCAGGTCTTCTTCATATTTATACATGCACTTTACTTTGTCTTCTGCTGATCTTGTTCTTAATTTCCTTCCTTTGATGCTGAAGAGTAGATCTCGGGGAAGCTCCAACCTAGCAATGTTTTTATTCCTTCTCGACAGGTCAGCCAAATCTCCATAATTAAAACTAAAATCCAAAAGATATTTCAGGACGTGTTTCAAAATCCCTCCAAATCTGAAAGTCCCCACAACTCCAATCTCCTCCTGACCCAGGTCCAGGTCCCAAAGGTCAGTAAATCCCTGCATGAGGTGATCTATCCAACTTTCCTTCTCCAGTCCAAGCAGGGCTCCAATCCTCAAAATCTGACCTTCTCTGAATTCAATCATAAAAGGCAACAACTTATAGTCATCAAATTGCCTCTGTAAGGCTGGGGCTCTCTCCCTCTCCACCCGTATTACTTTAGCTTCAACAACAACAACTTTCTCCCTCGCCTTCTCCACAGCCTGCCACGCCAAAGTAGATTCCTGCATCGATTCCTGAACGGCTTCTGTATAGATGTTCACTCTTTGTCCCAAATTAGTCACTTTTTGTCCCAAGTTATCAATTTTGATAGTCATCAAATCCGTCTTCTTGTGGAGCTGTTCCAATGAATCACTTATCTTACATAATGCAATCACTATGGCTTCTCCTGTCGACATTCTTAACCTATCCAAGGTCAATGTGCTGGTCCCGGGGGAAGGTACCGTGGGTGTAAGCAGAGTCCACACGAAGAGGGGCGAGGTCCAAGACGGGGAGCCGGGCGGGGAACAGGTACGCTGGAACAGGAGGCCGAGCTGGGAACTGGAACACCGGATAGTCAGGAACAGGAGGCCAAGCAGGGATCAGGAACACAGGAAGGTCCAAAGCCAACAACGACGTTGCTCCCGCAACCTGGGGCCAGGCTGACTGGGCTTTTATCCTCTTCTAAGGCCGGGGGCGGTCCCGGCCCCCAGGAGCCCCGCCTCCTCTGGCCTTAAGGCGAGCACTCCTCCTGGGGGCAACCAGTTCCCTTCGCCTCTCTGCCCTAAGCCTCTGCAGATCAGGAGAGGCCGAAGGGTTACTGGGCCCTGGAGGAGGCTCACCTGTGGCCACTGAGTCGTCAAGCCCCTCTGGGGCCAGAAGGGCTTCACCTGGGGCCAGCTCCTGATGCTCTGTCACAGGTGCAGGCTCTTCAGCATCTAGGCCTTGCCCCAGTTCAGCCGGCCCTGGAGGCGGGGACTCCTGTGCAGGCTGGGATTCCTCTGGTTCATCCTCTGAATCGGAATCCCAGGCCATCACACCATCCCCCCTCCCAGGCCCCCCCCTCAACCGAGGGTCCGGACCCGGCTTGCCGGGGTACGTCGCATGGAACTCTCGGAGGCAGGCAGGTGCGTGGACGTTGGCCGCTGGTTCCCAGGAACGGTCCTCCGGTCCATACCCCTTCCAGTCAATGAGATACTGCAGCTTTCCCCTGCGGTATCGGGAGTCCAGGATGCGTTCCACCTCATACTCAGGCTCTCCCTGAACCAACACTGGCTGCGGACGGGGACGGTTCGGGTGGAACTCGTCGGGTGGGGCCACCGGACTCAGCAGGGACCTGTGGAAGACCGGGTGAACCTTCAGGGTTGCGGGTAACCGGAGACGGAATGCTACAGGAGAGACTTGGTCCACGATAGGGAACGGGCCGGTGAAGCGGGCGTCCAACTTCCGCGAAGGTCGAGAGGGGTGGAGGTGGCGAGTGGAGAGCCAAACCAGGTCACCGACGTGAAGTTCCGGCCCCACCTGGCGGTGGCGGTCGGCCTGGGCTTTGTACGCTTCCTTGGCCTGGTGCAGTTGCTCCACCAAAAGCTGTTGCTGGGACTGGAGCTCTTGAAGCCACTCCGTCACCGCCGGGACCGCGGATGCCGGCAGCACATCTGGAAACAGCCGTGGATGATAACCGTAACTGGCCTGGAACGGGGTCTGCTGGGTGGACGCATTCACCGCGTTGTTGTAGGCGAACTCCGCCAATGCCAGGTGGTCGACCCAGTCATCCTGCTGGTAGCTGCAGTAACACCGGAGGTACTGCTCCAGCACCGCGTTCGCCCGTTCCGTCTGGCCATCGGTCTGTGGGTGGTAGGCTGACGAGAGGCAGACCTCTGTCCCGAGGGTCTGGTGTAATGCTCGCCAGAACCGGGATGTGAACTGAACGCCCCGGTCGGACACCACGCGCTCTGGTAGGCCATGCAGGCGGAAGACATGCTGAAGGTACAGCTGAGCGGTTTCCTTGGCTGTGGGTACAGATGGGCAGGGGGTGCAGTGCACCATCTTGGTGAAATGGTCGGAGAACACTAGAAGGCAGGTACAGCCACGAGACGGGGGTAAGTCCACTACAAAGTCCAACGAAACCGTGTGCCAAGGGCACGGTGGAACTGGCAATGGCTGAAGTAGGCCGGGGGGTCGCCCGGTAGGACCCTTGGCGCGCCGGCAGACATCACAACCAGCAACGTAGCGAGCCACGTCGGCCTTCAGGCGGGGCCACCAAAACTCACGACTGACCAGATGGGTGGTCCGATACCGTCCAAAGTGCCCCGCTGCCGGCCATCCGGAGAACCTCCAGCCGCAGTGGCCCTGGCGGGATGTACAGACGGCCGTGGTGCAGCAGAAGGCCCTGATGCAGGACCAGCCCCGGACACTGTGGGCTGGATCCTTCAGCCAGCTCCCGGAGTCGTTCCTGGGCCCAAGCGTCGACCCGCTGCTGTTCCCGCACCCGAGCCTGCAGTGGTTCCGCCTCCTGGGTGGCCAGGAACGCAGCTGGAGGTAGGATCGTGGTGGGTTCTGCTTGCTGTACCGTGTCTGCGTTGTCTTCAGGTTTCCGGGACAGGGCATCTGCCTTCTGGTTCTGAGAGCTAGAGATATAGCGGATCCGGAACTGGAACCGGGAAAAGAACAACGCCCACCGGATCTGTCTTTGGTTCAGCTTGCGGGTGGTCTGGAGGTACTCCAGATTCCGGTGGTCGGTTCTCACCTCCACCGGATGTCGTGCCCCCTCAAGATGGTGGCGCCAGACCTCAAAGGCCACCTTGATGGCCAGTAGTTCCCGCTCCCACACAGTATAGTTACGCTCCGCTGGTAGGAGCTGGCGGGAATAGAAGGCACAGGGCAAGAGTGGCGCTTCAGGTCCATTCTGTTGAGACAAGACGGCACCGAGAGCCGTACTGGAGGCGTCGGTCTCCACCACAAAGGGTCGAGAGGGGTCAGGATGTTGTAAGATCGGCGCCCTCTGGAAACAGGCCTTCAACCCCTGGAACGCCTCCTCTGCCTCCTCGTCCCAGGAAAACGGCGTCTTTGGGCGCAGTAGCCGGGTCAACGGGGTGGTGCGATGAGCATAATCTGCAATGAAGGTCCGGTAGTAGTTGGCGAACCCCAGGAAACGCTGTAGGTCCTTGTGGTTCCGGGGTGCCGCCCATTCTCGAACCGCTGCCACCTTCCCAGGGTCCATCTGCACCCCATCTGGAGAGAGCCGGTGACCAAGGAAGTCCACAGTCCGCTGATGGAACTCGCACTTGCTGAGCTTTGCGTACAAACGGTGCTCACGCAAGCGCTGCAGCACGGTCCGGACATGTCCCTCATGGCGAGCCGGGTCACGGGAGTAAACCAGTATGTCATCCAAGTACACCACCACGTACTTGTCTAACAGATCCTGGAACACGTGGTTGATGTAGCGTTGGAACACAGCAGGCGCGTTGCATAAACCAAAAGGCATAACCAAGTATTCGAACTGCCCGTACCGGGTCCCAAACGCTGTCTTCCACTCATCCCCGGCTCGGATCCGAATCAAGTTGTAGGCCCCCCGGAGGTCCAGCTTGGTGAACACCTGTGCCCCTTGCACCCGCTCCAGCAACTCCGAAATAAGGGGCAAGGGGTACCGGTCTGGGATGGTGATTTTGTTCAGGGCTCGGTAATCATGGCAAGGACGGAGTTCCCCACATTTCTTCTTAACAAAGAGCACTGGTGCCGCAGTAGGCGAGGTGGAAGGCCTAATGAACCCACGCTCCAGGTTCTTGCGCAAGAAGTCCTGCAAAGCCTCGCGCTCTGGCTCTGTTAGAGAGTATAAGCGACTCACCGGTAGGGGCGCTCCGGGCTGAAGGTCTATGCCGCAGTCAAAAGACCGATGCGGCGGCAGCTGGTCTGCCCCCCGTTCCTCGAACACGTCTTGGTAGTCCCGGTACACGGCTGGGAGCGTGGGTGCTGCCTCCTCCGTGGGTGCGGCCGCTAGCATCTGCGACTGAGCATGGGAACATGGATCTGGGAAGTGTACGGTCCGTTTGACCCAGTCAATCTGAACGTTGTGAGCCTCTAGCCAGTCCATTCCGAGCACCAGGGGGAACTGGGGCATGGAGGCAATGTCCAAGGTTCGCACCTCCCGGTGCTGCTGGAGACACAGGACCAAGGGCTGGGTCTCCCGAGTGACGGCACCCGAACGCAGGAGCCGTCCGTCAATTGCCTCCACCTGTACCGGTTCTGGCTTGTTCTGAAGTGGCACCTGATGATGAGCGGCAAAGGCAGCGTCCATATAGGAGCGGGTTGCCCCCGAATCTACCAAAGCGTGGGTAAGAATCCAGGGCCCACCTGGAGGGTAGAGACGCACCGGTACCATGAGATGTCGCAATTCTACTGGTGAGGGCCCTTCTTGCATGGTTTGGGACCCCACGTTGCTAGGGCCTTCGGCTACCGAGGTTGGCGGTTTCCCTGCGACTGGTAGCTTCTCGGGACAGGAACGGGCGTAATGTCCACCCCCACCGCAGTAAAGGCACAGGTTCCCCTCCCGACGCCGCGACTTCTCCGAGGGGGAGAGCCGAGGTCGCGCAGCCCCGAGCGGCGTTGGCTCGACTGGCAACTCGGCTGTGGGCGTGGACCTGCTGGGAAGGACTGGCGCCAGGAGTCGGGAGTGCTGGCGGTCCCGGGTCTGGCGACGGTCCTCCAACCGATCATCTATCTGCAGGCTCCGCTGAATGAGGGTATCCAGTGTGGTGGGACGATCCATCATGGCCAACTGGTCTAGTATCTCGTCCGACAGTCCCTCAAGATACTGGTCCCGTAGTGCAGAGTCATTCCAAGACAAGTCTTGTGCCAACAGCCGAAATTCTGTGGCGTAGGCGGCGGCTGTGGACTTGTCCTGTCTCAACCGACGAATCGCCCGATTGGCTTGGCTCTCCTTCAGTGGGTTACCAAACGCAGTCTCTAAGTGGTTACAAAACCCCACATAGTCCGTTAGCAAAGGAGAGTCTTGCCGGAGCAGTGGCAAAGCCCACTTGGCCGCCTGGTCCTTTAACAAACTGATTAAAAAATGCACCTTGGTGCGGTCGTCAGGGAAGTTCCGGGCTCGCCCCTGAATGTACAACTTGGCCTGGGCGAGGAACATGGGAAAACTGGCCTGGGTCCCATCAAATTTCTCTGGCAAGGCCACTGGGTACTTGCCTGGAGCTAGGGCGTCGGCCCCAGGATCTGGAAAGGCTTCCAACCGCTGCTGAAGCGCCGCAACCACATCGCTTAGCTGCTGAACGGTGTGGGTCAAGGCCTGGTTTTCCTGGGCCAATGCCACCAGCGCAGCCGCCTGGTCAGCCATGGCCTCTGGCTTTTCCCGAACGCACCCCAACTGTGCTGGACCCGGGGGAAAGGTACCGTGAGCGTAGTCTGAGTCCACACAAAGAGGGGCGAGGTCCGAGGCGGAGAGCCGGGCGGGGAACAGGAACGCTGGAACAGGAGGCCGAGCAGGGAACAGGAACACCGGATGGTCAGGAACAGGAGGCCGAGCAGGGAACAGGAGCACCGGATGGTCAGGAACAGGAGGCCAAGCAGGGATCAGGAACACAGGAAGGTCCAAAGCCAACAACGACGTTGCTCCCGCAACCTGGGGCCAGGCTGACTGGGCTTTTATCCTCTTCTAAGGCCGGGGGCGGTCCCGACCCCCAGGAGCCCCGCCTCCTCTGGCCTTAAGGCGAGCACTCCTCCTGGGGGCAACCAGTTCCCTTCGCCTCTCTGCCCTAAGCCTCTGCAGATCAGGAGAGGCCGAAGGGTTACTGGGCCCTGGAGGAGGCTCACCTGTGGCCACTGAGTCGTCAAGCCCCTCTGGGGCCAGAAGGGCTTCACCTGGGGCCAGCTCCTGATGCTCTGTCACAGGTGCAGGCTCTTCAGCATCTAGGCCTTGCCCCAGTTCAGCCGGCCCTGGAGGCGGGGACTCCTGTGCAGGCTGGGATTCCTCTGGTTCATCCTCTGAATCGGAATCCCAGGCCATCACACCAACGAAGGGGGAGTGCGGGTGTGGCGGGAGCAAACTGTGCTGGTCCCGGGGGAAGGTACCGTGGGTGTAAGCAGAGTCCACACGAAGAGGGGCGAGGTCCAAGACGGGGAGCCGGGCGGGGAACAGGTACGCTGGAACAGGAGGCCGAGCTGGGAACTGGAACACAGGAAGGTCCAAAGCCAACAACGACGTTGCTCCCGCAACCTGGGGCCAGGCTGACTGGGCTTTTATCCTCTTCTAAGGCCGGGGGCGGTCCCGACCCCCAGGAGCCCCGCCTCCTCTGGCCTTAAGGCGAGCACTCCTCCTGGGGGCAACCAGTTCCCTTCGCCTCTCTGCCCTAAGCCTCTGCAGATCAGGAGAGGCCGAAGGGTTACTGGGCCCTGGAGGAGGCTCACCTGTGGCCACTGAGTCGTCAAGCCCCTCTGGGGCCAGAAGGGCTTCACCTGGGGCCAGCTCCTGATGCTCTGTCACAGGTGCAGGCTCTTCAGCATCTAGGCCTTGCCCCAGTTCAGCCGGCCCTGGAGGCGGGGACTCCTGTGCAGGCTGGGATTCCTCTGGTTCATCCTCTGAATCGGAATCCCAGGCCATCACAGTCAATCCCTGGTTCTCACGGTTTTTTATCTTGCAACTGGAGATTCCACCAGCTCAACTCTTGTAACAGTTTCAAAGGCTCCCTCTAGAGGGAAACAATTTCTATTTGTATCAATCCTTTTAAGCACAGTTCAAGCAATAAAATTAGTTTCAATTTTCAGTTACTTTTACTCCTTTTTAAACACAGAAGGAGACAATGGAAACAATGTATTTCTCTTATTTAACTAGCTGTCAAGATACGTTTTATTCACAGTCAATGAACTTTCCCAAAACGTCAGTCTTACTAGCAGCCCGTTTCCAGGTTCAGAGCAGTGGTAATTTAACTTTCTTCACTCTCTCCTGCAGGCTTACGCGATCCCAAATTTCCCTCCCTCTTCTCCTGCCTCCAAGGGGGGTTTAATGATTTTAGCCGATGGAAGTTTAATCCTTTACAGAGGACTTTCCAAGACTTTAGCTTGCAAGCTCTTTGCTTCAATCTATTTACAAAAGGGGGAGGCGGACTTCCTGTTTGAAACCTCCCCGTTTCGGTGCCAAATTAAGACATTTAAAAATCCAGTTTTCCATTCTACTCACAGGTAGTTGTTTAGGATCAAATTGTCCACAGGAAAAAGTCAGCGCTCTCCGGCAACAGCAGTGCGGCTTCACTCCGTGAAAGAAGCAGTCAATTTGAAGCACTGCGCCGCTCACCCCACGTCGCTACGGATCCCCGAAACCGGGTCTCCCCGCGAGTAGAGGAGGCGCAAAAGGTGCCAGCCGAATCCCACATTCACAGGCTTCTCCCGCCTGTGATTTTTAGTGGGTCTCCGCCTTCGCCGTGGCAGCCAGACCCTGATTTCCACAGAGCAAATTCCTCCTGATCAGGGGAATTCTGCCATTGTCGGAGGTGCCAACCCGGAAGTCCCCAACAGGGTTTTTTTCAGCCAGAATTCACCAGACCTCAGTTCCAGCATAGTCTCTCAGATAAGAGCCATTGCTATTATAAGAGAATAATGGAAGCAGTCATGTTGAGTTCTGATGCCTCTTTTTCTGAAAAAAATAGCACTGCCTTCCAACATTTCTCCAGTGATAATACGGACACCCTAAGGAAAAGTGGGACATTCTGGGATCAAATTAGAAACTGGAATGGCTTCTGTAAATCTGGGACTGTCCCTGAAAATAGGGACACTTGGAGGGTTTGCCATGATGGCAGCACAAAATGGCGGGAATGAGCAGCAAAAAAAAAAGAAAAAGAAAAAGAGGTGACAGTAATTCATACTGCTGAGTAGCATCACAAAAAGCCCTGCCCTCAAGCAGATATTTTACCTCAGCAGAATAGCTTGTGTGTGCATGGGAGGGAATTTGCCAAGGATCGTTTGAATAAATTTACACTGTAAACTGAACACGAAGCAAACTTGTTTGTTTCACAAAAGGATAAACATGACCTGAAATTTGTTCCATTTTGGACATGCTGAACTTGAACTCAGTGGCGGAGGAAGAGGAGTGTGGCGGGAGCGCAATGCCCCCAACAGTGCAATCCCGGTGGGGTGCCATCACGGTTGCCCCCCTCCCGCTTGGGGCGCGATGCCCCGCAGGCGGCGTGCCATGCCCCCAGGACACACGCCGCCCCTGCCCTGCCTGCCCTCTGCCCCCTGGTGCTAGAGCATGAAGCTCCGCCACTGCTTGAACTAGTTCCTCTTTAAAATGAACCTCCCAAGGCCTGGTTTTACCAAAGTGGCCTAGAAATGGTTTGGAAGGTGTTAGCAAACAGCAGAGTTTCAGAAATCATGACATTACACTAGCATGGAATGAATGCCATGCTGTCTCTACATGTAAATATACTGATGTAAAAATTAAAGGGTGGGAACCAGGTATGTAGCTGGAAGAGAAGTGGAAACCACAAGAGAAATTAAATGGATAAAGGGAGTGTCATTTTTTTTTCGCTCCACCATCCTTAATATTATTTTGGGTAATGGCCACATCTCTATACATTTGAAACATGATGGAATGAAGAAGTTTGTCAGTCATTAAGTATTCTGCTGAAAGGGCTGAAGCAAATTTTGAAAGTTTTCTGCATAAAGCTTTTCTCAGCATTTGCTTAATTTGAACATCCAAGTAAGACATTTCTCTGTGTTATTTGCCTCTAAAGTCCTGCACACTGATCTAATAACGTCACTGAAAGTCATTTATACTGACTGCGCAGTATACATTCTCTCACACCAAAGCTATTCAATTTTCAACAAAGTTGTAAAGATCACTCCCTATTTAAAATTCATTTATAATTTGTATGAAAATAGATGCTGCTACTGAAAACACCACCTTTTTTATATATATTTTAATAACAAGCTAAAAAAAGATATTTTAAGTGCCATACGAAAAGAAGAAAAAGTCACATTAATGGGTCCAGTGCACATTTCATTATAAAAATGTGCCATAAGCAGTTTACAGTCCTAAAATGTAAAATAGGGAGATAGTTTATATCACCAAGTTTTCTTTCTTTCTTTCTTTTCTTTTTACAGCTTGAGGCGCAATGGAAGATTTAATATCTGTGCAAGGTCTTAATCCCATTAAAACTTAAACCTTTAGCACTTCGGCTGGAAAGATATCAAAAAGGGGATATTAATACCTATAACACACACTGTTTTAATTTGCACAAAGTATGTAATTGTTAACAAAATTGCACCCAGCATCTTGCAGAGCCAAAAGGCAAGGCTACTGCCAAACATCTGGTGATACATAAACATATTTGATTTCTCCCCCCTCCCCACTGCTCCAGAAAAGGGATAATAAAATACAGTATGCATTTCATGATCAATCTTATACTTAAAAACGAATAATAATTTGCAGTTATGGTAACAGATCTGTGTCTACCTGGACAGAAATATAGATTTACCATGAAGAACAGCTTTCCTTTAGCTCCTGTTTTGAACACTAAAGCATGAAACCAAACCATCAGGAATTGTGAGAGTTGTGTTGTTGTTGTATTAAAAATGCCCCCTACAGAATACAGACTTCAATCTCTCTCTCCCTCTCTCCCTCTCTCTCTCTCTCCCACCAATACCTCTCCCTTCCCACATTCTCTTAACTTATTGTACCAAGGCAAAACACCCTCTCTCAGTCATATCAGCGATAAAAAAGCATCTAGTGGTGTTATTGTTCTGTTTGTTTTTTTTGCTTTTGACCTGAAGTGCTCTCCTGTTTTGTAATTCTACTTTTTTCTGATCTTTCCAGGATGACTGCTGTGACATTTAAAAGTTTAAAGAAGACTCCTTTTTTTTCAAAATCCTCACAACCTTTAAAAATCTAAGTGTGTGGTATTTGTTGGCCCTGACAGAAGTCATCATGTTGTTGTTTGTATAAATGTCTGTGTAAATTCTATATTAAAAAGATTTCAACAATAGGAAATGGTCCTTTCTAAATCGATTTAAAGGGTTCATATTTTACTTAGTGTCATATAACAGCATAATCATACAGCCAAAATTCCAGCATAATAACTTCCCAATTGAGTCTTATTACTGCTATTTTTAATCTAATGTCAGTGCTGGATTTTATATTTGACAAATCAAACCCTCTCATAGCTTTGGGGTTGCCACTAACTTGCACCAAAGTTATTTTTAATTAATTCCATATCAAACAAAATATCTGAATAGAATGAAAGCAAAAGAGGTGTCAGTGAAGCTAATGAAATTTTTTGGGGTTTGGAAGACAGCTATATTTAGCCGGCTCCATGACCACACAAGAAAGTGGAATACACGAGGCTTTAAATAAAATCTTAGTATTTCACAGGTCATCTATAATTTGCCACTATTTTTGCTGTATGAGTGTGGTCCACAGTTTCACCATAAAATTTAAAATAAATAAATCCAAATTTCAATATAAAATTTGGAAGCTTCTCAGGGTCACTTACTCTCCGCTCCAACCAGGGTAACTTTGTGTTTCTGGACGTGGGATGGAGAACCTTTAGAGCTCCAGGGTTTTATTATTTCATACCACAAGGGTCATCTAGTCCCAACTCCCTGAAAGGCAGATATATTTTGCCCAATGTGGGGCTCGGCCCTATGCACCTGAGATTAAGAGTCTCATGCTCTACTGACTAAGCTTAGGGTTGCCATATTTCAAAAAGAAAAATTCCTGACACCTGCAAAGTTGTTGAGCTTTTGGAGCTGTTTCCACTGCTTTTTCCATTGCATTGTTATACATCTGGGTTTTCCCTGACATTTTGCTGATTCGGCAAAATCCCCCCGCCCCTGACACCATTTTTACACCCAGAACTAGGACATGTCTGGAATTTTCCTGACGTATGGCAACCCTAGACTAAGCTGTTTTACACAGCTCTTCAGCCAGTGTTTCTGGAACTGACCTCCCATGTGGCCCAGCTTGCATGGCCAATCGCAAAGAATGATGGAAGTTATAGTGCAATAACCTCTGGAGGACACAATGTTTCTCATGCCGGCTTTAGATTCTTGTTTCAGAACATAAAAAGAGGAACTGGTTGGATAAAACCAAGGGTCCATCATGTTTGGCATCCTGATTCCAACACGGGCCAGAAAGTCCACAAATGTACCATAAGGCGACAGCCCTCCCCTGTTGTTTGAACATCCACTCACACAACCGATATGCACAGGCACACTGCCTCTGAAAATGCAGGTTCCATTTAGATATCACCAGTGATATAGTGATATGTTGTGCAGTGTAAGAGCTCATGATGACAACCCCTATTACTGCAGCCACAAGAATACTTGGAAAAAATGCACAGACTGAATCATTACACAGTCACACAGGGCCAGCTCACCCATGGGGCAAGGTGAGGAAACCACCTCAGACGGCAGGATCCCCAGGGGCAGCAGATCAGTATGCACATAATTATTTCCCCTCGTTCCTGACATAGTTCTTCACTCACCCCTTCTTCCCTGATGGGGAGGGATGCCATTTTGCAGTTCACCTCAGCTGCTGAAATGTTTGGGCAGGCCTTGCAGACACACACCAAAAAGGCAGCAGTATTTAACATTTATTAAAATCAGCTCACGATCATAGATTAGTGAACTGGCAGGAATTCTGCAGAGATCAGCTTGTTGAACTTCATCTGAGAAGACCTGAGAAGACCAAACTATTTTGCATTGATGCAGTCCAATTTAAATTGCACAGCATGAAGTAGGAACCCTATCAAAGAAAAAGATCCATCTGCTGTTGATTATTTTTCTCATTCTCTGGCTTCGTCTGCACTAATTTCTTATGAACAATAGTAAAATTTGAAAACCTCATTATTACCTCATTCAGTTGCTGGAGACAGGACAATCTAACAATTACCCTGGTGCTCTGGCAGATAACCTCATATCTCCAAGTCTAAGAAAGAGGCCCCCGAGACTGTGCTGTGTTTCCATTCAACTACACCAATAATCGTCATTTGAAAGTAGCTTTATATCTACCCAACTAAATGAGAAACCAATTAGTGCCACCAAAACAATTAACCAAGGCAGGCTAAATGTTTTGCTGGCAATAGTGGGCTTCTTGTTCTGGTAGGATATCAAAGAATCATAGAACTGCAGATTTGTTAGGGACCCTACCTGAGGACCATCCATTCCTACCTCCTGCATTGCTATCCCAACTAAAGCATCCCTGAGAAGCCTCCACAACCTCCCGAGGGAGTCCATTCCACTGTCTCTTACTGCCAGAATGTTCTTCCTGATGTTTTGTTGGGATTTCCTTTCTTGAAACTTGGATCCATTGGATCGAGTAGAAATAATAATTATTTCACAATAAGAACTCTGAGGGCGAAAAAGCACATATGGACATTTTTAGAATTTATTTTTATCGCAAGGCCCCCTCATATACACATTTTTCCTTCTTGTAACCTAAATACTGATCTTTCCCAATGTGTCTTTAATTTTAGACTTATATTCACTTTCAAGTGATATTTCCTTTCTCTTTCAATGAGGCAAAAGGAGAAAAGGTCAAGTTGAAATTTTACTTCAAGTAAAACTTCTCAGCAGTATAAGCTATGCAAAGGTGTTCCTATGAATATGTCAACATTAATGAGGGTTCAATAAGAAAATTCAAGGCAGTAGACTTTATCTATGAAGCTTTCTAGATATAAATTCATCCAACCAGTTAAAAAAAGGACTAGTTTAGATTAAGGATCCAAACCAATGCCTTTTCTGCTGAAAACTGAGAGAGTTGCTATGAAGAAGGCAAAAATCCCAATTCATCTGCAGGCAAGTTCCTTCCCAAATACAGTGACCTATTATAGCAAGGCCATACACACGCACTGCCCGCTGACCTCTGGGCAGGGCCAATCATACAGAGTGGGATGCCCGATGCAGACTGCGCTGCCAGGTCTGCCACCAAAACCCACTCCCCATGGTCATGCTGGTCATTTGAACTTTCATTGGGCAATCCCATCAGCCCCCACAGCTGGCCAAGGCCAATGGTGACATCCCCTGCCCCTGCCAACTTCTCAGCAGCTTCACTGAGCTGCAATTTCTGCTGCTGCCAAGAACAGTAAGTGGTCCTTTGTTTTACAGAATCAACACTGGCAAAAAATATATATATCCTCAAATTTTATTTTACTGTAAGCTGCCTTGGAGGCCAATTGTTGCACAGAAAGGTGAGATGTAGATTGTTTTCTAAATAAATTCTCTTGTTGACTATCGGCTGCGCTTTTCTCAATTCTTGCAGAAAGCTGGGGACAGAGGGTCCCAAGTTACCTGTCTGTCACCCTGGAAAGTCACCGATAATCAGTATATTAAGAGAGACAGATCAATGGTCTGACTTGGTATATGGCAGCTTCCTATATTCTATCAAACTGATGCACAATTCTTATTCCACTGTAACTGTTCTCATATATATTCTAATGGAAACTATCATTCCAATAATGATCATGCGTGCACAACAGACCTCATCTTAAAAGAATAGCTTAGAGCTTCATTCTCATCTCTATAGAATATACTTTGCTCTCAGAAATATTGCCGGTGCTCATTAATCACTCAGTCTCTTACACAATAATGACAGTGACTGGCAAATGGCATTTGTTTTCTTTTTGATATAATGTAATTTCTCCCCAAGCCAAGCTGAAGAACAATTCTTTAATCAATCATTATACACAATAGCAGTCTCCTTTATTGTTCTGGGCTGCTTTTACTTAAAGGGATATGGCTGACTTTTCAATGCACATGACAAAAGTCCACTCTAGGAGTCAGAGAAGTAGTCCATTTGGCTTAGTTTTGCCTGCATTGATTGGCAGTTGTTCTACAAGGTTATTTCCCAATCCTAAGGGGAGATGTTAGGAATTGAATCTGGGAACCTGTGCATGGAAAGCATGTGCTATACCCCCGAGCTACAGTTTGTATTTGTTTCCCATGTAGAGCTAGAAATATCATGAAATATCATGTGGTATAGTTTTTCTGAATGCAAGCAGAGGAGTAAAACACTGAATGTTCTCCAGTGTCAAAAACTCAATGTACACAGACAACTATGATGACTTCCTTGGTGCTCTAATGTGCTCATGCAGTGTCTTGATCAGGCAGCCTTCCCCATTCACTTCAGTGGATAATTTGCTCTTCTCATGAATCCCTTTGTGCATGTAGAGCTTCTACCTCCATTGGCACAAATGGGAAGACTCTTGCAGGCAGCTGAACTGTGCGTGTACATCAGAGCTCTAACACCCACAAAGAACCATCTAAGCCAATTTAATTGAATGTCTGCCTTTCAGATACATCAGATACATGTTTCGTGCTGCTTTTGTACTTTATTTTCAAGTCATTCTTTGGCACTGCTAAATGCTTTCCCCCAAAAGGCCTGGCCTAGCTACTACATTGTACTGTTTCCTGTGCCAGGTTTCCTTCAGTTGCTTTCATAAATACCCTCAAAGATAAGGCTAGGGTGGAAGCCCCTCCCCCACAACTTAGGCTGACTTAGAATGTAGCGATATCATTTTCAATTTGGATCGAAGTTGGCTTGGGCAGAAATTCATCAAAATGCATTGCAGTATTTTGCAAGGAAAAACAGATTAGAAACAGGATAGATATGTACTGTGGCTAACTTTGCATATACACTGCTGCCTAAGCCATAAGTGGGAGAACACTGGATGTGGGAGTGTGCACACAACTTTCTTTCTTTTTTTAATGATATTTATTAGAATTTCAAATAGTACATAAAGCGAAAAAAATAAAAGAACAAAAGAAAAATTCAGCATTTACAATCCATATTTTCAATACCTTTTTTCCACAACTTCCCCTCGCCTCCCCTTCTTGTATTCCCTGTCCAAAAATTTGTTCAACAAGTTCTTCTCCCTAAATTTTTAACCTTAGTTTGTTGTTATATTAAATTCACTTTGTATATCAACTTTTAGCATATATACATCAATCATTATACTTGAAAACTTTTTCTAAGATCGGCCCAGTTCTCCTTCCACGAATTCCCCATTTCAATACTAGTGACAACATAGAAAGAAAAAGAGATAGAATAAATCAGAATATTTTAGTACACCTTTTGGATTTCCAGACCCCACCCTCCCTTCCCCGGTTTCGATCCCCAAGCCATTGTCCATTAGTCCATCTATTATCAGCCCGGCAGTCTCACGTCTGAGGCCCTTAAATCTCTCTCAGTCCCTCTCTGCCGATTTCTTTGAAAGTCTTTTATATTAAACACCAAGTCTCAGAGGGGCATTATCCCTATAATGTCCATGTTCCTTCCAGGATCTCCATATTTAAATCTCCATATTTAAAAGTTGAGCTCAAATCTTGATTCTCAATCTTTCTAAGTCCAAGTAGCCAAAAGGTTCCATCTTCCACCTTGATCAGATTTGTAGACCATAGGTCTTCAGATCTCCACGAAAGGAGATCCTTCCATTCCTCATTTTCCAGTTCAAACCCAGTTTTTGTCATCCAGTTCTTATTTTCTTTTATGTCCATCTTGACAGGCCTCCGGCTCTCCTTTGCCTTCTGCAACATTGCAGCCCCTCCTTCCTGCTCCTCCTGCTCAAGTTTCCTTTCTTGTTCAGCTGCCTGGATTTTGTACATCAAGTCCTTTTCCAGCTCAGTAGATTCCTTTATTGTTGGCTTCAAAGTTGTGGCATTTGTAGACAAAACATGACCTTGTTCTTGTAACTTACACAACTTTCTCACGAGAAACCTAACCTCATCCAGGTCAGCTAGTATTTTTTGACCTATTTCCATTTTTGTAATGTCCCTGAACCCCCACTAGAGGGATTCTGGTTATTCAGTATTCCTTTCGCTTCCAACCCAAAAGCCAAGTTAGTTTGTTTCAATTCTTCTTTATTTTCAACAATTAACTATATTGTATCAAATGTAACCAGCAAAGACATCAGAAACAAATCCAAATCCAAATCCAAGAAAATAGAGAAACAAAGTTCTCTATTTTTTCCGATTTTGACAGCTAGTTTGACAGCTGTCAAAATCTTCTATGTCTCCTCCGCAGGCTCCTCTCGCAGATCGCTCCCGGTCCCGGGATGGGTGGCACTTTAACTCAGAAAATTAGCTCTTCTCCTCGAGCACAATTACTTATACTGTCAATCCGTGGAATTAATAACTTTTATCAGATAAAGAAAAGACTCTTCTCTCGACCTTAGTACTCAAAATCCTTGCTTTAAATTGTATACAATAAGGGGGAGACGGACTTTTTGCACCTCCCCCGCTCGTACCAAATCCAAGAAAATTTTTAATCCAATTTCCAAGTTACTCACAGGTTGTTGTTTTTAGATTTAGTCCAAATTTTTCCAAACAAGAAGTTAGCGCTCTCCGTCGAATGGCATGAGGCTTCGCTCGGCAGGGGAAGCAGAAGACTCACAGCACCGCGCCACTCCCCGTCCTCCGCTCCGCAGCCTTTAAAAAGGCTGCTTCGCGGGTCGGGGAGGGCGCAAACGGTGCCCGCCGAGTCACCAGGTCCACGGGCTTCCGCGCCCATGGTTTTTGAGGGTCCCCGCGTCGCTGGCGTGGCAGGACCCGACCCCTGTCGAGCAGATTCCCTCCGGAGCTCGGAGGAAATCCGCCATTCGGCTATGGCGCCAACCCGGAACTTTCACAACTTTCATATATGCAGGGAGATTGTGAGGACCCCGTGTGAGTGGCGGATAAGGGGAGATCTCACAGAGTGACAGACTATGTGAGAAGAGGGATGAACCCAAGTGAGAGCTGGGTGGGCACATCTTCCCGTGTAGGGGATGAAAGTTAAGATATAGTGGTGAGAGAGGATTTCATAGTTTCTTTTCCTGTTTCTTCTTCCTTTAGTTTCTCTCCCCCCTTTATTTCTTGTAGATTAGTTTGTTCTTTTAATTGTATTGTGAAAACATCAATTAAAAAATCCATATATGTGTGTGTATGATGTCTGCAGAGAGATGTATGTGACTTAATTCAATACAATGCATGTTGGTGCTTATTCTTGGTCTGGGCAGAAATGTACCACATGATTCTCCTACAAATGCTTTTGCTCCTAGCTATAGCTGTGGTGATAGTGTCTGTTGATTTAAAAATCTTCAGCATTTTAGAATCAAGCATTTTAAAAGTCCCTTCAAGATCAGCACACAAACGAGATGTGCTCTCCTAGTTTTCTTTCTTATTTTGTTGCTTAGATTACCATGTACGAAACCAGGATGCACTATTGCCCTCAAATGCCTCACTAAAAGGGATGTGTGACCAATTACTTTTTAGCGAAGGTCCTTAAAATAATGAGAACACACTGTGACATTTAAAGAAAAAGAACAACTATACTTCTCTCTTTAATTATCCTGAATGCAGTCTTTAAAACCCTTCCTTTCACTAAAGTCAGATAAGTGGTAGATTGGGTCAGAATAGAGAATAGTCCTTCTACAAGAAATGCTCACATCACTTCAAGAGCATGTGATGTTGCTTTGTGGCATAAAGCTTCACTGCTCTGACACCATGAATAATATTTTCATGAAGCTCTGTGCTTGATGTCTTTTATAGAATTACATTGTGCAACTTTATCGCCCATTTCACAGAATATTTCAAGAGGGAAAAGCCTCTCCCCCTTTTTTAATTATGGAAAGAGGAAGGAGGCATTTTAGCAACACAAGGTTTGGTTGTTTGGTTGTAGAGTAAGATAATTGTTGTTGTTGTTGTTGTTATTTATTATTATTTATTATTTATACCCTGCCCATCTGGCTGGGTTTGCCCAGCCACTCTGGGCAGCTTCCAACAGAACACTAAAATACAATAACCTATTAAACATTAAAAGCTTCCCTAAACAGGGCTGCCTTCAGATGTCTTCTAAAAGTTTGGTAGTTGTTTTTCTCTTTGACATCTGGTGGGAGGGCATTTCACAGGGCTGGTGCCACCACCAAGAAGGCCCTCTGCCTGGTTCCCTGTAACTTGGCTTCTCGCAGCGAGGGAACTGCCAGAAGGCCCTTGGCGCTAGACCTCAGTGTCTGGGCAGAACGATGGAGGTGGAGATGCTCCTTCAGGTATATTGGACCGAGGCCATTTAGGGATTTAAAAGTCAGCACCAACACTTTGAATTGTGCTCAGAAACGTACTGGGAGCCAGTGTAGGTCTTTCAAGACCGGTGTTATATGGTCTCAGCAGCCGCTCCCAGTCACCAGTCTAGTTGCCGCATTATGGATTAATTGTAGTTTCCGGGTCACCTTCAAAGGTAGCCCCACAGAGAGCGCATTGCAGTAGTCCACGCGAGAGATAACTAGAGCATGCACCACTCTGGTGAGACAGTCCGCAGGCAGGTAGGGTCTCAGCCTGCATACCAGAAAGGTGAATGTTACAATGTCACATTGACTCAGCTCCTGCTAAATTATTGCTACTCTGGGATACATCATGAAACAATGTGGTGGTAATAACTTCAAATTTCAGAGAAAATATCTGAAATATCTGAAAATCACTTGTAATGATCAACCACCAATCATATCTTTATGACTGAATCTAAAGGTGCCAGTAGGATTCAGCTGCCCAGTTGTGCAACTTCTACTTCACAGCAGGGGTCTCTAATATGTTTGGACCACTGGGCACATTTGGAGTTTTGAGAAAGTGGTGTAGGCACCAGTCATAAAATGGCTGCTGTGGGAGGTGTGGCATAGCACAATCTGACTGAAATATCCAGAGAGAGAGAGAGAGAACTACAAAATGCTGTGGACATTGCCCCCTTCAGCTGCCTCATCAGTGGGGGAAAGGCACCTACCACCATCCACAATCACACTTGCTCACAGGAGAAAGCACTCTGCCCTTCTCCTCTCTTCAGAATGGATGGGAAGGTGGGTTTCAATTCAAGCATCCAATGAAATGGGGACATGCTAAAGGGGGTGTTATTGATGTAGGAGAGGCTGAGCCCTCACAAATAGAACTCAGCTGAAAGAGTAGTCTCTTGTACACTGTGGATTTTTGAGGGGATATTTACTGAGACCTTCTGCTGGCACCAGAGGATATCGCGGTGGGCACAGTGCCATCTTGACAGTCACTGCTTTTCAGTTGCACCCAAACTAGATGCACCTTTCACTGGGAGATTTCAGAGGGACATGGCTACACCATTTCTAGACCCAGCTGCTATTTCTAAGTTTGTGGTCACTGACAAAGCCTTTGCAAAACATGTCTACTATATATAGGTATACATCTAGGACTTGTAGGTTTGTTTGTTTTTTAAGTATCCTAAAGTAAGCATATTTAAAATCCATTTGTAATCTTTATCGAATAGAGCCAATAAATAAACTAAATATGTATGTAAAATCTTTTTAAAAACCCAACTTTATCTGTTAATTATTCATGTTCTGCTTTCATTTTTAGCTGTTCTGAAGGTTGCTGATGTTAGTATTCTCTGCAAGGTTTAAGTACCCTTTCAGCACAGCTCTGCCAAATTAAACTGTCACTTTCTATTTTAAAAAATCTATAGCAGAAAGTTTTTAATCTCCTGATGTAGACTTTGTAATAGGAAGTCAAAGTTTAAATTAGGTTGGTATCAGCTTATGACATAAAGCTTGAGAAGACCATTGATGATTCCAGGAAAGAAAAAAAAGGGGGGAAATCTTCTCAGTTTGAAGAAATATGCAGAGTGCTGCAGGCTCATGTTAAAAATACAATGGCCACAAATGCAGTTAGAGCTGTATGTTTATAACTCTGTTAAATATTTTGTAATCATGCAATCAGTTGTTTGGTGGGTAGGGAGTGAATGGTAGGCTAAATTGGACCTAGGCAGGGACACTGAGAAGCAGGTACAGGAGATTCTGATGCACTGAACCCAAAACCGACAGACTCTGAGCTTTGTTTTTGTTTCATTAAAGTAGGATTCTGGTCCTCCTAGAAATAAAGTTACACAGCAAAATTTTCAAGTACCCTTATAAGCAGTTCTGAGATGAATTAGTCCAGCTGCTCCCACCATTAAGTGTTTTAGCCAATAAGCAACGTCATAACTGAGACTGATGACCGAGTTGTTTGGACACCAAGCTATAAGAATCACTGTAGTCCTAAAGAGTTGCTGTTTTCCCCTCCCTTTTATTGCACTTTTCTTTCCTGATTCTGTCTCATTTTCTAGACCCTGGAATCTCTGTAGTTCTAAAGGCCCCCTAGACAGATTCCTCCATATATCCTGTTGCCTTTTCTTTCTTCTGAGCAATCAGGACCTGTCCTGCGGCAGGCTTGTCTGAAGTCAGATACTCCCTAGAAGTTGTTTTCTGCAAATGCTACAATAAGGGTGGGTGGGTGTTAAAGAACACCTTCCCTCAAATGGCAGGTGCAAAATTTTGTTGTCCAACACCGCCACCCACTACTGAGTCCAGACACTTATTAAGAATTCACAGTATAATTAACTTATAGCACAATGGTATACACATCTGCTCAGAAAAAGTTTAATTGGGTTTACACCCAGGTAAGTGGGGATAAGCAGGCCTAGGCAGAGTTTATCTGAAACCCGGGGTAGGAGTCTTATTGGAATAAAGTTATAAATTCAATCAAAAAGGCAGATGGTCCCTGGTGGGTCTTTCCAACTGACAGCCTTCTGAGGCTAAGTATTCCTGGCTGCCCTCACCACACAGGCCTGTGTATAGCATTGCAGCCTAGGTTATATTGTGAGGAAGGGGCAATGGGTTCATGGTGGGATAGCCAGTATTAATCCCCTATACACACCAACCTGGGAGTAAACTCAACTGAACACAAGTGAGACTTATTCATTTAAGAAAACAAGCAATAATTAGGTCAGACTAAGAATGGTTGAAATCCTGGAGCTGTATTAATTTGTAGGGGGTTGGGGTGGAAAAACATGACCCTTTATAGTACAAAGATGAATCACTCATGTTAAAAGATGAAATAGGTGATGTCTAAGTAAGTGCCAAAAGGGACACGGGGGTGCTGTGGGTTAAACCACAGAGCCTAGGACTTGCCAATCAGAAGGTCGGCGGTTTGAATCCTCGCAACGGGGTGAGCTCCCGTTGCTCAGTCCCAGCTCCTGCCAACCTAGCAGTTCGAAAGCACATCAAGTGCAAGTAGATAAATACTCCGGCGGGAAGGTAAACGGTGTTTCCGTGCGCTGCTCTGGCTCGCCAGAAGTGGCTGAGTCATGCTGGCCACATGACCCGGAAGCTGTACGCTGGCTCCCTCAGCTAATAAAGCGAGATGAGCACCGCAACCCCAGAGTCGGTCACGACTGGAACTAATGGTCAAGGGTCCCTTTACCTTTGCCTTTAAGTAAGTGCCCTCTTTCAGGCATTTTATACCAGCTTCTAATTCTTCACGTTAGTCACATGAAGCAGGTAAGGTTGAGAGTTGGTGATTGTTCCAAGGCAGTATTTTTGTTGTTGTTTGTCAAGGTTGGCAAACAGATTGGCAGTGGGTATATGGTAGCAGTGGAAGTTTATTAGAAAGCTTATGTGAAATATTATCTATGTTATATAATTTACTCACAGTGGTGACTGGTTCTGACAATGCGGTCTCCATTCAATCTTGTCACTATCTTACATCTTTACTTTTGGAAACAAAAAACTCCCATGTATTAGAGACTATGTGAGCCTACCGCTATAATGCACTGCTTTGCATTTAGTATACTGTAGAATGAAATATTGTGGTCATAGAAAAACAGCAGCAAAGGATGATACCTAGGGTCATGGATACATCAACTACAGGGAAGAGGGGGCATGATCCATTTGCCAGAAACAGAGTAACTTACCATTTCAGAAGAGCTCAGCAAAACACAACTACAATTTCTTTTATGCACTACAATACAAGGGAGTGGAGGGAATCCAAGATGGGTAGGCTAAGAAAGCATTAGTAATCATGATGACAGTGAAAAAGCATATTATATAGACTATATTTTTCTATATAACTGAGCTACATTTAGCAAGAAATAAGATCCAGCACAGTAAACATCAGCCTAGATTTTCCAGCACTGATCAGTACAGTATTCTTGTCCTTGTACACAGCTGGATGTCTTTTATTATGTTACACAGGGAAATATATAAGATACTCTGGGGGAAATGGATTAGCTGTCTATTTTCAGAATATTCTTTTACTTTTTTAAATCTTACACCGATAAATTGATTTTTTTGTCGAACAATTTTGTTGAATAATTTTTTTGTCGAACAATTAAATGCTGTAGAATTCCTTATGCTTTTGCTCACCTGGCCAGTACTGTTTGTTTCAAAGCACAGTAATTTATGACCTGTTTCTGGCTGTAATTCTGTGCTGCCATATTTGTTTTATAAGCAGCAATGTTATGACTGTAGTCAGACAAGCCAATGAGTTCAGTGATGCTTAGGATGATACTCAAGTCACTCACAAACAGATGTAGATACAGTGGTCTAAATTAAAACATAGAATGACCCTTGAAAAAACGATGTGGTAGAAATAAACTTGAAGATATGTACAAATACCTTGCTAGAAGTAAATATATTATGCACTATCAATAATGCAATATATTTTAATTGGTTCTGCTGCTGTGATGTTAGCATGTGAAATAAGGTATTACAGACCTCCCTTTAAGTGAAAGATAATCAAGGTTAGTTTAATAGGTATTATATGGCAGGCTTGTTTCCTTAATCATTCTGAGATTTGAAAACACACTTTAACCTAGCAAACAATTTCGATGTGTTCAATTAAAATCTCAGTGGGATAGCAAAAACTAGAAAATAAGGATCATGGGCATTGCTAAACTGAAAAGGAGAACTGAGATACAATGTTAGGATTTTGTTTCCCATCTGTGAAAAACAAAACTTAATATGTACGTCAGAATATATGATCTGATGAATCCAAATATCAACAGTTGACTGGTACATTAGGTGAGGTGAAGCTGCTGCCTCAGGTGGTGTCCCTATGAGTCTCCTGCCTGCCATGCCGCCTCCATCACTGGCAGAGAAGCGGTGCCAATATCAGGTGAAATCGTGCAGTTTTCTGGCAAGATCACACAAATCACATGAGATCTTGCACAGCATGTGAGTTCTTGTGTGCTTTCAGCAAGCTGTCACTGGAAACCAGTACAACCGCAGCAGAAATTGGTGCTGCTCCTCTGCAGCGGCAGCGCAGGGTGGCAGTTCCCATTTTGTCTGAAGTGGCAAAACTGGATGTGCTACCCCTGGTTCTATCCGTTCCAGGCTGAGGAAGAAATAGAATCTTCCTTTGAATCTTCATACATTAGCAGGCATAAATAAAAGGTTTAACTTGATATTGGGTGTCCACATGATTTTCTCATGAAGGTTTGCTGAGACAGGATGTTATGTGCTAAGAGCCCCACACTACTGTGAGGAAGCATGCGTGTTTGCTAAGCCCTTGATTCCCTGTGAGCCCTATATAGTGCAGAACTTTTCTGGATGAAGTCTATGAAAGTGGAAGGCTATGACCCCTGACAATGGCAGAGGAATGAAGCCACTTTGCATCTCTCCCAACAACACACTGCTCATCCTGGCATTACCTCTGTGCACACAGGATTCCTTGGATCCTGGAACCCTTTTTGCACAGGGATCCAGGACTGGTGAAGCTTATATGGATAGAGCTCTAAACACATAGGTGTCCCTGCCTTATACATCCACACGAATGCACATATATTGGAGGAGAGGACCAATGGGAGCTGCACTTTGTTGGATGTGGGACCCACAGGCCCTTTTTACTCGTATTGGCCCTTCAAACAAGTAAGGCTCCTGAATCCTCTGTCTGCAGATATTCTTGGGTCAGGTCACATGTGCAATTACACATCATGGAGGAAACAGCAGGTGAACCAACCATGGTGGTTTCAGAATGGGAGACGGTGATTGTACCAATTGCTCATCACAATCTACATGTGCATCTTCTACATGCGCATGTAGACATGTGTGATGTGCATACACACTTCTGGTATGTAGGCTACCAGCTCCACATGACTGTGGGTGAAAACAAGTCTATGCTCATGAGATTCAGTGGTGCTGCTGCCACATGTATTAACTAGTCCCTAGTCAGACAAAAATGTGTATTATATTTCATTCTAACGTTGCCTTTTTATGGAGCAAAAGAGCTGAGATTTGTTGCAAAGTGTTAATTATCTTGCAAAGGAGTTTATCTTTTGATCTAGGACATTCAACTCTTGGACAGTTTACCTCAATTTTCTTACTTTAAACATCATTTGGGAAACCTTAGTGAATATTAAATTAATCAGATCAAAGGCAAAATCAATAAATCAACATTAAACTCAGGTGCCTCTTGCTGGGAGAGTTAGCATATCTGATAGCAGCTGATGAAATACAACTAAAATTTCACTCCTACACACACATTCCCTTTAAATAATCAACCACTTGGAAAGCAAAAGGAAAAGAAAGATCTTTCTATCATATTTTTACTCTTAGAGGTTTTTAAAAATGCCCATTGATGCATATACATGCCATCTGCCGTGCTGTCAGACACAATCTAAAAGCGCTGCCTGGGGTGACAGGTCAGAAATCACAGAGCACTTATGTCACTGAACAAATTTGTTTCCAGGGAACTTTCACGGAAGCCATCCAGCTCCGGAGCAGAAGTCTAAAACTGGTCTATTTCTAATAGACCTTGGTCTTGATGTCTCAGATTATAGCATATTTAATATTTTAGCCACAACATTTGAATATTATAGAAATGTGTGATACTAACTGTTCCCACACAATGCAAGTTAACAGGCAATGGTGATGTGGCCTTAAGCTCCAGAAATAGCTAATTGGTTCTTCATTCAGTTTTATGAGTAACTGCATGCACACTTAATATATATTAATTCAGGGATGGGAAAATGTGGCTACAGACTACAACTCCCATCATCTGTAAGGGAAAAGCTGGCATCAGGGGCAGGCACTGTTAGGCACTGACTGAGGCCCACACCCCTTGCAGGAGTGCTCCCTGGAGACTCCTGCTTCTTGGCCTCTTTGCTGTCACTCCCTGTGTTCATCTGCCACCTCTGAGCATGGAACCAGTGACAAGAGTGAGCTGATTCAGTGGCAGCACACACACACTGCACACTGGGGTCTCCTTCTGGGTTAAGAATACAGTGGTACCTTGGGTTACAGACGCTTCAGGTTACATAGGCTTCAGGTTACAGACTCTGCTAACTCATAAATAGCACCTCGGGTTAAGAACTTTACCTCAGGATGAGAACAGAAATTGTGCGCCAGCACCGCAGCGGCAGTGGTACCTCAGGTTAAGAACAGTTCCAGGTTAAGAACAGACCTCCAGAACGAATTAAGTTCTTAACCCGAGGTACCACTGTACAGTGAAATGGCAGGTGAGTGGTCATCAGTAGGAAGGAGGCTTCTAGAGAAGGAATACCTAAATGTGGAGGCAGTACTGCCTGGGACCTGTGTGTATTAGATTCCAAGAACATTGGGAAGGTCACAGGATCTGCATGTTCATGCCAAATTTTCTATAAGAGCAATGAAAAGAATCCCATTTCCCAACTAGTTCTGTGTGAATAGGATGACTTAAGAGCCACTGTGGTATATACGCTTGACTGTGAGACAACTCTGATTGAAATCCCCCCCAACTAAGAAAGTTAATGGCGCATCCTAGAGGACATGTCACAATAGACCTCTTCTGATAAGAAGCGTATGTGTGCAATTAATGTATGAGAAGGGCTTGCCACCTAGGCAAGCCTCTGGTGTTGGTATGCACTCCCTAACACCCATACATTTACCTAAATGCATGAAAAGGTGATCTGCATGTACAGGATTGAACTGAACATGTGGTTATTGGGGCCTGTCCAAAGGGGCACATGGGGCAGAGCTGAATGGTGTGGCCCTGCTTTCTGCTCACATGCTCGTTGAACTTGTGACTTTCCTGTCTGATGAATGCCTACCTTTCATTATAATCTAAATTGATTGTTATTATAAAAATAAACTGCCATGGAGGGAGAAGCAGTGATGTATTTCTTGTGCTGGTTTTGCTAAGATCATTGGGATAAGGATGGGGCGGGATGAGGTGGTGGCAAGGCTGCAAGAAAGGGGACCCTTAGGTTGGCTGTGGTGGCCTTGCTGCTGCCAAGCCAAAGATCCTGCCATTTCCCTGTTGCTGCCTTGCCCCATGCCATCCTGAAAAGTGTGGTGTTGCTGTCACCTCCTTTCTTCCTTTATGAGCCATCACTTGTATAAATGTAGTAAAAGGCAGATAGATAAGACAAGTCCACTGATCCATTTATGTCAGTGCTCTCAAAGGAAAGCTGTGAACCATTTAATGCCACAATTTATCTGGTTGGATTTTCTCCTGCCTCCACCTGCAACTGATAGATTGGATCATTTTGTATATAGTCTAAATTATGGCGTGAGCAGCTTTACAATCCATAGAACTTAGACAAGCGCACAGTGTAGCCAATATGATTTAGCAAAACAGTGACATTGCTATAGGTGATGTCGGCACAATGGTAAGCAACCAAATTTAACTAGCCGAGAACTGTGACCTGCATATGTGCCCTTCACAGGCAGTGTCACAAATTCAAATAATTTGTATTGAAGGGTTTATTATTACAGTGGGATCACACCTTACAATCATATAAGTTACACAAATTCAATGATGTGATGTTGACAAAAAAAGTGGGAAGGAACTACTTGTTTTCCTTGTTCCTGCTTCCCTCTCCTAGGATCCCATCTATCAGTTTAAGGATCCATTCCAGCCTTTTTCTTCTGCCTGACTTCATCTTTCTGCTTCCCTCCCTCCTCCTCTGGTTGTTGTTTTTTTTTTTTATCCTTGCTCTCCAGGTTTGCATGTGGAGATGAAGGGCATTAGAGAGATTGGGAAGATCTGGCCACCCCATTGTGAGCTACCACCCTGCTTCTGCTCACAGCCTGGCAAAAATCTTTCCATGGGGCTTTTCAGACAACAGCCAGCACCTACCATGGCCCTCCAACTGGAAGGGGAGGCAGGAAAGTCCCCCCCCCCAGATTTGTCCAACTCCTGCTTGCAAACTGAGGCACCAGACACAAGGGAGAGCGAGTGAGAAGATTTTGATTTTCAGCATACACTACCGTATTTTTCGCTCTATAAGACGCACCCGACCATAAGACGCACCTAGTTTTAGAGGAGGAGAACAAGAAAAAAAATATTCTCTCCCTCTCTGTGCAGTGCCTCTCCAGCAAAGTGGGAGGAGAAATGGAAGGGGCTCCGTTTCTCCTGCCGCTTTGCTGAAGGGGCTCTGTGCAGCTTTCCCTCTCTGCGCAGTGCCTCTCCAGCGAAGCGAAGTCAGAACAGCAAGAGGGATCGCTGTGCAGCGGAAGCAGCGATCCCTCTTGCTGTTCTGGCTTCTGGGATAGCTGTGCAGCCTGCATTCACTCCATAAGACGCACACACACTTCCCCTTACTTTTTAGGAGGGGGAAAGTGCATCTTATAGAGCAAAAAATACGGTACTTTGCATTATGTGCTGACTTCAAAGCCTAACCCTCACATAAGATCTAATTCCATTAAGAATAGTAAAAACAATATATTTAATAAGTTGATTGTCACTTAAAAGTCTTCAAGTGACTTAACATTTAAAAACGTACACATAAATACACTATACCATGGGGGCGGGTAATCATATGAAACAGAATATGGGATATTTTATAACTTGAACTTGCAGAATAAATCAAACCATCTACCCATTCCTTTTGGGCCTGTTGTGTTATCACTATTCCGGATTTGTAATTTTCTTCATAGTAAAATGTCTAGACACATTTCCCACCTAATTCATACTTTGTCTGCTTCTTGATAATCATTTTGGGATTTCCCCCCTCCTCTTTGTAATTTTCAACTGCCTTTTTGATAAGCGTGAAACCATGCTGTCCTCACTAATTGCTTCCAAACGCCATAGCATTCTGCTTCTCTCATTACTCACATCTTATTATAATGCATGCCTCTCTCTTATAATTCACAAAGGAATCCATATCACACTTTTGACATTTTATCCGCATTCTTCCTATACCAGACTTGTACAACTTGTGATCTACTTACTGTGACTGGTGGTTTTCCAGCGGTTTCTGGTTTTGCTGCCAGCCAGGGATAGCAAAACAAGAGACTTGTCATACATCTGGCTACAATGCACAGCTGATGAGCTGGTTAAGCTTGGTAAATTGCAACTGTGTAGTTCTGACATATAATAAATATTGCTATTATTTGCAATCACATCATATTAGTTTCAGTGTGAGCTTGGCTAAGTCATATTGATTACAAATCTGTTTATGCCATAATTTATACTACATACAAATGTCCCAGTCTGGCAGTTGAAGGTAGAAGCAGAAGAAAGTCTGGCATGCACAAGTTACAAGCCACAGCTTTTCTTTGAGGACATTAAGAGATAAATGACCCCAACCCAGTTACAGTTAGTAGTGAAATTAAGTCCTATTGGTCTCTTGTTACAAGTAACTTGTTCTATTCATTCCAGGGGGCTATGCAGCCCAATACTGGGCATGTTGGCTATATAATCCCACCATGGTCAGTAGAGTTTACTCCCAGGTAAGTGTGGTGTGAAGTGCCATCCATCAGCTTCAGCCAGTGGTCCAGCTGTATCCCTCTTCGGAAAAGGACAGCCTAACTTCTGTTGTCTACGCTCTAGTAACCACAAGACTAGATTATCGCAATGCTTTATACAGGCTTTGAAGACAGCTTGGAATCTACAGCTGGAGCAGAACTTGGTGGCAAATTGCTTACCAGAGCAAGATGGTCTGAAATTTTAAAAACCAATTCTTGCATGACTGCATTGAATACCAGCTAGTTTCCTCCCGCATACTATGTTGATGCTGCCCAATGCCATTTCCGCCCTCATACAAGCAATGTTCTTCCGCCTATCAAAGGAAGGCCATAATTTCACTGAGGGAAAGGCAGGAAAAAATCAACCATGTACCAATCAGGTTGAAAGAAAGGGAAAAAAAAAATTCCAGTCCTGGCAACCAGCGACACAAAATTGCTCATTGAAGGCTCTAACCCGAGGGTCGAGGGTGGGTGTGAGGGAAGCTCTTGAGGCAAAATGGCCCTGAGTGCCAAGGGAAGCAGCCTTGTACAGTCATACCTCATGTTACGTTTGCTTCATGTTACGTTTCTTCAGGTTGCATCCCGCAGCGACCCAGAAGTACCGGAAAGGGTTATTTCCGGGTTTCGCTGCTCGCGCATGCACAGAAGCGCTAAATCGTGCTGCGCACATGCGCACAAACACCAAATCGTGCTGTGCACCTGCACAGATACGGTGCTTCAGGTTGCAGGCTTTTCGTGTTGCGAACGGACCTCCAGAACAGATCCCGTTCGCAACCACAGGTACCACTGTATAGGATTTCCCCTCCCTTTTGCAAGGGATCATGGGGCAGCTTTACCCATGAGCCCATCACACAGAGAAGATACTGGGCCATAGCACTGCTGGCAAAGGCATCCCACAATTATTGGACATGGAACAAAGCTGTAAGTACTTTGGAAAGTATCTCAAAGATTAAACTTTTTTGAGGATCATTCAGTGTCTAGCAGTTTTGATTTGCTGAGAAAATAAAACTAAATAGGTTTTTATTTTGAAGCATCAAAGAATTCCTATATGCTGAGTGGCTGGAACCGAAAAATCCCCTCATGGCTGTTTTTCCTTTTGTTGGTGGTGCTGGTGCACACTGTGGGATGGTAACAGAATGCATGGCTGGCTGAGAAACCTCAACATTCCCATAGCCTCATGAGCTCTCATTACAAAATCAATAGAAATAAAGCACTGAGATTTGGTGGGCTATGAAAAACATTAAAGCAGTCATTAATGTCTCCATCTTTCATCCTAAGAGGTGCAATATATTCCACTCACAGTGTATATATGTACAGCAGCTATTTCACCAAAAAGCAGAGATAAATTGTGATAGCCTGAAACGTATCCCGTCTATGTCCATATATCTATTAGCTACAAAGCTCCCAAGAAAAAATACATATTAGAGATGAAAAATAGAAAAGAAGTTCACTAAAAATGTTGCAGCATTGCATTCTTGGGGCCAAGAGGCTTAATCCAAGAGTCCATGTTCTTCACATGGGAAATCTTACAGGATAACTTTAATACATATGTACATTGTAACATGTTTTTATTCAGTGTATAAACCTGATTTCCAATCAGGGAAATCTATTCAAATTTACCTACCTAGGAAGTATTCTAGAAGAACCAATCACAGGCTGATTCAATATCTAACATAAGTAAATCCTGTAGTTCCCATGCCAACCCCTGTAAATTTGTCTTAAGAGAATTAGGGAACTATAAGATGGCACAGTCAATCTACATAGGAAAGGGGCATGTAAAATACAGTAGAACGTCATGAAGGGTGATTTCTCATCCTCTCCCTCCCCCCCCCCCTAATTTTTCATTAAAGTACTTCAATAGAACAATGGAAAACTCCAGTTCAGATACTTTTGTAAGGGTTGGCTTATATGAATGGTGACAGCACTACATCCTTGACATACAGAAAACCATTTGCTTCTGACACTCATTCACATGAAAACAGAAGCATGTGAGCAGGAAGTAATTGCAGAGTAGGTATGCAATTTTTTTGCAATCACAGTAGCTTGTTGTGGAGCCATCAATATCTTGAAAATTGTGACTATGTAAGCACGTATTTGTGCCTCACATTCCAGCTCTGCAGTGCAAGTGCAGACAACCATGAAACCATTTCTGGGAGACAATTTTTTTCTCCTCCATAGGAAAAAAAAGATGCTTTCTCCAGACTCTTACAATATTCTTTAGATGTATAGAAATGCAATGCCAAAACAAAATTCAGGGGCATAACATGGTTTGTTCTACAATAAAAAAGAGGAGATTCCAAAAGTACATCACCTAATACAACATTTATATAAACAAAGGAATATTTTAAACAGTGCATTACAAAAAAAAAAATAGCCCAAGGGCCTAGAATGCTAGAGTACCTTGAAACACCAAATGCAGGCCTACTAGGCATCAAGTTATCAGCCTTCAGCTAAGATTCAAATAGCTTCATGAAACACTACCGCACACAATCACTGCAATTGGTTACCTAGGCCAAATCTCTGTTCTTCACCCGAAGTCTGAAGTATAAAATTTAGCAATTTCTTGCAGAACCCACAAAGCTCCTCTAAGGCAAACATTTCTATAAGCCTTACTCTCTAACAAGATGTGTCATCTCCCTGACCCTTTTAGAATCCCCCTGGGGCCAAAAGAGTATTGACATAATCTCTTCAAGTCTTCCAGTGCCAAGCTAGTTCTTTTCGCAACTGCTTCTGCCTTGTTCCCACTGTTCCATGTTCCCAGAGCAATAAATGTGCAAAGCTCTGCTCACTGATGTGCATTTTTTTTTTTTTCCTTTTAGGAAGGAGATGAAGGCATCTGTGCCCCATACCTCACTCTTCTGGTAGGTTTTTGGATGAAAGCTTCAGTGACTGAAATAATTTATAATAATTTGATGGTGCTCATTATGAATTGTATTTAGAAAACTTTTATTTTGCTTTATACAACATGTTAAGTATGTACATTCTGTTGTTTATTATGTTACTATGTTTTAAGCTTCCTTGGGGACTTTTGATGAAGGGGGTATATAAATTGATCAAATAAATAAATAAATAAATATCCCTTCATCTCCCTGTTAGTTTGCATTTCTTAGTGCAGAAAGTATTGATCTGATGTGTAGAGATCTTTCCTATTCTAATTAATTCAAGAGGGTTCTGGAAGCTTCTCTGTGTGAATCAAGCAGATTTTCATGATGTTTGGGATATTCCTTCAGAGAAGCTGAGTACAGCCAGCTTAAACTGTTTCTCCCATCTCTTCTGTCAAGGTGATGCTGACTATAAAAGTAGGGCCAGAGGAGTCTGGGTTTTACTTTTACTTTCTATATTTTTTCCTTCTGGTATGGTGATCTGTACATAGTATGCCTAGTGTTAAGGGTTAGACCAGTGCTTTTTTTCTAAAAAAAAAAATGTTTAGGGGTACTGTCATTTTCCTACTCATATTGAAATACTGCCCCACAATGAAGCCAAACTTAAATTCACAAAATGTTTAGGGGTAAGTGTACTCCTGTGAATCTCCAGGGAAAAAGCACTGGTTTTGGCTTATTTTAAGTTATTGTAAGTTTAAGTTAAGTCTGCTGCAACTGGATTTCTTATGGACAGTGCCAACCCTGAATTTATTGGATTTGTGACCATTATGCTCATTTGCCTTCAGTAACAGTAAAGCTCTGCTAGATGAAATATTAATTGCCTCTGATCTTTTTTTTTTTTTTTTAGGAATCCTGCAATGTGTTTTAAGTTTTTACTCTGCTAACTATGCATTGGAATCTGCTGTGGATCAATATTGAGTAGAATTCCATGACACTCCCCTCATATAATTTATAATGGGAAGGCCTGAAAGTATTGCCGGTAGTGAGACAACTGGGAAACACTGGCCTGCGAGCACTCCAGTTGGAGAACAGCCTTTACCAAAGGTGTCATGGGCTTTGAAGACACTCAAACTCAGGACGCAAGGGAGAAACATGCTAGGAGGAAGGCACGCTTGGCAAATCCACACCATGATCAGCTCCCGCCCAGAAACCAATGTCACCACTGTGGAAGGATGTGTGGATCCAGAATTGGCCTCCACCATCACTTACGGACTCATTGTTAAAACCGTGTTTATGGAAGACAATCTTACTCAGCTACAAGTGATCGCCAAAGAAGAAGAAGAAGTTCCTTTTGCAGGAGACATTCTCTACCATGCACAGTATTAGGTTTCTCAGCCACCCACCCACAATATTTTTGTATTTATGATAGGTAGACTAATCAACTGCCTTTAAGTGACAGTAAACAGAACTATTTCTGAAAGGCAATGCCAAATAGCATAGCTGATTTTAAATAAGTGGAGGTGTGACATAAAATATTAATCTTTAAATCTTCTTAGCAGCCTTACAATGCAGGGCAATAACAAGCCTTGCTTTGGCACCTCACACAAATAAAACATGCAAGAATGCATGATGGCTGTAAATCCAGCCTAATAAAAACTGACATGCCAAACAGATGAATTGCACATTTTAAAAATTAAATAAAGACTTTGCTTGTATAACACCTTCATATAATGGTCTTGCATTCACAGCAGACTCAGCGTTTCAGGCAACTGCTACCTTCCCAACATTCAGTGGCTCCTAACCATAATGGCTCCAAGGTCAGAGGCAGCAATGCTTCTGAATACCAGTTGCTGGAAAGTAAAAGTAAAAGAAGGGAGAGTGCTCTTGTGTTGAGGTCCTGCTTGCCAGTTTTCCACAGGCATCTGGTTGGCCATAGTCTACATGGGCCATGGACCTGATCCAGCAGGTGCTTCTCACATTCTTACGTTCACTCAGGCAGGCTCCACCACTGGTCTTCCTTTGATTTTTCTTCCAGCGCAGGGCAACTGCATCTGAGAGCCACCATTTTTAATATCCCACAATATTCTGGAGAAGCACCATAGTGTAGCAATTGTGGGGAATTAAAACCATGTCTTCCAGCTTCCTAATACATACTGAACAATGCTGCTGATTACCATAGCTGTCACCAGGTAAGAACCCTAGGGCCCCTAACCTAGGAGGACATTCTCAACAGATATTTGACCAAACTTGAAACTTGACCTAGGAGGACCTTCTCAGCAGAACTTTGTCCTACAACTGGCCCTAATTTGAGTCTCTCTGGGTTTCTCTACTTTCTGAGGGAGTTTCATTTTCATTTTTTGCACCAAAGACATTGTATATAGGAAATTCTAGTTTGTTATGAGTCTACTCTAAGTAAATCTACTCAAATCAGGCCTATGTCTGGCTCCAAACCATTGGTCTAGTCCACACATCACAGCAAGCCAGTGAACGGCTTACTATGACCACATTAATGTGTTGGTTCCTGGAAAGGAGCTTTCACCAACTTTTCCCTTCCCTGGGCTTTTTAGGTCAGCACAAGATGGCAGCTAAGCCAGAGTTTAGCTTAGCATGTTGTCTGAACCTGAGATTGTGATTAAAGTCCCTCCTCTTTATCTATAACTTGTAATCATAGGTCAAACCATGGTCCTCACCCCACTGATGACTGCTGGTAAAATCATACATTTGTTTCGTCTAAGGTCATGTTTTCATACAACTAAGGGCACAATCCAGGTAAAGTTAGGTACTTTAAAGTCCCCTTGGTTTCACTTTACCTTTAGCAAGAGGTTATTTAAAAAAAATATTAAATTATAGTTCATTGCAAAAGCTTTAATAGATGTATGCATAACTTGGCTGACTTAGTTAAGACTTAATTACAAAGCTGTTCAGAAAACCAGCCTCAGTAGAAGATGCAGTAGGGGGAGAAAGTTTGCTAAATAGTATATTTAAGCCTTTTAAACACATCCCAGTGAAATGGAGCATGATGTTAAGTTGGAGAAAATTAGGAGCTTCCTTGGAGTGCAATTAGAATAGTCCTCCAAGGCCAAATACCAGGCAAGTGTTATTATCATCCTTCTTCAGCTGGCATTACTGTTGAAGTTATGCCAACAATGATTAGGTTTGGGAGATGTGCTTCTGCAGAGTGGACTTCAATTAAAACTAATCAAGCACCAAGAATCATATTGCCTTTAACAGAAACTGTTCAAATAACCTTCAGAAAAAGTCTTGGCCAAAGGAATTAAGATTTATTTTAGGCTTGCTGCAATGGTGCACATCATTGAGGCTGTAGCCATCACAAATAGCATGTCATAGGGCAATCCTAATCATGTCTACCTAGAAGTAAGTCCTATTTACCATATTTTTTGCTCTATAACACACACCCGACCATAACACGCACGCAGTTTTTAGAGGAGGAAAATCCGTAGGCATGCCCCCCGTAGGCATTCCCTCCATAACACGCACAGACATTTCCCCTTACTTTCTAGGAGGAAAAAAGTGAGTGTTATGGTGCTCACTCCCTGACAAGTGTGGTTAGGATCGTGAAGCACAAAGTTGGCAGCAGCCCCTTTGAGCTCCCAAGACACTTGCTTTATGTTTGAACTAGCTCTGCTTGATGTCCTGTGTCGGGTAAAAAGGGAAATATAAACTTTCAGATTTCAAAGGTAATTTGCTAATGGGAGAAATTAAAGCAGCATTTCCCAACCTAGTACACTCCTGATATTTTGGACATAAAGTCTTATCAGTATAGAAGTTGTAGCCCTGCAAGGCTGAATGCTGTGGGACCAGTATAAAAAGTAACATACTGGTGTAATTTTTCAAAATATCTAAAATAGAAAACAATTAGGGAGTGTTGGATTTAATTAATCTAGCATCATTGTAGGGATGCCTAGTTAACTTTATAAGAAGCCTCCCATGCCTACTTTTTAATACTGTATTTTTATACAGTGGTACCTCGGGTTACAGACGCTTCAGGTTACAGACTCCACTAACCCAGAAATAGTACCTCGGGTTAAGAACTTTGCTTCAGGATGAGAACAGAAATCATGCAGCAGCAGCAGGAGGCCCCATTAGCTAAAGAGGTACCTCAGGTTAAGAACAGTTTCAGGTTAAGAACGGACCTCCGGAACAAATTAAGTTCTTAACCAGAGGTACCACTGTATTATGAACCAGCCTGAGAATCTACGGATGGAGGGTTGTATGCAAATTTAATAAATAATAAGAATAAGAATATTTTCCAGGGTTTCTGCCCTTTCCCCTGATGCCATATCTGATATTATGGGCTCAAACTGGCATCTGCTTTGAGTTCATTAAAACACTAGTCAACTCGGGTGCAATCACTCTAAAATGGAGTGTGTATCTTTTCTCGTGAAGGCCAGTTTGCTTAGCTTGGCTCCGGAACAGGATGGTTGTGAGTGACAATCTAAGAAAATCTGCAAAAGCTCCAAAACATTGGCAGGCGAAAAGTTAATTCTCTAGAAGAGTGGCTGCTACCTTGCTGTCAACCAGATGGGGTGGAAAGGATAAAAACAGCTAATTGGATATGATCGAAGGTCTTGGGATTTGTGGAACAAGCAAAATGTAACTTGTTATAACTGAAGGCTAATTATCTTCAGCTAGTAGCAACTTTGCAGGTGGCTTCTTGAGCCACATGGAGAGAAAGCAAGCACAACTAGGAAAGCACCTTAATTTAATCAGTGCCACACGCTGCCTGAAGATTTCAGCTAATTTTGTAATTGGCCTCTAAACTCTACTGTCAGTGCAGGAGATACAAGAGACTTGTGGTGTTTTTCCTTTCCTTAAAAATAAAATAACATTTTGCTTTTCTTAACTATATGGATTTAATAGAACATAGTTTTTTTAAAAAAGTCCTGTCTCCACATGCATTCAGCTCCCACCAGTATTGGCAGAAATATTTTTATGTTCTATAGATACCAGTTGTCACTCCACACAAATAGGACACAATATTTTTTTCTGTACAGTGTCAAAATATACCAGATTTGGCAGAGCAATCTGCAATACAGATATTGTTTTCCTCTCTATCCTTGACCTAGCTTTTCTTTTAATTTTTATTGACTCCCAGAAATAGATTGCCGTGCCAATATTTCTCCACAACAGGGAAGCTTTATGCCTGCTAGCACATCTCACATAGTTAGAAAAGGCTATTTATATCTATGAAATACTTATCTGTTATCTGAAGCCCATTATTTTTTTTTATTCATTTAAGGGAATATACCCCACCTTTCTCCTGTGGAAACAGTGTTCATGACAGCTTATGACAATTTTAACATGACAAACAATAATGTCTTAAAATGGAAAAATAAGAAGTGACACAATAAAGATGGAAATCTGCTTGCAACAATATTAAAACACAATAACAGTAGCTATAGGTACATGCATCAGGTAAATGCAACCTAAAAAACAAGCTGCGGCTCCTCAATCCATTTGGTCAAACTTTTGTTGGAATAAAAATGTTTTATGGTACAATCCTACATATGTCTACTCAGAAATAAGACTCACTGAGTTTAATGTGACTTACTCTTTTAAAAAGAGCCCTTCTAGAGTGGAGTTTTTTGTGGATGTATTCTGCAACATGTTCTTGATGCAATAATAGTGCATTAATGTTTATTGTTTAGTTTGTTCTGTTATGCTTTCCCAATGCTTTCCCATTATTGCTGTCCAGCAGGGCTTTGGCACTAAAATAAACCAAAACATTTCTGGTTTAAAAGGTTATGGGATTGGTTACCGATTCTGCTCTGCCTTAATGGAGGCAGCTTGCATGACAGCGTGAGATCGTTGGCGAAGGAAAAACAAGGATGATTGAGGGGGGGGCAGGCTTCACTCACAGCTTGTCTCGGTACCTGACTCTCACTCTGGCATGGAATGCGGGGAGCAGGGAGGCACTGAGTGCAAAAGCACTTCAGCTGCCGAAAACCCTTTAACGGCTCCATTAGGAAGCAGAGGTTCTCCTGTTAATTAGAGCTTAATTGGACTAAAGAACAAGCGTGTGCTAGAAGAGATGAGATCACAAACTGTGGAACAAACCAACTGCAAGGACTTTAAGGTTTGAACTTGAGATAAGACTTCATTCGGTGCAAAAGATAATGGGGAAGAGCCTATGGTTTCTTTATTTAAAGTTTTCTTCTCTACATTTATGATTCAGCAACCCTCCTCTAGATTATAAATATGGAATATAACATCAAACGGAACTGTGTGTGTAAAAAAAGGAAAAAGGGAGGAAGCTCTGTTTTACAAAGGTTTACGTTGCAAACTTAGAGCTGAATCTTCCCTATCCTTTATTATTTACAAAGTGAACTGAATAATGCTGAGGACTTGGAATTTAATTGGAAGTATAATTGTTCATATATTTTCAGTTGGAAGGAAGGATGAAAGGAGTCTGTGAACTGCTAAGGAACTGAAAAGGTTCTTTATTGAGTCATCTGCAGTTCTACAGACCACTCTTCCTCCCAGGCTGAGAGGGAAAATGGTGACAGCAGTTTATTTACTGGGACAGAGTGACTTTTGTAGCTGTTGTTAAAGTTACAAAACAACAAAGCACAGGACGGAGTGATGGAGAAATTTCTGGAACAACAATGGAATATCAGCTCCGCCCAAGGCATGACAGATAACAGCAACAACTGGGGGACAGAAAGACATAACATCTGACAAGGACAGGAAGAAACACCACAGACAGAATAATTGCCACACATAGAATCATAGAATCATAGAGTTGGAAGAGACCACAAGGGCCATCGAGTCCAACCCCCTGCCAAGCATGGGAAGAACAAGGATGTAGTTTGAGTAGTTGTAGTTTTATAAATCTCTTGATGTGTCAAGATGAATAGAAGTTATTAATATTACAGTTGTTGTGTGAGGGATTATTATAATGACCGAAATGTAGTTGAAATTAATAAGATTTGGAACAGAGAGATAAAGAAAACCATTAAACCATCAAATCTAGCACACGGGGGGGGGGAGAATTAATCTAAATTATTTAATTTGGCATATGAATAATTGGTATTAATAACCGTATTATAAATTGGCACTGTTACAATGAGGCTATTATTGGACTGCAATTGAAAACTAATAACAATCATTATAAAAATAAATAAATAAAATGTTATGGGATTTCAGAGGATATGCTCTGATTGGAAACAAAGCCTGAAAACCTATGCAGTATTGAAAGTGGGATTGTGTATGATCACCCCAATAATCATAAACAAAAATAAAAATGAATGCCCAAGAACAAGAACATCTGAGGGGCCCTTAGTTTATATTGGATTGCAGCCTATTTTAGATGGTGGAAGGCAAGGACACAGGAGGGAAATTAATTTTGCAAGGAATGGAGCTCCAAAATCTAGCTACAGTGAAGGTCCTCTGCTGCATCCCAAGGACTATGCTGAATCCCAAGGAATGTTCAGTCAGCATTCAAAGAAGAGCCTCCCCACTAGAACTTACATGACAGGGAGGGTTTTGCTTGTTGTTGCTGTGTGTGTGATAAGAAATCTACTATGTGTAAACCATATACTACCATATGTGTAGCATGGGGGCTTGGAAGGGCTGTGGCCTCAGAAGAGTCCTGATAGGCAGAGATAGAAGTGTTTGGCAGCACAAGGCTCTTTGGTTTTGCTGCAAGACACTAACACAGTTATTGTACATTCTAATAAAATAATGGCTGATAGCAACATAGCAGTACACTAAAAAAAAGCTGCATTAGAGTCCATATGAACTATGTAGCCTCTGCAAGAACTCTGGGGAATACCAAGAGAAAAGGAAGGACAAACACTGTGTTTGGTTCTGTCTTGAATTCAGCATGAGGCAGGTCAGAAAGGCAGATTCCGTAGAGAAGTCTGATGAGGCAAAATTCTGAAGCATCCCTAAAATTTCAAGTATCTTTCCTTACGATATAAAATATATACAAAAATGAAGTGACACAGGGTGATAATCCCCCCCCCACTGAAGGATTAACAGAGTGCAGTAATCCCTTCCATTTATAGAGATGGAAGGAATTATCTGGCTTGTGGTCTCTTTTTCAGTTTCATTGATCAGAAAACTATAGGTTAGGACAGTATTACTTTAAAGAGACTGTTGACCTCTCCAGCATATTCCATTTTGCTATCATTATTACATTATTAAATAACCCAACGAGAGCAGAGAATGACACAAAATCATTACATAGTAACAAAGTGCAGCTTGGTTATGATTGTTTTAAAGGTTCCAGGCAGGGATTCTGAATTATTTATACTGCAATTATATTCACAGCAAACGAAGGAGAGACAAGTCATTTTGTGGCCAAAGATGAGCATTTAATGCAAATGAAAGCAAGGAGGGAACCAGAAAGAGCACATGTAAACATTTGTGCATGGCAGCCACAACAGGCTGGAATGAAAGAGAAATGACATATCGGTTTCCTTTTTATGTGAAAATGTTGCCTTTTAGAATTTGGGATGTGGCTGCAGAGACCAAGTGCAGAGTGGGAAATTAGAACACAGGCTTTAGACTGGGGGATTCAGTCTTTTGCAGAATTTATTCGGTAATGTGTTTGTATGAAGTAGTATTATTATACCACACTTTATCAAAAGATGCTACTACTATTGGTGTATTTCTTTTAAATGTAGCAAACAACAAATAAAAAGGGCCTCAGGTCATTGGTAGAGCATCTGTTTTAATGCAAAATGTTCCAGGTGCAATCTCAATTCTCTGGGAGAGAATCTTACCTGAAGCCCTGGACTGCTGCAGCCTGTCAGTGTAGATGATACTGAACTAGACAGACCAATGGTTTGACTTGGTATAAGGCAGCTCCCTATGTTCCTGTGTGGTATAGTGCTCAGGGTGTTGGACTAAGATCTGGGAGACTAGTGTTCAAAAAGGTTAGAGAAAGCGTGTTCTCCTTAATAGAGAGCACGTGTTGTGGCGGGGTCTAGTAGGACACCCCACTGTTGCTGGGCAGATCTGTTTGGATGGCCCCAGGCTGTGAATGGGCAATTGAGTTTCTGGGGAGAATTTGATGTTGCCAATTTGTGGGTTGGGCTCAAAGGTTTTAAATATTGGGCACGCAGCTTTGGGCATCCTCTTTTGCTGCATGCACCGGATCACCCACCCACCCTCCCTAAATTGGGGATTTTGCTCTTGACCTTGCTATGCCTGTCATGGGGTTGCCTAATTTTGGGGCAGGGCCTGGTAGGAATTTTGTCCATTTGGCTGATTGGCTGGAGCCATTTGGTTTTTGCCTACTGCTTAGCAAATCGTTATAACTTGTAAGGTTTGTGGTTAGGCATTGGTTTAAAAATTGGATGGTGGAGGGGTAAGTGCCTACCCCTCCAATGCTGGTGTGGTAAGGGAATTCCGTTAAAGGAATCCAGGGGCTTGCCATGCTTTCGTCCAAACCCCTGGTATCGGGCTTGGGCCGCACAAGCCTTTGGGAGCATGCAGGGAGAGGTGAGGGTCTGGTGCCCAGCTTCACACCCAGATGGTGCCCAATATTGTTTTCCCTGACTGGCTTCCGCTGAAATCCGGAAGAGTTCTGTCCCTGGAGGAAGGACAGATAGTTGTAACCAATGTCTAAGCAAGCACTCACAGTTATGTATTTAAATAAAGTTGTGGCCAAAATTATGCCAAAAAACCTTAAGCAAAAATTCAGTGTGATGTGTGAGTTTTTGGGGGTGGCTTGGGGACCTCAGCACGCAACTAAGCAAGATAGAAATAGCAAAAGAAAATGCCCATGACTAACCAAGGTTGTTTAGTGCAGGGAAGCCAACATGATACACCTGATACACCATCCACTTGCTGTAGGACAACTCCCATAATCTCTATCATTGGCCATGTTGACTGCGTCTGATGGGAGTTGTTGGCTACCCATAACCTGGAACATCGCTTTCCTACTGTCGCTCAGGAAGAAGACACAGCAAAGAAAAGAAAGTTGCTGTGTTGTCATATAGAGAAAGGATGGTATCAGGGATTTGTAATGAGGTTCGGTGAAGTCTACCATATCAGAACTTGGTTTGTAAGACTCTGTATAAAACCAGAAGGGGAAAAGATTGGAAGATAAATGGACCTCATTAGGACTTGGCTAGGTGCAGGTCAAGCCAGTATGCGGGGAAAGAGAAAGACAGTCTGAAAAGGCACTTAAGTTAATGTGTGGCTGTTTTAGCTTTCTCCTACTTTTAGCTGTTTTTAGTTATCTTCCTTTGCTGGTGTTTTAAACAATATGTGTGTGTTTTACCAATGGATTTTTAAAGAATTTATTTGTAATTTTCTTTGAACTGCACTGCTATGAGCACAGATGAAGGTTGAATCTTCTAAATGAATGAAATGAACACTAAAATGCCAGGATTTGTGTTAGCAGTTAACTGTTTTACCAAAGGTGTTCAAGGGTTGGTGAGTCTCTTTGTATGACATGTTTGTGATTCAGGAAACAAAATAATGAATCAGATACAGTGGTACCTCGAGTTAAGTACTTAATTCGTTCCGGAGGTCCATTCTTAACCTGAAACTGTTCTTAACCTGAAGCACCACTTTAGCTAATGGGGCCTCCTGCTGCTGCCGTGCCACCGGAGCACGATTTCTGTTCTCATCCTGAAGCAAAGTTCTTAACCTGAAGCACTATTTCTGGGTTAGCAGAGTCTGTAACCTGAAGCGTATGTAACCTGAAGCGTATGTAACCCGAGGTACCACTGTATTCTCAGGAGCATATTTGAGGAACTAAATATATAGCTGCACCAGAGCAATGGAGAAAGCTGCAGTTCCTAATAAACCAAAAGCAATATTCCTTTATTTAGGACCAAGGATGTCTGTAGCCAAGAAAATGTATGCAAGGGATGCCAATAACCCATAGGAATTATGCTGCTCTCATCTTTATTTATTAAATTTATATCCCACCTTTCCTCCCAAAGCAGCCCAGGGCGGCAGTAATAATACTCATCACTGAAGAAACATCTAAAAACAATACCAATGCAGCAAAAAAATGAGGAAGAGCTCTTCTTAAATGTCTTGTTGAAAAAGTAAGCTCTTCTTCATAAGGGAAAATGAATTTATAAAGGGTGGTGATCATGTGTTCCTTACAATGAACAAGGCACTTCAAGATGATTACTCTCATTATTAAATGCCAGCACCTACTAAAATATAAATAAAGTGGTGGGGTACAGAGGCACACTGCGCATCAAGAATTAGCTCTCAACCTGTTTTCGTAATAACACAAAGTAAAATTTTTATAATACAATGCAGATTTTATTTCTGAAGGAAGCAGCTTGGGGGGGTGTGATTTACAGAGGCAACCTCACCGAGCTCAGTGTTCGTTCTGTGCACCGTGAGTTCCTTTCAGGAAGCAAATAATATTTTATGTTATCAAACAGTCATAAAACAGGCCATCATAAACCTAACTGGCACTGTTAGCTAATCAGAATCATTCTTCCATGGATTACATTTTCAGATAATGCTACAGTAAATGGCATGTTTTATTGCTTTTGTATCTCGGCAGATATCCTTCCCTCTGTGATGCACTAAAAGGAGCCATAAATACTCCTTGCAGAAACAAGCCGGTAATGTGAAAGGGTTGTACCCTCCTCCATATGTTAAATATTGAATTTATTTTTATCATTGGATCAAAAAGCAAAAGCTGAAAAAAACCAAACCCAAGCCACACAGTTAAATAAGAAACACAGGCCAAGAATAGTTCTTTGCCAGGTATGTTAACAAATCTGGGCTTAGTTCAAAGATGCCTGTGCACAAAACAGCACTGCATGCAACTAGTAGCAAGCATGGTACTCTGATGAAGTGGGAAAATGTTCCCATGCATAAAGATTGGCACTAGCTAGTTCAGAAAGACCAGTGACCCAGACCATCAACCGGGACGCATTCATTCCTACCAGCTACACTTTAGTGGCTAGGTACATCTCTTGATACAAATTAGAATGCACACCTGCAGCTTGGTCTCGTTAGTGCCGAATGTGACTAATTCCATGTGATCAGTGCTTTTTTCAGGGAGTACAGTGGTACCTCAGGTTAAGAACTTAATTCATTCTGGAGGTCCATTCTTAACCTTAAACTGTTCTTAATCCGAGGTACCACTTTAGTTAATGGGGCCTCCCGCTGCCGCCGTACCACTACAGCGCGATTTCTGTTCTCACCCTGAAGCAAAGTTTTTAACTCAAGGTACTATTTCTGGGTTAGTGCAGTCTGTAACCTGAAGTGTCTGTAACCTGAAGCGTCTGTAACCCGAGGTACCACTGTACTCAAGGGTACACAGTACTGGGACCTCTTTTTAGTTGTTAAAAAGTGTGGCACTTACTGTAACAACTTCATGGTGAGTACCATCATCTATTTTTCTAGAAAAAAAACACTGCATGTGATTAAAGCTCATCACCCCCTCTCTCTGTCTTTTGTGTCCTCCCACAGAAGAAAATGTGAACCGGGCAAACCATCTGAGGGATTTCAAGGGAAGCCTTGAGGAGTATTGCAGGGAAGAGTTCATATCTCCAGGAGATAGATTTGGAGCAGAATCAACGCTCATTTTAGCAGATCAGACTGTTTCTGGTCTGTCAGTTTGGCATGTGTTCATTTATAAAACCATTCTCTCCCATTTTTGCATTAATGTGCATTTAAAAAAAAAATGCACAACAAATGTGTACCTAAATATGCATTTAAATATGTAGGGTAGGGTTAACCTAACCAGCCCTGTCAGTAGAAGCCCCATGCAAGGACTTCCATGTGAGCAATGGGACTTTCCCAACTTTCCTCTGCCACATGCATCCCCTGCTTCCCCCGAAGGTAGAAATTAGTACTGAGATCAAGGGAAAAGCCAAAACACACCAAGTTTCCATGGAAAAAGCTGCTGAGGTCTCTTGTTCCTCATTTCCTTCACCCATGGAAAACAGGGAAGGTACAAGGGATGAAGCATGGTGGAAAAGTGGATGACAGGAGCTTCTGTTCTGTCTATCATTTGTATGCATCCAACCATTCCTCTTCACAAGTGGAGCTTGAAACATTTTTTAAAATGTGGTAAATGGGAGCTATGTTAAATCTGAGGGGAATCTTCAGAGGAAGGGCTGTAGCTCTGTGACATTGCTTTGTGTGCAGAAGGTCCCTGGTTCAATCCCTGGCCTCTCCAGGTGGGGCTGGGAATGCCCCATAGTTGAAACCTGAAGGGTAGCTTCCAGTCACTGCAGACCAGAAGTGGGGAACTTCAGACCTGGGGACCAAATATGGCCCTTCAGACCTCTCTCAGGCTCTCAAAATGCTTCTCAGGTCTTGCCCCTCCTTAGCCCTGCTTCATACCCATGTTGTTTTTATCTGACTGGAATGTATCCTTCAACTCTTTTATCCAAATGGACAATAGAGAAGGCTGTGTATAGCTTATTGTACACAGGTAAAATTTATATTGGTCAACTCACCACTGGCTTGTGGTTCTCAGAAAGTTGACCAGAAATGAATGTGGCACTAAGACAGAAAAAAGGTAGACAATATCAGCCAATTGAGCAATATCAACCAAGTCTCAAACTCGGTATAAGGCAGCATCCTATGTTCCCATCTCGCTTATCCAGTTGTGGGGAACCTTTGGTCTTCCAGATGTTGCTAAACTACAACTCCCTTCAGTCCCAGCAACCATGGCCACACCTGCACTTCTGCTTCTCACCCATGCTGGCCTGCTGTTTAAGTTTCATATCACAGACTCATGCAGCACTCTGATATAATCTTACATTAATGGAGTCTGCAAGCATCACAAGACGACTGGCAACACCAGCCCCACTATGTGGGAATCCCTTGCAGACAACTGCAATGAGCAAGTTGTGTATCCATAGCAGTGACCAGAGGAGAAATGACTGTTGGGAGGAGCACAGAGAGAAGAAACACCATGGTGCGTCTGCAGCAGCACAACTGGACACCCTTCATCTCCCCCAGCTACGATAAAACATGTCTCTCCCACATTTGTCTCTACAGCCCCAGCAGGCACTGCAACCTGCCAACAGTTTGACCTCAGCCCAAAGGTGCACCCCTTCAATGTCTCCTGAGACGGCTGCCAACTGAGCAAGTAGGAGGGGGTGAGTTCTCCCTGTCTAAAACATGTGGATTCATTTTTCCTGTAGAACACTTTGGACAACCCAGAATTTGACATCTCTTTGCAAATTCCCTTTAAAACATTATAAATCCTGAACTGGTGCCGACATTTTCTGTACTGTCAAATTATGTTTAATACATTATTAGGCCCTTTCCTAACTCTACAGTTTCATTCTAATAAATGTCAAGGCATCCAATTACTAGAAATTTAAATATTTGTACAAAGATGTGTTTTTTATATATATATATATAACATGAGCACACAGTGAAGGTAGCTGAGCAGCTCTGTAATTAAAGAAGCCAAGATAAGTCACTTGAGGCAATAATTCACAGTGAAGTAATAAAGCTGATTTTTCCTCTTATCAAATCTCTGTTCATTCCCTTAAAAAAAATAATACCCTGCATCCTTTTGACCACTTGGATATAATTATTAGCTTCTCAAGTACACACATGAGGATCAGTAATGGGCTTTGGGCAATGTTAAATTCTAGGGGAGAAGCAAACCTATTTAGTGTCGTTGCATCACCGTAGTAACTAGCTCATCTTTTCCTTTCCTCATTCGGTTCTCGCAGCCATATATCCCCTTGATTAACAGCAAACTGCCTTATTCCCAGTGATAGCAATGAAGAGAGTAATGGTGTAGCTGTGGAAGATTGACTGTGCGAAGAATAGTGGAACAGGTTCAGAGCCTGCTATGCTCCTGCCGCACTATATAATCTCTAAACTGGTTATGATTCCATGCACTTAAGTCCACGAGTCCAAGAAATAAATAAATGCTATCCTTCCCATGCATCAAATCATGTGGCACTTTAAAGGGTAGTGGGTGGAACTGGACTAAAAGAATCTTTGCCCTTACCACATTCTCCCTTACCACGTTTTTTGAGATCAGTCGTTCCTTGACTTCAGATCCTCAAGCTCAAGTATGGGATAATTGCAAGCCCTATATGTACATTTGGTGCAAGAATTCAGAGATTAGTGTTTTTCTAACTCTGGCTTTATAGTGCATGACCCCTGGCACCCCAGTAAACAACATACCCAAAGAACATTAATTACTACAAAGAGTTTGCTCCCTGCAGATGAAAAAACTGTTCCAGGTAGGCATGTTACCCTCATGCATAGATTGGTCTCTCCAAATGTGGAAGCAGCTTGCCCCATCCATGTTAATGACTGGGATAGCTTGCTATGCCAATACTGATTTCTGCTTACGGAGTTTGCCTGGGCAGATGGAAAGCTGGTTCAGACCTATTCTTTTATCCATGGTCGCAAATTGCTGGCCATCTGCACATCCTGCTTTCATCAGCCTTTGATAACCTCCCCCCCCCCTTCTTAATGCAAGGTCATGCCATCTCTGCACCACCTTTGCCATGAAATTGCATGCCTGTGCATGTGCAGATATATGAATGTACTCTCTCCACCCAATCTGGAGGAGAAGAAGAAGAGTTTGGATTTGATATCCCGCTTTATCACTACCCTAAGGAGTCTCAAAGCGGCTAACAATTTCTTTTCCCTTCCTCTCCCACAACAAACACTCTGTGAGGTGAGCCCTGATCATTCAACATTCCAAATCAAGATAGAAAATCTAGAATCATCTAATTGTACAAATGAGGGCTCCTCATCTGAATATTCTGCTAAACCGAATTTTCTGCTAAAGTAGATATTGTTAGACTCCAGCTCCTATCAGCTCCAGCTGCCATGGCCAAGGATAAGGGGAGTGGTAATCCAGCAAGTTCCCCAGCCCATGCAGATTTATGGGTCAGGAGCAGATGTGGCAGTACACTGTACGCATGAAGGGATAATGAATAAATAGGGCTCTTTTCATGGTGATCATTGATCAGCTAACTATAATTAAATTTCCCAAGCCTTTTAAAGTCACACACATATTTTTCTTGAAAAAATAGCATCTTAGTACATACCATGCACATCATGATATAGCTTATATATGATTTAACCTAAAGTCAATATTCAAGTGCATAAATGAGAATACATAAACAGGAACATATAGATGAAAACACAGTATCAAAATAGAATATTATGTATTAAAAGTTATACTCATCAGCTCCCACTTTTTTCCAAATAACTTTCTCAATATTGTGAACCCATAACCTGGTTTGGCATTGCTACACCAAATACAATTTACAATTAATTCATTTGATGATAAAGTTATCTTGTCGTGTTTGCCTTCCCTGATTGTGAGAGAAAGACACATATTGTCTCCTGGGATTTGCTCTCATTTTTTTTTTGGTTTGTTTGAGTGCTTAGCAGATTTTAGCCTCATAGCTGCTCCTAACAAATACAAGAGAGATACACATGTGCTTATTTGTGCTTCCCTTTCGGCATAGTTAAAGAGACAGGCAAAGCATAGAAAATTCTTTCTCTTGCACAGGTAACAGTAGTTACTATTTTGAAAGCTCAGACACTGATATTATTTTTTACTATTGATGGTGGTTTGCGTAACATTTCTTTCATGCACAGTACTACCACTTGCCAGTTTTATTTTTGTAACTGTTTTACAGCCACTGGAGAGATAATTGACATGGTTTGATCATTTGCAACCATTTTGTTTAATGTTAAGGATTACTGAAAACAGAGAACATTTCAAGAATAGAAACTGAAGTACCTCATTTGGTATTTCCATTTGTAAATCTCCATTGTTCTTATTCTTATTTTTATCATTATTGTTTCTTACATTTCAAAATCACCCTTCATCTGACAATCACAAGGCAGTTTACAATATAAAAACACAAAAATACATAGCATAATAACAAACAAAACAATATTCCCACACAGTTTAAAAGGCCATAGATGGTTTAATTAGCCAAAGACCTGGGAGAAGAGGAATGTTTTTGCCAGGCACCTAAAGACATGTAATGAAGACTCCAGGTGAGTTCTTTGGGGAGAGAATTCCTCAAGTAGGGAGTCACTGCAGAAAAGGCCCAATCTTGTGTTGCCACCCTCTGGACTTCTTGTGGAGGAGGCACATGAAGAAGGGCCTCAGATGATGACAGGGTCTGGATTGGTTCATATGGAGAGGCAGTCCTTGAATTATACTGCTGTCCTGAGCCGTTTAAGGCTTTATAGGTCAAAACCAGCACTTAGGGCCCAGAAACTAATTGGCAACCAGTGCAGTTAGGCCAGGATTGGCATTATATACTCAAAACATTTTACCTCAGTGAGCAACCTGGTTTCTGATGTTGGTTTCATCACCTCCTTTGGGCTAGACTGCAAAAGGCGACACATTACCCAAAAAAGCTCTACTGGATGGCACCATGAGGATGCAATGCAGACACCAAAGTATGCCTTCTTTGCTGCCTTCACTACCACTAGGTGGGCTCGATGATGAGCCCTTACCAGTGTTTGATTGCATTCGACTGGAGTTTTCCCCCACTTGTGTTTGAGCCAAACTGAGGCACCCATGCAGACTATTAGTGAAAATAGTGAATATACATTACAATATGTAATGTAGTAGCACAGTTTTATGAAGTTAACTGAAATATTTTGGAACCATTTGTTTTTAGGTGTAGGATTCTGAATAACATTTGTTCTTCCTAGAAAAAGGTTATTTCAGTCGAACCATATTAACATATTCTTTTGAACTTAAATAATGGTGTATAATTAGTATTAAAGAAATCAACATTTATTGCAGATTCCAAAATAAGTACTAGGTTGTTTGATTCATTTGAGTGTTCTTGATGGTTGGTCATTTCTCTTACTAATAATTAGAAAGAAAGAAAAAACCCAAGTTTTCCAATTCTGGGTAGACTAGCATTTAAGTAGTTAAGAAATATTCTATATACCAAAATTGTGATTTTGGTATGGGGTGGAGGGAGAGACTGATTGATTGGAATACTCTTTGTTTGTGTTCTGTCCGCCTAGTTCCCTGTGGATCTTTCTCAGGAGAAGAAAAATAGGAGCAAAGCCTATTCAAACCTTCATTTATTATCAAGGGAGAGAAAGTTGAACATTTTGAAGATTCTGTTCCATGCAACTTGGAGTACGATTGCTTCCTTTCTTTTTACATTTTGCCTTTCACAATTTGAATGCTGATGAAGTGCAACAATAAAGAAAAACAAACACATATTTTTGAACAACTGTTAGTGTAAGAAAAAACGCACAGATAAAATAGGTAATTACTTGCATTTTACATTTTCTCAAGTAGATCTGCAGAAAATATTTGCCTTATATGGCTGTAATCAAAGGTGTAATCAAAGGTGTGCATAGTATCTGTGCACAAGAACTGACTGTACCAGCAAGGTCTGTACAGGATCTGTAAAACAGAGTATGGTATTCTTTCTATATCTATATTCTATATCTATTCTAGCTTAATCATTTGTTAGTTGCTGTGATACGGAAGAATTTGGAATTATGGTGGCTGTGGTATTTCAAAGATACTGGGGGCAGGAGGCAACATTATACAAACCCTTTAGTGATCAAAGGTTCTGATTAGCTCAACCCTTTCCTTGTGATTGACCTTACCTGATTCTTGACTTTGTTAGCCCCACAAGTTTGCTAACCAGGACATGCTCACCCCATACATTTAAACTGCTATAATACAACAGTCGATATTTTCCCCAAAGAAAGCTGCAGTTTGTTAAGGGTGCTGAGAGTTGTTAGGAGACCTCTATTCCCTTCCCAGACCTACAGTTCTCAATAGTTCCCTGTGAAGGTGGATTGATTGTTAAACCGCTCTGGGAATTACAGTTCTGGGATCTCTTAACAACTCCCCTACATGCTGCTCCTTATGTGAAAGGCTTCCCCTGTTGTTGCTTTCAGGCTGTTACTGCAGTCTGCCAATGCTTGTCCATAGTTCCTTTGGAACAGCCTTCCCCAATCTAATGCCCTCCAAAGACCATTTTGGCTGAGGGTGATGGGAGTTGGACATCTGGAGAGAACCAGGTTGTGGAAAGCTGATTTAGAGAGAGAGAATTTGCCTCATGTACAATTTATAAGCAACTTTGGAATTGAGGATGCCAGCCAAATAAAGTAGATTATCCTTCATGTATCTAACAGCCTCATCTTGAGTAGTCTATTTGGCATGCTTTAACCAATAATGCAGCAGTGTCAGCTCATAACAAACCACCTGGAATGTTTCTCTGTACTGCTAGCAATTTTCTTAACAATTAGGGACTGCCTCACTGTTCTCTGACATAAAGTTGTCAACTCTCCATGATTGCAGCTATATAACACTGGTGTTTCAATCTTGGTTCCATAAAATTTCAAGCTCCCTGTCCATGATGAACTTCATGTTCTAGTAAAGAAACCTAATATACCATTTATTGCCTGTTTTGCTATTACTGGAAGAAATGACTGAATCATAAAGGGCTCTTAGTTTAACTCTGTTCTGTGAGGCTGGACAGCCTCACACTCATCACACCCATCGGATCTTTGTAATCCAGGCCACAGTGTACAATTGCAGAAATCTATCTGACTTTAGAATACATGCTCAGACAAAATATGGGAAACTACATTCTGGTAGAAAAGATAAGCTTTCCTCCTCCCAACACAGTCTGTCACCAATCTGGCTCATAGTTCTCCCACTAGGCCACCTTGAATTATGGCACCTGTTGGAAAGAGGGATGGAATGATCTCAATGGTTAAATATTATCTTTTATACCAGGATCAAAAGCCACCAATGTGCTTCTGGTGCTACCCTTCTGAAACTACTGGAGCCATTTTTGCATACGAAAATTATAATGAGCTGGTAGAGTATTGGTACAGTGGAGAGGATAGAAATGGTCAAATAATGCTTTAGGCAGGTAGCGGGGAATCCATCAGCTTCCAGTTGTTGCTGGACTACCTCTCATTCTCTATGGCTGCCTCTCATGTATGCCACTGCCCTCCATGACATGCATGGAGATATTGGGGTGGCTTGAATGCACACCCCCACCCTACATTCATGGATGTAGAGTTCACATGTTCAGGCAAACGCCTGAATGCACCTACTGCCTGTGAAGAAGTAATGTACGGTCTATAAAACAGCTATCATAGGCATATAGTTCCCTGTGCTTCTTCACAGGGACAGGGTACACTTTCTGCCTACTGGTCTTTAGGACAGCCCATATTGACAAATGACACCATTTCTAGTGCTTTCTGCCAATAACGGTTGTCTTTCTTGATGCTGTCTGCCAATAATAATGACTATTTCTTAAAGAGAACAATTAATGAATGCCTCTGAAAAACCTTTTAACAACTACAAAAATGTGCTAAAGTTGTTGCTGTGTTGCTGTTTAGTCATTTAGTCGTGTCCAACTCTTTGTGACCCCATGGACCAGAGCACGCCAGGCACTCCTGTCTTCCACTGCCTCCCATAGTTTGGTCAAACTCATGCTGGTAGCTTCAAGAACACTGTCCAACCATCTCGTCCTCTATCATCCCCTTCTCCTTGTGCCCTCAATCTTTCCCAGCATCAGGGTCTTTTCCAGGGAGTCTTCTCTTCTCATGAGGTGGCCAAAGTATTGGAGCCTCAGCTTCAGGATCTGTCCTTCCAGTGAGCATTCAGGGCTGATTTCCTTAAGAATGGAGAGGTTTGATCTTCTTGCAGTCCAAGGGACTCTCAAGAGTCTCCTCTAGCACCATAATTCAAAAGCATCAAGTTATCAACACTTATTACTGTAAAAAAAGTAAAACAACAACAACAACAAAACCTTTGGCAATGAGTTTACAGTGGTACTTTGGGTTAAGTACTTAATTCATTCCAGAGGTCCGTACTTAACCTGAAACTGTTCTTAACTTGAAGCACCACTTTAGCTAATGGAGCCTCCTGCTGCTGTTGCCGTGCCGCCGGAGCACGATTTCTGTTCTCATCCTGAAGCAAAGTTCTTAACCTGAAGCACTATTTCTGGGTTAGCAGAGTCTGTAACCTGAAGCGTATGTAACCTGAAGCGTATGTAACCTGAGGTACAGGCCAGCTAAGCTGCATGTTTTATTGTGGCATAGACATTATTCTTTCTTGTGCCAAAGCTGTTTTACCTTTTTGGCCTTAGTCTACCACCCTGCTATATATCATTCCAGTACAGGCAGCCAATCAACAATAAACTCCAGATATTCCTAGGAATTGGAGAGCAATGAACCTTCACAAACTACAAAATCAGCTAAGTGATAGGCAAGAGTGCAAGTGGGGTGTGTGTGTGTGTGTGTGTGTGTGTGTGTGTCTGTAGTCTTTTCCAGGCTCTCAGTCATCCAGGCACTGGGCAGACCTGTGCCTACAAAGTGGTGGCATAATTTGCCTTCAGATCATACACTTTGACCAGTTATGAGATGAGAGAGAGTATTCATAGATTAGGTCTCCACCTCATCCTGACCTTGCTGAACACTTTGCCAAGCAAATTCCTGGTTGAGCCAATGAGAACTCTTTCAGCACCAGTTATTTCCATCTTCTCCAAGAGCATTCAAATGTGATTGGCCCTTTAAAATGCAGTATGCTACACCAGCCCATGTGAAATTGGGCTGGGTTGCCATTCACCATGATGGCTGCTTCTCTCTCTCTCTCTCTCTCTCTCTCTCTCTCTCCTGTAAGAGCTGGGGATCTAAAACTGACCAATGTGAGGAACATGGCATTGTTAGACTTTAATGAAATAGGCATCTGTTTAACTGGGAAATGTACAGTCTCAGATGATTGCAAATATCCCATGTTCTTATCTATTTGCTTTGAAATGCATTTCAAATACCATACAAATACCATTCCAATAGCTTCCTCTGTGAGTCTGAAGAAGTGCCTCATGCATTATTTAAGTACAGCAAAGTACTGCTGAAGAAAGAAAAGGGGCTGCAAAGTGGCTTCGATCAAAAGCCCTCTTTTGTTGTTTTCTCCTCCAAGCACTGGAGGGGAAAAACTAATTTAAAAAATAAAAATAAAGTGCCAATCTCTTTGTTATCTCCATGGCTAGCATTCGTTACATGAGGACGTTTCATTCCGGTGACTGCCGGGAAAATGAAATACAGTTAAGAAATCCTGTGTGCGTGTCTCTCTGTGTATATATCAGACATCGAGATTTCTCAAAACTCAGAAAAAACAGGAATGGTATGCTAGACTAGCTTCCTGGCAAATTAATACAATGGACAGATGGTTTTTCATTATGTGTTATACAGAAATACAAGGCTTGTGACAGTGTGTTTGTATTGATGCTTATTCATCTGTGAGAGAGTAATTTTCAGGCTGCTTGTTTAGAGCACATTCTAAATCTTCCTCTGCATCTGCAGAACATCTGCCTAAACTAGGATTGTCAGTGTCAATATTTTATTTCTAGTAAGCGACAGGCTGTCTTAATGTCCTTCTGCAGCTAAAGAAATGAGTGTGAAAAGGAGGGTTTCAAGGCAAAGATCTGGGGTTCTCAAGCTAACTATGTTCTTTACATAATATGCACTGCAAAATATTTTTTAAAAATCCATAGTACTTGTTTTGTTTCTTGTAACATATGGAACAAACAAGTAGCAGAAGTGATCTTCCCCCACCCCCCACAAGTGTGTATGCACATACAGAATGATTTATATTTTCATAGGTTCTGGATGAAAGGGGAAAGGGACGTCTGCTTATGAAATAAATGTTACTATGGCTAAAAAATGTCCTGCCGAAAGATATTTACCTCAACTCATCACAGCTCACTTTTAAGCAAGCAACTTTTAAGCAAGACTTTTCTTTCCATGCAACCCTTGGGATATAGCTTCCTCATCTGATTTTCTGCCTGTTGCTACTCTTCACTTTTTCTTTTTCTTTTTCTTGCTTATTTTCATATTTTTAAATATTGCCTTCATGTTAAACATTTGTACTTGTTGCTAAAAGATAAAATAATGAAGTATAAACACCAACAATTGGGAAACACTGGCCTGCGAGCACTCCAATTGGACAACAACCTTTACCAAAGGGGTCATGGACTTTGAAGATGCTTGAACTCAGGATGAAAGGGAGAAGAAGGCATGTTTGGCAAATCCTCACTGTGATCAATTCCCACTCGGAAACCTATGTCCCCACTTTGGAAGGACATGTGGATCCAGGATTGGCCTTCACAGTCACTTACGGACTCACCGTTAAGACCGTGTTCATGGAAGACAATCTTACTCGGCTACGAGTGATCGCCAAAGAAGAAGACTTGTTGCTGCCTTGAGATAGACATTCTGAAAATAAATAAATATCACAATCAGTAATACAGGACCACTCAGCAAGACGCATGGTTCACTTTGTTAATTGTCATAAAGGAGTACCCAGAAATTACCCCAGCACCAGACCCAGCTTCATTTCCAGCTTCATTGTTACTGTTTCTGGCAGTTCATTGCAATTACCATTGTAGTTACAGTTTTGGAGAGTTGGTGTGGTGTAAAGGTTTGATCATGACCTGAGACACCAGGGTTCAAATCACCACTCAGCCATGAAGTTCACTGGGTGACCTTGGGCCAGACCCTCTCTCTCTCTCTCATGTACCTCACAGGGTTGTTGGGATGATAAAACAGAGAGGGTACAACTATGTACACCATCTTGAGCTCCTTCAAGGAAAAGGTGGTATAGCAATATAGTAAATACATACATTTGAAGAGTAGTGGTAAAATACTGGTCACTACTCTCAACCCTTTCTATAGTGGACACAAACTAAACTTCGCTGCTCCTTGTTCTCTTCAACCCAAGACTAGGACCAGTGAGACAACACGGTGACATTGGAAGCTGCCTCATACTAAGACAGGCCACCGGTCCTACTAGCTCAGTATTGTCCAGGGTGCCTTTGCAATGGCTCAATGGGATTTCAGACAATGGTGTCTCTTCGTCATGTTTAGAGATGTCAGGGATTGAACTGCTGGCCTTCTGAATTTATGAGCATCCACTGATACTTAAAATTCTGGACACAACCTTCAGCATCACTCAGATCCTTTCTTATGTTCAGTATAACACATCAGCCAACCCCAAATGGCAGCTGCAGTATTGCTACTTGATCCCCAGTTTTTCCTGTGAATATATAAACTCAAATAACACATCTCCCTCAATAATAAAACTTGTCTCTAGTAGCTTAAGTACTCATCAACCCACTATAACTTCTGGTCACTACAGCCCTGGTTCAAATGCGAAGAGAGAGATCAATATGGCTAGCTGAAGTACATGAAAAAGTTTTAGTCAGATGACTAGGGATGTTAGAGAATTCCAATGAAAGCAGATAAGGGAAGCAGAATAGGTATTGCTTATTCGTCCAATGTCTGGAACAAAAATCAATTAGCAAATACAATTGGTGTTTGCTGCTGCTGCTGCTGCTGCTTTCAGTCCACAGTCAATATGTAATTGATTACATTTCCCTCCCAATTTGCATTATTTCATTTGCATTGAAATGATTGGAGTAGACTAACATAATTACACCATAATTTACACAATGTAATTAATCATGTGACATGGAACATTTTGCTGACAACAAGGTGAATAAGGTAGGTTTTGGTGGAAGACCATCTGAAGGCGAACAGAAACAATGCTGCATGTGACAAATACAAGGCAGAAAAGAAAGCGATGATTTTTTACATCCCTACTGGTGACTGTTCCTAGAATGAGAAATCATTATATATATATATATATATGACCGAGAGATATTTCAATTTTTAAAAACCACAAAAATAGAAGAATGGTGTGCTAGACCAGTTTTCTGGCAAACAAAAGCAACACACAGATGGTTTTTCATCATGTGTTATACAGATACAGAAAGCTTGCTGCAACGTGTGCCTCCACCCCACCTCCAGTACGGCTTCACAACATGTTTGTTGAATGCTCCTGAGTTTCTCTGGAGTGTAGCCAATGCCTCCATCATAAGAGGGGAAGATAAGAGATGATTCAAGCTTTTCTGAAACTGTGTTGGATTGCCAGTTGAAAGATTTTTTAAAAAATCAGTTGTCTGAAACACAAGCATGGTTCACATGGCATGTTCTGGGATAAAAATGAGTGTGTGGTCTACCAGGGAGGAAATCTGCCTGTGAAGCAAAGCAGGTCTCGGTCTGGATGGGTGAATTGCCTGGGAACTTTTGGGTTCCACAATGAAAGAAAGGCAGGATATAAATGTAGTAAACTAAATTAATGAATTTAACCAAATCTGCAAACATAGCTTATATTTGTAGAGCCATATGTTTATAGACCTTTTTCTACCACAGGGATAAAATCCCCCTTCCCAGTTGTACAGCCATATTCACAGAGCATTGCAACAAAATGGGGGGGGGGGGAGTCAAGGAGTCCTTTTCCTTTTCCTTTTTATTTCCACAAAATGTCCCAGATATTATCAGCCACCATTTTCTGTCCTAGAATGTCCCTGTGTCATGATATAGGATTGCTCTGAGAACCATTTTTAGGGGGAAAGAAACAGGGAAAGAAACATGATGTCCATCAGGTGAGATGACAGCCCTATTTGCGGATACTCTTGGCTGGTAGACACCATTTTGATTTCACCAAAATGACCAGCTACCATTTCCTCCATCATTTTCTTTTCCCAATCCCCCTAAAATGTGAAAGATGGACAACATTTTCTCTTTTTCATTTCCCCAGAAACTCCTCCCAAATTTAGGAGGTTTGTGTTTCTAATTGTACTTTCAACCCAGGATCACTTTGTTTACAGCTTTGACTTAACTCATAAACCAGCACATTGGAAGTGGGGAGGAGAAAGGCATGATCTCACTCCTCTTAACAATATGCACATAATCTCAGACCTATTGCAAGGACACGTCTTACAAACTTGTCAGGGGAATCAATTCACACCTTACATGGAGGATCAGCATGAGATCTACTGTGATGTCGCTCCTCCTGTGCCTTGATGATATTGTTTGAAGCAGCCTGATCATGTTGCCATGGGCTGGTGATGTCATCACTTCCCATGGCAGTGTTTCCAATCCATGTGGCTGAGTTACATCAGACATTGCTGCCATTTGCATAGAAGTGAGTTCAATGTCACTGCAGACAACATATTAACCAGACTTCAGTTGTGAGTCATCAAGTGATGAGTAATCAAGTGAGACACATGCTGGTCCTTAAATGTCATGACTGCCTCAGTGAACTTCTAGTACACAGAGAGATACTTCTAGTACTGGAGATACTCAGTCATGAAGCTCATTGAATGGCCTTGAGCCAGTCATTCCCTCTCAGCCGAACCTACTTCACAGTGTTATTGTGCAGTTAAAATAAGAACACCAGTATCCCGCCCTTAGCTCCATGGATAGAAGGATATAAGTACAATAAATAAATAAAATGTTGCATTGAATGTTCATATTCTAATAGAGAGAAAGAATTTGCTGCATTAGCTTATGCAGATATCTGATAGGGGCTGAACTAACCCAATCAAATATATTCATATATATATATATATATATATATATATATATATATATGAAAAGTTGCACAGACCTCAAAACTAGCTATTGATAATAACAATCAAGTATGGAACAGAGTGTGGAAACTGTTATGGACCAGACAAAATGGAACATTATCAATAATGTAGGAAGCTACAATGCAAAAACACCACGTAGGGCTGTGTTTGTAGCATTTCTTTGTCTCCCTTGTGCCTCCCAGGTCAATTGCTTCGAGAAGATATTACTTACAGACCTGTCAAGATATGAAAACGTACGGCTGGAAGAAAGGCAGGGAGGTAGCAAACAGTTTTCTTACCATTCACATACTCTGTGGAGATTAGAAATGTCTACATTTTTCTTTTTGAAAGCATATTTCCCAGGTAAATATTCCAAAAATACAACTATGCTATTATGCACTTACGTGCAGTAGAGTTTCATATCTCCATAAAAAAGGGAAACCAGAAAACCCAAGAATATTGTGCCTGTATATTGCTAACATGTTTATTTAGTTATTTATAAAATTTAGAAGGCTCTGGATGAGTAGCAATCCTGCCATCCAGCATCCACCTCTGCTTAGAGCCTCAAAACATGTAACTGTAACTTAACAAAAATAACCAAATAGTTTTAATTTCCCTTGCATTATGCTACTTAAACATACATGTGTATGTGTTTTTCATGCATCTTATCCACAAAAGCTTTTGTTATCATAATTTTGTTTAAGGTCTTTAAGGTGTTGTTAAAAATATGTGTGTCAGGGGCTCAGGAGCTGAGGCACAGGGAAGATGGGAGATGGAGAGCGAGGGGGAGGAATCCGAAGGGAGCGTAGGAGGGGACAGTGGTCCGAGGGATTCCATGAGCCTCTCCAGCGAATCGGAAGATTCACAGAAGGGAGCGCCAGTGGCCAGGGGCAGGGGGGTCCCAAGGGGAACGCCCCAGGAGCAAGGGGGCAGCAGGGACTCCCAGAGCAGTAGTTGGAAATCAGGACCAGCTTCCCCACCAGAGCAGAGAGGGGGGGAAGAGTCCCAGGCATCGGGGCCAGTGCTTTCCCCACCAGGGAGAGGAGACGAGGCAGAGTCTACCACGCCTCCCTCGGAGAGTCGGACAACGGAAGGGAGGTCAGATCCGGCCAGTGTCACGGAAGAGGGAAGCAGTGATAGAAGTAGTGTAACGGTTAGGAGAAAGGTCACTGGGTTGGCGCGAGAAGCAAGTTCAAATGTACAGGAGCGCGGGACAGCAGAGAGTGAGGATTGGGAACCGGGTCCTAAAGCACGCCGGAGGCAGGGGGAGGAGCTAAGCGACTCAGCGTCGGAAGAGTCCAGAAAGGGCAATGCCCCAGAGGGCAGGAGGACCCAGAGGAGAAGAGAGCAGCGCAGGAGGTGGAGCAGGGCTAGGATCTTAAACTGGTGTGGAAGGGGCGGAGACTCAGACGGGACTTCGCCGATCTAGAGTCTAGACGTAGGGCTGCACGCTCTGGCTTTGAAATGGAAATTAAACTTCAATAAAGACTTTTGTACATAACATCAGCCTGGCGTTGGTCCTCTGTGAGCTGGGACCTAGAGGCAGCTCTGACAATGTGTTTTATACCTCATGTCTTACTAAATTACAGGTCTTACACTAGATGCTAAGGGTACAATCCTTACCTATTCAGGTGCTGCATCTGTGCATGCAAGGCTGCCCCTTAAGGCTCAGGTGTGCCCTCTTTATGAGGAAAGGTTACAACATTTGAAGCTTTTTAGTTTAGAAAAAAGGCAAGTAAGGGGTCCATGATAGAGGTGTATAATCTGATGCACAGTGTGGAGAAAGTAGGCGGAGATGAGTTTCCCTCCCTTTTTCAAAAAATTAGTGTCATGTGTCACTCAAGAAAGCTGAATTAAGGACAAATGAAAGTATTCACACCTGCAATATGTAGTACTGGCCATCATCATGGAGGAAAAGTTTATGTTATATTATCAGAGGCATAATGCTTCCAAATACAAATTGCTGGGACCTTCAAGTGGAGAAAGCATTGTTATGCTCAGGTGCTGCCTACAGGCTTTTCATAGGCATGGGACACAGGTGGCGCTGTGGTCTAAACTACTGAGCCTCTTGGGCTTGCCGATCAGAAGGTTAGTGTTTCAAATCCGCATGACAGGGTGAGCTCCTGTTGCTCTGTCCCGGCTCCTGCCAACCTAGGAGTTGGAAAGCATACCAGCACAAGTAGATAAATAGGTACCGCTGCGGTGGGAAGGTAAATGAAATTTCCATGCACTCTGGTTTCCCATCATGGTGTTCCATTGCACCATAAGCTGTTTAGTCATGCTGGTCACATGACCCAGAAAGCTGTCTGTTTATAAACACTTGCTTCCTTGGCCTGAAAGCGAGATGAGTGCCACAACCCCATAGTCGTCTTTGACAGGACTTAACCATCCAGGGGTCCTTTATCTTTACCTTTGACCTTTTCCATAGGCATCTGGGAATTAAGCAGTATATAAATTTTAAAAAATCACCACATAACCTGGTTGTCCATGATGATAACAGGATGCTGAACAGGGTACTTAGGTCTGATTCATCAGGGATCTTATGGCTTTATGATGTGTTGACTAATTGAAGTCATACTTCTATTGTTATTTCATACCTGACCCCTCATAGTTTATTGACTCCAGCTTTGCACTGTTTCTCTGCTCAGTACCTAATACAGAATAGTTTCAGGAATATTTCTTGAATATCAGTTGCTGGGGAACAACTGTAAGAGAGGACTGATGGGCTTTTGTTGTGTTCAAGTAGGGTTCCCTTTTGTGTTTTTAATAGGACAATTTAAAAATTCAACCAGTCAACATTTTAAGCATTTACTAACAAGAGACGACATAACCTGTTCACAGCATGAGCTGGTGTAAGTAAGTGGCCAAATGTACATTGATTCTGGATTCATAGATAACATAATGTGCAGTTGGCGACTATAATTCTTGGCTAAGGATAAAATTCAATATAAATGTTACCATAAACAATTAATTACTTCTCAATAAAATTAAGCACATAGTTAACGTGATCCGGTTAATTTCTTACATAAAGTTGCTAGGGCTTCAATGGCAGCTGGAAATGGAAAGGACCATTGCTCAGTAGTATGGCATTGTAGGTAGATGGCCTCCAGTTCAGTTCCTGGCATCACATATTTAGAAAGAATCAGGGACAAAGTGTTGGGGAATACCTATGCCTCAGACCTTGGAGAGCTTCTACCTGACAGAAGAGACAATATTGGGCCAGATGGACAAAAAGACTGACCTGCTATAATAGTATGGAGAACCTTTGGTCCCTCAGATATTGCTGAACTACAGCTCCCATTAACCCTGGACATAGGGACAAGCCAACAAGACAATGATTGATCTCCCTGACAACAGACAAATCAGTATGGCTGACTTAACCCAGCAACACCCCCCCCACACCCCATCGAAACACACTGCAACCAGTCAACTGCAACCAAGCATGCCCTGGGCCCTCTGATCTCTCACTCCACCAACAAAAATAAGACACCTATCCACACGATGCTGAGAAAAAAGTACCACTCATACTCTGTGAAGAATGAAAGTTTACTGTCTCTCTTACCCCCTTCTCCTTCTCTGTTTCCCCAGTCTATCTCCCCACTTCTATTTCTTCCCCAGCCCCACATTGCCCCACATTGTATACCTGAAGGAGTGTCTCTACCCCCATCGTTCTGCCCGGAAGCTGAGGTCCAGCGCCGAGGGCCTTCTGGCGGTTCCCTTATTGCGAGAAGCAAAGCTACAGGGAACCAGACAGAGGGCCTTCTTGGTAGTGGCACCCGCCCTGTGGAACGCCCTCCCATCAGATGTCCAAGCGAGAAACAACTACTTGACATTCAGAAGACATCTTAAGGCAGCCCTGTTCAGGGAAGTTTTTAATGTGTGACATTTTAGTGTATTTTTTGTCTCTGTGGAAGCCGCCTAGAGTGGCTGGGGAAACCCAGCCAGATGGGCGGGGTACAAATAATAAATTATTATTATTATTATTGCATACAACAAAAATGTCTCAAATTGAATGGAGACACTGAATGTACTATTGTTACTTATGAAAAATCTTAATAGAAACATATATTTTTTTAAAAAAACAACCCTGGCCATATAGGGCATGCTTGCTGAGGACAATGGGAGTTGCAGTTCAGCAATATCTGGAAGGCCAAAAGTCCTCACACCTGTTCTATATGACAGCTTCCTTTGTTTCTAGAGGTGACAGAATCATACAGTAAAGCTTTTATATACAAACTTTTAACTTCTCTTTCAGAGCAGTTAACAGGCCTACAAAAGCCATTAAATTAAGTCTTGAAAATATAACAGAACATGGCCTCATTGAGAGCTTTAGAACAGTTCATTTTACTGCAACTCCCTTGGATTTTAATGGAGAGATGATATCTATATCCTGCTTTTATCAGGATAAGTTTATTATGACAGAATAAAGAATGAAACCAATAATTGGCTTTATGTAAATTAAGAATTGTTCTATTGAAGGCTATGGAATGAATGTAAATTGGGAAAGTGACTGGAAACATTTACCCTGTGAACCCAATGAGCGGTTGTTAACTTTAGTATTCAACATTCATTGTATTTCAGGAAATAATGTATTCAGTCCTGATTATGTGTGCAAGTACCGTTGAAAGCAATGAGATTTATGCATGCAGAACTATGCCCAGTCTTTGATCCAATATAAACAATATTGAACACACATACAAAACAGAGATTGGGAATACCGGTAATCCAAATCTATATATAAGGGTCTGGTGACTTCTGTTTCAGTGTATCTGAAGAAGTATGCATGTACATAAAAGCTTATACCCAGAACAAACTTAGTTGGTCTCTAAGATGCTACTGGACAATTTTTTAATTTTTTAATTTATTTTGACTGCGTCAGACCAACACGGCTACCTACCTGAATAAACATTGGGAAGTTTGTTGAGATCTGAACTGTTATCCTGAAATCTGTTGCTCCAAAGTAGACTTATTAAAATGAAATGGAATTACTTTGCAAGAGGGGTGTAGCATGTTAATCCTTTCTCCTTAATTGCTAGTTGGCTCTCGGTTTACAGCTCAGGTGGGGAAGCTCTTTTCAAGACTCCTGTTTCATTCCAAAGTTGTCTCATTCTTCCCACCCTTTCTATATAGTCAGTGGCGTAGCGTGGGGGGTGCAGGGGGGCCGGCCGCACCGGGCGCAACATCTGGGGGTTAGGGTTAGGGGGCGCAAATCCACGGGTTAGGGGGCGCAAATTACTTGCCTTGCCCCAGGTGCTGACAACCCACGCTACGCCACTGTATATAGTTTCAGATCAACTGGGAGGGGTAGGATTGCTGTTGTTAATTGCATTTGAGCTACAATTCCCAGAGTTCCCTGGGAACAGGGATCTCCTCAACTCTCAGCATCTTTAACAAACTACACTTTCCATGATTCTCTGAGGGGAATCATGACTGCTTAACTGGTATGGTACTGCTTTAAATGTATAGTCAAGATGGGCCTTTAGAATGAAAGTTCCTCGGGGCAGAGATCTGCAACTGTTTTTGGCTTATGCTATGATGTAAAGCAACATTGTACACAGATGGCATTCTATAAATAAATAATTAAATAACTATCACCAAATGACAGCCATTAAGCCCATTCAATCCCACTGATACCAACGGCAATTAAGTTGGCATTCAACCTTCTAGGCATTTTAATCCTCTTAAAAAATTAATCAGAGAAGTTGTAAATGCTCCGTGGCTCATTTGGTCCTAATAATATGCTTAAAGAATATTGTTTAGAACAAGTAAACCATTCTGGACCTTTTGAACATCTTTAAGTTGCATTAGTTTTTAATTTGTGTGCTTCTTACTTCCTAATAAGAGCCCAGAGGTCACCCACAGAGCTGATATGTCTGGTTGCTCACAATTCATGTTTCCCCCCCCCTTCCTTCTCCCTTTAGAATGAGAACAGCAAAGGGCTGAGGAGATGAAGTGTCTCACCACCACTTCTTGCCCCCCCCATTGCCCCTGAAAAACAGTTGCAAATAATGATGAGCATTACAGTGGTGGGCTGGTGCTTGCATATTGACTAAGTGTGCAAGGGTTTGATGCGGCTGTGCATTGGAATGTGCATCCTATTGGGAATAATGCACTATTGGCTGGCATTCTCATACAGATATTATTCTAATTGTGCATTGTCAATCCCCTCCTCCACTTAGCTTGAACAAGAGCTTTTACATCCATCTCCCAAGAAAAATGGATAGAATCAGACATAAAGAGAGTTTAGGATAACTCTCTGCACTAGCAGAACAACATGTTGGAAGATTTCACCTGGCAAGTTACTGCAGCATCCCAAATATATCCCCCTCCCTTGCAACATTTCAAATCAAGTGCAAACCTCCTGGCAACCCCTATGAGAAAGGACCACTTCAGGTTTTTAGCCTGATATCCCTCACATGGATGTAGTATAGTGGCTTTCTATATGGCCACCATGAATTATACAATTCTCTTTTTCTAGTCTTACAGAGGAGCCTACAGAGCACAGTAAGTAAGCTGTAAGTACCAAGGAGAGCTCCAAGTGACCAATTTGTTCCAACAAGTGTTGAATGCGACCTGTGGCCATTTGAGCCTCTACTCCAGTCTACCTCTCCTATTCTCTGCACCCTTTTGGTGAAATGGAGTCTTTTAAAGAGTCCTGAATAAGGGCACATCTACTGCAATCTATGTCCTTCTGCCTGGTATGTTCCTTGTGCTGCTGGATTGGGAAGCACTTAGACTTCCAGGCTGAGGAAGAGCTGCCCATAAGGCTCTTGGCTTAAGTTCTACAGGCTCTGGTTCTGTGGGTTCATGCACTGAGCCAGGAACCCTGTTCATCTCCTTAGCTGATAACACTTTTGGTCTGTCACGTTCACTGGCTGAACTCTGGAGTCATGATAATAATCATGGTTTTGGAATTGGCATTTTCAAGAACAAGTATCCTCTTTGCTGGTAATAGTTCCTTTTCTACATGAACTTCCTTCCTAAAACAAAACAAATTCCTTCCAGTAGCACCTTAAAGACCAACTAAGTCAGTTCTTGGTATGAGCTTTCGTGTGCATGCACACTTCTTCAGATACACTGAAACAGAAGTTTCCAGACCCTTCTATATAGTGAGAAGGTGGGGAGGGGTATTACTCAGAAGGGTGGTGGGATTGGGTGATTGGCAGATAGCTGTGATGAGCCTGTTGACGACTCTTAACGACTGCAATAGGTCTTACAGGAAAAAGCAAGGGGTGAAAAGGTGAAAAATGGCTTTGTCATGTATAATGAGATAAGAATCCAAGGTCTTTGTTCAGACCAGGTTTCTCCATGGTTTTGAGTTTGGTGATAAGTTGTAATTCAGCAGCTTCTCTTTCCAGTCTATTTCTGAAATTCCTTTGTAGTAAAACAGCTACTTTGAGATCTTGTATAGAATGTCCTGGGAGATTGAAATGTTCTCCTACTGGTTTCTCTGTCTTGTGATTCCTGATGTCTGATTTATGTCCGTTTATTCTTTGGCGTAAGGTCTGGCCTGTTTGTCCAATATAGAGAGCTGAAGGACACTGTTGGCATTTTATGGCATACACAATGTTAGACGATGAGCAATTAAATAGTCCCGAGATGGTATGTGTGATGTTGTTGGGGCACTGATAACTAGAGGGCTATGAACACCACGCTGAGAAAACTTCCTGTTTTTCTAGACTATCCTTTTCTGAATACTGTGTCATAATATGATAGCACATCTTTCTTCTTCTTCTTTTTTGTGTGCAAAGTTAACTACTGTATATCATGAATGTGGCCATTTGCTGCACTACTTGCCAGCACACAAGAATAGCTTTCAAAAAGCATTTGGTAGTTACTCAAAAATTTTCAGTCTGGATTAATTGGAGCAAACTGCTAATTAAACCAACCTGCAATGTTAAGGTAATGACATTATTCCTTATGCAGGTTTTCTCAGCGTGGTGTTCATAGCCCTCTAGTTATCAGTGCAGCAAGCTACTGAGTTTTATGACACTTGTTCTGGCCATCGACTCTGCAGGAATGTAGAGTCTGATATGCTGTATACACTGTAACACCAGGGTGAAGGCCCTGACAAATTACCCTGCTGTTTCTGCCTGTTAAAAAAAGTGTGTGTGCGAGATAAAGAGAGGATGAAAGGCTAGTTGCTGAATAGAAAATATTCTCATCTTGGCTGACTCTCTGGTTACAGAAAACATGGACAGATTCCTGAATTCTGCTACATACTCAAAATAGAGCCATTATACATCTTATAGCCACCATGTACCTAATGCAGATGCTACTTTAAATATATTCTCTGTGGCTTCTGCTCCACAAACAGGCCCACTTTGCTCCTGCAAAGTAGAGCTGTCCCACCTCCAGGTGAGCCTTCAAAGAAATGAGTGGATAATCTGTGATATCCTCATTATCAAGAGAAAAATCTTATAGTATTCTAGCTCAGGGAGTTACATTTAAGGCTATAGTCCTATACCCATTTTCATGGAAGTAAGTCCCATTGACCTCACTGTATCCCATAGGTGCCAATTCCCAAGGGCCCTGGGTGCCCAAGCACCCACAAAATTCCCCATGAAGGGACTGGGCACCCAAAGTTTCAGTGCCAGGGCCATACACACTGCATGGCACCCACGGCCTTGGGCACCCATGGTCGTGTGGCCAAGCTGGCACTCCTCCTCTATCCACAAAGTCTGCATCAGAAATGTATTTGTTGAATATGAGAGTCCAAAGCTTTTATCTCATTACAGCAAACAGCTCCCTTAAATGAATACCTTGTATGGAAAGGACATACCGGTATATACGAGTGGATTTTTGGCAGGCTATATCAAAGGTGAGTGCAAGAGAAATGAATTCCAAATACCTTGAACAAAATGGCATTTTGTTATATATATATATATATATATATATATATATATTTGCTTCATAATACTTAAATAGTATATGATGAACAAGGAGGCACCAAAAGGTGTAAACAAAAGGAGTGGGAACCTACAATAATTTGTGCATGGATTGAAAAGCACGGAGGAGTTGCTAAGGGGCCTTGCTCTTTACACTTCTTCCTTTCAACTAATTCTTGAAGGGATGTGAATTTCTGTAAGCCCAATTCTCTCTGTCACTTCACTAGAGAATTAGGTGCAGAGGAAGTTTATTCTGAGTCCAATCCCTTTCCCCAATGGTTTCATTGGGGATTAAGGGAAGGCTGAGCCTTCATTCCCAAAATAATCATTAATGTGGCAGGTTAATGCTACAGCCAATGAGCTTACAATAGCTATTTAAAGCCACTCCAACATATCATCAGTCATCTGACATCACAGCTACCACCTGGCATGGTTGAGAATATATGATACAGATTTTGTGCATTTATGTGTAGGATTTTATTTTCTGTTATTATTAGTTTGGTTCCACGTCTTGATGTAGAAGTATTGTACAGCAACCTTACCAAATTCACCTTCTCTGGTCCCTGAGGATTCATTCAAGTTTGTAGAGTCAATACAATGGAGTTAAAAATTAACAAAAGACTATTGAGAGCGCACACAGCTTCACACAAGGATATAAAGAGAATACAAAACAAAAGTTTCTTACACTTTCAAAGACATGCCATTTTATTACTAGAGGTGACCCATCAGCTTGTCCCAGTGGATAACCCAGCATAGTAACGATCAGTGCTTTTGTTTCTAGAAGAAAAGGTGCCAGTATTATTGGTGGTTAAATGACACCATACCTTTTTCTGTACTCTGTATGTACTGTGTAATGTTGCATACTGCCAAGAAAAAAGCACTGATAACAATCCATCAGAGTTCGTTAAAAGATTGCCCTGAGCTTAAATTGCCAGCCCTTTTTATACAGTTGTTAGTATTCCATTTATGAAAATGATGGACTCACCAGGATCAAATTTGCCCTCCAAAACATTCCCTCCTCACCTTGTCCGATACCTTACGCCCTGCAATGTGTACTATCCTTGAGTCTAATGTTCCAGAGAGTTCCTAAATGTTTATTGGAATACATCTCATTTCATGTTAAGTGTCCTTACTCTCAGTTTCCTCTTCCATTCTCACTGTGGCTTAACCACAGACAGACTATATTTCCTGTTATGGTGCATCTAGTTTATTTACTGTACTCTCTGTTGAAATAGCATCTCCCTGCCTTATGCGCCAGAGCTACCAGCCTTATCAGTACAGATTCTCCTTCACATGTATTGACCAAAAAGTATTGTACAGAAGTTATATATACTCTTTTTGATATGGTGCAGTATTGATTAGATCTAGAAGCAGCCTTTCTCCGTCCCTGTATATATTTGAAGGACACTGCATAGATGAAATTGTTTCTAGGACACGGAGACCTTTCTAAGAGGCACTGCTAATTGTAACATTTTTGCTTTGCTTTGTTTGCCTCTCCCCCAGATGAAGGCCCTGCTATGTCTCTTAAATAGCTGCAGAAGGACAACAGGATCAATTCTCCATAATTTAAGATCCCAGATTAAAAATAGATCCACCTGCTGAATTTCTACCCATTATGACTTCAGTTATTAAGGTCATGGATGGAGTTGAGAAGATAGGGGCAAAGAAAAATGGAGGATTTTTTTTTTTTAATGTTCTGCTACAAAATAATCAAAATATTAAATTAGACCTGTTTGCTTAACTTGCACAATGGCATAACTTTCATTGTATACTTGTGAAAATTAGAATGCTGCTACTTATAGAGAGAAGCTTGCATTCTGACTTCACAGTAAAAGTCCCCTAAATGTGCTCCCTGGAATGAAGGCATTTACAGCTACGATGTGGTAATTAAAAGATTATCAGTGCTTATTGTTTAGTGTCCTGCAAAAAAAGAAAGAAAGAAATGTGTCTACTTACATGTACAATAGAAAGATTTACAGCAGTGTTCCTTTTGTGTCTACTTGGTCTTCTAATGCTTAGAGCTTTTATGTTCATCATTAAATGTTTATTGTTGATGGTTATTGTTGATTGTTAATGATCATCAAATTCTATCGGTCTGTGGAGAATCAGCAGCAGTTGCTGCAGTATTATATTTCTGCATAAAAATCATTTATTCTTCGTCTAAGAGCATTGGGAATAAAATTCAGAAATAGAGCTATTAAAGCTTAGATATGGAAAGAAAAAATATTTACTTTCTGGTTCACAGTAGTGAATGAAGCAATGACCATTTTTAGAGATAGATTATTGGGATTTAGTTCTAATTGTAGGCTTTGTTGAATTATAGTAATATGAAGTCATAAAACATATGCTTACTACAGTAGTTTTTGCTTTTAATATATATTGATGCAACAGAAGATGCAAAAGAGCACAAGAGAGGCATCAAAATATCTTGCATTCATTAACAGCACAGCAGCCAGGCATGGATGAACAGCACCGAAAACAGAGTGCTTTGCTCCACACTAACAGAACAGTCCTAAATATAGAAAGGGAAATTACCCCTGTTCCGAAACCTGTTCAGGAGCAGGGCTACTGATTGCTAAGCTAGCCCAAGTTTGGCAGAGGAAATACAAGCCTTTAAAGCTTGAGATATATTGCCTCTTTTTGCCAGCTGGATTTGCCTGATTATGTGACTAAATGGAAATAGATTTGGAATAAGTTTATGTTTTTCCATTACATGTTGCATCCCTGAACCCCAACCCCAGAACATCCCTTTTGGAGGACTCATGCTGGAGTAAATTTTACCAGCTGAGCCTCAGTTGAGTCAGCATAGATCTGGCTCAGGTGGATTGAGGGAGTTATGCTAGTATATTCCTGGTTGAGCCAGGATAAGGGAGTCACACTGGTGTTATCCTGGCTGAGCCCAGCTCAGCCCGGATAGCTCAAAACTCACCTATTGCATACCATCAGATCACACTGTAAATGAACACACTGGTTTTTTTGTTTAAAAAAATCTTGGACTGCCCTCCACTTGTAAAGATTTAGTACCTCACATTTGCCACATATATGTCACTGATTGGTCCCTGTAGCAGCTGATACTGATGCCAAATTTGAACTTACTCACATGGATTTAGGACACATCTAAGACACTTGCCTGTTCCTTAACTGCTATCTTGTCCTCTTCCAAAGAGGTGCTTATTTCTAAGGCAGCTGCTGCTAGCAACAACAGTCCCTGGCTCTTTCTCAACCTCCCAGTCATTGTCTTTCATTGTCACAGCATGTACTAAGCCCTCTGACATTACCCGCTGCCTCAAGACATGGTGGAGGATGCTATCCTGTCCCAAGTATCGAAATAAGATTCCGTTAATGCTGAAGTTTGCTTCTATTGATGGAATGGGGAGGGGCTCCATCTTGTTCTTTGCTTCAGTGGCTACTGGATATAGTCTGGCTCCACAGTCAGAGGCAATTTGCTTTTGAATTCCAGTTTCTCGAAATTGCAGGAGAGCGGTTTTGCTGCTTGCATGCCTCCCATAGACATCAGGTTGGCCACAGTGTGAACAGGGGCTCTTCTTATATACAAAGAGGAGCATATCCTGCACCAGCACTACATTAGGGTATACCTAAATTCACCTCCTGCATTCCTCCCTGCTCACACTTCCATTAGTATCTGGGAGAATGAGAGTGTTTGTCCAATTACATTACACTGAAAGCTTAGTAGGAAAGTTCAGAGGGGAAGAACCAGCATATGCAAGTGAAGAAGAGGTTTTATTCAAACCACTTAAGCTACAGGTTAATTTTAGTTTTAGTATCACTATAACTAGTGCGGTGCCAAAGATATAAGGCTACGTATAACCATCAGGTACGCTGTCAGCTTTAGATACCTACTCTGGCTGTAGCTATTCCTGCCATTTGGAATACATGGTGCTTTGGGGGAAAACAAAAATTTGGTTTTTTTAATAGTGACTGAGCTCTGAAAACCATAGTGTTTCTGTTGGTTTCTATTTCCCTCACTGAGCAGCAACTGTAGTCACAAGACATTGTTTTGCATCCAAGTTACTGTTGGATTCCCACGGGAATGGGAGACTGGACGTGACGTTCACTGGTTTCCTGTTTTTCACTGTTCTCTCGGTGTTCTTTGTTTCCGAGAGGGGTTGCTTCTGTGCTCTCACAGAGGCAAGATGCATGTTTGGATTCTCTCAGCATAGAAGTGTAAATAAAGTTAAGAATGTGGCACATACTGCTTATCCTTCTGCTGTGTGGACTACTCTGTTTGGGCTCAAGATAAGACGAGCCTGTATCAGCTTCAGATGGGCAGAAGCTGGTCAAAATCTCACAGTTTCTAGCTGAAATAGCAACTCACATCATCCCCTGGCAAGGCAGCTTGACCAATGATCAGGGATGAGGGGAGCTGTGGTCTAACTACTTCCCTGTTAAAAAACCATTTGTTTTAAAGCAACTTGATCAAGACCTAATGGAATATATCACTAACTCTGCTTCTCTTGTTTGTTTGTTGTGCATTCTCATCCCTTTTCTATGAGAAAAGGAAATACTTTTAAATCAGTTCAAAATGCACAGAATGTGACTTATCGAAACATATTGATGCTCTGTATAGCTTCTTAAAGCATGTTTATCATTCTTCCAGTGGCTTCATCAAGAAAAGATAAAGGGGTAGATTTCTAGACTTCTGAATGTTTCAGATGTGCTGTTGAGACACAGCAGATAAGCTTCAAAATGGAAAATACTATTTGAAACAGGATGTGAAAAATTATCCTTCTGAAGTAAATAAAATTGAGAGAACAAACAGAAAGTGGGAGCAATGCATTTAGATATCACCTTATTTTTTCCTTGCTTTAAAAGTTCATTGAGTAGGAGGAGAAAGTGGAAATAATAAATGCCTTTTGAACAATCCCACAGTTGTTTGTTTAATTATACCATGAGGGCAGCCATAATCATTTTAAGCACAAATAACAGAAGTATGGAATAAAAGTGCTTGCAGTAGAAAACTATATAGAGTTTAGAGTTAATGAGCCCTCAGTTAAGCAAAGCTAGGCTTCTACTAAACCATTTGAGACACAGAAGATGAAGGATAAATAAAGAGAGAAGATAATATTATAGAAGCAGATAGGCTGCTTCTTTGTTGAACATGCCTCTGTGGGATATTATCTTTGCTCAAGGCACATTGCTCATCCAGTCAAAACTGTAAAAGTTCCATCCATTACCATCTTAAGGATGAAATAAAACTTCAGACTGGGTGTAGAAGCATCCCTTTCTCTCACACACCTCTCTTTAAATTACATATCTAGCCTGAGGAAGGGTCCTGTTCAACTGGAAAACTCAGAAATTGCTGCTTAGTGTTCCATATTGGGAGAAGCAGTGCTTTTAAAGTGGGAAGGGGCCAGTCCCCCTTTCACTTCAGAATGTGATTATTCCCCTGAAGTAGGGGTGGAGGAGAATTTTGTTCTGCCCTCATTTTAAGTGAGCTGGCATAATTTTCAAATCCCATACCAATATACAGATGATATTGGGATGTGATTATCTTTCAGATGCCACACTGTTGATTCACAGATTGATATGGAAATAGCACATAATGTACACATGCAAAATTGAAACAGGTTTGACCCGTCCATCCCTACTCTGAAGTATGAGGTTCTTTAAGATAGCTACAACAAATGTTCTTAAAATACCCTGCATACTTACAATCTTTCTTTGAACCTTGCCTTTGAAACTTGTCTCCCTTCCTTGAAACATGAAATGGTGCTTCCGGATGTTGTTTTTTCTTACTTTAATACCTAGTTCTACACAGTAACTCATTGTTGCGATGTGAGATCCCAGGGGTTCCAGTTAGGTTTCTTTATGATATATGCTTTATACATATAAACAACCTGAGCCAACGTCAAAATCACCCCAAGAAGGTCTTGTTTCTCCCATAACCATATCCTTGAATTCAAACAGACGTCAACCATTGTGGTTTGACCCTCTCTCCAGCTTGCTGCCTTTACCAGTGTGCAACTCTCCTCCCCCCCCTTCTAGGTCACATTTTAGGACTGGAGGAGAACCCCCCCCCTTTCCTTGGTTTTTTTAATGGCTCATTACATTTGCTTTGTTCTCTTAATTGCCCATCTCCAAGGCGATCTCCTGAACACAAGAAGCTGGATTCAGGAATTAGGAGTCTGGCATCCAGTTTAACTCCCTAAGAATTTAGGGGAGTCTAGCACCTACAAACTCATAACATTATTTAATTCCTATGACAAAGGATGGAAGGACTTGTCAATTCTGGTTTATCATTTTTCCAATCTTAAATTCAGTTCTCCAAATGTTGTGGAAAATTACATTAAAACAAAATGTCCTCATGAAAATTCATTGGCATTTTAGTGTGACTTTCTCCTAAATAAGCACATTTTTATATGCAATTTTGACTAATGTATATACTTTAGCAAGCAATTTCCCTAACATACTGCAATTTGCATGTATTCATTTTTATGAACACTTTCCTCTAATATACACATTTTAGAAATATGGTTTGATTGATGAATAGAAAAAATTGATATGTGTTAATTTTGAATGATAGCCATTTTGGAAAGTGCCAGTTCAATCGATTCAGCTTCAAATGAGACCTGCGTTAATTTCCCCCCACATCCTTACCTGTAAATTCTTTTTCCTTCTTCATTTTGTTAAGCTGCAGCCAGGAGCCACAGTCAGGAATGGAAATACGGCAGTTGAGGGGGCTTCTTAACACTTTCTCTTCATACTGATGTATTTGGCCACTCTAAACCCATGCTCTTCCACCCCTTCAGAGGTGGAGTACTGTGAGGACTACTACTGTGAGAGTCTGCAAGAAATCTTGTTACTCAGGTGGAGAGTTCTTTATCACCCAAACCCAAATTAACACCTTCATTTTGCATGCCCTTTAAGTGCAGAATGAAAAAGCCTGAGTGGTTTCAGATAATGAAATAGGTCTCTCTCTCTCTCTCTCTCTCTCTCTCTCTCTCTCTGTGTGTGTGTGTGTGTGTGTGTGTATGTGTGTTTTAAAGCGATTGCTTTAAGTCCACTTTTCAGACAGCTTAGGAAACATTCCGCCTTCATTCTAGGGCAATCTGCCCTTGTTAAATACTTAAAAGACTGTTTTTAAGAAAAGCATAGACAATACAGCATTAGGTAGCAAGCACATATTTTCATTTATTCAGCATATTATATTATACTGTAGCACCCTGCTTGTGGTTAACGCTTAGCTGGAATGAAATATTCAACGCAGCAATAGAGAAATTAAAATAGTAATTTATTTGTCAGACAAATAAATAAGAGGCACAGTGGTACATGGTTACCAAGCTCTGGCCTGGCCTCCTGCCATTCTGGCCAGCACTTATATTCCCTTAATCCAGCCCCCTTTGCTCCTCCTGTGGCTGCCTCTGTCCAATCAGCCTGGTTGAAATTCCTATTGGCTGTTTGCTAGAGCCAATCACAAAAGATACACCCACAAAAGATACACCCACTTCCTTGCCCTTATATGGGAGACAAAGAGCTATATATAAATGACAAATAAGTAATAATATATCTTACATGGAATCTTAATTACCAGCTCACCTCTTGCCCTTCTTGCCCTATTGCCTTCTAAAACAAATGGTTTAATCTTACATTTTATGTTCAACAGATGTCAAGGATCTTGAGTTTCACATAAACATTGAAAGATTTCCTTCATTTAATGTTTCTAAACAAAATGCCTGACAACTATATATCAAGACTGCCCGAATGGCGTCTTCTGTCTGGCAAGGGGGGGGGGCTGGTGGCTGACTTAATTTCAGGATAAATACAACTCTTACAACCATATGAAATAAGAATCTAGCATTCCTTAAATCCTTTGCATAATTACATTTAAGCCAATATATTTAAGCTAATATATTTCATACATTTATCATAGGTAGCCTCTTAAAAGAATAAAGCTTTTCAAAGTAAAAAGGAAGGAACTCAATAAAACACAGCTTTTAAAAGAAGCCTCTTCAGTTTGCACCTCCCCCTTTCCCCCTCCTCTCCAGCCTCAAAATAAAATAGGAAGAAGCTGCTTCTTCTGCCAAGCCAGTTGCCTTTCCAACATTTAACACATTTTAACCTTTTTTAACTCTCTTAGTTTAAGAAACAGCTTTAGAAGAGACTTCCCCAAAAATGCTCTCTTTCTTTCTAGCTAAATGTTTTTCCTTCCATTTGCTCCTGGCCTTTCAACCTTAGAAAGAAGATCTGGCTCATTTTACTGGGAGGCACATTAGTATTATCTTTCCCCATTCCTAATGGTGTTTTCTCAGCCTTGGGGCAGCATATGTAATTCTCCCTTTTTATGACTTTGAGAATTGTTTTTCTACTATAAATCAATGGGGCCCTTCTTGTCTTAGGAGGAAAAACATCTTGCCAAGGTTCTTTTAGGCAGCTGGTCTTTTGCCTGGCATGAAACATTTGAAAATCCTTTTTTTAAGCTCATTTTTAAATACAAGCCTTGATTGAAATATATAGAAGCTTTGATAAACATGCAGGCTTATGATTAGATGCCTCATTCCCCCCTTTCAAGCTCAAGGACCTTCATCCCAAGTGTCCTTGATAGCTTGACCTTCATCATATTCCTGAGGTAAAGCTCTGTATAGGGCCATGATATGAGGTAGAGTTTCATTTGAAACCATCTTGCTAATTGTACTTCTAAAACATGAAATGATACATGGCATCATACATAAAACCAATACTACTACTGTCAAGAAAAACAAGCAAGACAATAGTATCCCTTTGAGTCCTGTGACATTAGGTAACCAATTGGTGAGCCATCCCATATCCCATCCTTCCCATGTTTGTACTGGGACATGTGCTATATTCTCCATCTTTGTGGCCAACACACGGATTGCCTCACCATTATCAGAAATGTTAAAGCAACAGGCATTCCCTGTCAAGTTCAAGACTCCACATAGGCCTCCCTGCCTGGCAAGTACATAATCCATTCCCATTTTCAGCTGCAAAATGGCGGCTCTACTTTCATCCAACTGTTGTGCAATAAGTCTCAAACTCTGGGCCGTTGCATTGGTTACAAGTTCCACTACTGCTTGCAATCGAATTATTCTGTTTAGATTATAAATAGGATCCCGTGCCCCTTGTATGAGCTCACCAGGATTCCAGGAGGCAGGATCATAATAGGCTATAATGCGCTCTGGCGGCCAATCATCAGTACCGCTCCAACTTTGGGTACTTCCTCCTGCTATATGAGAAATATCAGCATTCCTTCGTGTTCGCCTGGCCGAACTAGTGGGCATAATCCACATTGGTGGTAATACCCAACCCAAGAAACAAGTCCCACTCCATTTGGAAGGGAGTTTCTTGTATGCCCATTCTCCACATATCCACCACAACCATCGGGTCTGAGGTTTTTGGTACGGGGAATACAGAAGGCGAAATACCAAAAGGGGTAGAGAGTTCACAGTGCAGTATGTTAGATTGCCTTTTTCTGTCACAGTTATGTTCCACACCACTTTCCATGCATGAATAAAAGGAGGTGCACAGGGCAAGGCATTCCGAGTTCGATAGGTAGTACCGTGTGCCCAGGTATGACTATTCTTCTTATAATCCCAAGTATAGTGACAATGAGAAGAGCCTATCATGGGAGAATCAGCTGCATCTGATGATTTATGTACACAGAATTCCCCTTGTACAGGTATAACTCGTAATGGTTTAGTTGAGTTCCATCCGGGGAAATTCTGTATTTCAGTTTGGTGTGGCATTTCGCTTACCATACCAATGGCATCTAATGGTATCGGTAATAAGGGCATACCTCCCTCTGAATCATCTGGCCCAAGAGAGCAAACAAGGCAATTGGTCCTATTTGCAACATTAGCTACCATTTCAGCTAAACCTACCCACATATTGTGGTCATGGCTGAATCCATATTTAGCCAATTTGGTCAGATTCAAGGACCCTTCCCCTTCCCAAGGGATCAGGATTAATAATAAAATCATGTTGATGTCTAGTATATGCATTCCTTCCACAAAAGATTACCTTATTGTGATAGCAAATAATTATTAGCCCCAATATAATTCCCCCAGTGACAGAAATGGGGAACCACCAAGACCAAAACATATATCCCGAGGATCCCCAATGAGTAATATCTCTGATAATTGTTCCACAAGGGGGGGGCAGTCAATCAATTGTATTAGAGAATCTTTCCGTTCACAGTCGCTGGTTCAGACGCTCCTCAAGCTTCAGGCGTGCGCAGGTCAGCCAGCTTCCAGGTTGTGGCTGCAGCAGGCCGGTCGTCAAATGTTGCCCGTGACCTAGCCCGTTCCCGGTAGGGCTAGATACAGGGGTTTTTGGAGAGAGTTAGTTTTAAAGGATTAGAGGGGTCACCTTTGCACGTCCAACTGCCTTCAGACTTCTTCAAACGAGAGTGATGAATCCAGGGGGTCACCTCAGCTACCTTCACCGCTGTTGGAGTAGAGAGCAAGACGGTGTAAGGTCCACGCCACTTAGGTGCAAGTGGATCACGTTTCCACTCTTTCACCCATACGCTATCGCCAGCCTGGAACTGATGAATCGGCTCGGCAATGCTGCACGGCGTGCGCTCGAGGGCCCACCTGTTAAGAGAAACAAAAACACGGGAGAGAGATTGCACTTGTTCCTGTGTCACATGATCTCCTATTTGTTTAAGGTCAGCTGGAATATCCTGAACAAAGGAGGGCGGTCTCCCATACAGGAGCTCAAAAGGTGACAACTTAAGTCTTTTTGTGGGTGCACACCGAACACGAAACAGTGTTATGGGTAACACATCTACCCATCCCAATCCCGTTTCCTGGGTTAATTTTGCCAATTGGGTTTTCAGAGTCCGATTCATTCTTTCAGTTTTCCCTGAACTCTGAGGCCTATATGCTGTATGCAGTCTCCATTTTACTTGTAGGACTCGACATACATCTTGTACTACTTGATCAATGAACGCTGGCCCATTATCACTTCCAATGCATCTAGGTAATCCAAACCTTGGGATCAATTCAGTGAGGAGTCTTTTAGTTACCTCTCGTGCCTTTTCAGTTCGGGTGGGAAAAGCTTCAACCCATCCGGTAAAAGTATCTACAAACACAAGGAGATACTTGAATCCCTTAGAAGGGACCAGCTCTGTGAAGTCCACAATTAGGCTTTCCATGGGGACGTATCCCACATGCTGAATTCCAGGAGGTTGTACCGGTCCCTGCCTGGGATTGTTTTTAGCACAAAGAACACATTTCTGTGAAATGCAAGTTGCTAATTGTGATAGATTAATAATATACAACTTCCGACTGAGACTCTCTCTAGTTGCAGTACCGCCAAGGTGAGTAGATTCATGATAATTTCTTACAATTGTACCTGCTAGATGATGAGGTACATAAATCCTATTGTCCGGCAGGATCATCCAACCGTCCTTCACAACTGCTCTTTCCTGTTCAGCCCACTTCCTCTCTTCTGGGGTATAGTGAGGTTTAACTTCTTCTGGAACTACCTCTGGTATGAGGGCTGCTATAAATCCTCCCACAGGCTTTTGGGCTGCCTCTCGGGCTGCTTTGTCAGCAGCATGATTTCCTCTGGTTATTGGATCCCTTCCTCGTCCATGACCTTTGCAGTGCATTACAGCAATCTGTTCTGGAGCCCATACTGCTTCTAACAGGATTTCTACTTCAGGTCCATATTTCAAAGCCTTCCCGTGGGCTCCGATTAGACCTCTTTCTTTCCATAGAGCTCCATGTGCATGCAGGGTTAAGAAGGCATATTTTGAATCAGTATAGATGTTTGCCTTACATCCGGCTGCCAATTGCAGAGCTCTAGTTAAACCTATAAGTTCAGCCTTTTGTGCTGAGGTGCCAGCAGGCAAAGCTTCAGCTTCCACAACTTCCTCATTGGTGACCACAGCATATCCTGCTCGTCTGGCACCTTCATGCAGGTAACTGCTACCATCCGTATAATATACAACATCTGGATTTTTCAATGGCTCATCTTTCAGATCAGGTCTACTGGAATAAACTTCATCCATTACTTGGAGACAATCATGTGATTCCTCATCATCTACCTCTGGTAGGGGCAGCAAAGTCGCTGGATTGAGCATATTCACTACTCGTAGATGAATCCTGGGATTTTCACACAATAGGCCTTGGTATCTAGCCATCCTTGGGTTCGTTAGCCAATAACTACCCTTATATTCCATGAGTGTCAGAACAGCATGAGGTACATTCACATACATCGTCTGGCCAAAGGTAAATTTATCAGCTTCTTTGACAAGGCTCGCAGTGGCCGCTACTGCCCTTAGGCATGGAGGCCATCCTTTTGCTACTGAGTCCAATTGTTTAGACAAATAAGCTACTGGACGGTTCCAACTTCCTAATCTCTGGGTCAGGACTGCTGCTGCAATCCCATTCTGTTCATGTACATACAGCTGAAAGGGTTTTTCCGAATTAGGCAATCCAAGGGCTGGTGCCTCCATAAGTCGCTGTTTGATAACTAAAAAGGCTTGTTTCTGCTCAGGTCCCCATACGAATGGGTCCTTTTCTGCACCTCGAGTGCTTTCATGTAAGGGCTTGGCCAGACTACTGAAATCAGGTATCCATAGTCTACAAAACCCTGCTGTTCCCAGGAATCCCCTAAGTTGTTTTCTTGTGGTAGGTTCCTTGATAAGGCAAATAGCTTCTTTCCTCTCTGGTCTCAATGCTCGTTGTTGGTGTGAGATGTCAAAGCCCAAATATTTGACCTTTTCTAAACATAACTGTGCCTTTTTCTGGGAAACTCGGTAGCCAGCTTCCCAGAGCAAGTGGAGCAGTTCCTCTGTCCCTTCTTTACAGGTATCAAAATCCTTTGCAGCTAGTATAAGATCATCCACATATTGCAGAACCACCTTTTCTCCCGGTGTTGAGGGGTAACTTGTTAGATCCCTCGCCAAGGCAGTGCCAAATAAAGTTGGGGAATTTTTGAATCCTTGGGGCAATCTTGTCCAGGTTAGCTGGCCTTTTGTTCCTGTCAAAGGGTCTTCCCACTGGAAGGCAAATATAGGTTGGCTCTGTGGTGCCAGCCGGCAACAGAAGAATGCATCTTTCAAGTCCAATACAGTAAAAAATGTTGCTTCTGGTGGGATCAAACTCAGCAAGGTATATGGGTTTGGCACATTTGGGTGCAAGGTCTCGATAGCCTGGTTTACGAGCCTCAAGTCCTGCACTGGCCTATATTCATCTGTCCCAGGTTTTCGAACAGGCAAAAGGGGTGTGTTCCATTCTGATTGGCAAGGCTTAAGCAGACCATATTTTAATAGGCGGTCCAAATGTTTCTGGATGCCCTCCGCTGCTCGCCGGGGTAAGGGATATTGCTTTACAGATACAGGGGTAGCCATAGGTTTTAGGGTTACTACAATTGGAGCTATATTCTTAGCCATTCCTGGTGGGCTATTTTCGGCCCATACTCCTGGTGGCACCTGTAGAGTTCGGAGGAGCTTGTTTAATTCTGTATCCAATGTGGGTTGGACTTGCAAGGCTGACATTAGGCGCCATGATTGTTCCTTAGGTACTGAGAGGGTAATTATTCCTGCTGCTTTTGATGGCAGTTTCATTTCTGGACCTCGAGGAGTGAAAGTGATTTGGGCCTGCAATTTGGACAGCATATCTCTACCTAAGAGAGGTATTGGACACTCAGGTATATACAAAAACTGATGGGTTAAACGATGTCCCCCAATCTGGCATTCCAAAGGTTGGAGGAAAGACCTCTTAGCTGACTGTCCAGTGGCACTTTTAATGATTACACTTTTGGATGCCTTTTTCTGCAATAGTTCTGGGAGTACTGAGTATTCAGCCCCAGTATCAATCATAAAATCTATTAAATGGCTTCCTAATTGAATCGTGACCGTGGGCTCCTGGAAGCCTAACTTTATGGAGTCCGGTCGTTCCTAGTCTTGGGTAAAATCCTCTTCTGCCAGTCCAATGAAATTGTCTCTACTCCGTCCCTGTCCTGGTCTCTGATATCTTCCATCTCGGATCATTCCCCGTCCCCGTCCCTGGTTTCTTGGGCCGGAGCCGGAGCCTGGGCCTGGGCCTGGGCGTACTTCTTCCAACCTCAGGGGTTCAGGACACTCCCGCTTCCAATGACCCTCCTTCTTGCAATTTGCACATTGATTCCTTCCCAGTGGTGGATTCCTTCCTCGCCCTCGCCCTCCATTTAAGGGGCGGTGGTCTTGCTTCACTGCTGTGGCTAGCATTACCATCTTTTCCTTCTGCCACTTCTTCTTCTCTTGCTTCTCAGCCTCATCCCTATTCCGATAAACTCGGCGTGCAATGGCCATAATTTGGCTCATCAGCATCCCTTCCCATCCTTCTGATTTCTGAATTTTCTTACGAATGTCAGAAGCGCACTGGGCCACAAATGTAGCAGTAATCATTCTACTGTTTTCAGGGGCTTCAGGGTCAAAAGGAGTCCATATACGATAGGCTTCTTGCAGCCTCTCTAAAAAGTCTCCCGGACTCTCATTTGGTTTTTGTTCTACTTCTGAGACTTTAGACATATTAGTGGGCTTCTGGCATGCCCTGCGGATACCTTGCACAAGTGTCTGGCGGTAGGTGGTGAGTCTGGCCAGGTGAATTGCATTGTTTGGATCCCAATTAGGATCTTCCAAGGGAAAGTTATCTTGGAGATGACGGTCAATATTATAAATATTTCCCGCTCTGGCCTGCTCACGCAAATATATCTGTGCCTTTTCAATTATGTCTCTCCTTTCCTCAATGGTGAACAGAGTATTTAGGAGCTGGCGACAATCTGTCCAAGTAGGGCTATGAGTATTTACTATTGAAGTCACCAAGTCCATCATAGCCTGAGGTTTTTCTGCAAAAGATGGGGTGTGTGTTTTCCAATTCATCAGATCTGTAGTTGTGAATGGAATATATTGCAGGGTCGAAGTTCGAGGTGGCCGTGGTCCGGGTTGCCCATTAACCAGCGCAGGCTCCTCAAGTGCATCAAATACTCTTCTAAGAGGGGCTACTACGTGATCTTTCTCTTCACTTTGCTCTAGGGGCCTCAAATCATAGGGGATGGTATCTGTCGCAAGGCGTTCTTTTAGCAGCTTTATACGCCTGGCTGTATTGCTTGCTGACCGAGCAAGGTCTCCCTGTAACTTCTGTAACATTTCTCTGGGACTTGGATGTACAGGGGTTTGGGGTGGGCAATCAGTTGTTCCACTAAAGGAGACTGTAGATGGAGGTCTATTAGGAGTCACAGGTGGAATAACCACTTCTGCTTGGGCTTTATTATAGGACTCCAATGCCTCCTGAAGATATTTATCATAATCTATCAAGGAATCAAGCTCTGTGACTCCACTCCCATTATTCATTCCAGTTTCTTGCCTTGGGGTTACAACTGGTGGAGTGTTTGGATTAAGCTCCCTTCGATGTGGAGCATAGGGTGGAGGTGGAAGCACCTCTTCCTCTGGCCCCTCAAAAATGGGTTTGAGTTTATTTGGCAAGATTCCTTTCCTAGCTTCGGCTTTTACAGCCAATAATTTGCATCGTTTGACTTTGCATTCCCTTATCCATGGAGGATTTTTATTTAATGTGCTCAGCCAGGAATCTATATATGGAAATTGTTCTGGGCACCCTCCAGTTTCTTTGGCGATATCAGTCCAAAGTTTGCTTACTAAATTTATATCAAAGGTTCCCTGGGATGGCCATCCAGTAATTTGTTTTGGCCATTCTAGTTCACATAACGTTCTCAAGCGCTCTGGCGTCATTTTGACTCCATATGCCCCTGAGAAGGCTTTCTTAAAATTATTTAACATACACTCAAGAGGTGTATTTTCCCCCTTTGAACCCCCAACTCCCATTGTATGGCCCTGTGAAGTATCCACTCAGTCACTCACAGACGCGCTTCGTGGGTTTCCTTGCCTAGTGAAGTCGCCTTACTAGGAACCGAAGTACTGCCCACTCCACACTCGGGTCAGCTACAGATTGCTCTGTACTTTCTCACACATACAATGCGCTGGATACTTCACCACACTCTACCTCCCAATCCTTCCCTTTCCCTACACCAGATCACCATCTGATGTACCCAACCACCTAGCGTACTCAGTTTCCCCTTACTGAGACGCAGAAGTTTGATCAAGACTTCTCTTCCTCCCAATTAATTGGAGGGCCAAAAATCCCTTTGTGCACTTACCCTTGGTTGGTTCCCTGTTTCCCCCGGTCCGTCGCCGCCAGTGAGCAGGGTATCAGACAGACGAGTCTTCTGCGTTCCCCCTGGAAAAAAATTACCAGTGCGCGCTTTGGGTAAGCAGTTGTCCTCTCTCTTGTACCCTGCCCAGTAGGGCGAAGGGGCTGCGTTCCAGCAGACCACTTATCCGAGTCACAGGGCACCATAAAATGTAGCACCCTGCTTGTGGTTAACGCTTAGCTGGAATGAAATATTCAACGCAGCAATAGAGAAATTAAAATAGTAATTTATTTGTCAGACAAATAAATAAGAGGCACAGTGGTACATGGTTACCAAGCTCTGGCCTGGCCTCCTGCCATTCTGGCCAGCACTTATATTCCCTTAATCCAGCCCCCTTTGCTCCTCCTGTGGCTGCCTCTGTCCAATCAGCCTGGTTGAAATTCCTATTGGCTGTTTGCTAGAGCCAATCACAAAAGATACACCCACAAAAGATACACCCACTTCCTTGCCCTTATATGGGAGACAAAGAGCTATATATAAATGACAAATAAGTAATAATATATCTTACATGGAATCTTAATTACCAGCTCACCTCTTGCCCTTCTTGCCCTATTGCCTTCTAAAACAAATGGTTTAATCTTACATTTTATGTTCAACAGATGTCAAGGATCTTGAGTTTCACATAAACATTGAAAGATTTCCTTCATTTAATGTTTCTAAACAAAATGCCTGACAACTATATATCAAGACTGCCCGAATGGCGTCTTCTGTCTGGCAAGGGGGGGGGGCTGGTGGCTGACTTAATTTCAGGATAAATACAACTCTTACAACCATATGAAATAAGAATCTAGCATTCCTTAAATCCTTTGCATAATTACATTTAAGCCAATATATTTAAGCTAATATATTTCATACATTTATCATAGGTAGCCTCTTAAAAGAATAAAGCTTTTCAAAGTAAAAAGGAAGGAACTCAATAAAACACAGCTTTTAAAAGAAGCCTCTTCAGTTTGCACCTCCCCCTTTCCCCCTCCTCTCCAGCCTCAAAATAAAATAGGAAGAAGCTGCTTCTTCTGCCAAGCCAGTTGCCTTTCCAACATTTAACACATTTTAACCTTTTTTAACTCTCTTAGTTTAAGAAACAGCTTTAGAAGAGACTTCCCCAAAAATGCTCTCTTTCTTTCTAGCTAAATGTTTTTCCTTCCATTTGCTCCTGGCCTTTCAACCTTAGAAAGAAGATCTGGCTCATTTTACTGGGAGGCACATTAGTATTATCTTTCCCCATTCCTAATGGTGTTTTCTCAGCCTTGGGGCAGCATATGTAATTCTCCCTTTTTATGACTTTGAGAATTGTTTTTCTACTATAAATCAATGGGGCCCTTCTTGTCTTAGGAGGAAAAACATCTTGCCAAGGTTCTTTTAGGCAGCTGGTCTTTTGCCTGGCATGAAACATTTGAAAATCCTTTTTTTAAGCTCATTTTTAAATACAAGCCTTGATTGAAATATATAGAAGCTTTGATAAACATGCAGGCTTATGATTAGATGCCTCAATACTATATTATATTATACATATTATACAGCATAAAGGAAAGGCTAGCCTGACATCAGAGAGAGGAGAAAGGTAGTCACATTTTGCTCCTCTTTTTCTTTCATTTGCTTTTGCTACAGATTCTCTAGACATAGGAATCATCGTTCTGTGGCCCAGTTCAGCTGCAATAGTCTTGATTCAAGAACTCACAGTTTATTGGAGTATCGTACTCATGTCTTTCCTCCTGCACCCTCCTTCTTTTCTTTTTTCACTCTCATGTCTAAATCTAAAACTTTCAGACTTGAATAAGAAGACCACACACATGCACACACCTTTTCAGGGTTTCCTAAACCTCAGCTTCCTCTTATGTCCAAAGTGGGAAATAGTGGTTTAAGTTCTTGTTATAAACCATATTTACAAATTATGATTTGATGCTGATTTGCTAGGATTGCAGTTAAGGCTGAAACTACACAACTGACACACACACATACACACCCACCCCAGATTTTTCATGTTAGCACAGGCTCCCTAATCAGAGCAGATTAGGTCCCCAGCCTCTTTAGGAAACCTTCTGTTCCATCTTCTGATACTTCCTTCATCCCATTCCCATTTCCTGCCACGGATATATTTGCTATTTTTAGCAGTTACTGCACTAGGGTCAGCATTGGAGACTTTGCTTTTCAACATATTCATCAACTATTTAGAATTAGGAGTGTGCAGTGAGGCAGCTAAATTTGCTGATGATACAAGGGTGGTTAAAACAAAAAGGGATTGCAAGGAGCTCCGAATGGATGTCTTCAATCTGGGTGAATGGGCAGTGAAATGGCAAATTAAACAAGTAAAAAATGATGTACGTTGGGGTAAATAAGTAAACAAATATCTGCTTGCAGTACACTACTTCATTCTGGCCTTAAATATATGACCTCCTCTACCGTTTCCCTTCCACTCTTGTCCTGTGTTTTGTCTGTTTAGTGTGCAAATGGTCTCTAATTGATTTGAGCTGCTTTGAGGGACATTAATTGTTTACAGTTCTGGTACAAATATTTTACTATTTAGACATAGTGATATATGCAGAATTAGAACTAATTCTGGAGTTTAGTGGGAGTACTCCAGAGCCAATAGCTTGAGAACCATAGCTATTTATGTTCAACTAGCAGATCTTTCAGTGGTATTTTCTAAGATACAGACTTTTCAGTTGCAATATCCTGTAGGTTTGGAATTCAGCAGAGGAAAGGAAAATGCAAAAATATAGAGGGGGCAAAATCAGAGGGAGGGGGGAGGAGAGAGAAGGTCAGTAGAGAGTTAGTAGTTCCAGTGAAGCTGGTTCTATATCCTTGATAGTTACTTAAGTGAACAGCTACGGTATGTCTGGAAGGGAAAACTAACTAAGGAGAAATAATTCATGAGTGTCTGCAGGCAGTGGTGAAAAAGGATACATCCACATGTTCAGGCCTGCTGTTCCATTTTTATTTATTTTTTGGTCAGAGATCTGGTACAGCCTTTCAATAAGAAATGTATTTAATGTGCATATGTTTTAAAAAGACCATATGAAATAAAACAGAATTAAAAAGCAATTCATGAAGTGCAGGACTACACTCAAAAAAGCTCAGTCTCCATTTCTTATTCTGCTCTGTAAAGTTGAGTGTGACGCGATTTTGGCTGGTGACAAGTAACTACTAATCACAAAAATTAATAAAAGACCCATGCTAACATCCTGTGTTGCCTGATTTGAAAAATCTAATGCAATTTGTAATGCATAGAAACCTTGAGTAAAGCTAGCCTTGAATAACTTGTGACTTCAGGTGGGAAACACTGAAATACTGCTCTTAGGTAAGGAACAGTGGTTTCAGTGAAAGCTTCAAAGGTCATGGCAAATCCCTAGATGTTGGTTTTGTTAGGATTCCTGCTCCGTGTTTGCAGTCATGGGATTGTTGCCTATCACATGACAGTGTATGTTTTCATTCCACAGTGTGGGAAGTGACGGAGACAGGATGTTTGTGTTGCTGTGTTCCATAAAGTGGAACTATTGTCCTTTGTTTTTTCTCTCTTTGCTGTCTGATGAGAAAGAGGCAGGAGCTAAGTCAGAACACTCCGAGTATATTATATGTAAATACAGTGGTACCTCTGGTTGCGAACGGGATCTGTTCTGGAGCCCCGTTCGCAACATGAGCAGAATGCAACCCGCATCTGCGCATGCGCGTGGCCTCATTTTGAGTGTCCGGCATGCGCAAGCAACGAAACCTGGAAGTAACCCTTTCCGGTACTTCTGGGTCGCCACGGGACGCAACCTGAAAAGATTTAACCTGAGGCAAATGTAACAAGAGGTATGACTGTAAAGTAGATTAGCCAAAATGCTGTGCTATTGGTTCTGTTATGCAAACTGTGAATACTCTGCGGATCCTTAAGTGTGCTGATGCCTTTTGGCATCAGTCGCTGTGATGTTCAGGCTGAAGAAAGCTTCTGAAGCTCCCGAACGATCGTCCAGGAGGGAGAGAACATGCCAGCCGGGCGTGTGTCTCTGCCAGGGTCCTACACGAGAGTAGGACTCTCCTAATAGGTTTAACATCATCTCTAGTGCCTTCCAGTTCTTAAGGCTAAGCTTGATGTATCTGTTGGCTAAGAAGTGTTATCTCGTGACTATAAGGCAAGTTTAACATCTAAATTGAGAGCCAGTGTGGTGTAGTGGTTAACAGTGGTGGACTCGTAATCTGGTGAACCGGGTTCGCGTCCCCGCTCCTCCACATGCAGCTACTGGGTGACCTTGGGCTAGTCACACTTCTCTGAAGTCTCTCAACCTCACTCACTTCACAGAGTGTTTGTTGTGGGGGAGGAAAGGAAAGGAGATTGTTAGCCGCTTTGAGACTCCTTCGGGTAGTAATAAAGCCGAATATCAATTCCAAACTCTTCTTCTTCTTCTTCTTTAGCTTCTCTGAATATTGCATGAAGCACAGGTATTTCATATAAGCAATATGTTAAATAAAATGTCACTGTAGTCTTGATACTTTTGATAATTTTATGGTTTATTATGTAATTAATTTTTGTATAATTATCCTATCATGAAACACACAGAGCAGCCTGCTTGCCTGCCTGCCTGCCTTCAGTTGCTGTTACTTAACTCTCTTTTTATTCCCCTTTTGCATTAGCCACACCCCTTTCCTTGAACACTCTGGGGTGGAGTTGGCCTCGCCCTTGCCAGATTCTGCCAGTTCCAGACCTTCTTCTCTCCCCTCCAGATGGGTGCGTATAAATAATAAATTATTATTATGGTGGCCTGACCTGGGTGGCCCTGTAACCCACTCCACACCTTCTTTTAAATGCAGATCCTTCTGTTCAAACTTTGATTTAATGTCTGCAAATAACTGAGGACACATATGAAATTTGGGGGTGAAATAGGGTTTGGGTGCATGCGTGATTCTCCCAGTGTACAGTCAGGGTTGTATACATCATTGTGCGTTGATCTCATGAAGGTGGAATAGCCTTTTGGGTTTAAAGTACTGGAAGAAAGGGAAGATCCACCCATTTACCTAAGCAATACATTAACACTTTTCTGATGTTCTGGCGCCATGTTGCACAGGGCTGAGAGACAGCCGAAAGCTGTCTGGATGTGTAGAGGCACTTTCCTCTCTTTCTATGCCATGTAGAACAGTGTGGGAAGACTAGGAACCCCACCACCAGCACACACAAAATGCCAAAACTTGCAGGAGGAGAGGAAGAAAACTAGTGGGGAACATTCTGTCAGCTCCCACTAGGGCAACAGTTTAATTGAATCCAGCCTTACAGCTATAACACTTAAATACTGATATAAAACGTTTTAATAGTATTTTAAAATAAGTTTCATGTATTTAGTGATGCATGTATTTTTATCCTGAAGCTATCCCCTGATGGAAAGCACCTTAGTTTGAAATGCTCTGAGATTTGGTAATTTATGTTAAGGAAACCTGTTACATGCTTTTTAGGGAGGTAAAAAACTTCCTTATGAGATCAGTGTGGTGGCTTTCTCTGAAAGGTTGTCTAATGTAGCCCTCTCTGTGCAGTAAGTGTCTTCCTTCTCACCTTCCTTTGTCACACAGTGTCATTTCACTGCTGGAACTTTGCTGCCCAAATCATTCACTCTTCTCTTTGACTCTTTTTCAAGTCTCTGCACCTCCTTAAATATCTAGGACAAAGTTCCTATCTTTCAAGCTGCAAAAGGCATTGCTTCAATTACGTTCATGCCCGAATTCTACATTGTATCCCTAACGGTAAGCTTCCTCTGCTTACACTCAGCTTCCTCTAGAAAGCCTTTGCTTTCTGAAACGATCCTTTCCCTGAATACCTTTGCAATGTCCTTCTCCCTCTTCCTTCAGATTTGTCCTCAAATCCCAAATTCACCTTTTCTGTGAAACCAAGACTGGACCTACACTGGGGCACAGCATTGCTCCTCATCTTCTCCACCATGGGGTTTGGTAGGGTGATGGTGGAAGATGGGGCACAGTGTGGGGGGCAGGGACTGGCATATTCCCATATTCCCAAATTTTGTCTTGGGTGGCAAAATGGAACAGGCCACCCCTGTTTATAAGATAGGGCTGTAGTTATATGCACAGAGGCTCTGTTCCAACCTTCAGATGAGTGCATGGAAGTCATCCATTCCTATGGATGGAGGAAAACACTTCCTGCATGTAATGTAGTGAGCTGCAAAATACTCCCAAAGTTCTACCAGGCCCAAAGCCCTCTGAAACCTGTTGGGAAGTATCCCATTGCTCTTCTCTATTACCAGATATATATCTTCACTCCTCTTCCTAACCTCTGGTAGTTTATTACACTTGGGAGTTTACTTCTTAGTGTGCCTCGTGAATTTGATGGCAGAACACAATAACAACAGTGGCACTTGGCTATGTTGGAGCAGGTTTAGAATATTAAAGTATGTCTTCAAGATGTAATCCCTTCTCTGCGAGGTTCTGGTTGAGGTTAATGTGACATAAGCTCCACAGCTATCCTTTCTAAGTCACCAGCTGAGCAGTGAAGAGTATTAAAAAAAGCTTTATTTGATCCTGGCTGTTGGTCTTTGGGGAGAACAAATAACAAGGGATTAAAGGAAAGAGTGTACTGAAAGAATTTGGCAGGAAAATCTATAGCTAAAGGATTAGGTAACTGTCTCTGGTGAAAGAGAAACAACCTGGATGTGCCTTTCTGATAGAAAAATGCAAGAAGGCTTTTCCAAGTAATTTTATTCATTGAAGCTCATAAGGTCATCACAGTAGCCAAGTTTAAAACAAATAGCTCAGCCACTGGAAAATAGTAATATCTAGGCAAAAAGAAATGCTTCATTTTCACTCTTGATCTTTCTTGCTCAGTAGTTCCTTGCTTAGCAAATTATGAGAAAATTGAGGTTTTCTCATACAGATCTCTGGGCAAATGTAATGCAAGCTGCTACCTCTACCCATACCCCAAACCGAGGCACACTTGTCTGAAGATCTGTCTTTGCATTTCATTGTTCCCTGCAGGGAGATACTGCTTAGAACTTGCAGCCAGTCTACATTAAGTGGTGGAACCACCATAGAGCAAGCATTTAAATTGTCCTAAATGGAAGAAATGAATGTAGATATGCAGCATAGCAGGGATCCCTACTTCAAAGTACTGAAACTGTGTGTTGTTCCCTTGCCCCCTGCTTATGTTTGCTATTCTGATATGTTGATATGACAGCATGAAACTAAGTTATGCTTGTGGGTTAAAGAAACATATGGTTTAATTGAAGATATTGGCCTGCCTAGTGAATGCTTGATCAAGGATTTTTGTAAAATATATAAGCATGACATTTAAATCGCCTGATGATTCTTTTATTTTTAGAACATTGGCATAAGCTAATAAAATGCCTCCTAAGCAATATTTTGATCATTTACCGGTAGTGAATGATGTTGCTTTGAAACAAATTATTTTATTAGGATGTAAAAGGATGACATAAATATAAGTTATGCAAACATGCTTTTCTTCTCTGTCTGTTTGATAATGGTTCACAGGCAGGCTAATATCGCACCTAAAACCCATTCACCCTCCTTCTGCAACTGCACACACACTCTCTCTCTCTCTATTATATATATATATTTGTGCTTAATAACTCACTGTGATACTAATTCCTTTCAGAAGGAAATCCTCAGGATTTGCAGTACTCTGTGCAAATGGCAAGGAGGCTTCCAGTAAAGGAAAGTGGGGTACACAAGGCATGCTGTCTGCCTTTCAGGAGGGCTGGCTCAAGATATGTTGCTGCTGGAAGGGGAACAGCAACTCAGTGGCAGATCTTGGGGTCTCAAATTTCAGGGGTGCTATGTGCAATGCCAAAATGGGGAGCCCCTCCATGTGCCATTGTAAATCATAGTTGCAGCACCCCTGACGACACACCCCAAGGCTCCGTGCCCAGTGCGATTGAACTGGCCACACACCCATAAATTTGCTTCTGAACGAATGGTACTATCTGCTTCTCTCCCAATCAAGTCATTTGATACTTGGTGTTCTGATCCTTGAGGTACACCATTCCCCCTCTCCTAGGCAGTAAAAATATAGCAAGAGCAGCATCAATAAATACATGACTATCTAACAATTTGCTGCACTTTAATGACAAACATTCGCCTGAGGCACCTGCTGGCATTGCATTTCAGCTCAGAGGGAGGAATTTGAGGCAAGGTTATCTGTTAAGATGACTACTTTGATCTGGACAACAGGGCCGGTGTCCTAGGGTAGCCCATTGTTCACCAATTGAAAAATGGGGTAATATTTGCCCTAGAACAGGGGTGGAGAATATGTGACCTGCCATATATTGTTGGACTCCAACTCTCGTCAGCCCCAGCCAGCATGACCAAGTGTAAGTGATGATGAAAATTTGTAGCCCATCAGGATCTAGAAGACCACTAGTTCCTGCTTTCCTAACCTAGAATATGGTTCACCTTCATATCAAGCACTGAAAGAAATCTGCCTGACTTGGTTGGTGTTCTTACTGAGTCTATTTTTGAAGCTAGACTATTATTGATTCTGTTTTCGAACCTAGACTCCATTCTTCACTCTTGTCTAGATATCACATTAGCCAGAAGCTATTTAGGTTTAGCCTCAAGAATCAGCATTAAAATCTGTTTCACATTTATTATACCACACACACACACACACACACACACACACAACCTGTGGAATTTTCTTATTATTCTAATTTCTTTGGACTGGCACATGAGAAATAATGGTATAACATTTCTCACTTCCTCTGAAAAGCAAGCATTACTGATGAAACCTTTAACAAAATATATGCTATCTCTAACAATAACAATAACAATTTTATTGTTTATATCCCTCCCATCTGGCTGGGTTTCCCCAGCCACTCTGAGTATCTTCTAGCAAAATATAAAGAAGAAGAATATGTCAGACATTAAAAACTTCCCTGAACTGTGCTCCCTTCAGATGTTTTCTAAGAGTTGTGTAATTATTTATCTACCCTGACATCTGATGGAGGGCATTCCACAGGGAGGGCACCACTGCCAAGAAGGCCCTCTGCCTGGTTCCCTGTAACTTTATTTCTCACAGTAAGGTAACCACCAGAAGACCCTTGGAAGTGGACCTCAGTGTCCCAGCTGAATGATGGAGGTGGAGATACTCCTTCAAATTTAAAGATAAACTCACAAAAAAAAGTAATGAGAAAATAGATCTGGGGATCTAATTAGGGATGAAAGATAGAAGGAAATTTGGTGAAGCAGTCATGGATTTTGTCCCTATATAATTGAAGAGGAGTTTATTATAAATTGATGTATTGTTGGCATCTGCCACAATTAAAACTGTCTAAACTACTAGAACATAAATTAGATTCACAGTGCTGGAGGGGTTCTCCATCAAATAATTGACTCACTTGTTATATATTAACATTGTTCAGTATCGACACGCTAATTGGCTCACTATGGTGCATGACTCTGGCATTGCTCAAGGATCAGGCAGACTATGGTGCCTCATTCCATGCAACTGGATCAACTGTGCAGCATCTTGCCTGGTCACTCTCGCCTCACCTCTTTTGATGGAGATATGACAACTGTTTAGAAACCTGTTTTGCTTGAAATATATTCACAACTGTGAATATATGCTTTTCAAGAAACCACTGTGGATATCCATTGCATCTGACTTTTTGCTGGTTTTCAACAAACACCATATGTGCCTGCATAAAATCAGGGATATGTTTTCCCCACTCTACCCCCCAAATTGATGTTAAAATCCTCAAATCGAGGGACTGGGAGGGCTGCATTTATATAAAGGATTTTCATCCAATTAATCCCTTACCAAGGTACCAGAATTCACAAGTATGGATCTGCAGTATTTACAATTTTCCCCAAATTAAGAAGGCTTCCTTTTCAGGAATCCCAAATATAATTTTAAAAGCCACCCTCTTTCAAACAGAAGACAAGAGGACTACAGTAAGTATGTTATAGGGTTGATCTGGGTTGTTGTTGTAGTTGTTGTTGTTGTTTTAAATATCCTTATTCAAGTTCGTGTGTTGATGCAGAATACCTATACAGAAGGATGCATACTTTAATCACTTCATTGTTTTCATCAGTACCTATCAGATAAACAGAAAACTAATCCCAGTGAAATGCTTGAGAAGAAACCCACACTGCAGAGTAAAGGGATTGTGAAAATGAGGGGATAAAACTGTGTCGTGACCACAAACATCTGCTTTTCTAATCATACATTTAAAATAACTTCAGCAAACCATCTGGGTAACAAGAAGCGATCTATCACCCTTAAACCATTTGTTTATTTTTAGAATGGAGGAATAAGGGCCATTGGTTTCAAAGGTCAGGAAATGTTTCAAGTGATTTTTCCCCCCAGTTGAAAATCAACTGTATATAAATAAATTTGTTTCTATATTATTTAACTGAGCATGAGAAAAGAGCCAGAATTCTCATGAATGCTATTAATTTAAACAGCTTTTAAAAATGGCCGCCAGACACTTTTCTAGTTCATGCATGCAGAAGGTGCTTGCTGGCTGGGTTGAAGCTGTTATGTTGCCTTCCAACAGGTGGCTCTTTGTTGCTTATCCATGAGGAATTAGAACATGACTTGTTGAAGATGACTTTTGTATATATACACACAGCCTCTTTCACTTAGAACCAGCTGAATTCTCATTACATCTTCATGGTTAAGATATTGCTTTACACTTTGCAGTGCACCACAGACTTTTGCACGGCAAATAAATGTGCAGTGCACAGAGGAAAGAAGAGCCATCAACAATGCATAATGTTGCAAAGGGCACTTCAAGCAGTTATCATTCATGTGGCTGCACTGGTGTTATATGCATACAGCCATGCACCTTCCCTCTTTGAAATGTTAGAAGCTATGTCCTAATTTTCAATTAGTGTCAAGAGGTCCGATTAAATTTCCTGCTCCTTCTAGCTGTTTCAAGAGATAATCACCCTAAATTGACAGTTCCTCATTGCATAAGCATACCGTTCCCTGTCATTCAAGAGAATGGAATAGATTCTGCTTATGTGGAACTCTGTGTGTGCATCAGAATATCAAGGAGCTCAGTTTGTTGTGTGTTCTCAGTGCTTAACAGAATTTGAAGTAAGATTAGTATAAATCTGGGCTGGCATGGAATTAGTAAATTGTAGAGGTATTAACATTTTATTGCTGATGCTGGAGTATATATGGTATTAATCAAAATGGCCATGATTTTTAATGCCATTGGAAGAAGAACAGGTTCTGAGACATACAGCATGATTTGAACCATCATGTACCATTTACAGGGGTCTTGAAAGCAAGATTAGGGCAAGAATTTCTCTGTACTAAAACTGAAGGGCATCAAGAATTCAATTTTCTCTTTAAATAGAAAAGGAGTCAGAGAGGGCACCCACATGGGAATGACAACCGTTTTAGAAAACTGCTTTAACAATAACTGCAATAGCTAGGAGAAAGTTTCTCTGAAACAGTCAGCATTTATTGACACATAGACAGCATGAGTCTGCTGCCACCTTGCTATCAAACAATCAATTGATCTAGGGCCCAATTCTCAAATATTGACAGAAATGAAAATGAGTCAGACCTCTCAGCAGAGGGTTGTTTGCTGATCTCATGTTCCAATTTGAGGCACATGCTGATTGAATTCATTTTGCTTATGATGCTTCATCATAAAATAGTTTCATCAGTTGCCTATATTACTATTTCCTATCATACTGTAGTCTAACTGTACCCAAAAGGGAGCCCTTCATATAATGTTACATTCCAATTCCCATCAGTCCCAGCCAACATGGCCAACAGGGTGATGGAAATTGCAATCCAGCAATATCTGGAGGGCACCAGGTGGGGGAAATCTGCTGAAGTCTCATGCAGATAGCCATCTGGAGGACTAGATATAGAATCATAGAATCATAGAGTTGGAAGGGACCACAAGGGCCATCAAGTCCAACCCCCTGCCAAGCAGGAAACACCATCAGAGCACTCCTGACATATGGTTGTCAAGCCTCTGCTTAAAGACCTCCAAAGAAGGAGACTCCACCACACTCCTTGGCAGCAAATTCCACTGTCGAACAGCTCTTACTGTCAGAACCAGTTTCTCTTGTTCCTGACATTCCGATGAAGTGTTAGGTTATATGATAAAATGTGTGCCTTCAGTTTCATTTGCAAACAAAAGGAAGAACCCTGTTTTCAGTATATAAGAAAGGCCTGAACAACTACTTCTCTTCACATGTGCCTAGTTAGACCCTGAGGTCTTCTTGAAATACCTTCTTCAAGTGCCCTCGCTAAGTGATTTGTGGTAGGTAGATGGGGCACAGAAGCCTTTCGGGTACTGGCACGCTGGTTGGTGAATGCTTTTCCCAGAGAGCTCAGCCTGGCACCTTTTCTGGTGTCAGCTTCAGCATCAGACAAACACTTTTTCATTCTTTCAGGCTTTCCGTTTAATTTTAAGTTGTTTTTTTGCTAGAGTCATGAGTTTTTATGGTTGATTTATCCTCTTATTGTTACTGGGTTTTATTTATTTTTTCACCCACTCCAATATATTCTGTAATAGGATGACCTATAAATACTACAAGCAGGTAAGTAATGTAGTCCACGTTATATTTCTTCCTCGGATTTTTTATACAACATAAATGTAAAATATAGATGTTCACATTTGCTCTGCTTGAGTGTGTGTGCTCCATAACCACAAAACTCATACTGCTAAGAAATCAGCCTTATTGGCAAATGCTGCCAATTTTATGATAAAGCTCAATCACTTGTGCATGGTTAGTTTGTGTGTGTAAAATATACTCTTGTCCCCAAGATAACAATTTAGAAAATGAAGAGGACTCTAAGAACGCAACAGGTGTAAAAGAAAACATATTTCAACAATCAGAAATGACCACCCACCCACCACAATTGTCTTTGGCAACATTGAATTCAGGGATCATAGTTCATTTTTCTCCAACAAATCATGATCACTAAACCAAGAATAAACCTTCACTACACATTATGGTTTGTTTGGAGGGAAACAAACCATGATCCCTGATGATTCAAGCATAATACTAAACCAAGAATCATGCTTTGCTTCTTCCTAGAGACGACGGAATGGTTCATGGCTTACCATGATATGAACATAATTTTTTTTATATAAATATTTATTAGAGTTTTTAAATACAAATGCACCAATAATAAACAATCTTACTTCTATCACAACGTAGTTTCATCACTTCTTTGGACTCCCTCACGTCTCCCGCTCCCATTTACATCGTTAAAAGGTTTTTCCAAGCAAATTATCAACTTGTTTACGATCTTATATTCTCTCATTTAAGTATAATCTAGCAATTCTCCATAAAATTTATGTTTTCTTTAATCTCACTTATCATCAAATTCAAAATCTAATTTAGTGGTGGCCAATTTTTTATAATCTAGCATCCTTCTTAACATTCAACAAAATTACAATGTTTTTGTAAATACATCTTAAATTTCTTCCAGTCTTCCGATATGAACATAAATTGACCTTGCTGGATCAGGCCAATGGCCCATTTAGTCCAGCATCCTGTTCTCGCAGTGGTTGACCAGATGCCTATGAAAAGTCTGCAAACTTGATAAGAGAGCAACGTCACCCTGCCTATTCAGTATTCTCAGCAACTGTTATTCAGAGGCATAATGTCTCTGGAGGTGGAACATAGCCAGTGCCATTTTTGTAGTCTAGGAAAACAACTTGAGACATGCGAGAACAGTCTTAAAAAATATAAAGGTTGATACCTTGCAAATTCAAACCTATCCATCCAAATCAAACCTATCCATTCTTAAGGAAATCAGCCCTGAGTGCTCACTGGAAAGACAGATCGTGAAGCTGAGGCTCCAATACTGTGGCCACCTCATGAGAAGAGAAGACTCCCTGGAAAAGACCCTGATGTTGGGAAAGATGGAGGGCACAAGGAGAAGGGGACGGCAGAGGATGAGATGGTTGGACAGTGTTCTCGAAGCTACCAGCATGAGTTTGACCAAACTGCGGGAGGCAATGGAAGACAGAGGTGCCTGGCGTGCTCTGGTCCATGGGGTCACGAAGAGTCGGACACGACTAAACGACAAAACAACAAACCTTGCAAATTTGGAGGTTTCTTTCTCATCTGCCTAGTTTATAGTAAAGTGGCATATCCTCCACAGGTGGCCAATGTAAAATGCTTCAAGTGTTCACAGCCCATTAATAATGATTTGTATTGGAGTGCTTCACTGCTGCATACTTTGGAAGCAGAAACCACTTGGAATGACCTTGTCCAGCTTTAACAGGAGACTGTGGGGATGCTGATGGGTGTTAATGCCATTGTTTAAGATTTTAGAAGTTGTTCTAATTACTTAATGCTTTTGACACCAGGGCATGCCACACACTGACGCAAAATATTGAATCTTCTCAAAACTCTTTTGCTTCTCTTCAGAATCAATGCAATAGTTGTGAAAACTAGGGAACTACCAAAAATATGACTTGAAATTCTGTTTGGGTGAACCCAGTGGCAAGAAAAAAAATTGCACCATTCAGAGAAATGGTGCAAAACAGTTTTTGCTTCCCTTGGAGGGATTTATTTTTAACCCAAGTAGCATTTCCACACACACACACACACCCCACACACATTTTTTAAAAAAATCACTTTAGACAAATTTCAGTTGTGCTGAACTGTTGTAAATGAAATGATAGTATGAGCAATATAGGAGCCATATTTCATCGTCTCAAAGTGAAGTAGGCTGCAATTTCTAAATGCCACAACCCTCACCCATCCTGTATCAATTCATCAGCTAACTGTCCACATCAGTATGATCTTTGTTTTCTGGTCCTGTCTAGTACAGATTTTGAATATCAGACTGAATGCCAACCATGAAGGAACAACAGTGGAAAAGAGCTATTGCTTGTAGCCTTCCCTTAGGGATATGGTTGGCTACTGTGGAAAATAAGATGCTGCGATAGACAGGCCTTTGATTTGACTAACAAGGCTCTTCTTATTTTCTAATTTTCATAATTTTGTAGGCAAATGCCACGAGTGGAAATATGTTTTCAGATGGCAAGGATAGTTCTTCTATACTGTAACATATTTTAAAATGAGATTAGGTGATACAGAACAGAAAAGGTGGGAAAACTGAGTAGAACCCTTTCAGTAAAACACACCTCAGTGTTGTGCCAATTTCAAAAGAACTCCGTTCTACTTATAACAGCTTTTGAATGGTTACCTTCCCTGCTTTGTTCAGCAACCTTCTTTTCACAGATAGTCTTGAACCAGAAGATGGAGCTGAAGAGCCTAAATTAAATGCAGCACAATAAAAACACTTGACCAGTCATTACTTGAACTTTTTGTTTTTCAATAAGACAGTTAGGCAATGCCCCCAGCAACGATTTATAAACTTTGTATCCTTAAAAAAATAACCTTAAAAAGATTACAATAAAATGTGAAGCAAGACTGAGGATGAAGTGGAAATCAGATACTGTAATGAAACTGTATTTAATTTGTTCTGTTAAGACAGTTTTAAGTACAGCACATTGTACAATGAGTACATTGGGGAAAATGCAATTTGCCTAAATAAATGTTTTGTTTCCAAAATGATGCAGATAACATAAAAGAAATATCATTGATTAATAGAAATACTTTCAGTTATGGAATATGTGATTATTTTGAGATCATTTGTATGTAAAATTATTGTGATACATACAGAAAAATAAGGTTTGGGCCTTCATCCAGTATTGAAATGAGAAAACCTGTGGTCCTGGTTCTGAGCACCTTTCACATAACACCTTACAATCTCCCAGCCCTATTCTTGAATGCCCAGAGCATCATCATTTTGCAGTTCATTAGTTCAACTTTCTTACTTCTGCATTTTCATTATTTTCATGGGTAAACAGAGCTCAGGAACCTGTGGCCTTTCAGGGGGTGTTGGACTCCAGCCCCTATCAGCCCACCCAGCTGGACAATAGTCAGGGTTGACTATTGTATTCCAAAAATATCTGAAGTCCCACTGGTTTCCCATCCCTCACCTAAAGAGAATATTTCATATATGATTCATAGACATAAAGATGGCAGCAGGAACTGTAGAGTATGATGCATGAAATCATACACAGCAGAATTTATGTAGCTCAGGTTATAAACATAGAAGAAATGGCCATCAAAAACTCACCATGGTGATATATACCAAAGCCTAACTAAGCATTTGGCGGTAACATAAGACATAATTTTTCAGGTGCAAAGGGAAGGAGATGCTCTCCCCTTCTCCTTCCTGTTACTTTCCACCTTCGGCCTCCCTCAGCTGCATTGTTCCCCCCCCAAAAAAAACCATATTGTAGATAGATGCCAAGATAGGATCCTGTGCATGCTAGGGCTAAGCTAGACGCAATGTGAGATTTCAGTGGTCACATACATGCCATACATTTAAAGAGCTCATATATCACTTCAAGAGTCATGCCTTCCCCCAAAGAATCCAGCCACATGTTGTTTGTTAATAGTGCCTACCCCACAGACCCACAATTCCCAGCACACTTAACAAACTGTAGCTCCCAGGATTCTCTAGGACTAGGAAAGTGGTATAAGAGCAAGAGAGATGAATCAGAGGCATTGAAAGGGGGAAACGTGTTTAGCTTTTTGTCTTTTCACTATTTCCCCAACACAATTCCCTTCTCAAAGCTGCTATTAGCCAGAGAGGTGGAAACATGCATACATCTTAATTATGCAGCTTTTTAGACAAGGGTGGGAAGTGATATATCAGGACATAATAAGAGTGTTGATGGATAAGACCAAAGCGCTATCTAGAACAACAGACTGTATCCACCATAGCCAACTGTCAGTAATCCAAGTTCCCAGCTTGATAACACAGTAACCATAGGTAATTAAAAAGGAGGATTTATTGCAAAAACAAACAGATAGCTCCGGACGGCTGTAATGGAGCCGTCAGCATCATCATTCAAGATGACCCTTCTGAAGACTCTTTCCGGTTCTTACAGAGTATACTGAACCTTCACTCCTTACATCTCTTGTTTTGCTTCCTATCTAGCAGCCCCCCCCCCATTTGCCAACTCTTTGGACATTGGATTAGCTCCAGCTGCCTCTTTGTCTGTTTGTGCCTGTTTGAACTTCCTGAGAGCTTTGGCGGTGTTCCAGCCTGCTCTCAGTTGTTCCCGGCATTCCAATGCCTGGAGGAGTCACCACTAACTGCTGTCTTCTTTGCTCAGCCTGCGTCAAATCTAAGCCTCTCTTTTCTGCAGCAGGCTGTACAATTCCACTAGGAGCTGGCTCATTTCTGACACCAAACTGATGTCTGTAGGAAGCCCACAGACAGGTCATGGAAGCAATAAGTATTTCCTCAGCTAGAGGTCAGAGACAGAATGTTTTTAATGTGGAGGCAGTTCATTGTCATTGTAACTGGAAGCTTTTGATATCCTTATCTGCCATGAATTTGTCTAATGCCTTTTCACAGCCACTTAAACCTTCAGTCATAGAACTCTCATATCACATCCAGTCTGCCCCAGTGTAGTTGATTTGTAGTTAAGAATGGGATGGAATGAAGATGAAACTGAAGTTTCCTGATTTGTAAAGTTTGCAGGCTGATCTCAAGTTTTGAAATTTGTTATGTTCCTGTACTGTTCCTGTTCAATAAACAACAATAAGCCCCGAAACTGGTTCAAAAGTACCGGTACCTCATTATTATTACTAAAAGGCGCATTTACATTTTCCACATTCTTTTTTCTGAAGTTGAGATTTAAAAGTGAGTTTCGAGTCACAAAGGTGAATGGAAAATATTTTTGACATTAATAATGTGCCAAATGCCTCCACATTTCATCTTGTGTGCTCATTGTCACAAGTTTGCATTCGCTCAGACCTTTTTTAATGATCTTCTTTTGGAGTCTTCAAAGTGGTCCTATTAGTTTCATTTCCCTCCACTATACTTAGCCCAGGTATTTCAAAGCTGCTATTTTCTTATGCTAAACCCTTTCTCTGCATAATGAATTTGCTTAAAAGAACAAGCATAAGAACAAACCTGATTAATATTCTCGTAAGCATTTCATATGCTGAATCCCCTTTTCAGATATTACTGAAAAGTCACTTGTCATTGTCCTTCTGTCCTTGAATACATTTTTCCTAAGTACATCCTTCTCACTTTAGCACAAAAGAAAGAAAAGAAAGACTGAATTGTTTCTACCAATTATCAAGGCCTGAAACAATTTTCTACTGTCAGCTGTATTGCAGGAATATTTTTCAGCAGGTTGGTCTAGGATAGGAAAACTCCCTTGTTGGACTAGAACAGGATTTCCCCAACTTAGGTCTCCAGCTGTTTTTGGGCTACAGCTCCCATCATCTCTGAACACTGGTCCTGCTAGCTAGAGATGATGGGAATTGTAGTCCAAAAACAGCTGGAGATCCTGGGCTAGAGCATGCGAACATTGCACTGTGTGTGAGCTGGACATAATGCTCAAGTACTTGGGTACAGTGTTAATAATATAGATTCGCCAATGGTATTCTTTCTGCTTAAAGATCATTCATCCACCAGAACTAAAAAAAAAAGGGGGGGGATAGTGTTGCAGGCAAAGTCTAGACATGGATATATACATATAAATTGGCTAAACTTAGGTCTGCACTATTTATGACATACTAATGCAGCCTGTATTGTGAATAATGTAATCAAGTAGGTGGACCAATTTCTGGAGAACCCATTGGGAATGGAATGTTTCATCAGCATTAAGCACTTTTAAGCAGTAGGTGCTAGGTAAAATATTTTATTGTGTACAGTGATGGATAGTGTCCATTGGGAATTGTGGTGTGAAAGACAGGGAGACAAAAGTAGGTAGAGTCAGAGCAATGACAGAAAGAGCAAACAAATTCTACTTTGGTCCTCATCCTCTTATCTGCTGAGCTCTAAAAGGGGAAACACCGAGTGTACCACTTCAGATTGAGGGAAGAGGAGACTGTGGCTTTGAATGCCCCCCATGAACAAAATCCATAGCTAATATTATAGAAGCATGTGAGGGAGAAGGCAATCCTGAGCCTTGTACTAGGCATGTTGGAGAATTCTGACAAAAACAGAAATGGGTGAGGAAATTGCTACTTATCTGTCCCACGTCCGGAATGGAAATGAATCCAGTGAACCTGGACTACAATCAAGATATCCAATATGCTGGATCATTAAGTAACATTACTTACAATATCTATCTATCATCTATCATCTCTATCTATCTATCTATCATCTATCATCTATCTACCATCTATCTATCTAATCTCTCTTTCATTTTTAGTAGCTAATCATCAGACGTCTACTTTCCTTTCTCCATTCTAAAGCCATGTGGTATATTTTAAAAGTTGTGCAGTAGGTCTATTCAAGATATGCACTCAAAATGGTGTATTTTAGTGCTTTAAAAGATTTTATGCCACACAGGCATTAAAGCCTACCCACATAAAACCAGGAAATGGCCTAATTGCTATTTGCATGCATTATTTATAGCTAAGTGGTCTATGAAAAAAATTAGAGTCCATAAAAGACTGTCATTGAGTGTTAAAACCAATCTGTTTGCTTCAGCTTAATTGACATCAAAATATTACCTCATAGGTTTCAGAAGCATTCCATTAAAAATACGAGGGCTGCATTTTAATGCTCAGATTGAAAAAACAAACAGGTAAATATTAATAGCTGTACCATTATTCAGCACACAGCACCTGAAACCATTTAGTTATTATTTCTTGAAGTGCTGCTGTAGAGAGCCTTTTCTGAAGACTTTTTCTTAGAAATTCCGGCGATTAAGCGGTATGTAAATAGCTGAAATAAATAAAATAAATAGGCACTAGGCACTGAAACCATATCCCACTTATACAATATAAAATATATCAATATATTGGACCGTATCCAATGCTGCAGCTCTTCCTGTATAAAAAATATTTATTTGTGCAACAAAGCTTCCTCATCTGCCACCTTGAGCCCCCTTCAGACTCTCAAATCAGCTCTGGAAGGTTGTGGGACCATCTGGGGCAGATTTTGGAGGGTGGACATGGAACAGAGTAAATGGAAGTCCTGTTGCACCAGTGGAACCCCACTGGTACAGCACTGTATACAACTCATTATGCAGTATTCTGTTTTCTCGAAGACATATTTAGAAAGGAAATAAGTAGTGTGTGTTGGTACGCCAACATCTAGAGTGGGCCAATGAAAATTGTAACTCAGCTTTTTGAATTTCTCACATATACGCAAAGCTCCCCTAGATTTATTTAGCTGAGAGAAAAGTCAGTAAATATCAACAACTTGAAATGCCAGTTTGGCAGAAGCAAAGGCAGTAGCTGTCCCAGATTCTACTTTCTTGAGTTTTGTCATGCAGGTGATTAATCATAGAACAGCTAAATGGGAGTTGAACATTTTGCGCTTTTTTTGTTACAAATGTTGAGGCGAAACAGAATTGATTTATGAATTAATCGTTGAGGGGAACTAGACCAAGCCCTGATCACAGCCTGTGCTGTTTAGAATAATCTGTAACAAAGACATGTACCACAGCAACAACAGTAGCAAATGGTCAATCATGTCAAGGAGCCGATCTTTTTTTTTTTTTTTTTTTTAATTCTCTTTATTAAGTTTCATTCTTCACATACTCACAAAAAAGTAAAACACAAAACATTAAATAAAAGATATAAGGGCACCATTGCAAAAATTAAAAAAAAAAAAAAGAAAAAAGAAAAAGGGACAGGTCAGAAAAGAGAAAAAATAAAAAAAATAGAGATAAAAAATAAACATTAGACCAATACAAATCACACGTTATCTGACTTCCTTCCCTATTGATTTCGGATTTCTAATTTTTTTTTACAATATCGCTTTTACCGCTGATGTTGATTGTTAGTTTGCACATCGGAAGTTTTATATTAGACCTGCTATAGTTGGTAGGTTTTTAAAGTTAGTTTCTATATATGCCATGAATTTAGACCAATCGTTTTTCAACTTTGTATTCTTTTGTTCTCTAATTCTCTGCGTCATTTTTGCCAATTCAACAAAATCGTATAGTTTTGTTTGCCACTCCCTTACGGTTGGTATATGCGTGCTTTTCCAATTTTGAGCGATTAACATTCTGGCCGCTGCCGTTGAATATTGGAATAAAGTTTTATCTTCTTTCTTAATTTCCTCCCCAATCATACCTAATAAAAAGGCCTCTGGTTTTTTAGGGAACGTGTATCTAAATATTTTTTTCAATTCATCATATATCATGTTCCAGAATTTTTTCATTTCCTCACATGTCCACCACATGTGTATAAAGTTACCTTCTTTTATTTTGCATTTCCAGCAGGCCTTATTACCAGTCTTATACATCCTATTTAGTTTCTCTGGTGTTATATACCATCTGTATATCATCTTCTCTAAATTTTCTCTGATTGCAACACTCGCCGTAAATTTTATTCCCTCATTCCACAGCTTTGACCATTTTTCAAATTCTATGTTATGCCCCAGGTCTATCGCCCACTTCACCATAACTTCCTTAATTTCTTCGTCTTTTGTATCCCAATCTAACAATATATTATACATTTTGGATAGTAACTTAGATTTACTTTCTATTATTTCTGTCTGAAATTTCGATTTCTTGTCATTCATTCCAATTTTTTTATCTTCTGTCCATATCGCGTTGATTTGATGATACTGTAGCCAGCTTGTCAACTTCCCCTTCAGCTCCTCATATGGTCTTAGTTTCCAACTGTCTTCCGATCTTACCAGTAAATCTTCATATGTTAATTTTGGCTCTTCCATGTTATTTTTTTTAATTATTAGGATGTTTGTTGGGGACAGCCACCAAGGTGTTCTCCATTCCAACAACTTTTTATTTTTTTCCCAGGCTTCATATAATGGACCCCTGATGATATGATTTGAGAACCCCTTATGGGCTTTCTCCTTGTTTGACCATAGGTAGGCATGCCAGCCAAACCTATTGTCTGCTCCTTCCAAGTCCAATAGGTCAGAATCTTCCAATGTTATCCAATCCTTAACCCAACATAGGCAGGCGGCTTCGTAATACAATTTTAGGTTAGGGACTGCGAGCCCTCCTCTCTCCTTTCGATCCGTGAGTAATTTAAATCTGATCCTTGGCCTCCTTCCCTGCCATATGAATCTTGAAAGGGTTTTCTGCCAGTCTTTAAATAATTTAGACCCTCTAATTACAGGGATGTTTTGGAATAAAAACAGCATTTTTGGAAGGACATTCATCTTTATTGCCTCCATCCTGCCCATCCATGAGAGATTGACTCTATTCCAGACGTCCATATCTTTTTTGATTTCTTTCCATGTTGTCGAATAATTGTCTTCAATTAAATTTATATTTTTTGATGTAAGCCATATTCCTAAATATTTTATTTTTTTTGCTACCAATATGCCATATTTTCTCTCTAATTTTTCTTTTTCCACCTTTCTTAAATTCTTTATTAGCATCTTTGTCTTTAGTTTATTCAATATAAAACCTGATGATTTACCGTATTCTTCTAGGACCTCCAGCGCTTTACCAATACTTCTTTGCGGCTCTTCCAAAGATAACATCAGATCGTCCGCATAGGCTTTTAACTTGTATTCTTTCAGCCCTATTTTGATTCCTTGTATTTCTGGTATCGATCTTAATTTATTCGCCAGGACTTCAAGCACCATGATGAATAAGAGCGGGGAGAGAGGGCACCCCTGCCTTGTTCCCTTCTCTATTTTAAATGTGTCTGTTAGATTGTTATTTATTACCAATTTTGCCAATTGTGTTGAATATATTGCCTGTATTCCTTTTAGAAATTCTCCCTCTATCCCAGCTCTTTCCATAGATTTTATTAAAAACGCCCAAGAGACATTATCAAACGCCTTTTCGGCGTCTATGAAAATCAGTGCCACCGGTATCTCGTTGTTGATCTCCAAATATTCAATTATGTTTATAACGTGTCTTACATTGTCTTTCAAAAACCTGTTCGGGAGGAAACCCACCTGGTCTTTATGGATTAAATTTGCTAGACACTTTTTTAGTCTGCTTGCCATGATGTCTGCATATATTTTGTAATCGTTATTTAATAGAGATATTGGCCTGTAATTTTTAATGTTCAGTTTATCTGTGTCCGGTTTTGGAATTAACGTTATAAATGCCTTCCTCCAAGACTCAGGTATTTTTCCTCCTTTCAGGATATTATTCAATGTCTTACAAAGCGCTGGTGTCAGTTGACTTTCCAAAACTTTATAGTATTTTGCCGATAAACCATCCGGTCCCGGAGCTTTCCCTAACTTCATTTTTTTAATCGCCACCTGAATCTCTTCTATTCTTATTGGTCTGTTTAGTTGAGATCTCTCTTCTTCTGTTACAGTCTTTCCTTCACAGTTTTGTAGGTACTCTTCTATCTGAATCAAGTCTTCTTCTCCTTTTTTATATAGCTTCTCATAGAATTTAAGAAAATTTTCCTGTATCTTCTTTGGGTCTTCTATCAATTCTTCCCCTGCTTTTATTTTATTTATCACATTCTGTTTTTGTCTTTTCCTCAGTTGCCAGGCTAGTAATTTCCCAGTTTTGTTTGCCGATTCAAAATATCTCTGCCTCATTAACTTCACTTTCCATTCAATTTCTTGGTTCATTAACATCGAATATTGTGTTTGTAATATTTTTATTGTGTGTATACTTTGTTCGTCTTTCGGGTTGTCTGTTAGTTTTTTCTCTGATTCTCTAAGCTGTTTGAGAATTTCTTCCTTCTTTTGCTGTCTTATTTTCTTCTTATAACTGTTTTGTTGAATGAAGAAACCTCTTAGGACCGCCTTACTGGCATCCCATACTACTTCTGGATTTATTCCCACATTAAGATTCAGGTCAAAATATTCTTTTAGGGTGGCTTTGGCTTTTTCAATAACTTCATCATTGTCTAATAAATATTCGTTTAACCTCCACCTGAAACCTCCTTGTGTTGGGCCTTTTATTTCCAGTGTTATTGGATTGTGATCGGAGAGGGTTCTCGGTTGAATTTCACATTTGGTAGCTCTTAATGTGAGTTCCCTCGAGGTCCATATTTGGTCTATTCTACCCCAACTTTTATGTACCTCTGAAAAGAAAGTAAACTGCTTTTCTGTTGGGTGTTTATGTCTCCATATGTCTATAAGATCCATATTCTCTTCCAAGTCTTCTCTTATATGTCAAGGAGCCGATCAACATACCCTCCTTCATTCATTCAGACTGTGGTTGCTGCTGGATGGTTACATATGCCTATGAGTTAAAATGCCGACAATGTATTCATCTGTATTCCCACCCTCCCAAAAGTTTCAGTTTCAAGTCCATTTCTTCAAGCTAATCCAAGATGAGACAAGAGGGCAAATCTCAAAATTATAAATATTGTGGAATGGTAACGATCCATCCACAATCCCAAGGACAATTAGGTTAGGAAAAGGTCCCTCTCATGCATCTGGTATCTTTTGTGTGGGTACACAAGTACAGAAATTCTATGTTTTGTAAAGACATGATGATATGGTTTAGGCAGGGCATTTTTCTGCTGGAACTCACCGGTACTCAGTTCCAGCACCTCTCAGGTGGGCACCATTGCCATTATAAAAGAACAAGGGAGGCGTTCATGGTGAGATCTGGCACCTCTTTTCCTAGAAAAATAGCACTAGGTTTAGGGAAATTTATATCTGTTCATTCCTACTCTGATGAAGTCTATTCCAATTCTTTGTATATTATCCCCCTCCCACTGCAGGACGCCTCATATATCTGGAAGCCAACAAAAATCTCACCCGTATGTAATAATATTTGTGACTTAGTTTGACAAGAGTTAATTTTGGCAAGTCAAGGATTCTAATGGAGTCAGTTCAGGGTGTATGTGTGCAAACACACTTTTTTCCCATGGAAATAGCAAAACACTTGTCATCATGGTCTGAACAGTGCTGCTAAAATCTATAATTAAAATAGGTCTCAAGGGTGATATTACAATCCATTATTACATTTGACAGCTGCTGTAGACATTTGGCCCCTAAACTGATGTGTTAATTCTCGCCTTTTGCTGACCTATTGATTAGCTGCTCTAATTCAATTTTCCCTTTTTGAGGAACTATGTCGCCTGATTTGTGAGTATGCCTCTGCATAATGCCGCTATATACAATCGTCATTCTACATTATGAGAGCGGTGGTGTGTTCTTTACAAATTTCCTTGCTGTTTAGCAATGAAAAGATGAATGCTGTTGTAAGATAAGACTGGATTATTTGTATTCTGTCTACATATGGTGAAGCAGACCTTGCTGCCTATATTTCAGAAGTGGGGGGATTGATAAGAAGAGAGGGCAAGAAATGTACAAAGAAGCCTTCATTATGCAAGACTGCACAACAGTTTGAGCATTAAATAGAAACAGAAAATGAATGGAAAAGCTTAGAATTCTCTCTTGCCCCCAAAATACCTCCACATGCTTTGACAAGAAGGTTACAGTGATGGAAAATAAATTGAAAGTAGGCACACACACCCCAGCCCCAGCAAGTCAAATGAGAATTATGGATGTTTTTATGAATACTAGGCTTTTATTTATTCCTCTAATAGACAGAAGAGCTGAATTCAGATTCACAAATGTTGTATACTACATTCGCCTTATGTTATATGTATCACATTGCACAAACAATGTGAACATGCAAAATGTTAAAAGAAGGGAAGCAGAATCATCAAAACACGAACGAAAATGCCACTTTTGATGTTGCCCTTTTGTTCAAATATTTGATACCATTATTTTCTGGTTCAACAGTTTCTTGAAATGAACATGACACACACTGCACTGTTGCTTCATCTGACAATACCCCAGGATGCTAATTAGATACTTTGCTTGGGAGATATAATCTGGAGCAACAGTCAAGGAGGAGTGTTTGGGAGGAAGCAGACAAACAGGAGTTTTTGTGTGTATATAATAATGTCAAAAGCATCACTTCAGCAACTGAAGTGCTTACTCTTTTGATTTCTTAGCTACTGGTTAGAAGGGGGCTACAGGCCTGTGTTTGCTTGAATGCAAGTAAAACCTTCTGTGTGAATGGGAATCCTAGAATGTCCTACTCACATTCAATGAGTAGGAACTGCTCAACATGGGAAGGCTGAGTAAACAGCATCGGTACATGCAGGGATGTGGTAGTGGTCAGGGCCAGATTTAGGTTTGATGAAGCCGTAAGCTACTGAAGGTAATGGGGCCCTTCATATGTCCAGCTGCCCTATGTCAACAACAAATTGTTGCTGTTTTTTGTGTTGAGTATATGCTATATGGTAATTTATGGACCTAATAGGTATCTAAAGTCATTTGCACATGCAGAATGTAGGCACCCTATATATAGAAATGAGCAAACCAGTGATATTTTAGGGAGCAGGCTAGCAGACGGGGCCCATTACTTACATCATAGGAACTTACACAACACAAAACACTGTTGCTGTATAATGTAGGTTTTATTTTATTTGTTTTTTATCTTATGTTTTGGAAATGTACATCCAGTTGTTTTTTTCCTTTAATTTTTTTGGGGCCCCACAAAGCTATAGCTTGTTTAGCTTATACATAAATCCGGCACTGGTAGTGGTAGATCAGAATGTAACATGATGTCAGTTTCCATCCAGATGTGTATTCATTAAAGAAATTGTTTTCTCCTGTTTCATTGTTCTTCATATTCCACATAACAAACAACAATTCAGTTTTTCAATTGACATAAATAACATTGTCGTGCTTCATCTGCCTGATGCTCATGTAAGGAAAAAACCCAAACATATTGCGCTCTCTCTCTATATATATAATTTATTTATTACAGTGAAAGTTAGAAGTTGGGTAGGCCTAGGTCCATGGTGCTTTTGAACCAGTTCATTGGAGTTCTGGATATGCAGATTCATCATGCAAGGCATGAAGGCTACAGTATAGGTCATTCTTTCAATTACACTGTCAAGTGTCCAGCAATATGGGGTCAGTACTCCTGATCTGCCTCCCGTCTGCATGGAATGGCATGACTGCATCTAAGATTTCCCTAAAATGTGGAGTAAGTGTGCACATTTTCCAATTGCCATGTAGAATTGCATGTAGAAAATATGACATGGCAAATGACCCACAGATAATCTTTTAAAGAGAACAGCCCCTTGAGATTAAAAAAAGAACAAAAGATGGAAAGGAGAGATGGAAGATTACATGTAGAATGTTTAAAAGAAAGTCCTAGTTATTCCTGATCTAATTTCTTGTAATCTGCCTTTTGGCCTATAGCACTTACCATGTGCCATAGACTTTCCAAATGAAAGCTCCTGTTTCAGATGAGACAGTATTCTTGAAGTCTTGTAATGCTTCTTGTAAAAACAAAATCCTGAGCTGATTGACTTGTGCAATTTGTGATTCAGACTTCATTACTTTGGCTTAGAGCAGAGAATATATTCCAAAAATGCCATATTATCAGTGGGTTGTCAAGTTATTTCTGATTTAGCCCTTGGCTCTGACCAGACTGCCCTGCTTCCTGAGATAGTAATAAAAAGATAAGCCCTCTAAGTTAGAAAAATCTAATTTGCATTCAGATTAGGTAGCGTTCCGGTATCTTTTCTGTTTTATCTTATACAAATTATCATATATTTGATCAAAAAGTAGAAAAAGGAAGGGAAAATATAAAGGCAGGTTAATGGGAGAGTTTCTTATTATGGTAACTTTGGAAGATAAAGGAGTGAATACAAAATGGTATTTCAATTTGCAAACGCCTACCAGGCAGTGTATTAACTTATTGATCATACTTTCAGAGCTGTGACACTAAACAGTCCCAGACGTGAACAAGGTCAGTTCAATGGGCATCCTGACCTTTTCGGATGGATCATGGCAGCTATTTATCAGCATGTGGTTTTTCTTTTTTTAACTGTGAACTATAGAAAATAAAAAAGTTATTTAAGTTTTTCACTTTATTATCATTAAAGTTATTAAGAATAGTTACATGCACAATTTTATTTGTATGCCACCTTTCCACAGTTCAAACCAGGACCAAAGTGGCTTACAACATGGGGAAAGATACATAACTACAACATAACAAAAGTAGTCAAAACATTAAGAAATTGAACAATTTCCACATACATCGCAAGAAGATTTAAAATAAAGATACAAAAAAGCAACAGCAACAAATCCCACAAACAGCACTCCAGTCCAGGTTTCTGTTAAGCAGCCTCAGCTTTTTGTAGATGGAGTCAGTCAGGTGCCCTCCCAGGTTAGGTGAGAAAAGGCATGGAAGGCAGAGAGCAGGTCTTCCAGGATTCACATCTGAGATAGTTATTGAGTTCAATCTCTCCAGTTGAATCTATGTGACTTAAATATGCCTAACTCCCTTGTGTGTACTGATATGTTTATTTAGGAAAATGTATAAAATATTTAATCCATTTTAGGGCAACCATCACAAAATAATGTGGAAACCTTTGAATTCTCTAGAACTCTTCATCTCATGATCAAGGGTGATCCTTGATCTCTCTGGAACTCTTCATCTCATGATCAACATGTGACCCACACTGTTTTATTGCTATTGACAGGTATATATTTATATAAAAAAGCAACATTCTTAGGACAATTTTGTCAACTAACTGCTATAGATAATGCATTTCATTTCTAGTAAGATGAGGAGGTTTGTGTTTTTTAAAAAAAGAAAAAGAAGCAAGAATGGCATAGATCTCATTCCCCAAAACATTTATGGGATTTTCTCATCTTCCACTCTAAATAAAGTCCACATACAGACATTTTTTTCTCATGGTTTAAGAATTACTCTATGGGATTTTATATCTTTTAAGTTTCAAATATTAGCAGTTATGCAGAGGTTAGACTATATCTTGTTTTTATGAATAAGCATTCAGTGCATTTAGTGTGCAAGGAGGTTATACAACAATGAGCATTCATCCTCATTTGCTTGCACGGTGTTCTACATTTACCTGTTAAACATCCATTCATCCCACACTTTTCAGTGCATTTCCCTGTCACTTGCCTAATCCCTCAAACGTAGATTTTGTTTTGCTCTGTTTGGTAGATTTGTTGTACCACCGTGATGGAGTACTTTAATGAACATCAGTTGCACAAACCTAAGTTCCCCACTTAAATTTATTTTGCTGACTACTGACTGGTCTGGTAGTGTTCTAGGTCTATGTGGTTGTCCAAACTATTGGTAGAATTTAGTGGTTAACCTAAAAGGGCTTTTAACCATTGAATGAAATATAATTCTACGTGGTGATAAGTAGGTTTAAAAAGGTACATACTCACTCAACAAATAGAAAAGGCAATTCACACTGAAAACGGAGCAGGAATGAAAGATTTCTAAGGTACACAGAAGAAATTGCAATCAAAGTCTTTTTAAACATTTGAATTGGATGGGAATAGAACGAACTGTTTTGCATCACAAAGCTTACAAGAACAAAGGAAAAGGGACTCCTCCAAAATCTGGGAGAGACTGAGAAAGAAAGAGAGTTTCACAGCATATCACAGTGCATTTGGCTATCAAAGGAAGCCTTGACAGAAATGTCACATGCCTGCTTCTTAGCTACTGCCATGCAGCAGCCTGGGCAACACGCTGGTGCTGAAAAGCGAGTATATGACATGTCTCATGCCTCTCTGACAAGAAACACTGCAGATTTCAAACATGCTGGGATTGTTAAACCAAGCAAAGAGCTAATATATGAGTGATGAATTTCAGCATCTCAGATGAACAGGGGAACGGCCATAGTTCAGTGATACAGCACTTTTTCTTTTCTTTTTAAAGGCAAGAGACCACAGCGCAGTGGAAGAGCACATGCTGTGCATACAGAAAGTTCAAAGTTCAATCCCTGGCATCTTTGGTTAAATTAAAAAGAAAAAGGTAGCAGCAGAAAAGAAAGGGCTTTGCCCAGGAGGGTTGCTGCCTAGTCTAGAGGGACAAAAAGTCTGGCCTAATCCAAGGCAATGCCCTATGTTAAGAAGAGGATCAGGCCAATGGCTCATCTAGTCCAAAATCCTTTTCATACAGTGGCCAACCAGATACCTGTGGGAAACCTGCAAGCTGGACGCAAGCAAAATAGCACTCTCCCCTCCTGCTGAAAATTGGTATTCAGAACCACTTCTGCCTCTGGCCATGGTCCTGAATGCATTGCAAGCAGCCTCTGAGTGTGAGATAGAATGCTGTTACAGTGGTACCTTGGGTTAAGAGCTTAATTCGTTCTGGAGGTCCCCTCTTAACCTGAAATTGTTCTTAACCTGAGGTACCACTGGCAACGTGCTGCTGGCTTGTGATTTATGTTCTCATCCTGAAGCAAAGTTCTTAACCCGAGGTACTATTTCTGGGTTAGCGGAGTCTGTAACCTGAAGCGTCTGTAACCCGAGGTACCACTTTATTTATTACATTTATATCTCACTTCTCTTACGAAGAGCAGACTTGGTTTTCCCCTCTCCATTTTATACCCACAACACCCTGGTGAAGTAGGTTAAGCATAATTAGCGTTTCTTGGTTCCTCTTAATATTTGTACATATGCCCGTGCTGACTACAGGTTTTGAATTCACTTTACCTCAGTGAAGCTACCGCATCACAACCTTTATCAAAAGCTGCTGCTGTGACTTCTCCTTACTTCATCATTGCTACCTGCAAGGCAGAATCAATGGCTTAAGGACTCCAATAGATGTGAAGTTGGTTTGAGTAACAGTAAAAACAGTAGTATATTACAACAAAGAACAGGATACATGTGCATTTTGCATAAGGCCATGCAGACATGGATTAAAAACCCAGTACTGGAAACACAAGGAGTGCGCAGTAAATGAGAGTGTGAACATAGCCTCTGCTGGAGGTGTAAAGAAAAGCCAGGTACTCTATTCCATATGTGGTGGCAGCGTAAAGAAATCAAGGTGTTTTGGGAGGACATCCACATAGAATTGAAAAAAATGTTAAATCTATCTTTCAATAGGAAACCAGAAGCTTTCCTTTTCAGAATCACAGATTCGGATATTCCTAAAAAGCCTAAAGAGATCTTCTTATATGCTATGGTAGCAGCAAGAGTTCTCATTGCAGTAAATTAGAAAAGTAATAAAGTCCTGTTAAGATTAGAATGGATTCAAAAATTGGCTGAATACGCAGAATTAGATAGCATGTCATAAAAAATAAAAAATAAACTGAAACAGGTATTTATCTCAAAATGGGAAATTTTTAAAATATTTGAAAAATAATAATTGTAGTCTAAGGTCATTCGCAGTGTTCAAATAATTTCAGTAGCAGTATTAAGAATGTGGTAAAACCTATGAATGGATCAAAGGATATTAAATATGAACAAAACTAGTCATGCAATGGCAGTGAACAAATAATACAGAATCTGTAATAAGGAATAGACGGAAAGTCTGGTCGATAAAAAAAGACCACTTTTATTTTATATTTTGGAGGTTATAAATTGATGTATTCATTCTCTTATTTTTGCTTTGACGGTGATGGAAATTTATTTTCTTTTTCTGTATGGTGTGTTAATGTGAATGGTATCAATAAAATCTAAGAGAGAGTGAACATAGCCTCAATTCACTTTAAATGGAGGCAATTTCTGCCAATTCCCTTTCCATTTGAACCCCCCCCCCAGCATTAAAGGCTCAACTGTATCCCCAATAACAGATATTTGGAGGGTAGGAGGGGGCTCTATTCAATTCACATAAAGAAAGTGAGGAACCAATCGAACCGAAATCAAAATCATGCCAAAAATAAGAAATTGTTCAATAGGTTTTTTACTGAAAAGGAAGGCTTATTTTCTGTATCTACTAGCTGCGATGGGTAAAGAAAACATTTAATCCAAATTAATTTTTCCAAAGCATCATAGCTGCGAGACAGATGTTAATAATGCAAACATTAGAGTGTACATTTCTGCTTAGTACCTCAGGCAGAGAACACAGCTAGAGAAATGAAGGTCATTTTTTTTTAATCAGCTAAGCATAAGAAATTCAGAACCTCCAGGGCAATATTGTTAATATACATTGCAGAAAGTCATGAATCAGGACCCTCTAGTGGTAGGAAAATATGTTATGACTTTTGAAGCTAAATTATATGTCATTTACAGTTAATATATTTACAGTGGGTGGCACCGAGTACAAAGGTTTCCTTCTCTTAAAGAGAGGTACAGACCTTAAGGAATCCCAATAGTCGGTTTGAACTTCAGTTCAAAGTCTACATTTTCATAGCACACCTTTGTTTGTAAAACGAATCTGTCAATATTGGAAGCACTGATTTTAAAAATTTGGTCTGATCTCGAGGCAAGGGTTTTGGTCTTGTTTCATTGTGACATGTACTAATGAAGCTAATGGAATGAATATCAGACATTTTCTTGCCAGAGTTGTATAATACCTAGGAATTGGCAGATCTGTCAATTTCCATCAGTTTCTTATTTTGCTTTTCTTAAGTTCAGTTCTCCATACAGTGGTACCTCGAATTACATACGCTTCAGGTTACATATGCTTCAGGTTACAGATTCCGCTAACCCAGAAATAGTACCTCAGGTTAAGAACTTTGCTTCAGGATGAGAACAGAAATTGTGCTCCAGTGGCGTGGCGGCAGCTGGAGGCCCCATTAGCTAAAGTAGTGCTTCAGGTTAAGAACAGTTTCAGGTTAAGAACAGATCTCCAGAACGAAGTAAGTACATAACCAGAGGTACCACTGTATTTCCAAATTAGTCTGCAAGTTTGAAAAAACAACAACTCATCATAAACATCCATCAGCATTTAAGTATACATTTTGCCTAACTTGTCCTAACATGTTGTGTGTGGTTCCTCCCCCCCCCCCGCCCCTAATAAATGCATTTTATATTCAATAAAAGGCCCTCACGTCTAGTCACTACACTTGGTACCATCATCAGGTGGAAAGCATCTTAGTTTGCTTAGGCTTTTGAATAGCTAGATGTTGTTTCATCTGTTGTTTTGCTTGTTTTTAAGTGGTTGCATGTTTTTCCTGTTTCCTTTGGTTTATTGATGCCTTCTCTGCCCTTTTTAAGAAGTGCTCTGATTTTCTGACTTCTATTGTTCTCGCTTTGTTTGTAACGGTGCTGTGCATAATATGTTTTGTTTGTAATTTGAAAGCCACCTTGAAAACCATTTTATGCAAAGTTAAAAAATTAATATTAAATCAATATAATTGTTTGCGTGTCGAGGTCCCCAAGACACCCCCCCCAAAGAAAAACACAATTGACACTTAATTTTTGTTTAAGGTTTTTGACATAATTTTGGCCACAACTTTATTCAAATTACAGCAATGTGAGTGGTTGCTTAGGCATTGGTAGCACTAACTGACCCCGTCCGGGGACAGCTCTGACATTTGCACCCCCGCGAAGTCAGCAAGGGTAAGTCACCTGGGGAGAGAGACGGGACTGGGAACCATGCCTCACCTCTCCCCAGAATGTTCCCAGGGGCTTGCGTGGCCCTAGCCCCTTGCCAAGGGGTTTCGGACAAAAGCATGGGGAGCCCCTGGGTTCTTTTAACGGAAAACCCTTGAAGCAGCAGCAGCATTTTGGAGGGGCAGGCACAGCCGAATCCATACCCCTCCACCAACCAATTCCAAGACCAAAGCCTAACCGCAAACCTTACAAGTTGTGACGATTTGCTACGCAAAAACCAAGTGGCACACACTAATCAGCCAAACGGACAAAATTCTTACCAGGCCTCTGCCCCAAAGCAGATGACCCCATGACAGGCATAGCAAGGTCAAGCAAACAGCCTAAAATTAGGGAAGGGAGGCCGGGTGATCCGAATTAAGCAGTGAAAAGAGGAAGTTCCTCGCTGCAAGCATTGTATTTAACAAATAGGGCTGTCAATCAACAAATGGCAACATCTAGATTTCCCCAGTAACAGCCCGCCCCTGTTAAAGGATGGCCAAACCATTTGCTTAGTAACAGTGAGGTGTCTTGTCAGCCCCGCCCGCAACCTGTGCTCTCCATGAGGGAGAACACACTTTCTCAGACTGATAGTTTATCAGTCTGTCAGAAGATAGAAAATAACCCAACATTTGCCTAGCAAAATATAACGAATTACGATGCATTCACTGTTTTAGGTTAAATTGCTAAGCTGTGGGGCCTCTTTTGAAGAAACACAACATAATGGAATGACTTACTAGGTGTGCTCCTTTGGTTTTCATGACAGAAAATGTGTGTGTGTTTCTTCTTTCCTCAACTTTCTTCAATAATGGCAAAGTGTTTCATATAGATCTATCCAGTGCTTTTTTTTTCTAAAAAAAATGTTTAGGAGTACTCTCATTTTCCTACTCATATTAAAATACTGCCCCTCAATGAGGCCAAACTTAGATTCACAAAATGTTTACGAGTGTGCATACCCCTGCGCCCCCCCAGAAAAAGAGCACTAGACCTATCAAGCAAAGAAAAAATGGGAGGTGCATTCTCTTGCTGTGTTTTCTAAGGAGGGCCCTTGCAAATTTTCATTTAGGCAAACAAACTGCTTCTGCCATTACTCAAAGTGACTCACACAGTGATAAGTGGCCGGTGACCCCGGTACAGGGTGAACGCAAGCACCCACACAGCGCTGCAAATAATTCAGCTCAGTAGTGAAACAACTACAACAACACAGTGACATTTTCCTAAAAGCCCATGTTCCTCCCAGTAGGTTATTATAAGAGGTAGAAAAGAATGTTTTCCTAAAGGCCAACCACGTATTTTCCCTTGTTCAAGGACTTCATGCTGGATTCCAGTTCTTATTTTGATGAAAGGCAAAAAAGGAAGGGAGAAAGAAAATCAGCAAATTGCAGGAAGGTGAGGACACTCTAAATCCATAAAATGGTTGAGACTCGCACATCTATGCCTCAGCTGTATGCACCTTTTTCAGAGGGCAGCGGCACAATTAAAGTTCTCCCTGCTGTGCAGTATACATTCTTATTACAAATGAAAACTTTTACTGGCCCTTCTGTAATAATATAAGTGTCCTTTGAACCAGGTTAAAGCAACTTTTCTGCTATTCACACAATGCAGGGGTTGGCAAGGTTTGCCTCGCCTGGGCTGGTTCACTCCTGCGGAGATCGCTCCGTGGGCCGGATTGCGTCTGCGCAGACATGATTTCTGGCACTGCGGAAGCAAGTCCCCACTCTGCCAGTTTAGCACAGTGCGCAGGGACTCACCAAGCAGGTGGCTCGGTTCGGGGGCGGCTCATGGGCCATTTAAACAACCCCCGTGGGTGCCTTGTGGCACATGGGCCACAGGCTGCTGATCTCTGACCTAATGTGTTTGCAGCAATTTGGATGCATAGGAACCGAAGTGTACTGTAGTTGGAATAAAGAGGTTTTGACTGGTCTACTGGGACATTAATATTTACTGATAACTTCATAAATTTGTTTAGTTGTTGTTTGCCTATTTACAGTGTAGTAAACTGTATGGCATTCTTAAGGAAATCAGCCCTGAGTGCTCACTAGAAGGACAGATCGTGAAGCTGAGGCTCCAATACTTTGGCCACCTCATGAGAAGAGAAGACTCCCTGGAAAAGACCCTGATGTTGGGAAAGATGGAGGGCACAAGGAGAAGGGGACGACAGAGGACGAGATGGTTGGACAGTGTTCTCGAAGCTACCAGCATGAGTTTGACCAAACTGCGGGAGGCAGTGGAAGACAGGAGTGCCTGGCGTGCTCTGGTCCATGGGGTCACGAAGAGTCGGACACGACTAAACGACTAAACAACAACAACAAACTGTATGGCTGCCAACAACAGACACAATCCCCTCCATTCCTCAACTCATCCATTCTTTTTCTCTTATTTCCAGAGCAGGCTACTACTAAAGTTACAGAGCAATCCAAGCATTATTGTGCTGGCTGGGTATGTGGGTTAGTCTGAGTGGAAGTGCCCCTCCACTCAGCTCTCCCAGCTATGACAGCATCCTGGCAGCCACTGGAGTGACACAATTGTCACTCCATCTATGAGGCACTCTCTGTCCTGCCCACTGAACATGCAATTTGGGATCCATTGGATTCCAAACCAGTCTCACTGCTATCACATGATCACAGCAAGTCCAATCCAGGCTCAAGTGCTATGGGCAGTGCCAGTGTGGCAAAGCAATATTACTGTCCCTTCCTTATCACTGTTGTTATTTTTCAACCATGTTGCTATAAATATTTTCCAAAAGCAGTTTGATGAACTTTTATTAAAATACTATGTATGTTATCAGATTTAATCCCAACTCTGCTGTTATTGTTGTGTCGTTTTCCAAAGGCATATTATGTTTGCAAAATATGAACACATAGTAAATGGATTTGGAACTTCCAAGAAGCCATTCTTAGCATTTCTTCCTCTTAAAAAAAAATGCTGAGGAAAACAAAATGGCAAGCATCTTCTTTCTAATTTATGCCTGCAATGCATAGAATTTTCCCACTCTGTAAGCAGCTTTTAGGAATTTCGGCTCTACACAAACAGTTCTGCAGTCCTTAAACAAATACAATTCAGAGGCCTTTTGTGGACCCAAGTCACTCTGCTGCTATTTCACATAGCCCATTTAAAAATTTCATGCCTGGAACCAAAGCTGAGTCCACTGTTATTTTCTTGACATGGTTGTTTTCTGGAACAGTTGTTCCAACATTTTATGAGGCTGCCTGCCCACTGAAAAATCATAAAAGGAGCATGAAAAAATATTTAAGGAAGATCAATGCTTTGTTATCTTATATCCAGAGTTGTAGTCATCTTGGTAACCCTTGTTAACAAAGAAAATTAGTTATTAGAAGCTGATGCTAATGTTGGTTAGCCTATCATTCTATAGTCCCCTAGAAAACCAAACTTCTGAACTGTCTCTTTGACTTTCTTTTACACAATCCCTGAAACATGGCCTTTTTACCATTATTATTATATTACTACTGTTATTATTATACACATTATATACATTGGAGTGCAACCACTTTTTTTAAAAAAGCCACATTTTACAGGTTGTTTCATGGAGTCACGCTTGCTATTCCAGGTTTTTTATCTGTTTCATGTCATTAACAAACCCTGGACACTTCTCTCTGTGAACTTTTCCTTTGCATGTCCTTCCCATTCCTGTTACTGATTTCATTTAACCTGTCACTTCTCAACTTCATCCTGAATTTAATTCAGGCTTCACTTTTAATCTTCCTAACTTCGGGTTCGTCCACACTTCCACTTGTCACACCCCTAGACAGCTCATGTCCGGGTAGTTTCCCACTTCTCCCATACTTTCTAGGCAGGGGTCTGAGCACTTTTGGCCTTTGCTAGGCAGCTTTCCCTCAGAAAACCCACTCTTTAATGATAAATCGGAACTGATGGCAATTCATGAAAAACCTGACTGCCGTTTGTACGGATTCAGCGCTGAAGATTAGGTTTACCCAGGGGAAAGCAGCGGGGCAAATGGAGGTGTGATGAGCCCTTCTTTTTGATGGCAAGATCACATCCAGTGGCATTCTGTCAGTGGACTGGGTGGCGGGATTAGACTAGTCCCTTAAATGTTCCCCTGACACATCCTTCTCAAAGCCCGGGAAAGTTCTGCCCGGTTTAGGGAGGGAGGCGTGATGCTCATGTGCGTGACGTCAGGACATTGTGATGTCTGTCGCCCACCCCTTCACAATCACTCTTGCAAGCCGGCACCTCTGGCCCTAACTGTTCCCCTACTAAAAAATTCACCACACGCCACTGATCACATCCCAAACTGGGCTGCAATCTGCAATAAGGCAGACACGAAGAGTGGCAGCGAAAGCCCTTCATTTCTGTTGTAGCATTATTGGAGGAGAGGGGAATGTGGGTCCATGTCAACTTTGTTCTGGAGCTGACAGAAGCTGGAAATCTAAGCAAGCCAAGGGAGATAAGGACACTGGAATGTGAGAGGGAGGAGGGGAAGCCAAGTGGCATAGCATCAGAAAACGTCAGAGAGCAAGCAGAAGATAGCTCAGAGATAGAAGGGGAGAGGCCGGGAATAGCTAGCCCAAAAACTCGAAGGCGCGAAAAGGTCAGTGAGAGGAGGGGAAAAGAGCGGAAAAGAAAGGGTTTTTTCCTCTGTTGGAAGAAGAGGAAGGGGCGGAGTTTAGACTCGGCAACTGCTAACTTGGAGTCAGACACGGAGTTAAGGAGCTCTGGCGTGATTTATGTGTTTGAGCAATAAACCTGAGATAATTACTGCCGGTGTCTCGCTTCTGTGGGAGAGCCAAGCCATTACAGTCCATTTTTTGTTTTTGGAAGATGTTGCTTGCACATGTCCCATCAGATTTTGTTAATATATCATTATTTTCAGCAGTAAATGATTCATGTAAATAGTTTTCCATTTCATATAGTTTTAACAATTGTGTACTTCAGCAGCATTGCGTAAGAAGAGCAATCTTATCTGGAGTAGAAGAAGATGGCTTATTAAAATGGAGAACAACTCTTTATTGAGCATTTTTTTCTCCACTCTTCATTGAACATTAATTCTGATTACTTTGCCTGCAGATTGTACAGCTTCCCCATAATTAATAGCTATCCCACACTTTCTGGTGCATTTTCCCATCACCATCCTTGCCACAAAAAGTCCATTTTTATTGGAAGTGGGCTTGTTACTCAAAAGACAAGAAAAAAACTAATTTAAATTAATGAATAAGGAGGTATAGGAAGATGGCACATTTCCTATTGCAAGTACTGCCAAGGAAGATACCTGTCTTTTCATACATCCTTTAAGCACAAGCAAAAGTAGTTCCTTAGGATCATACCCTTAAAGACTATTCAGAAACTTCATGGGCTCTTTGTCTGCTGTGCTCCATTGTATGCTCAACATCATTCATTTGTTTAGTTACATTTTGTTATTTAAGAGTCATTGTTATCTTACAAAAGAATTGTGAACTATAGGAAATTGTATGCATAGTAAGTAGATACCAGAAGTCTAGAAGTTGTAACCATCAGAGACTGCAAACTTGGGGAAAACTGAAGATACAAAACTGCTTTGATCCTACTACAAAGAAAAGGAGGTTCTCAGAACAAAAGCGACATTTCCTTCTCTTTTAATAAAAGCAGGAACAAACTGAACATAAGAAGAAGAACCAGGCTGAAGATCTATCCCTCTTTTAATTGAACCAAATATGAATGTTGTTTATTTGAAGTAAAAGGGAAATAAGATTTCTTTTTGGTTTTTTAATCTTCTGATTAAAAGAACAGCAAACCAGTTCAGATATCTAAGTCCTCAAAACTACGTTAAAAACTTGTTTTAACTCCTCTTTTCATTTCATGTACAGCCATATTTTTACCTAGATCAGAACAATCTTAGGATGTCTGTAATGTTTGGCGGATGACCTGGCCACTGCTTCTCCATTAAATGAGATGCTTTGCAAGGCTCAGATTCGATCAACATCACAGCCCTTCTTGGGAAGAAATGGGAATTATCTCCCAATGGGTCCAAACTTGCAAGCATTTATCTGAGCCACTGGAGAGTCCAAATACAATTGTCAAGGTTGCTACAAGAAACATTTCAGACTTATTATTACTGACAAGCAGTGTCTATCCAACATTGCAGATAGGAATCTTTGCCAGCCCTACAAGTCATGATGGATATATGCAACCTCCAGGATCAGTATGTCGCTGAATATTGGTGTCTAGAGTGGGGGCGAAAACCTGGGAGGGAAAGAGCACCATGGTTTTCATGCCCTGCTGGTGACTTCCTAGAAACATGATTGGCCACTGCAGTCTCCCAGTGCTGATAAGGATAACACAGGGAAGATGTAACAAGGTCTTAACCCCAAATGTCATGCCAGCTCTGCCTCCCATCTTCCGCATATTGCATGCTGATGCCTGAAAAGGAATGTCTACACATAAGCAGTTGTTTGTACATAGATATCCTGCATGGTATGGGGTTCAGCACATGTCAGGCTTTAGAGAAACGGCTTCCTCCCCACCTCCTTTGGCTGTGCATCTGCAGAACAAAGCAAATAGAGTTCCTTACCAGTTTAAGAGTGTTTAATGATCACAACGGGATGCAGGTGGCGCTGTGGGTTAAACCCCAGAGCCTAGGACTTGCCGATCAGAAGGCCGGCAGTTTGAATCCCTGTGACGGGGTGAGCTCCCGTTGCTCAGTCCCTGCTCCTGCCAACCTAGCAGTTCAAAAGCACGTCAAAGTGCAAGTAGATAAATAGGTACCGCTCTGGTGGGAAGGTAAATGGCGTTTCCGTGCGCTGCTCTGGTTCGCCGGAAGCGGCTTAGTCATGCTGGCCACATGACCTGGAAGCTGTACGCTGGCTCCCTCTGCCAATAAAGCAAGATGAGCACCGCAACCCCAGAGTCGGCCACGACTGGACCTAATGGTCAGGGTTCCGTTTACCTTTTATGATCACAACAAAAGAACAACACAGCCATTATCAGAGTGAAGGTGCTCCCAATTAAGCTTCGCTCCTACTTCCCCGCCGATTCATCTCCGTCACTTTCCCCTTCTTGCAACCTGATCTCGCAACAACAGAGCCTTCTGCGTAGCAACCTTATCAGCTCTCCTTGCTCTTGAAGAGAGAGGCTGGACACTTTCTAGTGAAGGGGAGTTATTTATCTCTCTCTCCCCCTGTTCTGCTTCTCCTGGCTGTTCCCTACTCAGCACTGCTCAGCTGTTGTTTTCCGAACTATGTCCCTCTGCAAACCAATTCTCTAAATCTATACCGCTCCACTGTTCCTGAGCAGCTTGAGGATCCTGGTCAGGAGGAGGAAGAGGGGGAGGTTCCCACCATTCCTCTTCAGAGCTGTAAACCTCAGTCTGCTTTCTGACAGCTCATATGGAACAATTACACACAATCCTCTTTTGCTTAATGTGGGGGGGGGGGAGCTGGCAATTGGGACAGAATCCAGGTGATGTGATCCTGCTTCACCCTCCACACATTATCCCTGTGCGCAGAAAAACACTTGAAATTATCTCATGAGAAACAGAATTCTTAACAAGATCAGTCTTTCCCAATCTGGTGCCCTCCAGATATTTTGACTGACAACTTTCATCAGCACCAGCCAGCATGGCAAGAGATTAGAGATTATGCAAGTCATAAATCCAACAACATCTGAAGGGCACCAGGTTGAGGAAGCCCAGAGGAGGTGGACCACCTCTCTTTAGGCTCTCATCAACCCCCAAACCAAGCAAAAATCTATAAAAGGCATGTCATGATAGTGATAAAGCAAAGATAAAACAAATGGATAAATATCCCACTTAAAATGAAAATGCATTTCATTTCCAAGGGTGCCCATTTTTAATACAGCACCGATGACAAGAGCCAAATTCATGTTACAATAATGTAGTTTAAGGGGGAAAAGCAAACCTCTGCCTTGCACTTAATAGACTGTTGTCTAGGCTAATTTTCGTCACTTCAATAAATAATAAGTAAACCTGCTTCTTTCCTTGTGCAGAGAAGAAAGCAGTACTATAAATCATCTTTATGATTACATTTTTATAGATCTGTTGTAAAGTTGGATCAATTGTATATGGTTGGAAAGCAGCCACAATTTACATTGGAATTTGGGGAACAAAATTACATTGGTCTGAATGTATGTTTAAATATGTATTTGTAGCAATAAAGGCTTGCTCTCTATGTTTTGTAACCAGACAATGACTGAACCAGGAGCCAACCAGAAAACCTGAAAAGCTGCTGCCACTTCACTGATTGTAACCATAATTTCCTACCCAAAATATTCCTTCACTGAAAACTGATCCCATCAACTTTGTTATAGCCAGTGAAGTAGAACTCTGCCACTCATCATCTCATACTGCCGTAGGGTGATTGAGAGAGGAAAATAAGATGTGCCTTGACCCATAACTAGGTTCTCTAGCCCTCCTTACCTTGTCCTCCCACTGTGGTTGCTATCTTGTGAGGGGACAGAATGAAAGCACAGTCCCTGGCCCTACATATCACTGTTGTTGCTCCTATAACCCTTGGTGAGTTGAGGGCTAAATGTCTGCAGCACGGCACCTCATATATTCTCGGGTGCTAAGACTGGCCCTCTTGCTAGTTCCTTCACCTTCTAATTCACTACTGTAAATTAAAGGAGCTGCTGTCATGTCATGTAAGAGCAACTGTTGCTATATCAGCCTTTTTTTATCTACTAATAAGCTGGTCTACTTCCTGTCTCGGAAAAATTTAATATTATGTGGAATGTGCCTGGGGATGCCATGATAGCATCCATTATCCCAATGAGACTAATAAGGCCTCTGGCCTTAACATGATAACTGTGGCACAGGTTAATTTTATGGGTGGAGACACCTATGCTTTTTACCCTTTTGTCAGAGGGTAAAAAACTAGAACTATACAGTGATACCTTGGGTTACAAACACCTCAGGTTGCAAACACTTTGGGTTACAGACTCCATTAACCCGGAAGTAGTACCTCGGGTTAAGAACTTTAACTGAGGATGAGAACAGAAATCACGCGCTGGTGGTGCAGCGGCAGCGGGAGGCCCCATTAGCTAAAGTGGTACCTCAGGTTAAGAATGGTTTCAGGTTAAGAATGGGCCTCTGGAACAAATCAAGTTCGTAACCAAAGGTACCACTGTAATGGAATTTCAAACCAGGAAGGATACTTAACAAGGCTATTGGTCAGATTTTATATGCTGTATAGTATCATAACTCAGTCCTACAGAGAGAATGAGCACCACATATATTTTACTGAAGCAGCAAGTTGTTTAGACTTGAAGACTTTGATTCTTGCAGGTGCTTCTTCAGATACAGACATCTGCAAAAGCAAAACCAAACAAACCCAAACAGATTTTTGACACACATATAGATTAGTTAATAAAGATGGACGGTAGGCTTCACCACAAGGTATTTCCACTTGCTAAAACCAATGGGCTATGCTCTGTCATTCAGAAACAATGGAGTAACAAACGAAAACATGCAGCAACAGAAGAACTTCAGTTGGGTTCCTTTGGGAGAAAGGGCGGGATATAAATCAAATAACAACATTACAAAATGGCATTCCTCTATTTCTGGGTCTACTTGAACTTAATGGTGCACATTAGATAATAGACATGGCATGGTAGGCTTGGCATTGGGGAGTAAGTTGCAAATCCTACTGAAGGCTGAGCTGATAAATCATAGAAAGCTTTTTCTATGAATAAAAGGCAGGTGGTGGTTTTGAAAGACCTTGTTAGAAATACTTTTTTTGTACTGTTATGAATCTCTCTCTCTCTCTTCTTCCCCGTTATATTGTAGGTGAACAGATTGGCATTTCTGTTTAGCAGTGTTCCAGTACAAGAGGAATTATTCTTGACAACACAGTTACTTGCTTCTCTGTCTAGAGTATCTATAAACACTGCGGGATTCACCAAGTGAATTCTGTAGTTTTTTACACTCCACATGGCAGGTGGGAAATCATAAAAAAAAATAAAGCTCAGGCATTGAAGATTTTCTACTCAGAAAAGCACACCACTTAAACTCACCAGAGAGGTTGCAACAAAAACAGCACTGTGAGTCAACCTTGCACTTCCCCCAGGGACAGGAAAATAAAAAAATAAATCCTAATACAGCATTTCCTAATGCAGTAAAAAACAAGCCAGTCTCATCACAACAGGGAATGTTTTCTTCAAAGTCCCACAGAAGACCAGCTAAGCCTTATTTTCCATGCCTTGCATCCACCAAGGTCAGGATCTGCCAGCTGAATGTGCATACTCAAAAAGCAAAAAGACACACAAGAGTGTTTCAGACTCCTGAGCAGCTAAGCTAGATTTCAGTTATGAACACAGGCCTGCTGTGCTATATACATCACATGGCTGTCACATTCACATATCCATTACCTGGTGTAGGACTAGCTCCTCCCACATGGTCTGGGGCTTGTGAAGTTACCTTCACAAGGTGGGAATGAGCTGCAAAGGTGAATTTGTTGGCATGTGGTTAAAAGAAAGTGACTGGGGCAGGAATGTTGAGGAGCAGGTACAGCAGATAGGGATGTCCCAGGCCAACAGGAGCCCAGCTCCGAGGTTTCATTACAATAAAAATAAAAATAAGTATCTAGTCCTCCTAATGTGCAAATACCTTTCTATGTGATTTCTTTCAGATGAGCCAGCCTGGCCGCTTTTGCCTTTCAGTGTTTTTAGGCAATGGGTGAAGTCAGAATGATTGACAAGTGAGCTGTTTTAACTCCAAGTGATAGGAATCCCTGGAGTCTTATAAAGAAGTGCTGTTTCTCCTTCTCCATTAATGTGTTTTTCTAGCAACTGTTTCATTCTCTAGTCCTTGGAATCTTCCATGGTGTGCCCTTCCCTTTTTCCCCTAGCAGCCATGGCAGCAGGGACGACAAATGTGCTTCTACAAAAGCTCGAAGAAATGGCGATTGACACTGCACGCATGAGAAGCCAGGGCTATGAAAATGGAGCCAACATGAGAGGGAAGAACAGTGAAGTACAGACACGGGCATGGGAGTTAAATCCCCAAGCATTTTTTGGCCCACGAAGCTCCCATTCACTGAATCACATGGTCTATGATGCTGCTTCTGCTTGTAAAGAGAACTTTTTGAATTCATTCAAAGAAACTATGCCTTTTTGCCACATCCACACACCCATGGCGGGTTCTAAAGCACCATCTTGGAAAACCCCATGATATACTGAAACCACCGAGTGCTACATGATGGGAAAGTGATGTGGTGTCAGGGACTGGACTGAACAGGAGGAATGGGAAATGAAATGTACATCTGAATGATGAATTGCCTAATTATGAGATAGTGGATGAGGAGGAGGGGGAAGTTAGAGAGCAGACAGCAGAGACCTCCCTGGAGAGTATGGGAGACCCTCCTAGTCCAAGGGCTCACCGGTCCCTCCACATTCAAGAACAGAGAGTACAGAGGGATGTGGCTTCCCATAGGTTTCCAGGATGTTGTGGAAGACGGAGGAGGAGGGACTCAGAGCAGCCAACATCTCCTGTACGTGGAGACATGGATCTTTTGTCTTGCAACCAGATGACTGAATAAAAAGCCATAAAATACAAACTATTTTTTTTGCCTCTGGGGCTGCTGGGGGAAGAGAAGATACTCTACGCCTGACATGTGGAGGCAGTAAAGGCTATCCAGTACCAGACTGAAGAAGTGGGTGGTGCTGCAATTGCAATTATAGAAGACAAGTCTTTTAACAGGAGCAACTCTGGGCAGAGGACAGGTAGAAGCTGAAGGAATTACCTCAAAAATACACAAATTTAAATTCCTGTGTGGCTTGGCGTTGTGGTATGATGTACTATTTAAACTCCCAAGAGATTGGTTTTGCTGTTTCTGGAGCCATGACAGAACTGTACAAGCCAAGAGGTTTTAATATAGAAAAGGCTGCTTGATTATGAGGCACAAGATGATCTCACCACAGAACAACAAACAGCATTTCAAAGTTGAGTTTTCTAACCAAATTCTAGACTTCTCACAATTCAGTGAGGAGAAGAATGCTTCTTGCAGCTCAAAGAAAACAGCAATATATTTGGAGTGCTACAATACTGCAATAAAAAACACGAATAGAAACTACATCTGAAGACCTGTATCAACAGTGCAATAAGCTAGAGAAAGCATTGACATGTGGCGGATTGCGTGACATAGATGCAGCTGACTTGTGTGCTGAACTGAAAGCATTCTCCAGATATATAACCTGAAAACTCAGCTCCAAAGGTTGCCTCTGTAACTGCACAAATAGGTCGAATGGACTTTCAAATGTCTTTGTTGCCCTGTGCGTACTTCTGTCTTAAGAAGTATCTGGCTTAAGGGTGTCACATGGAAGATGGAGCAAGCTTGGTATCTCCTGCTCTGGAGGGTAGGACTCGAACCAATGGTTTCAGATTACAAGATTCCTACTAAACTCTCCTGACAGTAAGAGCTGTTTGACAGTGGTATGGTCTCCTTCAGGAGATTGTGGACTCTCCTTCACTAGAGGTTTTTAAGCAGAGATTGGATGGCCGCCTGTAATCAATGCTTTATCTAAGATTCATGCATTGCAGAGGGTTGGACTAGGCTTACTCTAATCATATTTTACGTGGTGTGTGTGTAATTTGCATGAAAACAGCACCATAAGAAAAAGTAGTCCTTTGTGAGCATGACAGTAGCCGTAACCCATCTCCCTCATGTGTATGTTCTGTCTCTGTATCTCTCTGTCTTATGTTTTATAGATCACTGTTCATCAGATTTTCTTAGGAACCAGTCCTGTGACCATCTTTTCTGAGAGACCAACACTTGCTTGACCACTTACCACCTGATTAATGTTCAATGTCTGAGTCAGGTTGCATGCAGGACAGGGGGTTTGTATTTTCTGCTTTGCCTCTGGCAACAAAATGTCTTGGTCTGGGCCTAGTCCCCCCCCCCCCACGTGATAACTTAATCCTTTCAACAGAGCCCAAATACAGTGGTGCCCTGCAAGACGAATGCCTCGCAAGACGGAAAACCCGCTAGACCAAAGGGTTTTCCGTTTTGGAGGCGCTTCGCAAAACGAATTTCCCTATGGGCTTCCTTCACAAGACGAAAATGTCTTGCGAGTTCCTGCGGGGTTTTTTCCCTCCCCCCCCTTTTTCTAAGCAGCTAAGCCGCTTATCAGCTGATCCGCTAAGCTGATAAGCCGCTAAAAGCCGCTAAAAGCCGCTAAACCGCTAATAGCGCTAATCCGCTAAGCTGTCAATGGGCTTGCTTCGCAAGACAAAAAAAACGCTATACAAAGAGACTCACGGAATGGATTAATTTCATCTTGCGAGGCACCACTGTATGACTTTTGTTAAAATGGTATCTAATTTCCCAGGGAGCAACCAGAGATTGTTCCAGAAGGCTGCTTTTTTTACCAAGCACCAAATCAACGGAGAGCCAAAAATATAGTTTCCTAGTGCTTGGGAAAAAGAGAGAAAATAAGAATCTCACATTTCCTCTGTGATTTTATCATACTATCATCCTATATCAAAAGAGGCAGCCCAAATCCCCAATATAAAAAATGAGACTGAAGATTGCCCCAAGACACGTTTAGTAGGAAATCTCTTATAAGTCACTGTATCATGCTACTTTCATCATTAATTCATCACTGCTGAAGGGTTTTAGTTCCATTATATCAAATGCACATTGCATCAGAAGTCTGCTGGGGGAAAAAAATCTCTCTTTGACCAAAATGGATGTTCACCATTGTACATAGAATATTAAAGGAATGTAGGAGTAGAAATGCTTCTAAATTCTGTTTTCCTTCCTGCTCCCCTTTCAACTGTAGGTTGACTGAAGGACAAACTCTTGTCATTCACAATACTATCCTTAAAATACTATCATTTTTTATTTAAATGCGCTTGTTTTAAAATGCATAAAATGTTTCAAGATGGTGTTTTATTTATTTATTTTTATTTGTTTAAAGTACTTTAAATACATTTTTGTTATATTTTGATTTTTTAAGCCATGTGCTCCTTTGGGATGAAGGGTGATTAGTTGTTGTTGTTGTTACTATTATTATTATCTACAATTATGGGTATAATTAATGCTACCCAAAATGTCTATTTTAGTAGTTCTCAGAAATTTTATAATGAAATAGACTATTGGCTTCTTTAAAAATGTGTTTCCCAAATATTGACAGGTCACTCCGCTGATCTACTTTTAATTAGTGGAGCCTTCATAACCCTGAACATTTGTTTGTTTAAATATTTTACTATAAGGTCAAATGCTTTTGATGCTGTGTCAGAAAGGCAGTACAGTGGTGCCTCGCAAGACGAAATTAATCCGTTCCGTGAGTCTCTTTGTATAGAGGTTTTTTCGACTTGCGAAGCAAGCCCATTGACAGCTTAGCAGATTAGCGCTATTAGCGGTTTAGCGGCTTATCAGCTTAGCGGATCAGCTGATAAGTGGCTTAGCTGCTTAGAAAAAAGGGGGGGGAACCCGCAGGAACTCGCAAGACATTTTCGTCTTGCGAAGCAAGCCCATAGGGAAATTCCTTTTGCGAAGCGCCTCCAAAATGGAAAACCCTTTCGTCTAGCGGGTTTTCCGTCTTGCGAGGCGTTCGTCTTGCGGGGCACCACTGTACATACCAGTAAATCTGATTTCCATGACACAAGAAGCTTACAGTGTTGGTGCCAGATGAGCCTCCATGTGACAGAAATTTTTCGGGCAGGACACCACAACTAAGTAGGCTGTCTCTTTGCTTTGCATGGAAGAGATGCCTAAAGGAGACCCTATGATTATAAGCTCAGTTTATGGACAGATTTTAACAGGTATTACTTCAAGTACCAGTGTCCTAACACAGAGAAAGCTTTAAATGTTGGCAAGATGTATTTCCACCAAGCAGTCCCAGTCAACACAGTAATTTTGAACTAACTGCAATTTCCAAGCCTATTGAGGTCTGTTTTTTGAACCTGAATATAGTAAAGTCATCATTACTTCAGTACATGCTCAGCTTAAAATACAGTTCACAATTACTGTTCTATCAATGTAGCACATACAAAATTTTATGTAGGATAGTGTTGATGGCACGCAATTTATTTGTTTGTTTGATTACTATACCACCTTTCATCTGAGGAGCACAAAGCATGGAAAGAATGAACATGTTGTTTTCTTGTATGTGAGAACATACAATCAGTAACCCAAACATGGTGCAGCAGGTTTTTCCTACCATTTACCTCTATGTGAAATAGTGTCATCTTTGTGCAGTGCAATAAAATGTATGTGTACTCAGATGTAATTCTTACTGAATTCAGTGGAACTGACTCCCAGGTAAGTGGATTTCATGTAGACTTCAAAGTATGCACTTAGAATTCCCGTTGAACATCTTAGGAATAGACATGTATAGGATTGTAGTTGTCACACAGCTGAAAGCTGTACAGTGGTACCTCGGGTTACATACGCTTCAGGTTACATATACTTCAGGTTACACACTCCGCTAACCCAGAAATAGTGCTTCAGGTTAAGAACTTTGCTTCAGGATAAGAACAGAAATCGGGCTCCGGCAGTGTGGCAGCAGGAGGCCCCATTAGCTAAAGTAGTGCTTCAGGTTAAGAACAGTTTCAGGTTAAGAACGGACCTCCAGTACAAATTAAGTTCTTAACCTGAGGTACCACTGTACAGGCAAACAGGTCAGTCAGTAAAAAAGTTAGCAAACATTTTTTAAAATTACTTATAAGCCTTCAATGTACCACTGCATTGGAAAATGTTGCATCCATGCTATAGTCAGGTGTACATTTTTGCAAAGGTATCAGGCATGGGAAATGTTCGTGAAAGATATCCCATGTGTATAAAACATAGCCTGGAAATCATTCTGTTCAGTGCCAGTTTATCAGTTCAAATATTAGATTTATAAAAAATTCGGAGTACCATATTGCCCTGAATTCAGAATAGCAAGAATGTAAAGAAGATGAAATATTTAAAAGGATAACAGAAACAATCACTGCTGTATTAGATGGGAAACACATCAGAAATTATCAAAAAAGGTGAGATAAGGAAAAGTTAGAGAATATACTGAAGATATAAACTCCCACTTTCCCAGCCCTTGGCTGCCTACCAGTGTATATTGTACTTGTATGTTTAGTCTAGGACTTGGTATATATCTTCATTATTTATTTATTTATTTATTTATTTATTTATTTAATCTTTATTTTCATAACTTCTAAAGTCCAAAGAAGTTATGCAAGAACAGTAAACCTAAGGCCACAAAATATTGCAACACATCTGCTAATAACATGGCAAGGAAACAAGAAAATATCTGTGGATGTGGTTTACTTAAGAAATTCTTAAAGAAAATACTTGGCTGATGAAGCAGATCCTTTCTTATGAGAAAGTTTACAATGAAACATAAAGCTCCTATCCACCCATTTTAACAGAGAAGTCCATTCTCTTTGCAAATGTCTTTACACCCACAGAGCTGTCACTCTGTTTAAATGTTGGGTGGAAACTAGACCTTTCAGTTTCACAAAGTTACATTCCTTTCTTCCCTATGCCTTTTTATTTTATTGGGAGCTTGGAAGAGATATGTAACCATTTATAATTGACACTCTGATTTTGCCTGTATCCTTCAATCCTGGATGTGGACCCAAAGCTTTGAGAGCCAGTGTGGTATAGTGAGATAGCCAGTGTGGTATAGTGGTTAAGAGCGGTGGACTCATAATCTGGTGAACCGGGTTCGATTCCCCGCTCCTCCACATGCAGCTGCTGGGTGACCTTGGGCTAGTCACACTTCTCTGAAGTCTCTCAGGCCCACTCACCTCACAGAGTGTTTGTTGTGGGGGAGGAAGGGAAAGAAGAATGTTAGCCGCTTTGAGACTCCTTAGGGTAGTGATAAAGCGGGGTATCAAATCCAAACTCTTCTTCTTCTTCTTCTTGAGAGCAGGACAATTTTCTTTGAGCCCTGTGGGAGAGGCCCACTTCACCTTGGACAGAGCCCAAATTGCTCCAGAACAGCCTACTTTGTGTCTCAGTTTAGGTTTCATCTGAAGCAGGCACATACTCAGGACTAGACAGTTCCTTTGTAAGTGAGATATAAGGTACCTGGAAAACTTCAATAGAAAAGAGCTTGCAAAATTGTTAAATGTACATTAGGTTTCAACATGGGAAGCACGTAGTAGCTTGGCAGTATATAGTTGCTGTCCTCAAAATATATTATTTTAATAAGCAGGCACTGTAAGTAATACTACATATATATTTGACACAATTCCCATATACATAGCAAGCACACTTCACTGTTTTGATATACTATTTAATAAATGCTCATATTTTATGTAAAACCTTTAGTTGTGAAGGGGAAAAAATTCCATCATCTCATTCTGGTATAGAGTTCAAAGAACATTATTCTGCCTAAAAATATTTGAAGAGCATCAATCAATATGCCTGAGGTGGGCTGATCTGTAACTCTGCCATTCTTTTACTGGACTACAAAGGACTGGACCTAACATGTATATTTTTAACAATGTTATAATTAGTGATGGTGTACGAGTGATCTACTCTGAGAAATCTTTTGAGTTGAGAAGTGGATTATAAATCCTCAAATAAAGAACACAAGAATTAAGTCTCAAATGAGCACAGCACAATAAGTTTCTTTCTATTGTGCCACACCAAAGATTTCATCTATATATGTACAGTAGTCCTCCAGATGTTGTTGAACTCCAGTGATCAAGAATGATATGAGTTATAGTCCAACACCTGGAGCAGTTTTCCCATTCCTATTGAGTCTCAGCATAGGTTATAAACCCACTGGTCAGTTTAAATTGCAGACCACCCTTGCTTTTTTTGCACCAGATGGAGCAATCATTAAGAACATTTCCAAAGGCAGATGTCAAGTGACATCACTGTTCCCCATCAACCCTGCAAGATAGTGCATCTGATTTAGCAGTAGGCAACACCTGGAAATACTTGACTAGAGTGTGCACTTGTACAATTGGTATCAGACACTTCACAGAAACAGATAAGTTCACTGTAAAGGAACTTCAAATAATGTCAACTCGCGGCATAAGACCGAAAGAAAGGAAATGCAAAACTGAGCAATTTCTAACTACAAGTAGCCACAAGAGTGTGCTGGATATAAAAGTGCTGCTATGAAATCAATGCAGCTATCAAATTATGAAAGAACACTTCCTGACAACAGGGAGTATGGACATGTGGAATTATATACACAAATACACACTCGAACTACAGTGTTCTGCATACTTACTACGAGGTAAGCCCCAGTGAGTAAAATGGGTATTACTTCCAGATATGCATGCTCAGGTTTGCAGCTTAAATATGGTCAAAAGCTAGGCATTTTATGTACAGTATCTATTTGCATTTTTGTATACCATTTTTCTGCCACTCAATCCAATCCAATCCAATCCTGACTTACCTGGGAGCAACCCCCACTGAATTCTTACTTCTCACTCAGAATACATGCCGAGGACTGCACTTTTTTTTAACAAGAGTAGTACATAAAGGTTAATGCAAAACCTTCACAGAGTTAAAGCACCAGCTGTTTTGCTAAACGAAAAACAGGATTCTCAACTCAGCTTTCTGTAGGCATCCATTTGTTTACCATTGTTGCAGAAGAATATTCTGTTCAGAAAGGTCAGTTGCCATGGGCAAACATAAATGAAAGTCTCAGAGGACAATGAATCAGTGTTGACATTCTGCTCCATGTGTTGATGAAAAGTTTGCCATTGCCACTTATACCACCAGGGGAAGAAAAAACAAGACATGATTTGGGTTTTGAGGTACATGGCTGCACTTATTAGCGCAAAACAACATCTGGTGAATAAAATCAAGTGAAGGGTCATAAAGAGTGGGAGCAGCTGCATTCTGACTTTGCTGAGAATGGAGCTGTGGAAACATTTCTGGCAGAGGAGCTAGCCCTGCAATAGCCATAACAGATTATCCAGATAATGAGATATGATTGATTGCCATCACCCCAGCAATCCTTAGGTGTCCAGCTGTGAAGAATAAAGGGCAAGGTATTTTACCCTATTCTGGGTGGTGGCTTTCAGTAACCCTCTGCAGTGGTATGTTTTATGCATGCATTTCTTATGATAAAGATGTGGGGATGTTTAAAACAGTCATACACAACTGGTGACCCAACATGTCTAATGAAGTTCATCAACCAGCATGGTAGCCCTCGTGTTGTATGTGTAGGATTGCTTTATTTTCCTGGAAATGCAAAAAACAGAGTGATTGTCATGTGTGAAAGCCAGAGTTTATGGCTTTGGCTGGAAAGGTCTGGGCCTGCTCTGGGATTAGCTTGGTGTATGTCCATGTTTTTCTTGACTTGTCCAACATAATGGGTTGCCTCCAGAGTTGTGTTTAGCAGCATTCAGTTTGTGCTGGTGGAAGGGGTTGGAGAAGTGATTTCTCCTTCTTCCTGCATCTCCTGAAAATCTACTCTGTAGGGCTGGGGAACCAGCGGGGGAAATAGAGAATCTGCAAAAAATGCCTTCCTATTTTCTTACTCCAGTGAAGAGCTTCTGCTGGATCTTTGTTCCTTCTGTGAATAGATCTATTCAGTTCATGAAATGGTCACTCTAGATCATTTTATGCATTCATGATGCTAATTTGGAAAAGCATTTCTGTTCCTTAAAAACATACTGTGGAAATGTCCCTATGTCACTGGGAGGAACAATGAAAATTACCTTTGCCAGCAAAGCACTTCCTTCTAAATATTTTGCCATTTTCCAGCCTCATCTACTATAAATCAACTTTCTTGCTGAAACTGACAGCATGGCTTCAAACTGGAAGATTAGAGACAGCACAAAAATATGTCGTTTAAGCATTATCTTAATAGGAGCAGACTTCTACGGGTAAACATTCATTTAAATTGGGGATTTAAGTGCATGAAATTTTTAAGCATAATTAAGAGTATGTAATGATTCCTTCTGTAAATAGTAATTGATTACACTGAGGATTATAAACTCCCCTGATTAGTGATGAATAATGCAAATATGCAAAATAAAATACATTTATTAATACTGAACCAAATATATTTTGAAGGAAATGACATGCAAATTCCCACCAAATAATGTTTACTGTTGAAAAAAATTAGAGCTGAAACCTTGTACGTATTTACTTGGAAGTAACACACTGAAATCAGTGAGACTTCTGAATAGACATACTGTCTCCACAATTTTTTATTCAAGAAAGCTTCCATTGCCGCTACCACTAAAAGAAAAATCTGAATCAAGGCTTTGCTAGAATATGTAAATGATACTGAACAGAAATTGAAATTATACTTCACTTTGGGGGAAATTGCTTCACCTAGGATAAACTATTAAGAGCAGCATGCCACAAATTAATTTAAAGCTTGAGAATGGTTATGGATGCAATACATAAATGGGTGCAATTAGAGGTGCATTTATATTACTAATGCATTTCTAATATTGAAGGATATTAGCAAAGCAATACAACCATCTGCAAGATACAATGACAGCTAAAACTGATTAAACCTTAACTGAAATCTCCATTCTCGTCTTCCACACCTCACAGGAAGTCAATATCCTAAACAAGTAATACTTTCAACTCGTTTTACTTCTGTCCATTGTTAAATAAATAGAAGCATAAAATACGTAGGTCTGGTGTTAGAACACAGCTTCATTAGGCAGCTGACAGGACCCCAGTTCTCTAGCAGGTCCCACTACCAGTGACACTTGCCCTGAAACCTTCAACCACTGCAAGGTACTTGTATCTTGCGAGCTGCCACTTTCCAAAATGTAGCATTGCTTCCTGAGTTCCAGTCACCAACAGCAGTCATGTACTATACATCTTCCATCCCACCAAGCAGTAAACTGTTCACTAGCTATATTTTGCCTTGGCAGGTGCTGGACAATCCTGTGTTTTTGCACTCCTCAAAAAGCAGTAAAGCCCATGAAGGGTTATATCTCAACAAAAGTATAATGTCCAGATCAAGGGAAGTAATAGTAACTCTCTATTCTGCCTTGCTCAGACCACACCTGGAGTACTGTGTCCAGTTCTAGGCACCACAATTTAAGAACAATATTGACAAACTGGAGTGTGTGCAGAGGATGGCAACCAAGATGATCAGGGGTCTGGAAACCAACCCTTATGAGGAACAGTTGAGGGAACTGGATATGTTTAGCCTGCATAAGAGGAGACTGAGAGGAGATATGATAGCCATCTTCAAATATCTAAAGGGCTATCACATGGAAGATGGAGCAAGCTTGTTTTCTCTTGCTCCAGAGGTTAGAACCCAAATCAAAGAACTTTCTGATGGTAAGAGCAGTTTGACAGTGGAATGGACTCCCTCACAAGGTGGTGGGCTCTCCTTCCTCAGAGGTTTATAAACAGAGGTTCAATGGCCATCTGTCATGTAGGCTTTAACTGAAAATGCTACATTGCAGAAGGTTGGACTAGGTGACCCGCAATGTCCCTTCCAAGACTACAATGCTATGCTTTCAAGGTCAGCCACTATACATAGCACATAGACAACATTTAGCTTGTGTTCTGGAAGTGTCGTCCTCTAAAACTTCCTTGGGATTTCTAGTAGTAAAGTCAAACTCTGTGAGCACCGCTCTGTGGTTTACACTGTAGCTGGACACAAATGCATCCTATTAAATAGGTCATAAATGCATTCCAAATGATAAAAACAATAAAACTCCAAAATTGTGACCTTTTTGGAAGATAGCTTCTCTGCATCCAACTAAATTGGTGATTTCCAGGAGTGCAAAATAGTTTCCAAAGCTCCATGTGCTCATTCACAGTACCCCTAGAGATTAGCTAATAAAACTAAGCACATTATTATTATTTTAATTGTTAGTGCTGGCCTAACTCCCTATGTATGTAATTTCATGGGATACACATTATCATATATTATTGATCATTATATTCACTGATCGTTTAATGAAACAAAATTTAACAAGTCTATAGAGGAACAAGCTAGGCTAGTACCCAGGGATGGCCAATTATGCCTACTGTATGTCTGCATTGCTTTGGCCTCTGACCATGTCTCATGATCCCATAGGGATACTACTGATGTGCACTTTGTTGCTCTAAGAGAAAATGAAGGCACTTCATTTCAGCCAACTAGTTTGCAAAACAAATTATTCTTTAAATAAAACAGCCACTTTGCTTTGCGAACTCCAATCTCTTGAAGTCTGTCTGTAGCTTAATATAATCAAAATGATGCTGGGCAATGGATGTGATAGGTTCCACTTTTTTGGGCTTGCTGAATAATTTGCAAAGTAGAACCAAGGCATTAGGTAGTCTCAATTTTCCATCAACAATAATGATCTGAATATTGTAGAAAATGTTGTGCATGTGAAATCTCCCGTAGCTGTCCACCTATTTTATGTGTCTCAGGGTATTGTCTGAAGGCACATGAAGCCACCAACTTGCTTAAGCTAAACAGGTCAGGGTCTGGTCAGTCTCTGGATGGGTGACCTCCTGTGTGCTACCTTCCTTGCTCATGTCTGAGTGGACATGTATACAATGCCATTGCAATTCTCTAAAATATCGTTTCATTTGTAGAAAATCTGTTTTAAACATAAAGTGATTCTCAGCACTTCATCCTGGAGATAATAGGGATTTTCAACTGACCCTCTCCAACACGTGGAGAAGGAACAGGACCACCAATCCCATCTTTACATCTTAGGCCTTGCTGACTCTGCCCTGACATCTGCATATTCAGTACATCATCTGAAAATGGTACATGATTTCACAGAGAGCCTTTGCACATACAGCTTATGCACATAGGTTCCCCTTTCAAATATATATAATAAATATGGATATACTGAATGTGGTACCAGCATGATGCATGATGTTGAGATGAGGCAATGGGCACAGTCCCACATCCTCTCCATGCACAGATGTTTATGTGTGGAGGATATCTGAACATCTATAATGTTGGCATTGCCCACATAAGCCTGTGGAGCAACTTCAAAGGCAGTAGAGAGGTTCTTGGATATCACAAGAGATGCAAGTAGACATGAGAAACCCTAGTCAAGACCCTCAAAGAATGGGTGAGGGCATAAATATTATAAGGGATGTAAGAGACTTATCAAACTTCCTGACCATGGGATGACTTCTAAGTGATTTTATTTCATTTTTGGCTTGTGTTTAGAAATATATTCATAATTTTGGTAGAGTTGTAAATTGACAGTTTTGCTCACTGGTTTCTGGATTTTCAAGGAAATGTGCGTTGTTCCCTTATTTGTCCTCCCAACAGAGGACAATGAAGTTCCTAAAGGATTTACCCTTGGAAAACAGATTAGGATGCCCAAATGTTTGCAGACTGAAAATCAATGTGCATAAAGCAAGAAAAATGCATGATGCAATCATCAAGAGAGTTTGCTCGGCTAGTGAACTTGGGAAACTAGGTCGCTCTACAATTGCTAACTAAGTGGGCAATCTTCAGTATGATCAATTCTCAATATATCATACACGTTGTACCACTCAGCACAGAGACACAGTCACCTAATATTAACTTCAGCGCCCTCAAAAGAAAAGTGTTGAGATTGAAAGCAGGCCTTGTTACCAGTATCTTGCTTAACTGGAGGAAGGGGGATTTAGCATTAACTGATTAACATCAATACTATCTTTCTTATTTGGGTAATTAGCAAAAAACAAAAATAGAAACCCACAATGAGATAGAGATGATGGTACTCCGTCAAAGTACTGTCCAAGGCAGCATTATGATGTGTTTAACTGTATGTCCCAGAAAAGTAGACAAGTAGATTTTCAATGCAGCTAGATTTAGAAACTTTGACAGGAACTCACTTTACCCTTCCACTTGGCAAAATTGTGGTTCAAACAGGGACTATTTTTGTTACAACCCTCCTGTCAGGGAACTGCCATCAGCTCAGAGGCGAGAGGTGGAAGGGCAGTTGGGTTACAGGGAGCCTCCAAAGATCATGAGAAGGAGCACTTCCTCCACGGAGGAGGGAAGCCCCACCTCTAGTGGGGAAAAGATGCAGGGCTTGGAGGATGCAAGAGACAGCCAAAACACCGTGCATGAGCAAAGCGGAAGGGAGGCAGGTCCCCCCCTTACCCACGCCCTCTCTGCGCAGGAGCTTAACGCGCAGAGGGGGGAGGCGTCGGATGGGGGTCAAGAGACTACTCTGCTGGGGAAAGTTTAAGGACCGCCCACTCTCAGATTCTGCTAGTGACTGAGCAAGACATGGAATTGAGACGTTCTGCACTGTGAATGTTTTTGCACCGATAATAAAGCCTTTGAAAAGACCAGTGGGGATCTTGCCTATTCATTCTCGAGCAACCACGCCCGTAGGCATAACACCTCCCATTTATGAATTAAAAACAGAGCATATTTCCTTGTAGAAATACACTGACTGGGGCTTCTGTGAGGTAAATGCATATTCTTTTGTCCTAGATTACCCTGAGACATTAGACTGTTATTACTAAATTCCTGTTTCCATCTGTTTCTATAAAATTGTTTTACCAGTTTTTGTTTTTATTATATTGTACCTCTATTTTTATTATACTGTCTTCATTTTTATGTTGTATTTTGTATACCATATTGAGATTTTTAAATACTGAGCAGTTCAGAAATATTTTTAAATAAAAAAAAAATAAATATGTGGTTATCCTGGCTAGTCCACAGCAGCAAAATAATAACCACAGATTAGAGGAATGAAATTAAAAAATGCCTGCTTCTTGGGAGAAAAGCAATGACAAACCTAGACAGCATCTTAAAAAGCAGAGACATCATCTTGCCGACAAAGGTCCATGTAGTTAAAGCTATGGTTTTCCCAGTAGTGATGTATGGAAGTGAGACCACAAAGAAGGCTGATGCCAAATAATTGATGCTTTTGAATTTTGGTGCTGAAGGAGACTCTTGAGAGTTCCATGGACTGCAAGAAGATCAGACCTATCAATTCTTAAGGAAATCAGCCCTGAATGCTCACTGGGAAGACAGATCCTGAAGCTGAGGCTCCAATACTGTGGTCACCTCATGCGAAGAGAAGACTCCCTGGAAAAGACCATGAAGTTGGAAAAGATTGAGGGCACAAGGAGAAGGGGACGACAGAGGACAAGATGGTTGGACAGTGTTCTTGAAGCTACCAGCATGAGTTTGACCAAACTGCGGGAGGCAGTGGAAGACAAGAGTGCCTGGTGTGCTCTGGTCCATGGGGTCACGAAGAGTCGGACACGACCAAATGACTAAACAACAACAACATAGGAATGGGGATGGGGATGAGAAAAAGGGAAGAGTATGGCTATAGTAGGCTAAAATGAGAACCTGGCTCCTGCAGTGATGTACAGGACTGGAGCATTTTAAAAGAGAAAAGTGTGGACAGCCTCATGAGATGAATTAGGACCCCTTCTGGGCCTAATTCAACCCATGAGCTGGAAGACACCTGTTACTGTAGCAGATACTACAAGGAAAGAAATGACACTCATAGCCTTTTTCAGCTACATGCCTACTGGAACATCTCATTCTGACCACAGTCTTATTGGCATTCAAGATCTGATGAATTTTGCATCCCTAAAGATTTTCAGTAGACAAAATAAATAGAAAATCCTCCCAATGAGTTAACTCCCACCCACCCACCCACCTCACACTTCTACAAAACAAGCAACTCATGATACAAAGAGAATTACTTTAGTGCATGGATCTCTAATATAAGGGTGTCTCATGTTCTTAAACACTGCCGTCTACGCTGAACAGGAGGAAATCTGATCAAGCCCAAATCTCAATAATAAATCAATTTGCATGAAACTCTGCTATAGCAAATAATTTCATTTTGCCTGTAGCTTATTCTGGAGATTCCCCCACCCCCAGCTAATTCAATTGTTGAAGCAGAATATTCTCTCTTTCTTCAGTGGGGCTTATAAAAAAAAGTACTCTCAAGCAAATATTTTTATTAAGAAGCCAAGAATATTGTTGAAACATGAAATTGCCCATTTAAACAACAACAACACATGTTCTTTAAACAAAGTATGCCAAACCTCTCTATATATTGACAATATTTATGAATTTTAATTATCATTTAGCTACTATGGCAATAAAATATGTCAATTTTAAAGTGTTCTCCAAAGTTGTATTTTTATAAAAGGAGGGCAGGAAATTCTGAGAAAATTGATTACTTTGAGGGCATTCAAATCATTGTAATAAAGCACTTTGATTAAAGCCAAAGCCCTCACAGAACATATTTTAAACAAAAAATTGTTTGTATGAAATAATTTATAGAAAAGCAGCTCTCAGTGATTTGTGGGGTCACTTTAGCATTACCAAAGCACAACAAGCTATGTGAGTAACTTACAATTAAGTTTTCATCCTCTGCTAGTGACATGGAATTGTATCTATTTCACACTTATTTTATATCAGTGACACAAGGACAGAAAGAAAGGAGAAGGAATTACACATTTAGTATTCAAAACCTTGAATCCCACTTCAAAAATATCTTTTCAGTGCTGTTTTTTAATTTCCACTGTCCTAGACATTCTCTCTCTTTCCTGCAAGAAAAGGTCTGTATGTAAAACCAGCTGAGTCAGCTTCGGTTTTTTAAGCCTCTGTGGTTAAGAGCTCTACAAATTCTCTGTCTCCTATTGTGGCTTTAAAGACTTAAAAAAAAGAAAAGGAAAAGAACACCTGAGTGATTAGGCCACAGACTGTTACTGGCCCTCTAATAATTAAAAAAGAAACAAGCATTAGTTTAATGGAATGCTGAAGGAATTTAATGGCATTGCGCTCTTTGATAATGGAACAATTATACAGAAGGATCAATATTTTCCTCAGAGAAGTACTGAGGGAATCTTTTATTACAGCATTATTTTATTTTGAGATTCCATTTTTACTCTCTTCTTCACATGATAAGGGAAGCAAAAATTAGTACGGAGCAATGACTATTCATTCTTTGTCTATTAAAAAAAGGACAAAATTGCTACAATTAAGTTAGGATTAAACAATGCATGGTTTTAAACATGTTTTTGAATCATGTGCTTGCCACTGGTAATGTCTCTTCATTTGTTAAAAAAACTAAAAAGTAGTGGATGCAGCTTGTATTGGGGCAATGGCTCAAGGGAAAGAAGAGTCAAACTTACACCCTGCACTCACAGCCAACCAGCCTGCAAAGGTACAATTTGTCATCATGTTAAAAATGAAAACAATGTGAAGGGGAAGTGTTAACCACCAAATACTATGATCTAGTTCAGAAACCCTGTGGCTGCCTTATGTAAACAGCCTAACAGTGCAATCCTATGAGAAATGTCCTAGGCTAAAGTTGTGCCTAGTTTGATCCTTATGCAATATAGACAGTTGAATAGAAACATCTCAAATGTGGGGTTTTTTTGCACTTGTTGGCTAAAGGACAGAATTAATTTGCATTCATTGGTGTTTTCATTCATAGGGAGATCAGGAGTCAGGAGCAGAATTTAGTTCTCTTGCAGAAAACATGCATGTCCACTGACAAATGGAAATGTTTGCTTGAATCCTATGGCTACAGTCTGTTAAGCAATGCAACATACTCCCATGGTAGTTCCACAGAAAATGTTAGATGCCCTAGTTCCCCTCGCCTTCATTACAAAAGCTGAGGAGAAATCCAAACAAGTTTCCTTTCAGCTTAATATATATATATATTTCTACACCTTCAGCACTTTTTAATACAACTTAAGGATTTGTCTCATTTTTTGCTAATCCTGAATGAACCTGAAAAATATTAAGCTGCCTGGGCTACTTTACAAATAGTACAGCTTAACAGTGCAATCCTATTGCAACCATTTCAAAATTTCAAAATATTCCAGTGCTATGGAATGCATTCCCACAGGAGGCAGTGATGGCCACCAACTCAGATGGCTTCAGGATTAGACCAACTCATGGAGGACAAAGCTATCATCAGCTACTAGCCATGATGGCTATGTTCTGCCTCCACTGTCAGAGGCATCATGGCTCAGAATACTAGTTGCTGGGGATCACAGTAACTCCTGTTGCACTCATGTCATGCTTGTGGGCTTCTCATAGGCATCTGGTTGGCCACTGTGAGAACAGAATCCAGGACTAGGTGGGTCATTGGCCTGATCCAACAAGCTCAATCTATGTTCTAAATTATTTTAAAAGGATGACTTTCTAAATGTGCATTAGTATTTTCCTACTTTTTCATTAATACCAAAATGGCATGGGACTTTCTGCTGAACTGTATGATGGGTACCCTAATTTCTGGTGTAAAACTTCTTTTTCAATCTACAGACAAACAGTGTGACCTTGTTTGACACATCACATTAAAACATCGTTTAACTGCTTAGGAGCTTGTATAACAACTTTGTGCAAAAAGCATGTGTATGACTACAGCTTTCTCTAAATTAAACATACTGAATTCCTTTGCCCTTTTCCAGAGTGTGCTTTTATTGGTGCTGAGCAGTAAAGCACACATCTTACATGCAAAATTTCCCAGGTTCAATCCCTGGCACCTTCAGGACGGGGTAGAGACAATCCTGGCAACTAGTGTAGAAAATCCTGAACAAGATAGACTAATGGTGTGGCTCAGTATAAGGGAGCTTTGTATGATCCTAACATTTTCACACCCCTACAAAGTTTAAAAAGAAATGTTAATCACATCAGATGATATGAGCAGTGAGCCATATGACTGGAGCTCCGAAGCCTGCTTGCTAAGCCCTCGCCATCTTGGGTCTTGCAACTGCTGCTAGGAAAATTAGAGCAAATTATATAGCCAAGGTAGCCAATAACTGTAAAGGAGATGAATTTATTTGATCCTATCTATCTACCTCAGGTTATGCTCTATCTTTGTCACCAAACTCTGAGTATAAATTGCACACTGTATTAATTGATATTGTTTTTAACATTAGTGATCATGTGATGATTTTAGCTTATGAATTTTATTGTTTAATGTTTTTATTTGTACATTGTGGTACTTTTATAGCTCTGTTTAGCGTACGTAATGTTTTATTAATATAAATGTTTTAAGTCTTTTTTATCAATTCAGTATATTTTCTTTTAATTGTCAAATAATTCTGTGTACATTGCGGCAGCCTTTGGCTATGTGCAATAAAACTGACTGAGACTGAGACTGAATTACCCCAAGCAGGTTCAATTTAAAGTGGTCTCCATGTGTCAGGTAAAAGCCATCCCTTTAGTTACCAACAGGCCTTAGGTGTTGATATCTACATATAGCTTCAAGCTGTGTGCAAGGCACAAAGTATTGGAAAAGGGAGAATTATAAATAAGATCATCAACAGAGGCTTTGTTGCAGATCCCTCCACCTTCAGAAGCTAGGTGGGTAGTGAATGCTGACAGGACCTTCATGGCTGTGGCACCCCAACTTTGGCAGGCCTTGGTACACTTTGTTTCAGACACCAAGTGATGCCTCTTTTCTTATCAGCTGCTTGAAGAGAAAACAGCTGTGTTTATGCTCTTACATTTCATCTGCTCCCACTTCTTTTATCTGTGTTTTAGTTGCTTTTAATCAAGTGTTTTGTTGTCAGTTTGCTGTTGGTTCTTTGTAAACTGCTTTGTGCAGAAAGGCAGAATCAGAATTGGTTTTCAATTGGCTCAAGGCAACCTGACCAAGGGCGGATAGTGGAAAGAGAAAAGCTGTTCGAATATGACACACCCGTTCAGAGCCACATCTTGAAATAAAATCCCCCCACCAAGACTTCCAGAAAGGAAAGTGCAAGTCCACTTAACATTGTTTTTTCTGTAGCTGTGGCAGCTCCTGACGCCGTCTCCCTTGGCACTTTTCCTTTTCCGGCAAGTACTTTGTGAACTCAAAGAATTTGCTTGAATGAACCTTAGAACCTAATTGATTTCACTGGGAGCTGAAGTCACTTAGGACTTTCCAGGATCCAACCCTCAGGCTTTTGATATTATTTATTGTTTCTCCTAGCAGAAACAAGATTGCTTAGAGAAAATGAAAGCGGGAGGCTTTTTGTTGCCCTTGCTGTCGTTCTTGATGACTAAATGCTGGATATGTATGAAAAGCCAAATGTTAGATTAATGCATTAGCCAGTTCTGATACTGTGGAGATCTTCTGGCTTTTAATTTTAAAAATGTTGAAGTCAGCCTTCTTACAAGCATAACCAGCACAGCAGAATAAGGGAAATAAGCTAATAAATTTTCTCTTCGGTTCCCACCCTGCCTCTAGGTTACTTAGTATAATAACCATAGTTGAGGAAAAGTTAATTCTAAAAAGGAAAAAGAAGACCCTTCAATTTTTTTACACACAATTTGGTCTTTGGCAGGAGAAAGTAATGACAAGATGCTGAAGTTTAAAAGGTGCTTTTCTGCTCTTTTTCATGTGTTGTCACAGTGATATACTGTACTTTGTCCACTTTGAGCCTCAAGCTTAGATGTTTCCCTATTAATTATAAACAGATTCTTAAGAATTCTAGAACCCAACTGGGAGCTTGAAATTATGATAAAGCCCTGCCCTTGCATCTGAAAATAGCTATGGAAGGAACTATCCAGATATTCTTCACAAATAATTCTGCAAAGCGTCTGTCATTATGAACATCTTTTCCTGCATGCCCACTTTCCATCGTTCAACTGTGACTGCCTCTAGATAACCACTATTCTGTTGGAGGAATTCACTAACACATCAGAAATATAGGGCTGTGCAAGAAACATGGAAAAACGTGGATTAAAACAGTCTGGTGCAACCCAATATGCCTTCACTTTTAAGACTCTGTCAGAACAGCATTTAAGCTTTCCTAAAGCAAATCACTTCCTTCCATGGTCTGAAAAAGGAGCGCTAATTGGGAGCCAGTGTGGTGTAGTGGTTAAGAGCTGTAGAATCGTAATCTGGGGGAACCGGGTTCGCGTCTCCGCTCCTCCACATGCAGCTGCTGGTTGACCTTGGGCTAGTCACACTTCTCTGAAGTCTCTCAGCCTCACTCACCTCACAGAGTGTTTGTTGTGGGGGAGGAAGGGAAAGGAGAGTGTTAGCCACTTTGGGTAGTGATAAAGCGGGATATCAAATCCAAACTCTTCTAATTAATACTTTGATCCCAGGATATGCCTGCAAATAGTTAAAAGCAGACCTGTAAATTAACAAATTCTGCAGGCCTTCCTAACCCCGTTCTGGAGCAGTTTCTCTCATCCTGGACTAAACTGGATTGCTGGAATCTCCTGGGAGCAGTCAGTCCGCCCTGAAATGCATCCAGTGTTATTAAGCATAATCCAGTTTTCCAACTGCACACACATTGAATTTTGCTGGCAAGGTTCACATGTGTACTCCCTGGTTAAACCTTCACGTGTTCACTTGAAGAGAGGAATAGCACAATATTGCTAAGACTTGTGAAATATTTAATGTTATGACATAATGAGAGTCAGTCATGTCCATAGCCTGCTGGTTGTCCAAAATTATAGTTTGAAGAAACTGACACATGTCTCCTAAACTACTATTATATTTTTTTTCAAATCTGCCACCCTCACATGTTTTATTACAGTCAACAGAGTTCTAGAAAGTCAACCTGACTGAGTTTTTTATGAACAGTGTCTCCCACCCAAAGTTTTTGATAATATTTTTTATAACTTCACCATTGTCTGTTTTTTAGTTAGGTGTAAACTATGATGAAATACTCATTTGGTTTTCTAGAGCCCTGTGGAACTGTTAAAGAAGCCATTGCAACTGAGCCAATCTTTCTGGGAAAGCTTTATTGATCACACAGAGGAAAAGACCATTTTAAACACTTTCATAGCTGCATCGCCCGAGGAAACAAAATCTATTAAACTCAGATTATGAACTTTTTGTTTATAGACTTGGCTTTTTTTTTAGAGAGAAAGGCAGACAGAAAAATAGGCATTATTACCCTATCTTTTAAAGCAAACTAAAAACAAACAAACAAGGGACATGGGTTGCGCTGTGGGTTAAACCACAGAGCCTAAGACTTGCCAATCAGAAGGTCAGCAGTTCGAATCCCCGTGACGGGGTGAGCTCCCATTGCTTGGTCCCTGCTCCTGTCAACCTAGCAGTTCGAAAGCACATCGAAGTACAAGTAGTTAAATAGGTACTGCTCCTGCGGGAAGGTAAACAGTGTTTCCGTGCGCTGCTCTGGTTCGCCAGAAGCGGCTTAGTCATGCTGGCCACATGACCCGGAAGCTGTACGCCGGCTCCCTTGGCCAATAAAGCAAGATGAGCGCCGCAATCCCAGAGTCGGCCACAACTGGACCTAATGGTCAGGGGTCCCTTTACCTTTAAAAAACAAACAAACCCTATCTTAGCTAGTTTGTGTGTGCTTGGACCTCTTTTTTGGAAATTAGTTTGAACTTTTATGTCCTTCATAATGAAGACAACTTGTATTACACCTGGTTGCCCTGAGAAGAGAGAAGAAAGAAAAAGTCTGGTGATCTGCCACCATCCAGAATCCAAAGGTGGTCCTTTCCTCCCCAACCCCTGGGGATTCTGAAGGACTATCCTCCACATGAAGGGGAAGGGAAAGAAGATCCAATTATAATTATTTTAACCAATCAGTTGTTTTTCCTTTTATTGTACAGGGTTTTGTGTTTGTTTTGTTTTGTTTTGTTTTGTTTTGTTTTGTTTTGTTTTGTTTTGTTTTGTTTTGTTTTGTTTTGTTTTGTTTTGTTTTGTTTTGTTTTAATAGATAGATAGATAGATAGATAGATAGATAGATAGATATAGATAGATATAGATAGATAGATGATAGATATAGATAGAAGGCAGGGCCAGATTGACATTATTGCATCCATTTTTTAAAGTCCCTAAATTTCACCATGGGGCCAACCAATGGCCAGTCTCTCTCTCTCTCTCTCTCTCTCTCTCTCTTTCTCTCTTTCTCTCTTTCTCTCTTTCCTCCTTCCTGTCTAGTAAATTGTTGCTCTGCCCATCAGTCTTTAACTGAGGATACTGTTAGTGTTCTAGAGCGGCCATTCCTAGCTTTGGGTTGCCAGATGTTGTTGGACTCCAACTCCCATCAGTCCTGGCCAGCATGGCCAAAATTTGCAGAGTAAAAGGCACACATAGTGAGATTTTGATGTGTCTCAAATTGAAACTTCTAAGAGACTTAAATTTTAACATCACAACTCACAAGATTATTCAAACTGATTTGTGTGTGAAAATGTTTTCTTTTGTATTTGAAGATAATAAAAGATTGTTGTAATGATTATTTTTGCAATTTAAAATAAATTTAGCAGTTTCAAATTTTGTACTATTCCTTTTTTTCTGCAAGACATCTGTTTTTCAAAATTGAAGTTAGGAGAGAGAGAGAGAGAGAGAGAGAGGGTGCAAGAAGTTAGCCAGGCCTAAGGAGCAAAATAGGCAGGCACTGATACTTGTCCCACATAGAACACACTGCTGTAATCCAGCCTTGAAGTTACCAACACAAAAACTACAGTGACAGATAGGTAGCCGTGTTGGTCTGCCATAGTCAAAACAAAACAAATTCCTTCCAGTAGCACCTTAAAGACCAACTAAGTCAGTTCTTGGTATGAGCTTTCGTGTGCATGCACACTTCTTCAGAAGAAGAAGTGTGCATGCACACGAAAGCTCATACCAAGAACTGACTTAGTTGGTCTTTAAGGTGCTACTGGAAAAACTACAGTGGTTAGACTATCCTCTTCCTTCACTATACATTCACTAAAATCCTAAAGTCACTATATGGGACTTAACTTCTGTTTAATTGTGCATGGAATTCTGCTACACAACACTGAGAATCAATTTAGTTTTGGAAGGACAGAGAAATGATTGGCTTTATTGTGATTTACATAGATTAAATAATTTTCTAAATGACTGAACTCATTGCTCACTTAGATTAGCTCGTACTGCACCAACACTGCAAGAATTGCCTACCAAAGTTTTACACTTTTATACAATAGTTCCCAGCTCTGCTTTTGTGTTTGCAATTGATGGCCTCCCCCACCTACCTTTTTATTGTCCCTTTTATGATGACACTGGGAACAAGTGTCTGACACCCATTTTGGATAATGTGTCTTCTATGCCTATTACATTGCAAATTGCTTATCTGTTGTGTGATAAGAATCTTGTCATTATGAAAGCTATTGCCTCTTTTGCTTTAGTTACTGCCAAGATGAGAAGGGAAGTGATTAATGGAGTTGCTCCTTAGGGTGCTCTCACTATTTTTAAATTGGTTTTTAAGTCACTTTGTACTCCAGTCTTGAATTCATATTTGTGTATTGTCACACTTTGTCTGTAACTTGTAACACTATGGCTTAAGGCTGAGGCAGTCTGATTTGTAACACGTTAAATGATTTGGTAGCAGGAGAAAATAGGGACGTTGATGAAGCCTCTGGCATCCCTTGGCTGTTGTGGTACTGTGACATGTGCTTTAGCTTCTCCCGGCACCCGTCCTTCCATCCATCCATCTCCATACATAATGTTATCTGTATGCTGCCTTTCCACAATTCAAATCATACTCAAGGCAGTTTACAACATTAAAAAAATATGACTGCCGCATAACAAAAGTAGTAATAAATTATAAATAGAATAATAAAAAAATGCACAACCAAACTGATAAATTTCCACATATATCACAACAAGATCTAAAATAAATACAGTGGTACCTTGGTTGTTGAATGCATTAGTAGTCGAACACATCGGCTCCCAAACGTCGCAAACCCAGAAGTGAGTGTTCCAGTTTGTGAACGTTTTTTGGAAGCCGAACATTCAACGTAGCTTCTGTGGCTTCCAATTGAGTGCAGAAAGCTCCTGCAGCCAATCAGAAGCTGTGCCTTGGTTTTCGAACTGTTTCAGAAGTCAAATGGACTCCTGGAATGGATTAAATTCAAGAACCAAGATAACACTGTATACAAATAATCAGCAGGAACAACCCTGTCCCCAACAAAACACTGCAAACATCCCAACCCAAGAGTCTGTTCAGCAGCCTCAGCTTTTGTAGCTGTTGCATGATCAGACCCAGAGACCTCCCCCCTAAATAAACACACATTTGACTCAAATTTTAGTTTTGGTTTTTGGCAGAATTTAGGCCACAACTTTATTGATTACAGAAAGTGAGTGGTTGCCCTCTGGTTCGACTAGCTCCCTGCACACTTGCAGGCAGCGCTGACCCAGAGCTCTATCATAGGTCAGCCAAGGGTGAACACCTGAGGTAGGTGGAAAGCCCAGGAACGGACTCTGTTCACTCCCCAGATGCTCCCCTGGACTCAGGCACGGGCACAACCCCCTCTTGGGGGTTGACCAAACCAACTTGAATCTCTGGATTCCTTTAACGGAATACCCTTCACATAGGGATGGCGAGACTGTTCTCCCATCCCTAGCACATGAACCAGTGCCTATCCGCAACCTTACAAGTTGTGACGACTTGCTACGCGGCAGGCAAAACCCAAATAGCAACAGCTAATCAGCCAAGTGGGAAAAATTCCTGCTGTGCCCCTGTCCCAACGAAAGACGACACACAATAGCATAGCAAGTTCAATCGCAAAATGCCCTAAATATATGGAGAGGTGGGAGGGTGTTCCAATGCACAAGCCGAAAGAAGAAGCTCTGGTTCACGTGCATGGGTATATATAGGTCCCTCGATCCATTTAAACAGTTCCCCATTGGCCAGATTAAACCCAGCAACAAGGGACCTACCAATTGGGTGTTGTGGCTGTCCAATATACCCACCCACAACCAGGAGGTCAGTCTCCAGGTCTCACCGCAACACGTGCCCTCTTTGAGGGAGGACACGCTTAATCAGTCAAGGCCCGCATAACTGTTATGTACTGAAGTTCTCACCCTGGGCCAGCAGGGGGATACTGTAGATAGTTCAGGTTCACATATGCAAATAAGGGATCGAAAGTGACGTTCAGTGATTGGATAGTTACAGAAAGTTGTTACAGTTACGTTGTACTGGAGCTCTATATAAGCAGGCTGGCTGAACCCTTCAGTTCAGTTCTCTTCTGACCTGTGAATAAACAAGAGCTGTTTGGAGAATCACTGTGTCGTATGATATGTTCACCCACAACTTAACAATAACAGGTAGCAGGTATTCCAGGATTCACAGCCAAGATGGCCTCTGGCCTCTTCAGCAGCCTCAGCTGGAGTGCAGTGGCAATGTTTTAATTTGAAGATCAAATGTTTTAATTGACCTCTCTACCCCCCTTCAGAGGGTTAACTCTGGCCATGATGACAGTCTTAGGCCTTGTATAATAATTTATAAGTACTAGCAGACATACTATCCAAACTTGAGGGTTAAAGCTATTTTAGCATGTGGAGCAGAAGCTACAGAAAAAAACTATTTTCTTCCTGTCTGACTTATTTTTAGCCAGAACATTAATGGGACAGAGGATATATCTAGAAGAACGTGTGAGGCAGGATGTGTTTTAGCATTTTCAGAGTGAGCCTCAAATCAAATGCATGCCTTCATAATTTGATTCAGAGGAAATGGAGAATTAAGCATTGTAGATAGAGTGCTTTTAAACACTGCATAATTAATTACACGTGCAAATGCACTCACTAAATGTGCTTGCTCTGTTACGGAAATAATGGTCACTTTGGACTGACTGAATATGCCAGTCAAAAGGCACACATCTCTGTTTTATCTCCACTCCAGCTTATTTTCCAGGTATCTATACCCTCCCTACTCTAACTAGTTGTTTGGTAACCATAATACTTCAGTTCTCTGTGACAAGTCAACACCACTAGCACAAAGCAGAAATGGAATTTGCATAGCTGACTAAATCAGATTTCAGTTTGACTCAATTCATGGGTTTTTCTTTCTGCATGTGGTCATAAGTGCTGGTGTTAATAATTGTGGTTTCTCTTGGCAGGGGAAGTGGTATTCCATAGGTTGTGGTTCGAGGACCTGATCCCCGCTTTGTGGAATGAAGACACACGGACACGGAATATAAGGTTAATGGGCAAGAAAAGGCCACAACTTTATTGATTACAGCAAGTGAGAAGGTATTGGCTTAGGCATTGGACCACGATAGATTGACTCCACCCACTCGGAGAGAGGTGAGTCTAAAACAAGGGGGTTTATTCACCAGTAGGTGGAGCCTGTTGATGCTAATGCAACTATAAGCTCTCCCCTGATGTCACTGAGGGTTGTGCCATGGCCCCCTGCCACACAGGCATTGGACAGGATCCACAACCGCCGGATTCCTTTAACGGAATACCCAAAATTGAAGGGGTAGGCGATGGCCACACCTAGCCCTTCCACACACCACCAACACATTCCCCAACGGGAAGGCGGAAAATGAGGCCGCATGGCTGGTGCAGCAGTAAGTTAAACTGCAAACCACGCCCCCTCCAAGCTGCCTGGTTGGGTGCTTACCTGTGGGTGTGGTGCGCCAGCCAGGTGAGTGGGAGGCAGGGGGCATAACGCCCCCTGCATGAGGCAGACATCGCGTCCCGCCCACAACCCCTCCCCTCTTTGCAAGAGGAGAGGCTTTGCCAGCTAGCCACGAAACAAGTTCGCAGGTGCTTGGGCAGATGGTGGCAGGGAGATAAGCCCATTCCACCCCCTTCCCATTTCATCACAGCCCAGCGTGTCTCATGATAGGGCTAGGTCTACTAACCATGAAATGTGAGCAATGTATGACAATGTATGACCAATGGGCCCCTGGAATAAGCTCAATACCATGAATGACATAGTAGGAAATGGGAAATTGGCAATTAGATAATGTGATACACTCCAAAATATAAACCATAGATAGAAAATATGATTGCAATGTATCACTAAAAGAAAAAAGGACCTAAGAGTTCAATAAAATGTGTATATGCTAATTTATATGTATAGCTGAAAAATATTTATTATTTAATCGAAATTGAAATGCAGTGGTTTACCATAATGGGAAAGGCTATATGACCAAGTGACCTGCCTGTTCAGCCTGCTGCTTAGGTCCTAACTCTGGATGGGCAACTTCAAGGCCCATACAATTGCTTTTTATTAGTTCTTTATCTTTAAACCAGACTTGAGCCAGGCAGCCCTTCGATTCTGCTTTCTGGCAACCATTCAAATAGAGGACTGTCCTCTGTATATTAGGTCACAATGCTACCCTGGTAAAATAGATGATTTCACTTCATTTTCTTTAGTAAGGGCTCTAGATAGTGTTCTCTAATATCAGAATAAAGCTGACAATCAAGAATATAGTGAGGTCAAGATCTCTGTGTGGGTTCCTTTCACCAAATTTAGTGGGGTTATTGTCGATTCAGTTAAATATCAATATAATTCTGGTGATGAAAAGCAAACTAACAGTAGCTGAGAAGAATACTGCTTTTTAGGAGGCTCTAGGAGATTGATATATACTGACTAATGCTTTGGATAATTCTTTTCTCAGCAAGATAAATTAGAACAATTACATTTAGGTCTGCAAGCCATCTTTAGAGCTATATATAATTCGATAGAACTTGAAATATTGAGTTATAGTCAACTAAATTTACTCACAGTAGACCTATTGAGATTAATGGACCTAAGGTAGGCACATCCTTTAAGTTTAATGGGTCTATTTTGAGTATGACTCATTTTGCCAGTCCCCTGACTCCCCCTCCCTTTTGTGGCTACCAGAGATTATCTCAGAGATTCCCAGCCTAATGGGTATGTTTTCAGTAGTTCCTCAGCTCAGGAGGATGAGACTTTTTGTCTCACAGATAATCCCTGCTGCCACTGCCCCTCATTCCCCATTAAGCTGGGATCATGGCACTGGGTATCTTAATACTAAAGTAACTAGGAAGTTGGATGATACTGTTTCATAGTCAATGCTATGGAGACTCCATGCTGACTTTAGATGAATATAAAGAACGTCCCTATGGTGAATCCATCTTGTCATCATTAGGAGGAATGACAGCTGAGCATGATGATCAATCACATAAAGCCAAAGCAATCCAGACATCTCGAATACCTGAGGCAATAGATGATCTGTGCTTGGCAGGATGCCCACAGGAAGAGATAGCCTCACTAATTATTCACAATTGGTGTGTGAGGACAATTAATGGTTCCTTCATGGGAAAAGAAGCCTTAATTCAGGAATTGCAGCATTTATGGGGAATTCCCCTGAGCGAGGAGATTCATAATGCTCATTTTTCAAATGACCCCTTTTCATTAATGACATTGTGTATCATTTGAGTAATAAAAATTATTTCCTAATACAGTCAATAGTAGAAAAACTCACCTTTTACTATGCAAAGATTACATGGATCACTTTCACCCGAGCTTTCTCTGGTCTTTGCCTCACACCTACCTCATCAACTGAGCTTCCGGACTCCCATTATTTCCCCCCAAAGACAGCTCATTTGTCCCTGCCTCCATTGACAGTGAGTTCCTTCCTTTTCACTGACTAGTCCTTCTAGCCAATCAGAGACTGTTGTTTCCCAGACTAATCTAAAAGCTAGTCCCCAAAAATATGTCTCATCCAGGCCCCATCTATAAATATTAACGGCAGTTGTCTTTCTTTCCCTTTTCAGAACCTGTAACCAAGCAACTACTTCTAAGTAGGCCTGCAACAGCACAAGGCTTCAAACGTTGACAGTTACGGTCTGGCATGAAACTAATGAAGCTCCAGCTTCAGGACCCCTAGTCCTAGAAGGGCCCCAGAAGTGACTTAAATCCAACTTGCTTTTTTTAAAAAAAAATGTTTTAAAAGTTCCCTATTTTCCCCTAATTTTCATACCGCTCTCCATAGAACCCTAGAATAGTTGGAAGGGACAACAATGATTTAGTCCAACTTCCTGCAGTGCAGGAATATTTCCCCCTATGTGGGGCTTGAACCCATAACCTTGAGATTAAGAGCCTCATGCTTTACCAACTGAGCTATAACTCAAAAACTATAAGGCGTAGAAAATTTTTATTCACATCAGTGACATTGATATGTGAGATAATCCAGTACAGCAATTTTAATCAAAATCTGAGATGCAGTAGCTTTTTTTAAAATGTGATCTGCCGTGGAACAAACCCATTGAAGAATATAACATTGCTGATTTGTGAAGGGGCCCCCATATCAGTTCAAACTTCAGGGCCGTTAAAACGTAGGCCCACCACTGCTGACATCAACAGAGCTCACAGAAATCTTCCCCAAAACACAAACAAACATTTGTATGCACAGCATTTCTCTGGTTGGCAGCATAGAATTTTTTATTTATTATTATTTTTGCAAATAAATAAATAAAATAAAATAAACCACTCAGAGAATTATGAAGACGTTTTAAGATATGATTTTGCCATGCCTAGCATTTTCTTATTATCATAGTATATTTATACTTCATGAATCAAATGTTTTGTCAAGGAGGCATCTAAGTCTGAGTAATTTGCTGTAAGTTCCTTCCGATCCAACTTCGAGTCAGTTAGATGACAAAATATCCTGGAATTCAAGAATTGTGCTTGGCATGCTTGTCCGGCACTGACAAATCACAAGCTTGTTCTTCCTTGCTTTTGCAAGCACTTTATTTCCTCCCATCTATTACTATACCCACTGTCACTCTGATGAAATCACTGCAAGTAGTCTTTTGAGTTAGTCAGTTGATAAATCACACAGCCTATTTGGTATGCAGAATGGCTCAATAGCTTTAGAGTGACTGAGTGGCTTACTGGTGGGGGAGAGAGAAGAGTGTGGTTGAAATAAAGAGTAATTAACTTCTAAAATATTAGCAAGATCAAAATTAATGGTTGTGGCACAGTCAGTGGCTATAATTTGACATTATTTGTAATTATAAATAATGTAAAATGGTGCTAACAATGATGTACTTCATACTGGCTAATTGACATTTACAATTATGGCAAGCCACTTTTAGGGAAATTAGTACAATAATTGAATTTTGCCACCTTCATTTGTGGCAATAGATATTGAAGCCCTTGAACAGCCTGGACCTTATGGTGGATCAATATGGTTGACGCTGCATTTCTGCTTCCACTTGTACTTCAGTAGGCATAATGTTGTTGGTGAGAGCAGCAGATGTAGGTAAGGAGAGAAGCCGAGTCCAGGGTCCAAAGAACTATGAGTCCAAGAGGTTTCTAAACTCCCTGCATTCATGAAGCAGGCCTCCTACATTTAATAGTCAAGTGCTTTGAAATTAGGAGGAACTCCTAAACTGAACTTTGAGAAGAGTACGGCTATTAGCTGTTTAATTCTCACTCCTTATACCTAGTCACATGAAAGGACTCTGCTGGACATTTTGTTCAGTAGGTCCAGGAAGCGTCACTGAGTTTGGTGGTCTACGTCAATATACAGAGGTACCTTGGGTTAAGAACTTAATTCTTTCTGGAGGTCCGTTCTTAACCTGCAACTGTTCTTAACCTGAGGTACCACTTTAGCTAATGGGGCCTCCTGCTGCTGCCATGCCAACACTGCACAATTTCTGTTCTCATCCTGAAGCAAAGTACCCAAGGTACTATTTCTGGGTTAGAGGAGTCTATAACCTGAAGCGTCTGTAAACTGAAGTGTCTGTAACCTGAGGTACCACTGTATTCAGGAACCGCACAAACATTTGGATTCCAAAGCACATACTTTCTCTAAGGTGTGCCCAGTGGACTTGTTCAGAGACGAAGGGTGTATTCACATTACCACCTTAGAGCACAGAGAAGTTAATGTTTTTCTGGTGTGTTCCACAGCTCCTAGCTGTTCACATCAGCACACGCTTCATTATTCTGAGATTCATTTCTTTTTGTGTTGATGAGGCAGAGATGTCTTTATCCCTTGCAAAGGTGCTCACACCTTGGCTAGAAATGAATTATGAACAGCTTAAGGAATCCAATTGGTTTGAGAAACAGTGCATTACACAGTTATATTTTATAACAAAGTATAGGATATATTGTATTTACTCGAATCTAATGCTCACTTGTTTGGCCCAAATTCTGTGCAAAACTTAAGGTGCGCATTAGATTTGATGGCACATTAGACTCGAGTAAATACGGTATATGCTTTTAAAACCCAGCAATGGAAATGCAGTGAGTACACAGCAAATAGGAGTGTGAAGACGGCCTAAGAGACTATAGAGTCTTAACAATATGCAATTTGGTGCTTTTGAAAAGTTGATTGTGATTGGCGGTTATTGTTCAGGTGAACAATAAATAAATAAATAATTTCCATTCTTGTTTCATTTCCATAACAATTGCATAACCTCTCGTCAAAATAGCACATTTCCATACGAAAATTTAATGATAATAATAAATCAGCTCAGCTCCAGTTCTGAGATAACCTAGGCCTGGTTAAATGGCTGTTATATTTTTTATACTGGAAGAGACATATTCAGAATAGATTAAGCAATAGCTTGCTCTTTAAAAAGACAGAAAATGGCATTACATTCCTAAATCCTCATTTTTTTCAAAGGACTAGATTAATTCATACATCAAAGCCTACAGTTTAAACTGCTTTTGTGTTTCACAGTGTGATGTATATTAGACAAAAAGAGACTAGAGCTTGTTATGTTAATGAAAATAGTGTTTGGTCTGAAATTCATCGCCAAGTGCCTAATGATATGTTCTATTGTGGCACATCTTGTGGCTTATAAGCATTCTTTTCAGAAGAGATTTCCCTCACCATAAATCCATGTGCATATAATTTTGAGGAGAAATAAACAAGCAGTGAACTTTAGGTTGAAAATTGATAATGGTAGACATATTCTGGCTTATCCCTGAGACAGGCGCAGAATAAATCAGATGCCACAGTAGGAAAATGCATCCTGATTCATGATTGTATACTATGCGTATTTGTTTCTGATGTCTAGATAGTTATTTAAACTGTAAAGGTAGTATTGGGGGAATAAGAGAATGATAAGCTTTCCAAGCTAGAAGTCACTGTTTTATCCCTTGAATATGAAAAAGGATAAAATCTCACAAGCTCATATTCCTCCTTTTAACATAAACACATCTATATTTACTTTCCTTCCCCTGTACTTTGAAATTCAGTGGGAGGGAAGTGAAAAATAGAATATTCTTGTACAAAGCACCTGCCCATATAATTTGAAACATTTTCAAGAAAAATGCTCCTGGAACTTGTTCATTTCTTTACTTTTTGATGTCTATTCTCCTAAAACTAACAGGGCACAAAACCCTAGGACAGTCTTCGTCAACCTGCTACCATCTAGATGTTTGGGACTACCAGTGCTATTTTTCTAGAAAAAGAGGCGCCACAACTCACCAGGAACACACCTCTTGTTCTCTTAGAATGGCAATGGTGCCTACTTGAGAGATGTCGGGACCCACCTGAGAGGTGCTGGAACTCAGTTCCGGTGACTTCCAGCTGGAAAAAAGCCCTGGGGACTACAGTTCTCATCCGCAAAGGCCAGCGCATGTTTTACTATGTCATCTGTGGCCTAATTCTGGCCTGCCTCAGTTGTGGGCTACCAAACCAGATGCTAGCTTTGTAAAGTAGCCTGCCTCCTGCTTGCCTAATCTTTTGTTTGCATTCCTGTGTGGGCAGCTGCAGGAAACAGTATAGTGAAACCCTCATGACCCGCCATACATGGCTGGCGGCATTTGAGCCTGGGCTCAGTTTTGTGAGCCACAAGCTGTGCAGCTCTTGTTGCAGTTATTCATATGATGCATTTGGAAACACCTGCCCGTGCATTTCGCAATTACATGCCTACAGCTTTCAGGATTTGACTTCCTTTGGAAGTCTGATTCATCAAAGCCGGACCTGCAGTTAAGCTGTGCAATTGACCTTATTTGTATTCTTCTGTTGGGATTTCTGAGTTGATTTTACATTTTGCACAGGTAAAGGTTACTGGAGAGCTTTTAAAAAACTTTTTGAGAAGTCTAAGGAGTAAATGGAAGGTGAAACTTGAGATACTAATAATTAAATATATGTTTCTGTTTCAACAGAAAATGTATCTGTGTGGTTGTATATGGAGCTTGAATGCGGTCCCCAACAGTTTTCCATGGGAATAATGCAGCCCTCAACTTATCCAAGTGATTGGGCGAAATCACAGGAACATCAGGAAGATAACCTAACAATGGACTTCCTGTGTAATAGGTGTACCAAATATACACCAAAAAGACTCAAAAAGAAGCATTTTCAAATGGTTGCTTTATTTTGTGGAGCAAAATTTTGGTCCAGGAACAATAAGCAGAATATTGAGGGCCAGGTTCTGTCAGCTCTCACAAATATATAGCTACTAGTATGAACAAATTATTACACAATTATTGGAGTGACAGCAATGGTTTCTATCTCAAACTCTTCCCCATTATCTCCACAGTTTCATTTGCATGTACTCTGTATACAGTACAAAGACCCAGAGGTGGAGCTAGCTATTCCGGCTTCTGGAGTGGCACACATGCTGTACACCCGGGGCAGGGCTCAGGGGTGGGCGAGCATGTCCCCCTCCAGTATGACACCTGGGACAGACCACACCCACCGGACCCTCTTTCTCTGCTAGTGCAAAGACCTACATTAGGGTAAGTTGTTTTAAACTGTTTAGTGTTGTGTTTTAATGTTGACACCCTGGGACCTTAAGATGAAGAGCAGGTAACAAACAAACAATACATAAGCCAACAACTTTTGCAGGCAGGTGTGAATAAATGAACCATATTTATAAATTCTTCTGCAATTAACTGATGTCTGAAAAGTGCTTAGATTTCCTGTTCTCTTCCATTCTCACAGCCCAATGCACAGAACACTGTCATGCAAACCAACTGGAAAATATTCAAAGAAGATCCATTTTTTCTTTAACTCAAGAAAGTGCTTCTGCTTCATGAGAAGATACACCTCTTATTTGGAACTAGGGATGGAAGAGAAATATGTTTGGTCTGAGTTTTAAAACTACCTAATTTAGCACTCTCAAGATTTATATACTGGTTCAAATGCAGATTTCAGTTGGGTTATGCGCTTTTCTAAATTTTGTGGTGCGTTATTTTGTGATGTTCATTGAGGGAAATGCATTGAAAAGCATAGAAAAATGTGTACAGTGGTACCTCAGGTTAAGTACTTAATTCGTTCTGGAGGTCCGTTCCGTTCTTAACCTGAAACTGTTCTTAACCTGAAGCACCAGGTTAGCTAATGGGGGCTCCCACTGCTGCTGCGCCGCCGGAGCACGATTTCTGTTCTCATCCTGAAGCAAAGTTCTTAACCTGAAGCACTATTTCTGGGTTAGCGGAGTCTGTAACCTGAAGCGTATGTAACCTGAAGTGTATGTAACCTGAAGCATATGTAACCCGAGGTACCACTGTATTTTGAGGGAAAATTTGCATATAAAATGCTTGCAAAATATATACAATTTAAGGGCAAATTTTACTTGCTTCATACTTTTCAAAAAAAATCTGCTAAAATTGGGATGAAACAAATTTATGATAGGAAATTTGCAAAACTGATATGGAAAGGAAATAAGCTAATACATCCATTCCTAGTTGGAACTAAGGAAGCAACTGCAGAAGACATAATAGATGTGGAGTAGTGAGAAATGCAAAGTGAAGAATTATGTGTTCCCTGGCAAATTAGTACCATTTCTCCTGCACAAGGCACTTGGAAGACAGCTTGCTGTTTGTATACGTTTCTGCTACATCATAACCTTTATTCATTCCTCCCATAAATCACAGGACACTGTTTGCTGACTAATCTAGCTTCCATCTCTTGTCCACAGTTTATTGTCTTTCTATTTCAGCCATCTCCTTTTTGCCTGCTTTGTTTACTGAAAATTCAATACACTATTGAGAAGAAGTTGTTTAAAAGATCAAAACAATGTCTGTGATTAAAATGATGATTTTGATCTATTGGGTGCAGATTTTCTGTGATGGAATGAAAGTTTGTTGACACAAAATGATTCTGTTCTCCCTAGGCATTCTCTTCTAGGAGCTGAACTTCCTTGAGCATAATAATAAAGTGAGGGAAATAACTGCAGTAATAACATCTGACATTTTATGATGTTGCTTTCATACCCAAGGGTTCCACAGTGATTTACAAATGAGAGGACCGATTCTGTAATATCCTATGTTGTGTGCATGGATCTTTTATAGCTGGGTGCATTGGGACCCCAGTAACCTCCTCACAGTAATTATATTTATGATGATAGAGTCTATACAACAGTCCTGGACTAGGATCTTCTTGTGCTTGTTGCACCTTTGTGAATTACAAGATTAAACATTACAAGGCGGAGTCAAAATCTTCACTTTAATTAGGATATTTATTGTCATGTCTATGGCCGCCAAACTACAGCACAATTGTTGTACAGATCATTTCACTTTAATTGCAGTGGTCATGTTTTCTAAATATACAAAGCTCAGTCAGTCACTAGAATGAGTTCCCCGAGCTCTTATCTGATAAGGCTTATCACAATAACTGTCATTATTTACCAGGGTTTTTCCAAGAGAAAACTCTCAAAGACATCATTTTGACTCTATATAGGTTTGAGTCTTCTATATTAGTTCTCAGGCATTCTTCTATAGAAATGCTGTAGATATTCATGACTTTTTGCCCCTAATCAAAACTGCATACAGCATATGCTGTTGCAGATGAAGGAGGTTTGTTACTATTTTCATTGAATCTGTGGTCATAAAGCAATGACTTGAGGCACACAATGTTGTGTGATTAAGCAATCGTGCATGTGATGTCTGTGCTTTGGAATAGGGGACATGATGCTCCATTAATAGTATGCTCATGCACAATAAAATAGATGTAATCTGCATCACAAAAATAGCATGCCTGCATTTGCTTATGCTTTTAAAGATTTGGTACCAATGGGTAGGAAGGCAGAACTATCTATGGGAATAAATGGACAATCACTAATAATTATTTATTGAATAAAACTGGGAGCAAAGTATGGACTAATGCTACTTTTGTTTTCTTTATATTTAGCCATTCAAATGCACAAGTCATTGGGAAGGATAATATCTAATAATCATCAAAATATTGATCAGATATAGATTTTAAGGAAGACATATGAAAACTTCTTCCCAAGGGGTACCCATGTTACTTCTTGAAGCAAAAATAGCTGAGTGTTGTGGCACCCAGAGGACAAAGATTTATTATAGCCTAAACTTTCATGGGCTACAGTCCATTTCATCAGATACATAAAGAGTTGTCCTGAGCTGCAGGTATACCTGATCTGGAGAGAAAGGGTTCCTATGCATCTGGTGAAATGGACTGTAGTCCACAAAGCATAGACCATAATAAATTCCAGTCTTCAATGTGTGTTAATGCTCTTTGTTATTGTTATGAAAGCTTCTGTGTTAGCTTAAAAATACTTTGGGTAGATCATTTTCAATCCATTTCCCTTCCTTGTGTTCCATATCTTATACCCCAATTTTATTGATATTTATGTTAAAACAAATTCCACCGAGTTAATTGGGACATACTCCCAAGTAAATAAGCACAGTACTGCAGCATGACATTTATTCAAAGCAGAGGTGTTGAACACACTTTGTGAATGAGAATAGTATATTATGCTAAAAGAAGGCTTAGTTTACTTAGTATTTTGTTTCCATTAATTATAGGAAAGGACTGAACCTACAGAGAAGTGTAAAAACAAAAAAGAAACTGGCTGAAAAAGACAGTGCAGAATATGCACAATGAGTTATCACCTTGACCAGGATTATAACTAGAATTGAAAATGAGAACAAGAGTAGAATTCATATCCATCTAAAGCCAATAGCAAGGGTCCTAATGAATCTCAAATTATTTTGATTGAAGCTAATGAGATAAACTTAGAGAATTTTTGTATCTCTTTTTAAAAGTTTAGGAAACCTCTCCCTTTCTGCTTCCACATTACAGAAGAAGAGAAATCACAGCTTATATTGGGGTTGACATACAATATGATTAAGCAGCACAATTCTAGGCATTCCTACTAAATCCAATGGAGCTTATTCCCAGATAGGTGTGCATATTATTGCAGTCTAAATTATATTTTCCACCAGAGCTCCAAATTCTTGTTAAGCAGGATGAGCTTGTGCACTTTTCTCATCTGTGTTCCATGTTAGGAATGCCATGCAGTTGGGTCTATGAGGAAACAAAACAAAACTGGGTTTTCATATCTTAGGTCTGCTTAGGTCCAAATGGATGAATCCATTTGGGCACAGAATGATGCATAAGAATCTGAAAACAACAATAACAACTTTGTGAAGAATGCTGGAGAAGTGAGTGACCTATGGCATGCATAGCCCCTTATCAGTTGATGGGTTCTCTCCATAAAGCATCCCAAGAAACATAGGGATCTTGTGATTAATTAGCAGACCTGCTGTATTGAAGCAGGACTTCAGCTGTGCTGGACAGCAGGCAGAAGGAGGGAGCAATGAATGAATGGGAAATGGGCAGTCACTGCCACCACTGCTAAATTTAAAGGGCCCAACATCTATCTCTTCATTGCATAGCCGGCCCTGTTTGTTACTCGATGTGATGAAGAGAGGATGAAGCACTAGAACCTACCTCATCGCTGCCTCAATGACTCTGAATCAAAGAAATGGTCCTGTTCTATTTGCACCTTCTCAAAGGTGCCCCGCTTAGACATGTGATTTTCCCTCTTTTGTTCTCCCTCACATGGCTTCCTTTGTACACCCGAAATGGATGGCAATTAAGAGCTCCTTACATGGTGTCCATTTCTCATATGAGTAGTTACCTGCTTCCTAGATCACAAACACCCTGCAGGGACCTTCTGCAGTAAAGTCCTCAGAGATTTCTGGGTTGATGCCTTACCCAGAAGTTTAGTGGTATGGCCAGCTTGCTTCATCCATGTGACAATATCCTCTTTGTACCTTTCCTCCCACCTTCTATATTATTTTGATCTTCATCCCTTGTACATGCCTCACCTTGCTATTGCAATTGAGGGGGCTGGGGCTGCACAATGTCAGCATGCCATGGGGCGTGATGGCATGTTGTGTGGATGCCCCGCAGCTTGCGCATGTCACAAGCATACCCTGCAGCATGCACACACAGCTGCCACAGAACTTTGAAGGGCCCTGGCCCCTTCATTGAAATATTTTGCACACAGCCCCCCCCCCCCCCCGATGGCACACCTGATCCCTTGAACACATGGGCTATTCCTTCTTTCTGGGACTGTCCACTCAATATTCAAACATATAAGGCAGCAACCCTCTCACTTGTTTTATGCTGATTGAGTCAGTAATCATGTTTCATGATTAGAGCAGTAAGCATCCTTGATTTTTTTTACTGAAAAATATTTGTCACTAAACCATGTTGAATTCAGAGCAGTGGAGCATATGGGGAAATCCCATACCAGAATGGAACAAATCTGCTTTTTCTTGTTTTTCTTGTGCAAAATTATCTTTATGGCCACTGAAAGCCTTGAGACATTTCACCTGACTACAGTTCAGCAATATGTTTTTTATGCTAAGCATATATTTCAGTTTCAGGGCAACTAATTTTATTTCTATACTGTAATGGGTAATATATAACATTAAGTACCAAATTTCCAAAGCCATTTGGTCTGTCACCCATAATTAGAATTTGTTGGATCACAATTTGGCTGGTTGTAACTCCTTGTTTTGCCATGTCAGCTTGCTGATTGTTGCCCACTTGGAACTGGTACATTTTAGCAATTAAGAGAAGGGATTAAATAGATATTAACTAAGGGTATGTTATAGGGCAGATTTCAGCCTGAAAAAGAGGAAGTTGTGAGAGAAGAAAGAATCAGAAGTTGGAAAACAAGCCCCAGATCTAATATGAATTGGGGAATTAAAACCAAATCCTCTGCTAAGGAAAAGGGAGAAAGAGTATGGATTTCAGATGTCCAGAATGCCTGTAAAAGAGATCTTGAGTGAATCCCAGACAGTGTAGCTCATGATTCTGCTGGTAAGACCTTCTCAATAGTAGAATGACTTCCCTTGGAAGGTAGTAGACTCTCATTTATTGGAGGTTTTAATGAAGAAGATGGATGGCCATCAGTTGTGCATCCTTTAGTTGAGATTCCTGCATTGTAAGAATTTGAACTAGATGAACCTCAAGGTCCATTAAAATTCTACAATTATATGAATGTATCTAACATAAGTTTGCAACCACATTAACAACAGAAAAACAGAGAAGCACCCACCTAGATCAGACAAAAGGTCCAGCAAATCCATAATCTTGCTTTCCGCTGTGACTAGCCAGAAGCCTGCAAGCAGAGATTGAAGTCAGCATCCTTTTTCCTATTTTTTTATCTCCAGACACTGGTAGTTGGAGGCAAAATACCACTGAACTTGGAATTCCGTAAGTTAATGCCCCATTTATATCATTTTCTGTGACTTTTGGGAAGAGAGTTCTAAGACTTTTGGGAAGGAAGAGGGTCTCCTGCCTTTCAAATAACAGATAGCCAAGGATGGTTTTCCTTTTCATCTTTTTTTTTTGGGGGGGGGACCCTCACGGCTGCTTAAAGTGGTAGTTCAGCATTTTTTCCTGGGGACAAAATGCTGCTGAGAATGATGTCAGTAAGTTATGATGCTGCATTCCCATTCTGCAACAGACTCTGGACCATGGGTCAAAATGTTTAGAAAACCATAATTGTTTTGTTGTGATTCTTAATGCATTTCAAACACATACTGCAAAATATTCAGTGTGAAACAGACAGATATCAGACTGTTCAGAAGGAAAAAAGCATAATGGGATATTTAATGGTAGGCCAAAGAAATCCAACATAACTAAACTTTCATTGAGGAAATGATAAAGGAAGAGCAACTAGATCCCCAATGGGAAAGATAAAACTCATCTCCTTCTTTTGTAGCTAGAGGAAGATACTCAATTAAAAGAGAATAGTTTTTCTGACATGAAAGAGTATATATAATTTAAAGGAATTAGTTATGCTTCCCTCCCTCAGCCCCATTTATCTGAAGGTCAACATGAATATTTCAGACAATGTTAGGCTCTCTAAAGAGCAAAAAATATTGGGGGTCTAATTCATGTTAAAATACCCTTGAAAGAAAATATTTGTAATGTCACATACAACTGGGGCCAAACCATTTCATCTGCTTTTCAGGGGAGAAAGGCAAAATGAGAGCACTGCATTCCTTGCCTTAAAAAATAAATAAAAAAATAGCTGTTCACATTCATATTGTTATATTTGCAGGCTCCTCTACACAGCGGAAGGATGAGCAGTACGTGCCACATACTTAACTTTACTTTATTTACACTTCAATGCTGAGAGAATACAAACATGCATCTTGCCTCTGCGAGAGCAGAGAAGCAACTCCTCTCCTCGGAAACACCGAGAGAACAGTGAAAAACAGGAAACCAGTGTACGTCACATCCAGTCTCCCATTCCCGTGGGAAACCCAACAGTACTCTGACTGTGGAATGCAAAACATTGTCCCGTGACAAGCACTTCGCTGCACAGTGAAGAAAGCAGAAACCAACATCCTCCCCCTTTCTGTGAACATCACTGGGCAGCGTGTTCGTACAATATCAGTACAAATCCAACTTCTGCACATAGGTACAGTGTTGATCCCTTGATACAATCTTGGACAATACATCAGCAGGAATTTCATTACCTGGCATATAGGACACCGTTACGAGTCCCTTCTGAATACATTCCTTAGCATGTTGCAACTTCAATTGCAAGTGCTTCGTGCTTTGCTTACAACCTTCAGAATTCAGCAAAGCCAAACATGCTTTGTTGTCCTGGTAAACCTGGATTGGACATTTGACAGGAATTTTCATGTCTTTGCACAATTGTAACAACCATTTACAATCCTTAAGTGAATAAGACAGTGCATTCAGTTCAGCTTCACAAGTACTTAAGCTAATTGTTGTTTGCTTCTTGCATGACCAATCAAATAGACCCTGATTGTACATGTAGCAAACTCCAGACGTACTTTTCCTGTCTGTAGTGTCACTTCCAAAACTTGCATCTGCAAATATCTCAAGACCACCAGACTTCTGATTGTCAAATCTCAGTCTGTAATGCATAGTGCCTTTCAAATAGCGCGCTATGCGTTTCAGAGCTTTCCAATCCTTAACACTAGGATTGTTGACTTTTCTGCTTAGCAAATTACAGCTAACAGCAATGTCAGGTCTTGAACATCTGGCAATGTTTAGCTTGCCTAGCACACTTCTGTACAGTGTAGTGTCAGAAAATGCTTCTTCAGTGTCATCTACCTGATAACCTGTTGTCATCGGTGTGTCTACAGGGTTAGCATCCATCAGGTTTAGTTTGCTTAACACATCAGCAATTTTCCATGACTGGTGTACTAGAATGTTACCATCTTGATCTCTCTCTATTTCCAGAGATAGGTAGTTGTTTACCTCACCAAGATCTTTCATGTCAAAGTGCTCTTTCAGTTGAGCTAGGGCGTTATTGTACATTGTGACATCCTTCCAAAAGAACAAAATATCATCAACATAAAACATAGAATACAGCTTCTTTTGCCCCTCCTCTTTGACAAATACACATGGATCAGCTTTCCCTTGCTGAAAACCTAGAGAAAACAATACTTCAGTGAGTTTTGTGTGCCAACACCGTGCACTTTGTTTGAGACCATAAAGGGACTTCTTCAGAGCACAAACAAATCCCTGTTTTACCTGTACGCCATCAGGTGGAAGCATATAAAGTGATTCACCTAGAGATCCGTACAAAAACGCTGTATTCACATCGTGGTGACTAATGTGTAGATTCTCCTCTGCAGCTAGCTTGAGCATAAGCCTAATGCTCTCATACCTCACTGTGGGTGAGTAGGTCTCGTGATAGTCTTCACCTGGTACCTGTGCAAAACCTCTGGCTACCAATCTGGCTTTGTGTCTGACTATCTTGCCATTTTGATCTGTCTTTGCTTTGAAGACCCATTTGCTTCCAAGCAGTTTCATTCCTGGAACTACTGGAACTAGCTCCCATGTTTTGTTCCTTTCTAAGGAATCAAGCTCAGCCTTCATGGCATTTAACCATGGCTCAGCTTCCTTTGAATCCAAATCCTGGATTTCTTGGAAACTTGAAGGTTCAAATACCTTCTTGGAGCTTTTAACAGCTGCTACTGCTGTCTTAGCAAATTCATCAGCAAATCTCTTTGGAGGTCTGCCTTTTGTGGCTCTTTGTGACCTGCGAATTAGCTGTAAGTCTTCAACACTCTCCTCTTCCTTCTTAGGAGAAAAGTGACCTATTGTGAACAATGGTTCTTCCAATTCTTGATCAGAGCTTTCAGAGGGTCGCATAGAGGCTTTCGCACTCTTGAAATCCTCTGAATCACCCGATTCAGTTTCAGACTCAGAATCAGAACCTTCATCAGTGGGTGTGGGTTGTTGCGGCTGCTTTTGTCTATCCTCAGTCTCATCACTGTCATCAGGATAACATTGGAAAATTCCCACATTCTCCCCCCACTTGGCATTGTACTCAACACTTCTTGTGACTCTAATTGTCTTAGAGTCAGTCATCATTATTCTGTAAGAACCTTTCTGATAACCTAGAAAGATACCATGCAATCCACGCTTGTCTAACTTGGAGCTTTGTGGTGTGTGAACCCACATGTCAGAACCAAAAATTTTCATGTGTTTGATGTATGGTTTCTTGCCAAACATCTTCTCATAGGGGGTACAACCAATCGCTGAAGATAACCTGCGATTATAACTGTAAACAAAACACGAGAGAGATTCGGCCCAATAACTCTCTGGAAGATTTGCATCATGCAGCAAGGTTTTTAACCCTTGAAGCAATGTTTGATTTGCCCTCTCGCAAAGTCCATTCTGCCATGGCGAGCGAGGACTAGACAAATCGTGTTGAATTCCTTTCTCAGTCAGAAAAGCTTCAAACTGCTGAGAAGTGAATCCCCCCCCCCCGTGATCAGTGAAAAGAGTTTTTATCTTCTTACCATGCACATTTTCCAACCAAGCACAGAATTTCTTGAACCTTGGAAAAGCCTCTGATTTCTGCTTGAGATTGTACACATAAATATACCTGGAAAATGCATGTGAGAACCATGAAGTACCTGTTTCCACCCAAAGAGGGCGAAAGTGGACCAACCAAATCAGCATGAACAACCTGGTATGGTTCTGTAGCTTGCCTACTAGACACCTTACCTTTTGCAGCCATTTTCACCTTGTTTGCTGAGCATGCCTTGCACTTCATGTGGGTTTAATAGTCATACCTTCAACCAAGGCAGGCATTTTAGATACTGCCTCAAAATGCAAATGACCAAATTTCCTGTGAAAATCATGAATACATGCAAACATTACCTGCATGCAAACTTTTGTTAGAACCTGCAATGCAACAAGTTTCATCCTGCACAACATCATCAAAATACAAAACAAACAAACGATCAACATATTCAGCATGCAAAACATAATCGTTTTTCTTGGTGATGGTGCACTTCTTGTTCTTGAAGGAAACGTCAATTTTCCGTTCATTCAGCTGCGCAACACTGAGTAGATTGTGTGTGGCATCTGGTACGTAAAGTACATCTTGTATCGATAAGTCCAAACTGTGAAGAACAACAGTTCCGTAGCCTTGACTGGGGATTGTGTGGTCATCCGCCTGGTGAATTGCACCTTCCTGCGGTGTAAAAGAGACGAACAGTCGCTTATCATTGCACATGTGGTGGGTCGCTGCTGAATCAACAACGAAGAAAGATCTAGACGTCTTCTGGACCTTTGCAACCTTTGGAGTGAAGCGTGAGACCATTGCCTTGTGCTGCGTTGTCCTGGACACTGGACCTTTGCCTTTGTTTTGGCCTTTTCCACGCGATGAGCTTTCGCTGCGCTGCTCTGTCTTGGCTCTGGGATATCTGCATTCCCTCTTCATATGGCCTAGACGTCCACACGAGTAGCATTTCACTGCCTTCAAAGCTTTGGCGCCATCTGGTGGTTCCACTGCATTCTGGGATGACGTCTGTGAAGACTCCCCCTTACCCATGCAGCTAGCACCCCGGCGGTCTGCTTCATTCAGAATCACGGCAGTAACATAGGCTACTGTGAGCTGAGCAGTTGGCTGAACAGCAATCTGAGTGGCAATGGACTCCCAACTTGAACCCAAAGAATGTAGTATCATGAAGGAATACACAGCCTCTGGAAAGGTGAGTCCTCTCTGTTGCAGCTCATGTCTCAGATTCTGCATCTCCATCAGATGTGTACGCACATCTCCACCTTCAGCAAGAGCCATATCATGCAGCTTGGCATAGTAGAACAAAGAGGAACCAGCTTCTGTCCTCAAATGAGCCTCTCTCAAAGCGTCCCAAATTTCTCTGGCTGAGGTCTTATCACGCAACAGACAGAGCTCTTCAGGGGATACTATCAATGTAAGAGTTCCCCTCGCTTTGGAATCCTTAGCTGTCCATTCATCTGTAATTGGAGCTGGGGAGTTGTCTGTAATAACTGTAAACAGACCCTCTTTCCACAGAATAGCCTCTGCATAGAGAACCCAGTCCGCATAGTTCCTTTTATTGAGCTTAGGAATCCCACAAGCATCCTGAAGGGCCATCATGACTCTGGCATTAGCCTTCTGCGTCATCTCTGCTGCCTTAAACAAGCTGCGTTTAATCAAGCTGTGTCACTGCTGCTTCAAACCTCATTCCAAAAGCACTTTTAAAGGTACTTTCGGTTTTCAAGCCTCCCAAGCCTGTGAGCTTGTGCCTTAGAACCTTTGCCTGTGCCGCGGCAAACGGCATTAAAAGTTCAAAGTCCAGCCATAAAGCCATTAACTAGAAGCTGGCAGGCTGCCCGGAGCATGAGCACATACCTCTCATCAATCAACTTGACGCGCAGAGCAGATAACGTCCGATCCGTCTCTCTGTTCCTCTGCCAGCATTCCGATTCGACTTCTGCAGTCCATTCTTCAGTTTGATTGCGTTTTTCTGGGCCCGGAACCAAAAATGTTATATTTGCAGGCTCCTCTACACAGCGGAAGGATGAGCAGTACGTGCCACATACTTAACTTTACTTTATTTACACTTCAATGCTGAGAGAATACAAACATGCATCTTGCCTCTGCGAGAGCAGAGGAAACACCGAGAGAACAGTGAAAAACAGGAAACCAGTGTACGTCACATCCAGTCTCCCATTCCCGTGGGAAACCCAACAGTACTCTGACTGTGGAATGCAAAACATTGTCCCGTGACAAGCACTTCGCTGCACAGTGAAGAAAGCAGAAACCAACACATATAACTCTATGTCTTGTAAATAGAAAGTGTAGCTAGTTGCCATCTGCCAACTCCTCACCAAAGAGTGATGGCAGAAGTGCAACAGAACAATAATACCATTGCTTTTGCAGTAAGGAAGGGAAGGCATCTGAGCCTCTTAGTTGAGCTATGAACCAAAAGCCCATGGAATGAGCCAGTGATCAGGACTAAGACACATGTCTGAATTGAAGGGTGAACTAGAGTGTAGAAGCAAATGTCAAGACTGATGGACGACTGGACTGAGGGGCAAGTCAGGACTGAAGAATAGTCAAGGGTGTAGAAACACACAACAGCTACATTATGTTGCCCAAGCAAGGCTATAGCAGGACAGGTAGCCTTTTATACTTCACCCTGTGCCAAAGCATCCAATGAGAAACTTCTGTAGGTGGAGCCACTCCCGGTCCAGAAGGTTTGTTACTGAGGTTTCCACCTGCAGTTCAGTGGTTCATCACAGGAGGAAGTCACACAGAGATCAGCTTCTGATGCTCCATGCCATTGGACATTGGCATGACACTTAAGTATCCACCTAGAGATGGTGGAACTTTTAAATACTTTATATATTCTAGGTGAGATGTACATTTCACTTGGAATACTACACATGCTTACCTGCAATTATGTCCCACTGAACACAGTACAATTTGCTTTTGAGTAAGCATGCTTGAGATTGAGCTGTGAAATCTTCAATGCTGATGTGAAACCTGGCAACTATCTAGGGTGTGCTTTATGATTCAAAGGGCATTAAAAATATTACACAGAGACAGATGGACACACACATGCAGTGAAAATACTGAAGACATTTTGTATCTTGAGCAGGCTTAGTGGCCTGGAACAAATGGTCCTTCATGTCACTGTTATATGTGGCCTGTCAGAGAAGCAGGTTCACTGCTCTCCTAAACTTAACAAAAGTGTTAATGCTGAATCATGCCAATTTGATTGTCTTCCAAGCCTAAATTTCTAAATTCCTTGTTTAGAGGTAACACAGCAGTAGTACATCAGGAGGATACCAAGACTAACTACCTTACCTGCCAGCCCAGATCATGGGATCCCTGGTGCCCATTGTAATTAATCTAGCTGTCACGAGGTCCTGGGTGTCACATGTAAGTGATCTAGCAAATGCACCTCATAGATATAAGCCCTAGCATTTGACTCAAAGAGGCACAGACCTGAACGGTTTGCTTACATGCTGTGTGACCCATTGGCCAGGTGTGTTTTTTTTGGGGGGGGGTCTGTCTCTCTGCTGCTGTATCTCTGGGGCTCCCAGCCGCTGAATAGAGGGGTTATTAATCTGTTTGCTTGGTATGTTATTCTATGCTTGCGTTCAATATCCCTACAACTTAATAAAATCTTAGATTTCTTTATCACTAGTGTTTGCATCCAGAATTCCTGAAAAAGTACCCTCTTCCCTTGGCAAGAAAACACACACCTTAAATTGACAGCTGCAAGTAGAGTATGAATAAAACTACATCCAACAGATCTGCAATATCACAAACTAAAAATGCCTTTACAAATGTTTTTAATTTAAAGAAAGTATGCATGAAGTTAGAGATGCTCATTTAAATACTCTTTGGCTTACTAGATGCAAGGACAACAGTTATTCATACTTTTATGAAAACACATATGCACAATGCATGGTGGGGCAACAATATCTCACCAATTCACCCGACCTGCGCTTATCTCTGTTCACCAGAATGGACATAACTAGTAAGTGAAATCTAAATGACGACAGATCAACAAGTATAATGAACCAGAAAATCCAACATCCTTACTTGGCAATCTTCTGTCTCTTTTCTTGTGAGAATAACACTAGATAGTCAAGAATAGGGTTAAAGATTTCGTGAATTGAGGAAACATCTCATTGTAGGCATTAGCTCACTGAGCTATATATTAATCCAGAATCAGTACTTCTCTTTCAGACAGCTGTTGACTCTCAGTTATTCAAGAGGTTTCTGTAGTTGTCTGTGCTGGTAGCAGCCATTGACATTTATAGATCTCCGCTAAGAAGCTATCTAGGACCAAAAGTAAATGACACAGCAGTAACACGAGAGATCCAGAAGAATCCCCCAAGACTCTCTAATCAATCACTGTAGAGATGGAAAGATTGCAACCTTATATTCTATCCCATTGGGCTAAATTCTGATGGCATCTGGGTTAATCCAAGTCAGATTGTAAATCTGATTTGATTAATAGATTTAACTCAGAGTTACACTGGTACTGCAGAGATCAGAATATATTTCCTGCTCCCCATTTAATAGCATGCACTGCGGCATGTAAGCGGTTGTGTCAGGGCACAGCCAGGACGCTTCGAGTCCCCAGACATAGCTGAGCATGGGCGCTTAGAGACAGGATCAGAAGAGGAATACATGTATGTGGAAGAGGAGGGAGAAGAGCCCAGTGGAGCAGTGTCAACTCCAACAGAACCTGAGAACCAGGAAGAGGTGGGGGTGAACAAGATGACTTACAGGCACCGCAAGGGTTAACCTCTGAATCGGATGGGGGTGGGAGATGGGACAAAAGACAGGGTCAGAGGTGGGGCTCTAGGTTCCCACACTTTAGGTGCTGGAAGAGGAAAAAGAAGCCGTTAGCTGTATCTGAAATGAGTGACTCGGATTGACGGATTAATCATTATGCCTTCTGTATATAGCTGTAAATAAAGACTATAAAACCGTCAGTGGTCTGCTGTGGTTTCTTGGGAAGAGAGCAGCTTCCAGCCCTGACAGGTTGAGAGCAAAGGCATAAACAAAACAACCCATATGGTCAAGCAATAACAATGTTTTCTTCATTTCTGCAGATATGAATACAAAATTTACCTCATACACACATTCACTGGTTAGCTTTGGACAACTCACTCTCTGCCCCACCCACATTCAAGTTCCTTATCTGTAAAGTGGAGGCTAATTACTGAAGCTGTCAAAGTTTGACCTTTCCAGGTGAGAATGCAACCAGAATACAAACTATTCTGTCTCACACTGTTCACTGCACAGTGGTACCTCTGGTTACAGATGCTTCAGGTTACAGACGCTTCAGGTTACAGACTCTGCTAACCCAGAAATAGTACCTCGGGTTAAGAACTTTGCTTCAGGATGAAAACAGAAATTGTGCGGCGGCAGCGGAAGGCCCCATTAGCTAAAGTGGTATCTCATGTTAAGAACAGTTTCAGGTTAAGAACGGACCTCCAGAACGAATTAAGTTCTTAACCTGAGGTACCACTGTATTCCAAATTAAATGCATTTCCCTAGAAAGGTTCTCCTTTATAATTTGAGCACCTGTACTTTCCTTTATTTCACCCTGGCACCTTGAACACTGTAATGAAGATGGTACAGGGATTAGGGATTTTAGGATTAGGTCAATTCTTAGTATGTGGTTCAGGAGCCATGGAAACTCTGTGTCCCAAGGCTCTTAGTACCTGAGGTCTTTCTTGGAAAATAATTTGGTTTGCCAATTATGAATAGATTGGGAGTGGTTTGACCTTTACTGGGGATAATAACACCCTTTTATCACAAACAAAACAAATATTGTAAACTATTTTCCATATTGTTGAAAACATTGGTCATATGTGTAAAAAGCAGTCTAGTATAGAAATGAGTGGTACTGGGAAATATGTTTGAATAACTTTTGCAAGGAAGTGTATATTTTATAATGGCTGTTCTAAGCTGCAAAATAATTACAATTATACTCCAAGGATGCCACCATTCTTTCTGACAGAGCTATTGAGCTTTTAACAAAGTTATAGGAGGTAGAAATCCACCTGTGAAGTCTTCCCAACACAATAATGCAACAACAACAATCTTTATTACGGTCCAGAGACCAACAAAACGTTACAAATCAATACAGAGTTCATACAGCCTACCTTCAGGTTAATCAAGCACTTTGTTTGGAATATAGGGCTCATTTGTTCTTGCAACCACCGATAGAAACTTTGCCACTGCCAAAGTTCTAGCTTTTGTCCGGTCTTCCAGTAGGAACCTGACATAGTGAGCCTCTGACTTTCCCGGGAAAGGCACCAGCAAGGGTAGTATCAATTCAGCCCTGGCCTGCTCATACTTTGCACAATGTAACAAAATATGATTTATGGAATCAATGTCTTGAGCACACGAGCAAAGTCTGTCCTGGTAGGGAACTCCTCTCAACCTACCATCCAGCACTGCAGAGGGGAAAACATTCAGTCTGGCCTTGGTAAAAAGCCTTCGATAGTTAGGTACTGTCAGGTTTTTGATGTAAGATGTTAACTCAAAGACATACCCATATTGAACTCCTGCTGCCAGTGGACTACAGACTGCATGTGATCGAGATCGCAAGTCACTGTGTGCATTGTCCCATAATCTTTGCTTTAAAGCCTTTTGGGCGCCTTCATAGCCCAGGTAATACAGTTGGGGGGGGGGGGAGACAGACCAATAGAGGTGGCTTTTTTAGCCATGGTTTTCTGCCATTTGCTGACAAATTCCTCATTGGTCAAATGTTGGTACAGACCCTTCCCTAGATTAAACACTGAAATCCTGAGCCAATGTCTTAGGGCAGCCCACCACGCTCTAGCTGAAATTGGGCATTCACCAGCTTCCAACAAAAGTACGGAGTTGGGGACGCAGTTAGGTACCTGCAGCAGAGATCGTATAAATTTTGCGTGAAAGCCATCTAGCTTTGGCAGGTCCCCATTATGCCAGACATTTGCTGCATATAGGAGTTGGGAAACGGGCTTTGCTTTGAAAACCCTTAAGGCTGCTGGAACATATTTGCCGCCCTTTGTGAAGAAGAATCTATGTATGGCTAGCTTTGTGATCTCCGCCTTTTGAAGGGAGGTTTGCCAATGGTGCTTCCAAGATTTTGTATGATGGAATGTGAGCCCTAGGTAACTGAAGTATTTTACCTGTTCAAGGTTATGGCCATCCAGCACCCATTTAGACTGGGAGAATCTTCTTTCGAAGACTAAGATTTTAGATTTTTCATAATTAATGGATAAACCATTTCCAGAACAGTAATCAGAGAATTTCCTCAACAGATAATTCAAGCCCGGCCTGGAACGCGAGATGATGGCTGCGTCATCAGCATACAACAACAAAGGGGTCCTTCTCATTCCTATTTTTGGAATGTGTCCATCTGGGTCCATTAAGTTCTCTTCTAGGTCATTTAAGAATAGACAGAACAATGTGGGGGCCAAAATACAACCCTGTCTCACCCCCCTAGTCATCTCGATGCTGTTCGATAGCTGTCCCTGTCGACCGCATCGGACCTGCAGTTTGGTTCCATTGTACAGGGCTTTTATAAGAAAGAGAAGTCGTTTGTCCTTCAGGATCAGACTCAATTTGGACCATAGCTGGGATCTGGGGATGGAGTCAAATGCTGATTTCAGGTCCATAAAGGCCACGAAGAGTTTACCCTGTAGGTGTCTGGTATACTTCTCAGCTAGGAAGGACAGTAAAGGGAAGTTTTCCTTCTGCACATATGCTTTCCCTCTGCACATAACTGTGGCCTTATGGGAAGCATTGCTTCTTTTCTCTTGCATTCTGGGAAGTCTTGCTTATAATCTTTTCTCTGTTTCTGCACACACTGTACGAACCTGTTCCAAACACCAAGACATTCTCTCATCGTTCAGTTCACCTTAAGTTCATGATGACTTGTACTCCATGCATAGCTGACCACATCTATAGCTATGTTAATCTTTAGTTATTATTAATTAGGAGGTTTCATGCTTGTCTAGTCCCAACCTCGTTTCCCAGCCTTTAATCTACCGGTGATTAATGTTCACATGTAATTCCCACCCCTCACATGTAATTCCCGCCTTGCATTTGCATTAACCAATAAGCAACGAGTTTCTTTGTGTTTGTATCAACCAATCAGCCACAAGCACACCTGTGGCAATGTTTGTAATATTCAATAAAAGACAGTTCCCGGGACTTCCCGGCAGACGCCTCTCGTGACACCCACTGCTCGTCTCCCGTGATTTTCATTCCTACATCTGGTGACCCCGACGAGCAGTGGGTGTCACGAGAGGCGTCTGCCGGGAAGTCCCGGGAACTCTCTTTTATTGAATATTACAAACATTGCCACAGGTGTGCTTGTGGCTGATTGGTTGATACAAACACAAAGAAACTCGTTGCTTATTGGTTAATGCAAATGCAAGGCGGGAATTACATGTGAGGGGTGGGAATTACATGTGAACATTAATCACCGGTAGATTAAAGGCTGGGAAACGAGGTTGGGACTAGACAAGCATGAAACCTCCTAATTAATAATAACTAAAGATTAACATAGCTATAGATGTGGTCAGCTATGCATGGAGTACAAGTCATCATGAACTTAAGGTGAACTGAACGATGAGAGAATGTCTTGGTGTTTGGAACAGGTTCGTACAGTGTGTGCAGAAACAGAGAAAAGATTATAAGCAAGACTTCCCAGAATGCAAGAGAAAAGAAGCAATGCTTCCCATAAGGCCACAGTTATGTGCAGAGGGAAAGCATATGTGCAGAAGGAAAACTTCCCTTTATCTCCCCCTTTCTTTTCTTATTTGCGAGGCATACTGGGTAAGGCAAAAATGTTTCGGGATTAGTGGTGTGCCAGCAAATGCCCGAAATAAGTTCGCCAGGGAGGATGGGACAGAAGATACCACGAGATACGTGGTTTGCCAGCGCATGCTCGAGATAACTCTGCCCATTTCTCCCCTTTGGTTTACTGTTGGTGTTGCCATTTCGCAAGATAAGCAGCAAGGATTTTATTGGGTGGCTGAGGGGGAGAGAGAAGCCGAGAGAAAAGACTTATGAGGCCAGGAATGCATTGGAGGAAGCAGCAAAACAAAATTAATATACATATAATAACAATGGCATATTGAAAAAGACTACGAAGCCAAGTAAAATTTGGCAGCCATGCAGTAAGCCACTGGGTGAAAGAATCCCAGAGACCGGAGAATTCAACATCTTGTTTAATGTGGTGTGTAAGATTTTGTAAATGGGAGATTTGTTTTTGGATGGCCTTAGAATTGTCAGTGATATTAAAGCAGCACATGTTTTCCACTTGTTCGCATCCGTAATGATGGAGCATCAACAGATAATCGACAGCAGCGCGATTCTGCAGGAGGCCATGCCGGAGTTCACTCTGCTCCTTATTCAAAAGATGAAGGGCTTGTGAAGTAAAATTCAAAGCTTTTGCTGCGGAGCAAGCTAAAGAGTTAATATTCCTGCTATTCCGGACAGCCAATCCAGGAACTCCTAAAAGAGAGACAGCTAGAGAGAAATATTCAGATCTGCTAGGGAGAAAAACAAAATCGTTATAATCATTAGTCAATTGCACAGTGCATCAATATCGAGAGCGGGACAAATGATGCTTTTTTGGTAAAATAATAGACATACCGCTTAAGCAGCAAGGTGTGCCATGGCTGATGTTTGCAGGAATGTAATTAAATGTAAAGCCTGGACACGACCAAAACCAGCCTTCAGGCTTTCCCTCAGGACAGCATTAGACAATGGTCTGTTGTTGAATTATTCTCACGGAAAGCTGCCTGGGCTTCAGATAGTATATTATGTTCATTTAGAAAAGTTGTCAATTTGCTACTGAGGAAATGGGCATACAGTTTCCCAATTATTGAGAGCAGGCTAATAGGCCTATAATTGGAAGGTACATTTGGGTGTCCTCTCTTAAAGATTGGAACTACTATAGCATGTTTCCAGCTATATGGTACCTTACCAGAGTTACTTACTACCGTAAAGAGTGCTGCCAGAAGCGGAGCCCACCAGTGCTGGTTTGATGTAATCAACTCAGCTGGGATAAAGTCTTTCCCCGGAGCCTTTCCACTCTTCAGATTCCCAATTAATGTATGGACTTCCTCCACAGTAACCAGCCTCCAATTAGGGAGCAGTGACAATTGTGCCCTGTCATCCTCCTGTAAACTGGAAGGGAGGTTTGGATTTTCCATAAATATATTTCTGAAGTGGTTCTCCCAAACCTAAGCTGGAATGACACAGCTGGGGGCTGAGGAACTATTTTTCATTGAGTCGGAGACCAGTTGCCAAAATAGTTTAGTTTCATTGTTTAGTGAGGCATTCAATAGTAGGGACCAGGAATTTTGTTCGGACTGCCTTTTTTTTTTTGAGGCCAAAAGGGCTTTGTACTCTTTTTTGATTTTGAAATATGATTGAGGTAAGTAGCTTAATCCAGCATTTCTATAGGCCAAATAGGCGTTCCTTAAGGCTTCCTTCTTTGTGTGGCACTCTTGGTCAAACCAACTGCACCCTTTAGCAGTGCGTGGCTTGCCGGCTGAGTTTATGTTAACCGAAACCAGATCCTGCAAGGACTCAATGAGATTTTCATAAGCTGTCAGGGAGGAGTCTATTGATAAATTGTTTATTATAATTGATCTTAACTCAATTGCAGTTTGTGAATTCAATCTATTCTCAACTGCAATTGCTATCTCAGGTGTCCATTTTTTCCTACGCAATGCTGGATCATTTGCTTTGACTATATCCTCATGTTCTATGTGAGAGTGCTGAATTGAATTTTGGCCAGTAGTGGAGATGATAAGAGGTAAATGGTCACTTTCAGTCCTATTATCTATTGTAAATTTTTTAACTGATTCGAAGGCCTGTCTGTTAGTTAGACAGTAGTCTACTGTGCTGGCCCCATTTGAATTTATGAATGTGTACTCACCTTCTCTATCCCCGGGTAATGCCCCATTAGCAATGATCAAATCAAGACTTATTTGTAAAAAAGCCAGACAGAATCCAGCATAGTTGATTTGGCAATCTTTCGAATGTCTACGTGGGGGTGGGTTTAGCAAGAGGGCGCTATTTTCCTTTAGATCTCTTAATATTGGGAATTTTATTTCCAGGCTATCATCATTTGAGCCTATTCTGGCGTTCATGTCTCCCATTAGGTAAAATGGCGAACCAGGGTACCTAATTTGTAGGGAATGAAGGAAACTATGGATTTTACGCCACGTGCTCTCTATCTGTGTTTGCACTGTATGTGGTGGAATATACACTGAAACAAGAATAATACTCTTGGATTCCATATGCAAGGTGATCCCCAGTGCCAGCTGCTCGAAAACTGAGCACTCAATGACTTGTGACGCCAGTTGAGTGGAAACCAGAGTTACTAGGCCCCCCCTCGGTCGTCCCCTTCCAAACGGTTTAGAGGCCTTGATTTCATTGACATCGTAACCGTTGAGAGCTATGTTATCAGTTGCCCAAGTTTCCTGCAGCATTATTATGTCAAAACCCGTTATATATTCACAAAATGGCTCGTCCCCAAGTTTGTTAGCCCAACCCGCTATGTTCCATGAGATAATGTTAAAGCTGCTCGTTCCATAACTGGCTTGGCTTCATTGTGGTGGGGAAATTGTTATCAGCTCTCCCACTGGTTCGGTAATGATGCAACCGTTCTTAGGATATGCACGGTGTTGTTGTTCTCGGGGTTGATTTGCAGCATTTTCCCGATTTCCCGGCATCGACGGTGTTATTTGGATTGCTGGTGCCATCGGGGGGTCTTCGTCAAAGATAATTAAATCTGTCTCTGGCTTTCTATGTGTCCCATTTCCCTTGGGAGGGTCGTCACTTGGCATTGGCTGATCAGATTCCAGTTGGGGTAAAGGGTGGTGAAATTCTGGATCTGCCAAAGGCGTAATAGAGAGTCCTATCTTTGAATAATCTAGATTGGGCTGGCGTTCTTTGTGTGTTTGACCTTTTTGGTCTGATGTTTTCCTCTCCAAGTGAGTGTTGCAGCTGGGTTCACCGCACATAATCATCTTTGACGACCCTTCCGAATGAATCATGGCGAAAGCCCTTCGGCAGAGAGGGTGCTGATTGCTTGGGGTTGGTCCGGCTATATGACAAGTTTGGCAGTAGTTGTTTTCGTTCTGTGTCTTTAAAAACACGCCTCAAAACAATATTATAGTCCTGTAAAATGGCCCTATATTTCAGTAGCATTTTAGGGGTAGCTGAGTCAGAAAATGTCAGCGTGAGTCTAGTGTGCTGGGGGTCCGTGCAAAGCAAGTTTATCGCGATCAGAGTGTTGCAATGGATATTTAGTAAAAGCTTAAAGTTTCTCTTCACACTGTCGATTGATTTCCAGTAAGGCAGCATACCATTAAAAGGATATATATCCAGAGCTACTTGAGTACTTTGTAGGATCAGGTCCCTACTTTCGCTTTTGTTGTTTTTAATATTTGTAGTCTCTCGGTTATCAAGTCTAGGCCGGTTGCACCCCTGTACATGATGGTCTAGAGGGAGGCCAACGCTATGGTCGGTCTCTTTAGTACTGAGTTGGCTATTTTTGGCTGTCAGGAGCACCAACTCCGTCAGGAGAGACGTTACTTTTTCTAATTTGATATTAATTTCCTCCACTGTTCTTGCAGTCAGCAGACAGTGGTCCGTGAGTATTTCTGCATAGAGCGGTGCCCCCTCAGATGGTAGTTCATGGGATAATTCATGAGCGCTCATCTCAGCATTTTCCCCTGGGTGATCTCCGCCCATTAAAGCATCCCCACCTACCTGGGAATGAGTTCTGTTTGGTGTGGTAGGTTCTGGGTTCTGTGCTTTTACAAAATCGTCCATTTTGCTCTGCTTGCTCTTCTGTGGGCTCCCTTCTGGAGATGAGGCCGGTCGTTTCTTTTTCCTAGGCATTTTCCAGGGATAGAGCCGCTGTAAATCAAAGCAGCTTCTGCTGTAAATCAGGAAGCTCGGCGTCTACCCACGATAGGACGTCTAATCTCCACTCCTGCTGAGCTGGAGCTAATTAGGACCTTCTCCGGAGCTTTCCAGACTTTCTGTAGCTTCAGGCCTTTGACCTAAGCTTTGTAAATTAATAGCTGCCAACTAACAAAAATAAAGTACTGAGGCTGATAAAAGCTAATAAAAACTGGTAAAAAACTAGTAAAAACTGATAAAAATAATAAAAACAGCATCAACTGATGCGGAGTTCAAATCTTCACTTGTTGACTTTCTACCTGTTGGACAGCTCCTAAAGGCACGGGCTCTGCCCAAAAATGTAGCAACCTTGGTAAGTGATTTTGTTTGCAAAAACACACACAAAAAAAACAACAACCCTAGTGTCTCTCCCTCTCTCTCTCTCTCTCTCTCTCTCTCTCTCTCTCTCTCTCATGTGTGATACACAAGATAGCTTTTTTCCTGCTAATCCCCCTCTTCCCATGTTCTTGCAAATCAATCCATATCACAAATAATTGATTGGAGACTAGAGCAGAAATGAACACTTCATGCATTTGCTTAAAGGGAATTAATTCTTAATTAAGTTGGCTTTCTTTGGATTTTCATCTTTAGGGAAAATCAGCCACTGCTAAGCGTTTGAGATCTCTTCAGCTACTTTAATATTAGGAAAAGCTTTTATAAGAGATTTTAGGCACTTTGCATGCTAAGTAGGTCGGGAAAGGTATCTTACATTGATGACTGAAACAAAAATTAATGTTGACATTAAAAGGCATAGTATGTTATGTTTCTCTGCTAATATAAGCAAAGTAAGTTCTGATGCAGGCAAAAATAGCTGAATGCCCCGCCCCAAGCCCTAGTTATGGGATGTGTGACTGTGAACTAGACTATACCCAAAGTCAATACTAGCCGACAGCCATGTGTCCATTTCCTTGAGTGTTGTACGGCACAGTTGCAGAAATAGCTGTCAGCTTATGTAGCCTCCAGCCATCAACCAGCCCAGGTAGCTCAGCCATCTTTTTTTCTTGTTGTTGTTGTTTAGTCGTGTCCGACTCTTCGTGACCCCATGGACCAGAGCACGCCAGGCACTCCTGTCTTCCACTGCCTCCTGCAGTTTGGTCAAACTCATGTTGGTGGCTTCGAAAACACTGTCCAACCATCTCGTCCTCTGTCATCCCCTTCTCCTTGTGCCCTCTATCTTTCCCAACATCAGGGTCTTTTCCAGGGAGTTTTCTCTTCTCATGAGGTGGCCAAAGTATTGGAGCCTCAGCTTCAGGATCTGTCCTTCCAGTGAGCACTCAGGGCTGATTTCCTTAAGAATGGAGAGGTTTTTTTCTTACACAGTCACAAACATGGAGAGGGCTCAAATGGAGAATGAATGTGACCGCCTGAGTATCTCAGCCAGTCCTTTGACAAAGTACCCACAAAGTCCAAGAGTCTAGTTAGAGAACCATCCTGGGCTTGATGAGGCATGTGACCCTCACCTGCATGTGACCCTACTCCAGCTAAGATATCACACCTCCTTCCGTGCTAGAGAACCCCACCTGGCCAGCCACACCTGCAGTGCCACAGGTTTCCCATTCTTTTCCTAATGTATTTGTGGATTCTGATTGTAAAATATAACAAAAAATAACTCATTTCCCCCCAAATTATTTCCAAGAGAAATGGAGAAGATGAGCACTACCATAAGCAGCATACTTCTGAAGACCTTTAGGAGGCAATAAGTGTTTATACTGCCTTTATTAGATTATTTACTGTTAATTGAATGCATGAGGGTGGGAAAAAGTTATGCCTTTGCACAAAATGTTCTAGATTTCATTTTTTTTTTTAAGAAATTGGCAGGAGTTCTTGTTTGTTAGCAAATCAAGAGTTCTCTAATTTGCTACTAGCAAATGTGTTCCAGTTGATAATAAGGAATAGTTCCCAGGATAGGTTAAGCCATTGACATCAGTTACTTAGCATGGCAAGTGAACCTGTTATTTTCTAGTTGGCAAGATATTAGCAGGATTATTGCAGCTAGTCAGGCTGGCATTAATTACAGGAGAAGGCAGCCCTTAAATGTTCCTCTAATCTCTCTTGTCTACCTAGCTTGGATCAAGGATTTGAAATTTGTCAGGAGATCAAAGGACTGCCAGAGTTGTGCCATTCCACATTTGGCAGAGCTACCAGCCCTTGAAGACCAGGTGAAACAGATGAAGTTTTGTCACTACGTCTCAGCAGAGGGATATTAATAAATGCCAGATATTACATTTACACAAAATGTCTTACTGGAAACTCTATCCCCTTTGAACTGAATCGCCCTGTAAACCACAGCCTCAGTGACAGGGTTGCAAGCTGCCTATTGCCAATTTCTATATGCTCTGTCTTTTAAATGAATGACAGCATAAAATTAATTACAATTTGTGTGGTGTTAGGACTAAGCCAAGCAGCCAAAAAGTAAAATAAAATCCCACCCTGATCAAGCTTAGCTGCAAAGGTGCTAAGAGGAACTAACAGATTGTGACAAGGAGTGAAAGAAAGTGTCAAAAGACATTTTTCACAAGGGTCACTCAAAAGGGTATTTTAATTGCCCTCATTAGTAAATCTAAAGGATGTGCCACATTGGTCAGAAAATGCATTTTGTTGGAAAGTAATCTAGTTGCACATTTGATAGCACATTCATTTTTTAAAAAAAGATGTACTGGTAGATGCTATGGGAGGTCAGGAAACTAGCTCCCTGTGACAGACATCCTCACTGAAGATGGGTGTTGGGTAATGTGGATGGTATTTTAGGTGTGTTATTAGATAAAGTCCCCACACACACACCTGTGTATCTGCATAGGAGAGGTCTATGAGTAATTGTTTCGGGTTGTTCACAGTAACAATGCATTCTATATTTCTTTGAAGGATGTCCAGTGTGTATTTAACACCCCTTACAGAGTGTCCTTAATTTTTATTTAATTACACTCTATGAGGGTTTAGGGATACGAGTGGTGCTTGTTGGGATGCATCCGGGGAGACGGGGGCAATTGGCAGGCTCCCAGCTGGCTCCAGCCCACTGGCCGGCAGCCGAGCGAACTCCGGTCTCCCTTGGAACAGCATCAATCAGCAACTCATAGCTTCAGAAGCCTTCAGAAACTTGAGCATGCTCTAATCAGCAGAGTGAATAACTCTTCACAACGGAAGTGGCGGACAGAGGCATATGTAAGCATTTTTTCAAGCATTTTTTCAGCAGCAGGACAAAGGAAAAACATGTCTGCTTCCCTTCGTGTCCAAGAAAGCAGCACAGGCAAAAGCTATATACAACAGAAGTTACCAGCAGACTGTGCTGAAAGTAAACAGGCATGTGACAACAACTCCATATGCCTGTTCTAAAGGTGGAATGGAACTATATCCTAACAGCGCTGTGGTTTACACCACTGAGCTTCTTGGACTTGCTGATCAGAAGGTCGCTGGTTCGAATCCCCACGATGGGGTGAGCTCCCGTTGCTCTGTCCCAGCTCCTGCCAACCTAGCAGTTCGAAAGCACACCAGTGCAAATAGATAAATACTGTAGATACCACTGTGGCAGGAAGGTAAAAAGTGTTTCTGTGCGCTCTGGTACTTGTCACGGTCCTCCGTGCACCAGTAGCAGTTTAGTCATGCTGGCCACATGACCCGGAAAGCTGTCTGCAGACAAATGCCAGCTCCCTCGGCCTGAAAGTGAGATGAGCACCACAACCCTGTAGTCGCCTTTGACTGGACTTAACCATCCAGGGGTCCTTTATCTTACCTTTTTACCCATGAGGGTTTAACATTGGATGGCTTCGCAAGTGAAACCGAAACGCTTTGCAGAGAAACTTTTAAACAGTGTGCTTTTCTTAATGAAGTCTCAGGTAGACCTTTACCACCTAGCAATGCTATCAGCAAAACCCACTCAGCCCCTTCTAGGATTTAACTTCCCCGCAGGGAATCAAAACCACACTGCCCTGCCTAGCTAACCCCACTCAGATAGTTTAAAAACTCCAACTGCCCATGCAGAATGCTAGTTCATTTCCCACTGACAGCCAAACTCCCATCTCTAACTGAGAACCAATACACTATCAGCCCCTGACAGATAATCCCTATCTGAGCCCACTCAGGTAGACAGAGACCTCACCTGTCCACCCAGGCAAAAAAAAAGTCCATCCCTGACCACTAAACTATCAGCAGCTAACTTAAATGCCAATTTCTCTCTCCTGATTGGCTCTCACCAGCTCTCACTGGTTGCTGGATAACCAGGTGGCAGACCAAGAGCCTTCTTCAGAGATGGGAAATAAGAACAGAAGGAGGGCTTTTCAAGCTTGGACACAGTCAATATCAATCTTCTTCAGCATTTTGTTTCTTGCAGTGTTCAACCAAATGACTGGGCAGTTTACAATCAAGCCATGATGTAATCACTTCAAATTGCAGTCTTTGAAATCTGGCTGTTTCTGGCTGAAATCTGGCTCACTTCAGGGGTGAGAAACCTGTTGGATTCTAACTTCCCATCAGTCCCAACCAGTGCAGCCAATGGTCAGGGCTGATGGGAGTTGCAGTCCAGCAGGGCCACATATTTCCCACCCTTCCACCTTTGGAGTTAAAAGGATTGCTGATTAATGGCTTAAGTATAGCTCTGAGTAACAATTAGCATGGAGTAGGAGGCTAGCAAAATGCTATTAACATGAAGCTTACCAATAGCCATAGCAAGATGTTCAGAGACTGTTAACAATGGGAAGCTTTCTCTAATTGTCAGGCGATAGGAGATTTATATTACAGTATATTTGAGCGACCAGAAGATTGTGTCATTCCTATTAAATGACATACCGAGGAACAATATATCAATGCTTATTTCTGATACACATACAACTTAATCATGTTTACTTGGAAATAAGTCCCAATCACCTCCCAATAGCTTACTGCCAAATAATTATCCATAGGATTGAAGGCTTAGGTTTTACCTTGACTAAGAAAATTCCTGTGCCTTTCTCAGGAGTGCAACAGCCCATTAAAACCTCCCACTAGAGGTAGCTTAACCTTTAATTAAAATACATTTTTAGGGGTTTTTTAAAAGCGTTAATGAGACAGCAAAAATGATTTTGCTGAAAGATGAATAGCTATACAAGCCTTAGAGCAGTGGAAGTTAGAGCCTCATTAGTAGTTAATTATGCAGAACACAGTATATAAATAAAGCTGTTATGGCAGTTACCAAAGAGAGAGAGAGAGGCTTGGTGCATTACCTAATGACATAAAATGTTTACAGTCTGTAGTAAGTAAAGGTACTATGTCTTACTGAAGTTATTAATAGTGTGTTAAACAGCCAGACAATCTGAATGTTCATTGCTTTACAGATAAATGCTTAATAGCAAAATGAAAATGAACTACTTTCAGGAAAATAATAAGTACACTTTAAAAAACGGGGTTTGGGGAGATTACTGTGGGGGGGAATAAATATTGTTTATACATAGAGAAACCCCCTTCTATTGCAGAAAGCAAACCTGTAGATCTAGACCAATAATTTTTATTAAGATGGGCAGATCCAACTATTTCCAGTTTGTGTCAGTTTTGCTCCTTCATGAGTCCATTCTGTTTCGTTTCTATATTAATCTCTGTTGTTGTCCCCAAAACTGTATTGGAATATATAATTTATCACAGAAAACATATTCGTATATATATTTCATCTTAACATGCACATTTCCAAACATTATATCTTAATGTACACATTTTTAAATTCTCTTTGATACTTTTTTGGAGTCAAGAGTCATGCAGCAAAATTCAAGGAAGTGCAAAAACTGAAGGATAATTATTTTCCAAACTGTGTATTAACACAGGGGTGAAAATTAGTTTGGCTTGCTTAAAATGCAAACAGAACAGAACTTTCCTCCATGCCTAAATATATATTGCAAAGGAGACATTCTCATGTAACACTGCTATGCAAGTGTTTTGAATATGATTTCAGGACAACATACAAGCTTTACATCAAAAAATGTAACCAGCAAGGAACACTGTTTTCCCAAGGTAACTGCATATGGTATGCTCTTGAGTTGTAATATGCTTTTTGCAATACAATGCCAATATTCTGGTATCAGGCTTATGGCTTTTTCAGAGGCACTACAGCCACTTCTAGAGATAAGCAAGCGCCATTCAGATTGGATCAAAATATAACAAGTTTTTCTCCCCTACCCCAAATCAAGAAATCCTTAGTTTCCATATAGTGCTAATAATGATGGAAGCGGCATGTGAGTGTGCTCAAGAATATCTTTTAGAATTGTGAGTCCTGGCCCATTTTCCTAACAGACTGATTTCTGAGAAATGTTGGTGGATATGACACAATTACTATATATGATTATATCATTACTATAGAATGGGGCTACCAGAGAATACCTATGAAGATGGAAAAGTGTGCCGGCTTTTCTGTGGTCAGAAATGGAAATAGCTCAGACAATTACAACCAGTATTTGTTCACCTAATTGTTGATTTATTTAAGTCTGTAAATGATATGAAATGGATGACCTTTTTTTATATTGTTCTGATGTTTCCTTTCTGTTGAAGTGAATGCAAGATACATTGCATAATTTACACAACATACATGACTTAAGTTAAATAGAAGACAGTGAGATGCATAACATAGTATTTGGCAGAAACCGACCTGCAGTGTAACGGAAACAGCACTAAACATAATGAATGCCGGTCTAAACAGAGATTTCTGCCTTCTCGTATCTCTTTTGTAGAGTAAACCTAATATGGGTATCAAGAGGAGATAAGCATCCCCCCTCATAAAAGCACCCCTATCTGCCTCCTACTTGCCCGTGTTCCTGACCTGTATTTAACTCACAAGCAGCTGGAGTGGAAGAAAAGTGGGTGCCAGAGGAAGAGTTAAGCTTTCTCTGTCCCCCCCCCCGGCAAATTATTCCTTTCCCATGACAAATTGCCCTTTCTGTGAGTGCATAAGAGCAGGGGCCATTGAGTTACACTTACATGTGGCTGCAGTATGGCATATGGTTTAGCCCTAAAGGAATATGATATGACATAGGTACAAAGGTACAGTAAAGGGCAGTGTACCATACAATAGTATACATGAGTGTCTGTGAAGAAATGCAGTATGATGAGTAAAACAAAATCTCTCCCACCCATATGTCTTAAATCTTGATACTGTTTATTTTATGACTCCCAGTACCATATATCTTGAAGACATCTCTCTCTCTCTCTCCCATCTGCCTATCAGTTTCTTGTAGCCAAATGTTTTATTCCCTGTAGTTTTCCATTATGGAATGATCTCTCTCCCACAGGACTTGCCAAATGTATCAGAATTGATCTTTTTTTCTTACAAAAGAAAGGAACAAGAAAATTTTGAATGCAGTTGAGAAGATGCTTCTGCAAAGAAGGCCAACAAAATGGCTTGAACATTTGTCATGATGAAATACAAATGGCTATGAATATTGATTAGAAGCCGCACAATCAATTAAAGCTTTAAAAGAAGATTTCCTCATTTAGTGCATTTGTTCAGCAGTTACCAAGTCCACAGCCCATTCAAGGAAATTAAATTGGTAAGATGACAAAAGTAGATAATGAATGTCTCCATCTGGATTGTGAATCACATTTGTTCCCCACTCATCTTGCACATTTTTTCATCCTCTATCAATAAAATGGTAGCAAACAAAAAGTGCTCAGCTTAAAATTTTAGTGTTGTCAGCTGTGATTGTCAAACAGAGTAGGATAAACCTAGGTTTAAATATGGATGGGCAAGGTTAAAGGCCTTCCTTTGACAGCAGAGAAGGATGGGTGACTATGTCAATTTCATTTTTTCTCAGCTTCTCACTTCCCCCCAAATCTTAAGTTCAGTTCTCCAAAATTCCACATTAGTTTCATTTTTTTGAATAAGTTATAACTGCTTTAGTAAATTTCCCTCCAAATATAAACATTTTTGCAAATCAGTTTTCCCTAATGTAATGTATGTTGTTTTCATCCATATATGTATTTTTATGAACACTTATATGCACTTTTGTACATTACTTGGCAAGAGAACAACTGCATTGCAAAATTCAGAGAAGTGTGAATTTTGAAGAATGGTGTGTTGGTTTGCATCTTGTTTCAGAAAATGTGACTTAACCAAGTTTGCCTTTAAATGTGAACTGAATTGAGTTACTCCCCCATCCCCAAGTAAAGACTTGCATTTTTATTAATATATATATATCCAGGTACAATCTATTATTGTTTATTTCATTTATGAATTCCTTCCCTAGAGGCACCCTAAACAAATTTACAATAAACATACATAAAACAGTTACGTAAAAACAGTATATATATATATATATATATATATATATATATATATATATATGTATATATGGTTGCTCTTTCAGACTGTTTGAAATACACAAAATCAGTTGAAATCCAAGAAAGGTACCATTGGGGATAAAGACTTCAGAATCCTTGCTCAAGGGTTTAGAAGGCTTCTTCTTTAGCAGAGAAGAGTCCTGTCTGGAGGGCATTCCAAGGAATGGATGACTAAATGCAGTAAGGGTGTCTTCAGCTAGCGCCAAGTGAGCATACCCTTGGCCAGCTTAGTCACAAAGCTGCCTGTTCCAAACTCACTCAACCCAGTGGATCTTAGGTTTGAGTTGCAAAGTCAGTTCCTGGAATGTGACCATATAATTGCAGATTTATGATTGAAACACCACTGCTATGTTGCCATAGAATATGGACCAGTAAGAGCATTATATTTCTATTTCACGTTATTTACCTTTATAGTAGAGTGGTACGTCAGTTTAAGAACAGTCCTGTTTAAGAACGATTCGGTCTACGAACTCCACAAAACCGGAAGTAGTGTCCCGGTTAGTGAACTTTACCTCAGTCTAAGAATGGAATCCAAACGGTGGAAGGGCACCAGTGATGGGAGGCCTCATTAGGGAAAGCGCACCTCGGTTTAAGAATAGTTTCAGTTTAAAAATGGACTTCTGGAACGGATTAAGTTCATAAACCAAGGTCCCACTGTATTTAAATGGAATGCTGGAAATTTTGCTGTCGCAATTTATGCTTTAAAGGAAAGCCTGCTTTGAATATTCCTTTCTACCATTGCTTAACAGGAAATCTGTTTAATGGTCTAAGATTGTGGCAATTAATGTAAAATTTTGTACTGTTTTGACAGACCATTGAAGGTTTCATCTGTTGGAAGAAAGCTCTCTAAATTAATATTAATGAAAATAGTTAGGAACATAAATGGCATGCCTGATTTTTTTTTCCTTCATGTGATGTTGCAAATCTTATCTTCATTAAGAAAAGCAATCTAGGAAATAGAAAGTCTCTCCCAAGCTATAACTAGGAGTCTCTCCCTTTCCATTTCTTCATCAAATAATCTATTCATCATTTGTTGAAGAAGGAATTATGTATTTGAGCTATTGTCTGTCAATTGATTTGGAAAAATAATATTCATTAGACTTGAACAGTTTGGGAAATGAAAATGCTGGATAAAAAGCCTGGTTGATCAAAACAGAGCATTTTATTTTAAATTGCTAGTGTGACCACATAACCTTAGTTAGGTATATCTGTTGCTACTTGAAATAAACAGAAGCAAAAACATTGTGACTAGAAGGCTATAGTATCTCATACCTCCTATGTATGTTTTTATAAGAAGAAAAGTTACTCAGTTTGGTACAGCTATTAACTGTGTGCACAGACCACAAGATTCCATTTGGATCCAGATTCAGCACTTCAATCAGAAGTCTGCCTCATTCTGAAATGCTTTGTAGCCTTCTGGCGCTGGATCCAAATCTGCTTTGTGGGAAATGAAGCACTGCTTTCCCCCATTTCCTTGGCAATGGACAAAGAAAGAGTCATCAAACTGCACAGGACCAGTTGTTGTTGTTGTTTGCTTTTTTTCATACAATGTTATCTGTGAAACAGGAGCACTAGTGATGGAATTTAATGATGATAATAGGCTTGAGATATCAGAAAGAAAATCATTCAATGAGTGGGCACACAGTCACTAAACTGTACAAGACTCCCTCACTCCCAAAAAATAAGTCTGAGAGAGATTGAAAAGGTAAAAAAAATAAAAAATAAATCACAGACACTCAGAGCCATAAGGCCAAATGAAAAGTAAACAAAGTAACTCACTTTAAAAAAAGGAAATAAAAACCTCACGTGCAGAAGTTCAAGACGAGATCTCCAGTGCTTTTATGGGAAATGGGATGGCAAAGTGGGTGCAACAACACTGCATTCTGAAACAAACTCTGGCCCAAGCAAGACAGTAAGAATGGAATGAACAGAACTGCTAATGAATGAATGGAAATAAAACAATACATTTAAAAGGATGCTAGTGAGAGTGGAACAGAGGAAACCAATTTAGCATCACTAAAAAGGGTAGTTGAGGGACTCTGCCCCAACTCTACCAGAACTGTTTACAGCATCCAGTGCTGGAAGGAAAGAAGGTGCAAAAGAGCAGAAAACATGTGAGACAAGCATTCCCTCAAATGACCCTCCCTCGAAGCTCTGGGATTCTCATTTATTAGAAGCTACACATCAGTCACAATAGAACTATCCCTCTCCCCCACTTTAGAAGAGTTTTCCTATGGTAAACAGTGTTGTGTTTCAGTCACAATGTCTTCAGCATCACCTTTTGTGGCCTTGACTCAACTTGTGACACTACTTAGGCCACCATCCTTCAACCCTGCCCCTCCCTTTTTTTTTTTTACCTATGTCATTTTAAACTCTGATATGAATGGGTGTATTCTTAGTTTTAGATTTTGATTTATGTGGAAATTGTTTCCCATTTGGTTGTGTATTTTTTTTTTTTTGATGTGGTTTATTTATTGTTTATGACTTTTGTAATTATGTAAATCTTGTTATGCTGTAAGCCGCCTTGAGCATTGTTTTTTTAACTGTGGAAAGGCGGCATACAAATAAAAAATGATGATGATGATGATCCTCTTTTGACCCAAGACTTTGGCTTTACACAAAGCTGATGTACACCCCTAATGACTATACAGTGGTACCTTGGGTTACATACGCTTCAGGTTACATACGCTTCAGGTTACGGACTCCGCTAACCCAGAAATAGTACCTTGGGTTAAGAACTTTGCTTCAGGATGAGAACAGAAATCGTGCTCTGGCGGCGCGGCGGCAGCAGGAGGCCCCATTAGCTAAAGTGGTGCTTCAGGTTAAGAACAGTTTCAGGTTAAGTATGGACCTCCAGAACGAATTAAGTACTTAACCCGAGGTACCACTGTATAGAAGTCCAAAATAAAAATGAAGGATTGGCAAATAAGATAGCAAAGAAATGAGAAGGGTGGCAAGAGCTGTGCTATTATAAAGTATACCAACTCCTTGATTAGCTTAGCTTAGCTCTTTCACTGGAATTTCAAGAGGGTAAAATGAAAAGAGGAAAAGAGGGACAGGGAACGTCAGTGTCACAGCCACCCAGGTGTCTTTCTGCCCCCCTGGGTTCTCTGACATCCATCCCCCCCTCGAAGCCCCCCCTTCCCCCCTCCCGGTCGCTGGGTGCAGGTTGAGGGAAATGTGGTTCTTCCTGGGTCGGTTCAGGATACCGGGTGTCCACGTCAATCTTCTCCTCTGACAGCTCCGTATACGTGTGTTCGAACTCGGGTTCCCCCCCTGAAGGCATCACAGTCTCTTCCTCCCTCACTGCTTCTCCTGGCGCTGCCTGCCAAGGACCTATCATCCACCTCTGACTCCATACCTCCCTTGGCTGATCCACCCACCAATAAGGGTTTGTCTCTCCCCCCCCCAGGCGGGGATCCCTGGTCGGGCTTGTTTTGGGCGTAGAGCCCTCGGGCGAGGAGAAACCCCCGAACGTGCTGCCCGACAAAGTGGGCGTGAAAAGCCAATCATCAAAATACTCCTCGGGCATGGGTTTGTGCGGAAAAATTGCATGAAACTCCTCCTTCAACAGGGGTTCGTCCAAAGCGTAACCCGGCACCCAGCTATTTGCAGAGACTGGAGTGCCTTCCCTGGCGAGAAAATATTCAACTCCCTCCTCCCCCCATCGTGAATCCAGTACCTCTGTGACCTCATTAAGAGGTTCTGGTCTTGGCGACTCCCCTCCCTCAGGCGCCCTTCTACGTGGCTCTGGAGGTGCTCCTGACTCTTGAAACCTGTGTGGGGCTTTGTAGGGAGTGAGCACCGACCTATGAAAGACCGGGTGCACCCTGGAGCCCTCCGGAAGGGCTAGGCGAAAAGCCACCGGATTGATCTTAGCCTCAACTTGATATGGTCCTAGCTGCCTGTGTTCTAACTTCTTTTTGGCCAACGACCTGGCCGGCATCGCGCGGGCTGCTAACCATACCCAGTCCCCAACCTGAATGTCCTCCCCCGCCCTTCTGTGTTTATCGGCTTGCACCTTATACGCCTGCTTTGCCAGCTCCAAATGTCTCCGCAGCTCCTCGTGCACCTCTTGCAACTCTGCTGCAAACTGGTCGGCATTTTGAGGTCCCCCCCCTTCAGGTGCTGTAAAGCTCGGGAAGGTTCTGGGATGACGTCCATAGTTCGCGAAGAAAGGCGTCACCCCGGTGGATGCGTGCTTCGTGTTGTTGTAGGCGAACTCAGCCATCGGCAGGTAGTCCACCCACGCCGCGGGTCGCTGGTTGGCGTAACACCGTAGGTACTGCTGCATGATCGCGTTGACCCTCTCCGCTTGACCGTTGGTCTGTGGATGCCTCGCCGACGTCAGGTTGATCTTGACGTGCAAGATGCCCAGAAGCTTCCGCCAGAAAGTGGAAACAAATTGGCGCCCCCTGTCGGACAAGACGGACTGCGGTAGTCCATGCACTCTGAAGACGTGATCGATGAAGAGCTTTGCGGTCTGTTCTGCCGTCGCCACCTTGGCACAAGGAATGAAGTGCGCCATCTTGGTGAACAAGTCCACAACCACTAACACCGCCGTCTTACCTCTGGAGCTGGGCAGGTCTGTAACAAAGTCCAACGCTACCCTCTCCCACGGTTGCTGCGGTGTCTCCAGCGGTTCTAACAATCCCGCCTGCTTCTGATGCACTGGTTTGGACCTCTGGCAGATATCGCACCTGGCTACGTAGTCCGCCACCTCTCCTCTCATCTGGGGCCACCAAAAGTCCCTTGCCACCAACTCCATCGTCTTCTCTTTGCCGAAATGGCCCGCACTCGGGGCATCGTGCAATTGTTGCAAAACCGTGGCGCGAAGCTCGTCGGTGGGCACGTAAAGGGCGCCCTTGCGAGTCAACAGTCCATCCTGCAACTGAAACTCATTGTTGTCAGGCGACCCTCTGCGGAGCTCCTCCATCTTGGATTGTGCAAACTGATCCTCTTGCAGCGCGCGTCGCACCGCGTCCAGGTCGACTGCGATGGTAGCGCACGTCCACGCCTGCGGTGCGAAAATGTACTTTGCTGCGATTGGAGCTACTTCCTCCAGGTATTGAGGCTTTCGGGACAGCGCGTCTGCTATAACATTGGAGTCTCCAGGGATGTATTCTATTTTGAAATCGAAATCCGCAAAGAATTCCGCCCAGCGCATGTGTCGTTGGGTTTGCAATTTAGCCGTCCGCCAATACTCCAAGTTCTTGTGATCCGTGCGGACCTGCACCGTGTGCTTGGCTCCTATCAAGAAGTGTCGCCACGCTTTGAAAGCTGCATGAATGGCCAACAACTCCCTGTCCCATATGGTGTAGTTGCGCTCCGTCTTGCTGAGCTTCCGGGAGTAGAATGCACCCGGTCTCCAGTTGCCTTGCGAATCCTCTTGCAAGAGGACGGCCCCAACTGCTCTGTCTGATGCATCCGTCTCTACCCGCATGGGCCTGCCAGGATTCACGTGCAGCAGCTGCTCCTCGGAGGCGAAAAGGCTTTTAAGCTTCCGAAAGGATCGCTCTGCTTGTTCGGTCCAGACGAACTTCTTCTTCTTGGAACTGAGGGTGTCAGTGATTGCCGCCGTCGCGTTTGCAAAACCTTTAATAAACTTGCGATAAAAATTGGCAAAGCCGATGAACCTCTGGACCTCCTTCCGATTTCGAGGGCTCTTCCAGTCCAACAGCGCTTGGACTTTAGTCTTGTCCATGGCCAGTCCCTCGTCGGACAGCTTGTAGCCAAGGAAATCTACCTCTCTCACATCAAACTGGCACTTCTCCAACTTGGCGTACAGCCTGTGTTCCTTCAGCCTCTGCAGAACTTCCTTCACGTCCTTATCGTGATCCTCTGGCGATTCCGAGAAAATCAGGATATCGTCGAGAAAACAGACACACTTCTTGTAGAGGAGACCTGCCAGGACGTGATGCATGAATGCTTGGAAAACATGGCTGCCATTTTGTAGACCGAAGGGCATAACCCTGTATTCGTACGTGCCCAAAGGAGTGAACATGGCCGTCTTCCACTCGTCGCCCTTCCTGATGCGGATGAGGTTGTAAGCTCCACGTAAATCCAGCTTGGTAAAAATCTTCCCCCTCCTGACTGTAGCCAAAAGGTCGTCAATTTTGGGCATGGGGAAAGCCTTGGGCTTAGTTAGTCTGTTTATGAACCGGTAGTCCACAATGAGCCTCTTCTGGGGCGTGTCTTTCTTTTTCACAAAGAAAACAGGACTGCCTCCCGCTGCTTTAGATTCCTGGATGAATCCGCGCTTGAGGTTGTGTTCTATGAACTCCCGAAGCTCTTGCAGCTCGTCTTCCGACATGGAGTACAGCTTGGCAGTTGGCAACTGCGCGCCTGGCACTAAGTCAATCGCGCAGTCGTAAGGTCTGTGAGGCGGCAATTTGTCAGCTTCCTTTTCGCAGAAAACCTCCAAGAACTCCGCGTACTTGTGAGGAACCGCTTGCACCATACTCAGATGCAGCTGCTGTTCGGCTTCTCCTCCTTGATCGGTTTGGATGCAATTCTGGGCGCAATACGATGAACAAAAGGTGATCTGCCTCTGGTACCAAGCAACCGCGGGACTGTGCCTGTCCAGCCAACTCATGCCCAACACGATGGGCGTGTCCGATAAGTGGGTGACATTGAAACTAATAAGCTCTCGATGGTCTCCAATTTGCATCATCATGGGAGGGGTTTGCTGCACCACTTGCCCCCCCAGCAACTTCCTGCCGTCTACCGTGACCACGTTCAGAGGCGTCGTTGCAGGCAGGAGCGCTATGTTATGCTGCTTGACGAACTGTAATCCCACGAAATCGGCGTTGCTTCCCGAATCGATGGTTGTTGGAACCTCGAGAAGCCGCCCATCAGGCAGCTGGAGTGTTGCTGTGAGTAAAACTGCTGGTTTGGGAGGTAAAGGGTCCATGTGCTGCAAGGATGCTGGGGACTTCTCTACAGATCCGCCTGGCTGAGCCCCAGTAGCTCTGCTTCCAGCCAGGCACTGCAGTTTCCCTGAAGCTGCTCCTCTGATTGCACCTCTGCTGTCACAGTTGCTAGTGCTGCAGTGTGCTTCTGGAGCCTCTGGGGGCACTCTTTCGCCATATGGTGTGCACTGTCGCAGATGTAACACTTCCTGGTCCCTCTAGGAGGCTTCGCTTTGGCTGCAGCAGGGATGGGGCTCTGGGATGGCTTTTGAGCCCTAGCACCACCAATCTCCATTGGCTCCTCGCCTTCCTTCCCCATTGGTGAGGGGTGCGCACGGCTGAAATCCCTGTGCACAAAAGGGAGAGCTTTTGCTTGCGCGCGCGCTTGGGGCCCCCCCTCCTCGTGCCACGGACGTCCCTCATGTCGAATTCCTATAGCCAAAGCCCGTTGCACCACGTCTTCCAGGGTCTGGGGTCTGTCCCCCCTTGCGATCTCATCCTTGACGGAGGGGCTCAAACCCTCCCAAAAAAGATCCCTGACCGGTAGACTGTCCTTCGGCCAATCTAAGGCGGTGAGCAATGCAAAAAATTTAGAATGATATTGGCGTACAGTGGCTCTCCCCTGCCTCAGCCCGTGCATCTGCCGGCGCGCAATGTCCTTATCCACAGAGGATTGAAAACAAGCATCCATTGCCTTGATAAACGCATCTGCATTGCGACGGGCTGGTCCATCTTCGCGCCACAGATTGCGTAGCCAAGCCCTGGCCTCCCCATGCAGGTGCGAAACAATAAATCCCACTCTCTCCTCCTCATCTCTAAAATCATGACGGAGTAAATGCAGTGCATACACGACATCTGCCCTGAAGTTGGGATAGTCTTGCAAGTTGCCATTAAAATGCGAAACTAGGGCACCCCCCCTCCTTCCAAGCGCAATGCCCTCCGCTCTGGAGCCCGGGGTCCCCGCCTTGTCCGCATTTTCCCACCTTGCTTGCAAATCCTGGCACGCTTTCTCCAAGTCAGCATTCTTCTTCTGCGAAGCAATGACTGCCGTTGTGAGAGTGGTAATCTGATCCCGGAGTGCAGCCAGCTGTTCCTCAGCACCCATGGCTGCCCCGTTCGTGAGCTTCGCAAAAAAAAATTTTTGCTTTCAGAGTGAGGGGGACTTTCTGTCACAGCCACCCAGGTGGGTCCCAGCTCACGAGAGACCTTACTCCGTTATAGTTTACTTACAGGAAAAGTTTATTGAAGATAATTGCTTCTTTCACAGTTCAGCATTGTGGCTGTACGTCTGTCACGTTAGACCGCCGAAGTCCCCCTCTGACTCCTCCCCTCCTCCACACCAACTTAATAGCCTGGCTCTAGACCACCTCTTCCTCTCCTTTCTTTTCCGCAGGGTCTTTCTGCCCCCCTGGGTTCTCTCTTTCCGGGATTCGCCTGAGGCTGAATCCTCTGCCGCCTCCTGCCCCCTCCTTCTGGCTTTGGGGCCAGGCTCCTCCTCTGAGCTTTCCCCACTTCCGCGCGCCTCTATGTTTGAACTTGGCGCGCGTACGTTGCTTTTGACCTTTCCTTCGTCCTCTATACTGCCCCCTGTTCCACTCTCTACCCTTTCCGGCTGAACACCTTGCTCCAACCCCCTCTCTCTGTTTTCTCCTGTTCCTCCTCCCTCCGAGAGGCTGACAACTCCACCCCCTTTACTCCGTTCCGGCTGAGACCCCTCTGACAGCGTCTGTGCTTCACTGGGCTTTCTCCCCTCCTTTCCTGACTTTTCACAGCTTCTCTCTTCTCCTGCTTTTCGCCTGATCATGCTAGCTCCCTTTTGGGAATCCTCTGACTCACTGCTTAGGCTCATAGATTCCCTTCGAATTCCGTCATCTTCTTCCTCGTCTCTCTCTCTCTCCTCCCACTCGCTTTCCGTCTCCTCTGCCATCTCCTCACTTCTCCCAGAAACCCTGACAGTCAGCTTTTTTCATTTCCTGTGAATGAGATTAATCAGGTCACCTGAAATACCAAAGATTAAAGCAATGAGCTAATCGATTATGGCAATATCCTGAGCTTCCTGCTGCTAATGTCTCAGAGGGAGAGTGAAAGCCGAAGAACTGTGAAAACCTTCTGCCACTCTAAGTCACACCGATTTAAAAAGGCCATGGGGAAGACATGTTCCGGACTAGATTTTATTAATATTTCAAAAGGATTTTGTTCTTAATATTGTGAGTCGGCAAACTCTCACCTCTGCACTGAAGAAAGCAACACCGTAGAGCTGCTACTGTTTTTCAAAGTCCTAGTTGTAGAATGTAGTTTGTATTTGGGACCCAGGAATTCGCAGGTACCGTAGTTGGTGTCTGGGGAGGGGGGAAGTACCAATGATTTGTAAATCTATGTTAGTCATTGTGGTTGTTGAAGCCCCCAGCCAAGCCCACCTCGACCCACTGAGGCATGGTGTGCCTCTATGATACATACCATACACAATATATATGGTATCATATTGTTCCCAGAGAAAATATTTGAAATGGTGGTGACAAGGGGAAGGTAGATTCAAACAGTGTTGTGTCAAAAATTTATTTTGTGTTGTTGTTTTTACTATTTCCCGTCAAGGAAAAAAGATTACATTTGGAAATATAACTTTAGTGAAATTCTTACGAGTTTTTGTTACCTTACTTTCAAGGTGGCCAAGTGGGGTTGTGAATGTAATTTTACAAATCATATCTGTACGGTGGGCTGCATTCTACATTCTGAAAGCTTTATATAAGAGGAAGCAGGTTCCACCCTGACCTACGTGTGTTCATTGAAATGTTGGAGACTGGTATCCCATACATAGGTGTCCTCATAGGGGTTGCATCCTGACCTTCTAAAGCACACTCATAGGTCAGGAGCACAGCCTGCTACTTTGATGTTGACCCTCCAAGCAAGTCCATTGTATCCTAATAAGCACCTGGAAGGGGCCAATGTCATATCATACATTCAACAGCAAGTCATCAAGTAATCTGAAAATAAGTATACAGTAACAAATTGTTAAAAGTCCATGTGTACATCAAGCCTGTTTGTTAATGTATGACTATGTTTGTTAATCATTTTTACATGGGAAAGTGCTAAACAAATTGTCAAAATGAAATAAAAGGGGCAGTTTAAATGGAAGACTTTGCCAACAGAGAAACATCCTTTCACAAACTGTGAGTCATTTTGTTTTTCCCTCTCATTGTTAGTCAAAGGAAGATATAAGTATTGATAACCCATCTGATCAATGGAATAAACCAGTTAAAGTATTTGCAGCCATAAATCACATTTGTTCCAATATTCAAGCATTTCAAGGGAAGATAAGGAGAATCATAAGTAGGTGAAGTACTGCAGTTAAAAGAGATCACCAAAGCATTTATAGAAAGGCAGCTCCTGGGATCAATTTTTCTTATGCGCTGAAACACTCATATAGCCAATAAAGCATTAGTAAGATTAATGAGTTTCATAAAAAACAGCAAATTTTGGATCCATATTTTATTCACTTCACTGTAACTTAAAATTGCATTTTGTATTTTTATAAACTATATTGTTCTATTTTCGCCACATTCTTTATGTTATTTACATTCAAATAGGTTAAAGAAGCATTTTCTGGAGACGTGTTAGCACAAGAAAAACTGCAAAAGCCATTATATGCTATACCGATGGCCAATCAATTGAGGGATCATATTGAGCCTTCCCTTGCCTCCTGTGCCTATTCACACAAGAAGACTATGGGATGCCTCAAAGCAATACTCAGCATTGCTGTAACACTTTATAGAGTGTTTCAGTGGATAGACAGATCAGTATAAATCTAATTCATGTCCGTATCACATCTGCTCACAAGGAAGTCGGTTCCATCCCATTTCCACATTCATGTGCATGATCTCTCACCCTGAAAAAATCAACACAAAGTTGTTACTAAAAGGGGAAGGGCTGAGGACTAGCCATACTTCCCCCTTTAAAAACACAGGCAGTACCCAGGGGAAGGGATCCGTGGTACACCATCTGCTTTGCATACAGAAGATCCCTGTTTCAAACCCTGGCATCTCCAGGTAGAGCTGAGAGAGAACCCAGTCAGAAAATGTTCTGCCTCCATGCTTGAGGGCAGCAAATGCTTCTGAATACAAGTTGCTGGAAATTACAGAATGGTTGTTGTTGTTTAGTCGTTTAGTCGTGTCCGACTCTTCGTGACCCCATGGACCAGAGCACGCCAGGCACTCCTGTCTTCCACTGCCTCCCTCAGTTTGGTCAAACTCATGCTGGTATCTTTGAGAACTGTCCAACCATCTCGTCCTCTGTCAACCCCTTCTCCTTGTGCCCTCCATTTCCCCCAACATCAGGGTCTTTTCCAGGGAGTCTTCTCTTCTCTTCTCATGAGGTGGCCAAAGTATTGAAGCCTCAGCTTCTCAATCTGTCCTTCCAGTGAGCACTCAGGGCTGATTTCCTTAAGAATTCAAAAGCATCAATTCTTCGGCGATCAGCTTTCTTTATGGTCCAGCTCTCACTTCCTACATGGATCACTGCCTTGCCGTGGCGAAGGGACTTGAATAACTCAGAGAAGCTATGAGCTATGAGGCTTGTCAACCTGGGAAGGTAGCCCCTCAAAAAGAAGAAAAACTCGTCGTAAACCTCCTCCGCCTTGTGTGATATCCAGAGTGGAGTCTCTAAGACAGTTGAATGGCGCCTTGTTTACCTCCTTGCAGCAACCCTGGCAGCCAAGCTGGTATTTTCCTTTGGCCCACATCAGCAAGGCTGAGAGGAGGGAGTCTTGTCATCTGGGCAGCCCAGGACTTCCATATACACTGCCCAGGCTTCTGCCCCTGAGAGGTCACTTTGGTGCTGCTAATGCAGCGGTTTGGCTTCACCCCTGGAGGCGCACTCCATTGTCCCTCAAGACAGACAGATACCAACAAAACAGTTGTAGTTGTTATTTGTGTTATTGCTTATGGAACTATAAGCTGAAAAGCAGTACAATTTTTTTTAAAGGAAGGCATTTTATTCTATGCTTTAAAAAAAACAACAATTTTTGTTCGAAACCAGACAAAGATGATTAGAAATGGCTGCTTAATACTTTTCACACCTCTTTATTAAGTAAGCATTTCACACCGTTTCCTTGAAGTGATTCTGTCACATTTCAGGTCAAAACATCCATTCTATTGCAGGTATATGAGAGTTGTGACTTGGAAGTTGTGCTCTGGTTGTGCTTCTGACATGCCCAATCGGTAGCTCTCCAAAATAATGCACTCTTTGTAGTTTTAGTAAACTTTGGTTTCTTGCATGGGATATCTGTGGTTTGACAATTCAGTGATCACAGTTCTGTTTAGCCAGTATTACCTAAGCACATACGTAGTGCAATCTATTAGAAAAAAAAGATGTGAATCATTTCAACAAAGACTGCAATCCTAATTTTTATATGGCTACTCCATTCTGTTGCTATTCAGCATTGGTATCAATACAGGAGGAATTTTATTACATTCAATCAATTGTAGTTACTGTACTTTTAAAACCTATTCTTAAAAGGCAAATTGTGAGGTGCAAGATTTTAAACTGGACTGTTCAAATCCATAGAAGAGCAAGCAGAAAGGGATGGGCAGCCCACTGACCACTCAAAAGCCTGTCTCAGATTAGGAGACTCTCCTGAATGGGATAGGCAGGTACTCATGCTCAGTTTTCATCTGTTCCCCATCAAATCACTTCACATCATAGGCCCAGCCTGTTCAGGATAGCTTGAGGGGCTGCCAGGAAAAAGACTGAATGCAAAAGAAAAGCTTCACCCAGCATCACAATTCAGGACCCAAGCTGGCACCTTTAATGCTTGAGGCTGTGTCTAAAAAACACAGAGAGGAATATCATAACATTAATAGCCCAAACAAGCTGTAGCCATTAAGACTCATCCAATCCTCAAAGCAGTTCCCCCAAATGTGATCAAGGCAAAATACCAACAGCCTAGAAATCCACATGTAAGATTTTTAAGGTTTGTGTTTTATATATATAAAACAAGCTTGTCCTACATTAATGTTTCATCTCTCCTTTGGTTCCTGCATGCCTGTGGCAATCCATAACTGTCAAGCTCCTACTGAGAGGCACACTGAAGTCTCTTTAAGAGAAGCAAACTCAGCTGCCTGTGGATTCCCAGCTTAACCTTCCCAACTCTTGGCAAGATGCAGCCACTTTAGTACATGCAAACGGCAGCCAACTTCAGATCTCAGTGGGATCCCTCTCCTTTCCTTGGCAGACTTACCTTCCTGGATGGCATCTTGCACGACAAAATTAGAAATCAATGATGTTTTGGCTCAGCCCTAGATATTAATAGTAACAGTCGCAGCCAGACCATCTGTTGTCATGTGACTGCAGTGAGGCAGTGTAGTTGTGCAGTTGTTATGAGATATGCCATTTGACAGGTGGGCATAGCATGTTTCTCCTCAAGATCACTCCGTCGTCATTAGTAATCTGGCCCTGCATCGCAAGTGTTATTTTCTTGGGTACTTACTGCACCCCAGAGAACAAAACAAGCAATGTGATTGCATAGGATCCCTTAGGTGCAAAATATTGCAAATGAGTTAGTTTTTGTCAGGGGCTCAGGAGCTGAGGCACAGGGAAGATGGGAGATGGAGAGCGAGGGGGAGGAATCCGAAGGGAGCGTAGGAGGGGACAGTGGTCCGAGGGATTCCATGAGCCTCTCCAGTGAATCGGAAGATTCACAGAAGGGAGCGCCAGTGGCCAGGGGCAGGGGGGTCCCAAGGGGAACGCCCCAGGAGCAAGGGGGCAGCAGGGACTCCCAGAGCAGTAGTTGGAAATCAGGACCAGCTTCCCCACCAGAGCAGAGTGGGGGGGAAGAGTCCCAGGCATTGGGGCCAGTGCTTTCCCCACCAGGGAGAGGAGACGAGGCAGAGTCTACCACGCCTCCCTCGGAGAGTCGGACAACGGAAGGGAGGTCAGATCCGGCCAGTGTCACGGAAGAGGGAAGCAGTGATAGAAGTAGTGTAACGGTTAGGAGAAAGGTCACTGGGTTGGCACGAGAAGCAAGTTCAAATGTACAGGAGCGCGGGACAGCAGAGAGTGAGGATTGGGAACCGGGTCCTAAAGCACGCCAGAGGCAGGGGGAGGAGCTAAGCGACTCAGCGTCGGAAGAGTCCAGAAAGGGCAATGCCCCAGAGGGCAGGAGGACCCAGAGGAGAAGAGAGCAGCGCAGGAGGTGGAGCAGGGCTAGGATCTTAAACTGGTGTGGAAGGGGCGGAGACTCAGACGGGACTTCGCCGATCTAGAGTCTAGACGTAGGGCTGCACGCTCTGGCTTTGAAATGGAAATTAAACTTCAATAAAGACTTTTGTACATAACAGCAGCCTGGCGCTGGTCCTCTGTGAGCTGGGACCTAGAGGCAGCTCTGACAGTTTTATACTACTAGTCATGGGTTGAGATATCATTGCACCAAACAGCTGCAAATATTTTGTGTGTTATCCACAAACAAAAATCACGCACAAGCAGACGTACTGTTTCATAGTGTTTCTGCTTCAGGAACCATACAAGAGTGTGTATTACCGTAAGTTAAGTGTATATTAAGTTAAATGTGTTGTATCATGTATGTAGCTCCTGGAAATACAGTATGTTGGAGTGTGCAATCCTTTCCCTGCTGCTCTGTTGTCTTGAGGATGTTTCCAATACCTTCTAGCAGGGGTCAGAAACCTGGAGCCCTACAGATGATGCTAGACTACAGCTTCCCTCATCCCTGAGTCTTGCCCATGATGGCTGAGGCTGATGGTCATTGGAATCCAACAGTATTTGGAGGGCTACGGGTTCCACATCCCTGCTATGACATTTCCACATTGCCTGGCAGAAACAGGCACCAGTTATTCTATCTCTCTCTTGTGCGCCAAATTATAAGGACTATACAACATTTATGGGATTTTGGAAGGACATGTGCCTGGGAGCATTTCTGATCCAAACTAAATTTTTTATATATCAACCTGATACTCTTATTCCATAGTGTCAATATTCTTCCCAGTGTTACAGCACAGGAAAATAAGCATTTGAGATATGTATGACCTCCAACAAAGTCTAGAGAAATAAGGTATTTCAGTTAAAAGGAATAAGGAAAGTCAGATATTGCAGCCAGGAAAATAAGAGAGGTGACTATATAAAACACCACCTGCAGAATCAGAGTCAGAAATGCCAGATTTTAGCAAACATAGAGTGAGCAGGTGTGAAAAGGTCATGCACTGTAATTTATCACACAGAGAAAATATCCCACCCAAAGTCTGAACTCTTTGAGCCATGAAGTGCAACCCTTGTAAAATGGTAGCATTGTAGAAAACAGATGCTGTGAATAAAAGGGAAGAAACAGACGAGCGCACTGTATTAGCACAACAATAGAACTGCAACGTTGTCCAGTTAATTCATCTCTGAGACTTATTAAAATTAAAGACATTTTACAATCTCTATTGCCCGTTGCCTTCCAATTAATTTGGTAACTTTATTAAAGCAGTAAAGTCATATAGCAGAGTATCTTACAGGGTTTATTCAAGCTTCAAATGGGTAACATTTGCTGCCTGTGAACCAGGTAATTACTGCATAATTATTTTTTTCATACTTTTTAATGTGAGATGTCTCTCAAATATAATTTAATTTTATATATTAATAGTCACCCAGCTCTTCTAATTGCAAGGAGAGAAAGGTGAATTACAACTAACCATACTTCCATAATATTCTCTCTGAAAGGCAACGTTCACATGGACAAAACAGATCCCCATTGTTCACACATACATTAATACACAACAGTACGAGAGCTGCTCATTCCTTGTCAAGCCAATAATCTTCAGGAATGCCATCTTGTGATAGTATATCTCAATTCCATTGCATTTTCATATCTAGAGATACCTCATAGCTAGCGCACAAGAGCCACCCTAGTTTGACATCCACCTAAAGAAAGAATTATGGCGGAATAATATAAAGCAAAGGGACACTGGTGGCACTGTGGGTTAAACCATAGAGCCTAGGACTTACCGATTAGAAGGTTGGTGGTTTGAATCCCCGCGACGGGGTGAGCTCCCATTGCTCGGTCCCAGCTCCTGCCAACCTAGCTGTTCGAAAGCACGTCAAAGTGCAAGTAGATAAAGAGGTACCGCTCCAGCGGAAAGGTAAACGGTGTTTCCATGCGCTGCTCTGGTTCGCCAGAAGCGGCTTAGTCATGCTGACCACATGACCTGGAAGCTGTACACCGGCTCCCTCGGCCAATAAAGCAAGATGAGCGCCGCAACCCCAGAGTCAGTCACGACTGGACCTAATGGTCTGGGGTCCCCTTTATCTTTTTTAAATATAAAGCAATTGGACAATGTTTTATTATTTTCAGCTTGTGTCATCGCTTAAGAATTAGGACCCCCCCCCCCATGAATGGAGGAGGTCCTGATTTATTTTAATTAGTCCATAGCTTGCTTGCGTTTGTGTATTTGAACCTGCCTGGTGGCACTCATTGGTATTATGATTGCATTTCCTCCTTGAAACAGCCATTTGCTTTGGACAATAGAGAATGATAGTCTGGCAAACACTAGAAAGCCTTCAGAGCCAAAGTCACTCTCCACATATCAAATCTTGCTTACACGGTAAGACCAGCAATAAAAGGACATCAAAGGAGTGAAAAAATCAATTCTGTAATTGGATAAAAGTAGTCTTCTAAGCAGACTGGAGTAGGATTGTATTGTTCAGCTTTCCAGGTATGTATTTGGTGTGCCATGGAAACATTTAGTCATTCACTAACCAGTTATACCCATGTCTTGTATTTAAAATGTCTTGGGACTGAGTCAAGCATGGTTTTGCATCATTTGGTATCTCTTAATTATATTTAAAAATATTAATGTTTATCTTATCATTTAGTAACAAACAGCTGAACAGCCTGCGTTTGAAGTGCAGTGATATGAAAGCTCTGTTTTGTTTGATCTGTAAGGGATGTTTTACACATGAATGTATCCAATAATGTGCATACATATGAACACACCCTAAGATCTAGTGCAGACCAAATGGTGGTCCTCACATAAAAGCACCAAGAGTTCTTAGGGCTACCACCATAATGTTATGTGGTGCTCACACAGCCATTGTACTGAAAAACTGAGTGGCAGCGAGAACATAAAAATGAATAGTCTATGTTATCCCATAGGACCCCCATAGGTTCCACATCTTTTTCCTTTGCTTTATTGAAAATACTGTGGAAGAGGGTTACTACCTTCGTAACCTGTTTGTAGGCATCACAGAGACATATGGTTGTCAACTAGAGGAGATAGAGTGAGTCCATCTGAAGAAGGCCAAACTGCCACTGAAATGACTTCCTACAGCTACAGAAGGTGGTTCTTACAATATTTTCATGAAAAGAATGGATAGATGCTCATGAAATTGCACACATTCAGTCTCTTTATTTTTCACAATGTTGTTTTGAAATGTTTCCTAACATATCCCAGAGGCATTTTGACTTTCTTGTGACAATGATGGTATGATTGATCCTGTTTGATAATATTTCTGTGGCAGTCAACCCATGAGGTCTCTCAATTATCCACTGAAATGAAGATCCAAGAATATTTTGCTGGAGAAGGTGATAAACTTGCACGTTGTTAGGCAGCGTAAGTCACGCTGAACTCAGTGGCATCTCAGCAGCCTGTGTACAAGACTGAAACCAAGACTGAGAGAAATTCATTTCTTTGTATATTCTGAAATAGTACAATAGAAACAAAATCATAGACTTCATCGGCTCTTTTTAAATTGCCAAAATAGTTGGGAATCAGATGCTGTCTAATCTAGTTGCTATTCTGCATAAATATTTCAAAAACAGAATTAAAACCAGCATTATAATTTTATACTTAAATGTGCCTAAAGATTGATAGCTGCAAAAAATGGTATTATAAAATGTGAGCGTCTGTAAAAATGATAACTGTTAGATGCAGGCAAACAAGTGAAAATATTGATACTTTAAAAATATATAGCAGGTATCCTTGTATTCAATAATGGAGTTGAATATTGCAGTGTAATAGGAGCCGCAATAATTTGCTGTCAATGATATGTGTGTGTTAGTATTGCAGCAGGCAATATAGTAATATAGAAATGTGATGGAAGTAATAAGAAAATAATTGTTGGTAGATAGTGATAGCTTTAACATAGTTAAACACACAATGAATATTTGGGCTACATGAGTTAGGTGGGCAAAATCTATTGTGCTGTTGCAAAACATATTTAAATTCCCAGTAGATATATTTATTAATCAAAGGGCCTGCTTCTCATCCTAATGAAGATAAAATTCAACTTGACAACAGCAGCAGCAAAATGTAATCCCAAAAGATTCTATTGCTGAAAAATAATAATTCATCTTAAGCAATTGGTGTCTACTACATGCCAAAGATGAGAAGTAAACAGATATAATACAGAAACAAAAAGTAATGTTTATATAGATGTAGCTTAGTCAGACATCTTCTTGACAGTGCTGTAATATTTTTTTCATCCACCTGATTCATTTGTGCTCTTGTTAGGTGCTACTACTGTAATATATGGATTGAACTATAGAGTAGCATGGAGTCAATTCACCAGCTTAGAAAAACAAACCAGAATTGGAAACTGTGGTTCTTGTGCTTCCTTTTCTTGTGCAATTAATTATTATAGCTCATTTGACACACAATATTATGTAGAAATAATTCCTAATTGTTCAGTGAGAGAGATTCTTGCCCCATTCAGTTGTTGTGTGCTTTTGTGGTGTCACGGGTAGTCTGTAGCCAAGAGCAACCTGTGGGAATGGCATCATCATAATTCCCTCAGGCCTCACAATGGCAAGTGCACCTCAGCAGTGATGTGTCTGTGTGCTTGTTTATAATTAAATATTATTATACCAGCCTTCATCTGTGGTGATACCTGGGAAGGGCACATCATAAAACTGTTGTAGGGGACCTTTTTCAGGACAAAGATTGCATCCGCCTTCAAGGAAGCCCCCAAGAGCCGCATGACAGTGGTAGGTGGGGGGCAGAGGCAGAGGGGAGGGGAGGAAACAAGGTGACTCTTTTCTTTGTACAGAGGGCACCATTCCAGCTGCACAAAAGCAAATCTTTCTATAAACCCCCTTTCTATCTTTCAATCCACTTAAACAAGAAGCATTATCAAAGTTCAATGAAACATTCCAACTAGGCAAAAGCACTTGAGGGTGTTTTTTTACAGCCGGTGAAGGGGATGATAAGGACAGCATCTGGTAGATCTCAACTGATTTGTGGATTGAAAGTTTCCCGCCCCTTTCATAAAACTCAGGGGTTATATCCAACATTAGTTGTATTCAGAATAGACCCACTTAGTAGCATAAATCCATTTATTTCAGTGGGTCTGCTCTGAGTATGAAGTATTTTGATATCATTCCAATTATTAAAAACACCAGCACACAAAGACACAAAAAAATCTAAGCAGAGGAAAAAAGCTAAAATACTACTTTCACATTTTAAAAAAATCCCCCCCCCCCAAGTACTTCAATGATTTCACTCCTTGGGTAAAATCAACCCACACAAACTGATCTATCCTTGCAGATCTGGTTTCGGTGTTTGCTTTTGCACCCTCAGTCCATCATCTCTGCTTGGCAATGCTTAGCCATTGTCCTGAAATGCTGGTTTCACCTCTGTTGTTAGAATTTACCTGGATGCTGAGGATCTCCGCTCCTTCTCTCTTTAATAAAACTAATCATAAAAGGTCATCCTGAATAGAAATGCTTTCAAGACACATTTAAAAAGTCAAAGAGAGGGGGCTTACTGGATTTCCCCCGCCTGGGAAGTAGTTCCACAAGCCATGCAACACTGCACAAAAGGTTGTGTTATGGTGCTCACCAAATGGGTCTGATCTAAAGAAAGACTGGGTATGATTGTATATCTTTTTAAAATAGATAAATTCATGTGGCTGATGTGGGTCTTTAGGTGCTGCATGCTTAACAAGTTTGATTTTTACACATGTGCATTGCCCGTGCATGTACAATTTGTATGTACATAGACTTAGTTCACAAGTGAACTAAGAAGAGCAGGATCTCAAGTGAACTCAAGAAGAGATCTCAGGATCTCAAGAAGAGCAGGATCACAAGTGAACTAAGAAGAGCAGGATCTCTTGGCATGATCCTAATCTCCCTTCCTCCATGAACACATGTCCAGTTACCACACGTTATCTTATGAGCGCAAACGTATCTCTTAACCTCAAGAATTAGCTTCAAATGATTAGCCCAGTCTTAAAATGTCATATTTTATTATTAGTTCAAACAACAATTGAACTAAATTAGATCACTAGGTTATGTTAACAATTGTTCAAGGCATATTTCACACGGCAGCTAGTTATTCCAAGATAAATTCTCAGGGGTAGGGACTATTGTTTCAATAAAAAATATGGCACATGCCTTGTGTTAATACAGTCATTGCCAATCAGACCTCTGGAGAGTAAGTGCAGTGTTTATGCTGTTGCAATTGGGATAGCATTTTACAATTAACCTCTATAAGCAGAATATGATTATCTAGCATTATCTTGTGTCATGTTTACAGGTTTGCACTATACTCAAAAGAAGCAAACTGTCTATGCAAAGAGAGAAAAAGAGGTTGCTTTTGCACCTGCGCATCTTCTTTGTAATTGGCATCTTTTGTTCACTCACTTTTTGTGGAGCATCCAGACAGCATCATTGTTAGTCTATTACACCTGTTTTCTGTATAGTCTTCCTGTCTATCCTTCCCACCGTCCTGCTTGGACTGTTTTGGTGTGTGACAGTAATAAAGTGCAATTGCTTAAAAGAATTAAAAATGCTACAGTTCACACATGTAGAAGAATAAAGTTGTGGCCCATAGTTCAATCCATTTACCATTTCACATTTTGTTTCTAAGGGCTTGTGGCGATAACCCTGGATGTTTAACGGTCTATTGATCCCTGTGCCACCACTGTGCTCGCTTTCCCGCTGTCACCAACCTGTTAGAGTTTGGATTTGATATCCCGCCTTTCACTCCCTTTAAGGAGTCTCAAAGCGGCTAACATTCTCCTTTCCCTTCCTCCCCCACAACAAACACTCGGTGAGGTGAGTGAGGCTGAGAGACTTCAAAGAAGTGTGACTGGCCCAAGGTCACCCAGGAGCTGCATGTGGAGGAGCGGGGAAGCAAACCCGGTTCACCAGATTACAAGACTACCGCTCTTAACCACTACCCCACACTGGCTCTCGGGTAGACATTGAGTCCAGACAGTTGTTAAAATTGAACCAAATAAACAAGTTTATTTTATAAGCATTAACAAGTTTATGGTTTCTCAGATAATATTCTTGTCGGTTTCTTAACTTTAGTTTCTTTACAGGCCTATACCTTCCTAATACCTTCTGACTGACTATCTCAACTGTTTGACTGACTCCTCTTAACAGATTCTCTCACTCTCTCAAATCAGAGTGGCCCAACCCATAGACTTATCCTCTCTGTCTCTTCTCTAACTCCAGACTAACTTCTCAACCCCCCTAACTCTAACTCTAACTCCTCCCCCTCGGTTCCCATTGGTTAGTTATTTTATAATTAGTTAACCCTTTCCTTATGAACCCAGTATGATGTCACACACCTAGGAAGGCAAACGCCACAGGGCTGTAGAGGCCATTGTCACTTTTTTAAAAAATGAAGCAATATGAAAACATGCCGACAAGACATGTAAAAATGTACCTACGATATTTCTCCACGTTGCCCCCAACATTGAGAAGCAACTTTCTTCAGAATTAATGTAACAATAAACTTCAAGCTCTTTACATTTTGCACCTGACAATGTTGTGCCAAGCCAAATGTTTTGTAAAAGTTTGTTTTTAATGAAAACTTAAGTTTTGTGTGTGTTTTTATTTCCATGAGAATATGTTATTTTGGTGTCACAAGGCAGCCCAATGCAGCTTGTCTCAACTCCCAGAACAGAGATAGGTTCTTCAAAGCCAGTTAGCAAGTTGTTCCCAAAGGCAACTTCAAATCTTCCTATTTTAGAGAGGGCACATATCAATTCTTCATTAACATTATCATTTTCATTATATTAATATAACCTAAAGAGAAATTCCCCCCTGCCCAAAATGTGATAATCAATTTGGATCTCATCTTCAGATGGAAGGTTTGTGTTAACTTTGCTTTTGCCACTTCACATGCAAATTGTAACCTTAAGACAGTGAACACGGCAAAAAGAAACAATTAAATAGTACTGGTGTTTAAGGAAATGGAGGTGGGGGAGTAGGGAAGACATCTTCTTACTGGCTTTGGAAATACCGGTAACTTCCTAAGCAGGAGTGTTAGTAGCAGTCGTACTTTTTTTATATAGCTACTACTATTATTAGTGATAATGATAATGATATTTATTATGTCTACTTTGCTCTCCTGCCTAGCTACAGTGGCATTTTTTCCCAAAATTCAACTATTTTTTTAGGGAAACATTTAACAGCCTGTTTAATAGACGCTATATTAGAATGTTCTGTCACACATCTGGGTGATGTATGTTTTATCAGTATAATGAGAATATGATTCCTTCATAGGTCTTTACTAAGAAGTGAGGAGGAGATGACAGGGCATTCTTGGACGCTGATAAGAAGGATTTCTGGGTGCATACATATGTATAAGTGGTTCGGTGTGGCAACACACCATTAGAGTATGCCACTCTGAAACAAAGATACCTCTATTACATTTATGTGATAAATATCTGCCTGGCTGGCTCAAACTATCAAAGGATTTGATTAAGGGATTGATTTGAATACAAACAGCATAATTGACCCTGGAGAAAAGATGAACTGATATGGACAACAAAGCTTTGTGAATAGGCTTGTAAGATTAGGAGGTATCTTGGGAAATGTCAGCCGTCATGATCTATTCTGTACTCATATCTTGGCTGGAACAAGGAATTTCTTTTTATTATGCCTTTGATGAAGCGTTTTCTGACCAGGAAACTTAACCAACAATTTTTATGTGCCTCTCACACACATGGTCACTCCCCTGAAGATACAAGCACATTTGGCTATGTTAAAAATGTAATTAGCCGGTGGAGGCTCCAATACATACATGGATCTTTGCGCAAAATGCGGACTTCCCTTGCAATTCAGTTTTATGAACAGTCTGCAAGTTGAAGTGTCTTGGAGTTCCAAAACACAGCAAATGTTTTAAGGAATGGGTTTTCCATCATCATGAATAATAGACATGATATGCTAGGAACAATATGAGGCACTCAGTAACAGTTTAATGTTAAAACCGTAAGAGGAGCACTACTCAATGAGGGCAAAGGCCTATTTCCTGCTAAAGGGCAGGAAACTACAAGAAGTAAGCAGCTGATGGGAATGACTCATGGTATCAGTTGTCTCCATACTAATGCACAGAATATAGGAAACAAGCAAAATGAATCTGAGGTCTTAATACAGGATGACAAATATGATCTAACACTGAATTAGTGAAGCTTGGTGGGATGAGACTCATCGACGGAATGTAGAAATTGAGGGGTATAAGCTGTTCAAAAGGAATAGACCAGTTGTTCCCAATCAGGAGTCCAGAATATCATGATGTTTATCTGCTAATATACCACAATGTTGAAAATCAGATATACCTAAAATCCTTTGCTTATTAGGGTCTACCCCACATTTTCTTTTTTAAAAAAAATGCTTTGCAGAAGTAACTCCCATAGGGTTATCAAAATTTTCAAAAGTAAGGGGGTCCGTGGATTGGCTTTTAATAAATAGGGGGTCCTCAGTAATTAGCTAATTGGGAACCACTGGAATAGACCAAACAGGAAGAGGGGAGGAGTAGCATTATATATAAAGGCATGTACACTTTTGAAGAGATCCATGACTTGGGACAGGGAAAGCAGATTGAGAGTATATGGGTAAACATTGTAGAAGAGGGAAACAAAACTGACTTTTAATGTGAGTGTCTGCTATAGATCTATAAATCAGACTGAAGATTTGGATGATGCCTTCCTACAGCAGATTACCAAACATTCAAAAATGAGAGACAGAGTAGTCACGGGAGACTTCAACCACCCCATTATCTTTTGGAACTGAAACTCTGCCAAGACTGTAAAGTCCAACAGATGTGCACAGGAGGGCAACCAAGATTATCAAGAGTTTGGAAACCAAGCCTTATGAGGAACAGTTGTAGGGGCTGGGTATGTTTAGCCTGGAAAAAGAAGAGACTGAGAAGAGATAACATAGCCACCTTCAAATTTCTAAAGGGCTGTCACATGAAAGATGGAGCAAGCACATTAATAATAATAATAATAATAATAATAATAATAATAATAATAATTTTATTTGCATCCCGCCCTCCCCGGCCAAAGCTGGGTTCAGAGCAGCTAACAACAGGTAAAAATAGCATAGTGTACATAAAATCGCACCATCAGTTAATTAAAATACATTCTAGAATCAATTTGAAGACAGGAGACTGGCGTGCTCTGATCCATGGGGTCACAAAGAGCCAGACACGACTAAATGACTAACAACAAGAATCAATTCAGAATCAAATTAATGGCAACCATTGGGTTAGAGTTCTTTGAAGATTAAAGAAGGAGAGAGGGGGTCAGACTGTGTCTTGGCCAAAGGCCTGGTGGAACAGCTCTGTCTTGCAGGAAAAATGTCAAGTCCCTCAGGGCCCTAGTCTCTTGTGAAAGAGCATTCCACCAGATTAGGGCCACGCCTGAAAAAGCCCTGAATCTGGTCGAGGCCAGTCTAACCTCCCTGTGGCCCGGGATCTCCAAGATGTTTTTATTTGAAGACTGCAAGGTCCTCCGTGGGACATACTAGGAGAGGCGGTCCCGTAGGTACAAGGGTCCTAGGCAGAATAGGGCTTTAAAGGTTAAAACCAGCACCTTAAACCTGATCCTGTACTCCACCGGGAGCCAGTGCAGCTGGTATAGCACTGGGTGAATGTGATCCTGTGGCGAGGACCCCATAAGGAGTCTTGCTGCGCCATTCTGCACCCGCTGGAGTTTCTGGGTCAGTCAATGTAACATAGAGCGAGTTACAATAATCAAGCCTGGAGGTGACCGCCACGTGGATCACAGTGGTTAGGTCAGAACGAGAGAGGTAAGGAGCCAACTCCTTAGTTTGGCAGAGTTAAAAAAATGCCGCCTTTGTTATAGCTGCAACCTGCACCTCCATAAAAAGGGAGGTGTCAAAGATTACATCCAAACTCTTAATGGGCGGCGCTGGCACTAACTGCGCCCCCACAAGAGATGGGAGTTGGCCACCCAATCCCATGTCGTCCCAACCCAGCCAAAGGACCTCTGTCTTCGAAGGATTTAACTTCAACCAGCTCCCACGTAACCATTCAACCACAGCTTCCAAACATCTGATCAGTGTGTCTGGAGCCAAGTAAGGATGGCCGTCCACCAACAGATAGAGTTGGGTGTCATCAGCATACTGATGGCGACCCAAACCAAAGCTCCGGACAAGCTGGGTGAGGGGGCACTTAAAGATGTTGAAAAACATCAGGGAGAGTATTGCGTCCTGTGGCACTCCACACACCATGGAGTGGCGCGACGACAGTTCCCCCCTCAAGCGCCACCTTCTGTCCCCGACCAGAGAGAAACAAGCGCAGCCATTGAAGGACTGTGCCCTGGATCCCCACGTTGGTGGTCCAGAAGTTTGTGATCGACCATGTCGAAGGCTGCTGACAGGTCTAAAAGAATCAGGAGCCCCAACCTGCCTCGATCCAGCTGCCTGCAGAGATCATCTGTTAGAGCGACCAGAGGCATCTCGGTCCTATGACCAGAGCGGAAGCCGGACTGGAAGGGATCCAGAGCCGATGTTTCATCCAGAAATCCACCAAGTTGTTCAGCAACTGCTCTCTCAATCACCTTACCCAGGAACATTAACCAATGGATTCAAGTCAGATAAAATGGAGAGTCTGACTATCAGGAAGAATTTTCTGATAATAAGAGCTGCTCAGCTGTGGAACAGAAAGTGAGAAAGTGAGACTTATTGGAGGCTTTTAAGCAGAGATTGAATGGTCACCTGTAATGAATGCCTTAGCTGAGATTCCTGCATAGAAGGGGTTTGGACTAGATGACCCCCAGAGTAGCTTTCAACTCTAAAATACTCGGAGGCTATGATTTTCCCCATCTGCTCCTTGTTTTCCACAGCTTACAAGAAAGCTGCGACAATAATCTCAACTTACATTTATACATATGATTCATTCTCACTGTTAATATTCTTGAGTGTTTTCCTGCGCTGGTTTCAGAATGACTTTGTCTTTGCAAGACAGAGAAAAATAGTAGATGTTCATAGAATCATAATATTGTAGAATTGTAGAATTGGAAGGGGCCCCAAGTGTCATCTATGCAGGTATCTCAACTAAAGCTTTCATGACAGATTGCTATCTAACCTCTGCTTAGAAACCTCCTATGAAGGAGACTCCACCACCTTCAGGATTTTCCTTTTCATATTAGATTCAAGTATCATTAGCAAAATTAATAAAATCAGGAAAATTTTAAACTGATGTAAAACAGAAGAATGCAGAATGCTAAAATTCTGCATTGTTTTTGACCTGCAACATATAGTAGCTAGGTAATAAAATGAAGCAACACATATGTGTATACCAGCTTGCTAAACAATTGTGTTCTGTAGCACTTAGTGATCACCTAATAAAGACATTCTCTCATTTTCTAAGTGGTGAGTGGGAGTGGTAATGAGCCGTGTCCATGGCATTAATAATAATAGGTAGCACAAAGGAGGATTGTAGGAGTATCTCTTAAAAAGACACATATAAAGCAATTTAAGAACAGAAATTACAGCATATGAAGGAAACTACTTTATTAATACATGATGGGGCACTGCGATCATTCCATAATGTAATGCCATAGTCTGGAGAGAGTCCTAGGCAGGTCTTAGATGCCATGCAGACTAACAGTGTTACTTGGTAATGCCAGGCTGGGAACAAGCACCCTAATTAAGGATGGGAAACCTGTGGCTCCCCAGACGTTGGACTCCAACTCCCATCAGTCCCAACCACCATGGCAAGGGATTATGGGATTTGTTGTCCAACCACATCTGGAGGACCACAGTTTCTCCACCCCTGCTTTAAAAACTTGAGTACGATTGCAGTTGTTAGGTTCATTTCAGAGCTAGAGGTTCTGCCTCATGGTTACTTAGTTTTTTACAGGTTTTGCTGTGATATGGTCTCCTGAGTTCAGAAACTCCAAACTACTGCTAGCAAGCTCTGAGAATCTATGAAGCCCTATGAAGGGGGGGGGGGGAGGAGGATTGTTCAGAAGACTGAAATCTTCTTCCACATGAAGAAAAAAATGGAAAGTAAAAGAATAAGACAATGGCCATTCATCATGTTGGGAAATCTTGAACTGTGTGCTTGTTGAAGCTGGCCACAGAGGCCAGAAGGGGGGCAGGGCTAGCGGAGAGCGTCCTGGGGGGGTGCCACCCACAGTGAGCAGCGAGCATCCTAGGGGGGCGGCACGGTGATGTCACCCCCCTCTGGGATGACACCCGGGGTGAACCCCCACTGCCCCCCTTCCTCTGCCACTGGCTGGCCAACAACACTGTTACTCATACTATGCAAGATATTCAAAACAGATAAACTACTACAGTACTATTCGTGAAATCACAAATCAGCTTTATGGAATTTTGTTATGCAACAAAGATGTAAGCTATAGTAAATCAGTGCCTCCCATCTCCAATAAAATATTTCACCCAAGGTATTTTTATTGCATTTTTTGAAACTCAGATGCTAGCAAGGCAATGTGGAGTGGAGCACCAGTAGATCTTTTAATCTAATGAAAATGCATGAAACCCAATTTATTTTGAATTATCGCTATAAGGAGCATCTAAGTGTGTTCCTTTGTTTGTTCACTGCATTTCATTTAAAATAAATTGCCATTTAAAAGCCTATTATCTGTTTCACACCTGGAAACAGTCTTCCCTTGTGCTACAAACACAGAACATCTTAATGCAAAACCATCTGTGGCTGATTATTACAAGTTTTAAAATAGCACACGATTCCGATTGCTTAACAGTTAGTTGTAAAATAAAATAGACCCCATTCCGCCCCCCCCAAAATATGCTTGAAAAAAGTTGAACATGTTGGTCCTTGTTTATCACCCAGTTTAAAAAACAACAACAATTCAAACATACCTTCAAATATTTACACAGTGCTGATGATGATTAACACCTATTATTTTTTGTTTGACAAAAGATACCGACTAATTGCTGATTTCTGCTTTGACTGCTTCCTCTCCCTGCAACAGGCATCTAGCTTAGATTGCAGGCTGCAGGATGCTTACTAAAATTTCTTCACCACTGTAACAATCTGAGGCCAGTTTCTGATGTTATTTCCTGTCCTACTTAAAAATGTGTGAAAGGGAGTGCCCAGCAAATTGATATACAAATGGCAGTGTGGCAACATTATGGGATACACTGGTACAGACATCATTCTCTGCTATTTGCTACTATACCTCAGAATGGCCCCTTGGTATCCACTCCTTGCATAAGCTCATCAGAGGCCATTTCCCAGCATTTCCACCTTGTGTTCATTTTGAGAATGTGAGTAACACCGCTGAGTTCCAAACTACCTGCACATGAATGTGACTGGTTCTCCTGGTGCTTTGAGGGGTACTCATAATCTGATTGGAGTAATGGCACCCGGGGATAGTTGATTGTCCCCCTTGATATTTTAAGATGGGGAAATGGTGGAGAACCTAAACGTAAGCAAAAATCCCAGCAGATCCATTTAATGGCTGTGGTCTTTACAGACAGTGCCTGCATGCTTCTGAATGCCAGCAGCTCCAAATTTAGGATGGTGTGGGCAGTCCCCCTGCACAGGACCCCAAGCTGAGGGGGGTGCAATATGATAATAACAACAACAACAACCATCTATATTGATATGGGTACCTACTCAATTATTGTGAAAATAAGAAATGGGGAGGGGATTTTATCAGTGCTCAGCGTGCCATGTTACCAAAATCTGCTCCAATGCTAGTTGCTGGAAAGTTCAGGAGGGAAGAATGCTCTTGTGCTCAGGTTTTCCTTGAGGGTTTTACCACAGGAATCTGTTTGGCCGCTGTGAAAACAGGATGCTGGATTAGGTGGGCTATTGGTCTGATCCAGCAGGCATTTCTTAGGTTCATATGGCTCTGCTGTGTAACATGTACTCTGACCAATTCTACATGAGGCCAAATACCCATAAAGCTTAGTTAGAGTGACCACAGATCTTGGTGCTATTTCCCCTCTTACAAATTGGCCTCTGGTACTGTATCTGGTACTGATACAGGGATGCGGGTGGTGCTGTGGGTTAAACCACAGAGCCTAGGACTTGCCGATCAAAAGGTTGGCGGTTCGAATCCCTGCAACGGGGTGAGCTCCCATTACTTGGTCCCTGCTCCTGCCAACCTAGCATTTCGAAAGCACATCAAAGTGCAAGTAGATAAATAGGTACCGCTCCGGCAGGAAGGTAAACAGCGTTTAAGCAGCTTAGTCACGCTGGCCACTTGACCCGGAAGCTGTACGCCGGCTCCCTCAGTCAGTAAAGCGAGATGAGTGCCGCAAACCCAGAGTTGGCCACGACTGGACCCAATGGTCAGGGGTCCCTTTACCTTTACCTTTACTGGATTTGCATTAATGCTACTCTGTGGACATAGAAGGGGTGGAGAAAATGAAAAGGGATGAACTTGTGAATATACGTTTTCCCATCCTGTTTCTACAGCTATGGTCTTAAAATATAATTTATCTGTTGCCAATTGTCATTTTTTATGGAGAAAGAAAGAATCAAAGCTGTGCTTCTTGGGGTGCTTGAAAATAGGAGATGAGATATATTTCAGAGCACAAAAATGGTAAAATCTGAATGTGGATAATGTAGTTTTTAAAATTTATTTACAGAATTTTCAACTATGTTTTATTTGTTGGTTTCATGCATTATAACCTGATTTTCCACTCAAATTTGGGTCCATGAGCTGGCTAACAACTTGATGGTTTCATAAAAACTCACATTTAGGCACCACAAAAATGTCCCTCTGGGACCAACGCTAATAGAAAACCTACAATGCAGAAATTAAAACTTAATTCCCAAACACCAAACATTATAGTGATGTGAATAGTGTCACATTGCCTGATATCAGCCTTTAAAGTCAGTGGTAACTGGTGAGGTTTCCAGTAGTCAATATAAGAAAACAGAAAGGAAACAAAATACTATTCCCGTAGCAAAATATCCTTTGCCAATTCCAGTTGCACAGTCCTCCTTGATTTATATTGTTCCTCCATCTTGACCTTTCAATAGCTGTTCAGCACGGAGGCCCATCACACACTCATTCGTTCCTGATTGACACTCAGCAGGTGATCCTTTTCTCATCCAGAAAGCAGCAAAGCCATTCAGTTCTCTTCCTTGATGCTGCACTGCAAGGCATCAGTCAAAGTCAGCAGTAGGTCGCAATTGACATCAGCTGTAGCTCATTACTGGGAAACAAGATTGTCATGCTGTTCAAAATAGAGTGATCCATGATTGGAAGCTTGGCAGTGATCAGTGAGACAATTTTATTATCACGTTCATACTAAGTAAATGAGGCAGTATGAATCTGTGCTATATAGCTCCCTGGGCTACACAGCACAGATTCCTTGGCATGGGATGGATAAGCTTCAGGGACTTCGATAACACAGTCTTTTTCGCAGTAGGCTCAAGTGGGTTATAAATGATCATATGTTTGGGTAAATGGAGACTGAATCTAATCTATATGCAATACTGAACATCTCTCACATATTTAAAATTAAGGAAACGGTGCCTACCATATCCAAAATTCCTCCAAAAGTGTTATCTGTATCTGTGAAAAACATATAAAATGACAAACAATGTTAGTTAGATGTCTTGAAATCAGCTTAAATGACAAGTCCACTTAAGGCCAGTCATATCATGTCTCTACATATTCAGTGAATGTATTGGAAAGCACTTCGGAAAAGGACTATTCAAAATGAAGGACTTGCAATGAATTCAATCATGTCATTGAAAACCATTTATTTGATTATACAGATACTTGGGGTGACATTCAGGCCATACAAATAAATGAGATTGTACTTTCTCTTTAGGAGAAAGTCCAGTGATAGACTGTGTGATATGTTCTCTGCAACTAAAGATTGTTTAATCTTCTTTGGGAAACTTTGGGAAATTTCACAGATTATCATCTACTGCCTGGAGATTGATAGACTGTCTGAATGATATCTAGGTGCTCCCAGACTGATTTTCAGACACATTGTCCTTTCAGATGTAATCCTGCCACGTAAATTGCACACTCAAGACTGCATCCCTTGGCTATAAATAAGGTCAACAATCCTATGCACACTTACTTGGGGGTGAGATCATTGGCCTCAGAGGGATTTCGGCTGCAATCCTAACCCCTGGCAGGGAGTGGCAGGGCTTTATGAAGTGGTACATCTGGCATAGTACTGCCACTCACGCCATCCTGGGCAGAACGTAGGAGGCTGTGCCATCTCCCAAGATGGTGCATTGAGGAGGCTTGGTTCACATGACAGTAGTAGGGGCAACTCAAGATCCTGTGCTAACCCCACTCCAAAATGTCCCATGCTGCCAGGATGGGTGCCACAGCAGCAGCTTCCCTCCCGCCACTTGAGTGGGTACATTGGAGCATTCCTTGCCAGCAGTACTATACTACCAATGGAAAATGGGGAGCTCCTCCTGCTAATGGGCAGTGCTGGTCAGGGGGACACTTTCATTCCATCCAAACTCCCATCCAGCATGGTGAATTGTTGGGTGGGGGTGTTGGGTTGCTCTGTTATCACCAGGCAGATAAGCATGAAACCAGGCTGTGAGATCAATTAACAAATAAAACATCTATTCCTGAAGAGGGAAACAGTGGATCCCAGGGATTGAATGGAAAGAACTTCTGCTTACACATGGATGTGTGTATCTTAATTCCTGCTGATTTCCACACCTCACCTTCCACCACAAGAGAAGAAGATAGCGAGATCCGTGCTTCATCCATTTCTATTTCAGCTGATCCCTGAAGAGGCAAACTCAGGAAATTGCAGATGGAGAAAGGAGGCAAGAAAACCCAAGTCTCCAAGCAGAATGGTAATTTGGATCCAAACCATAGTATTAAATATTTGAGTGCTTTGATGTTATTGATTATAGGGATATATGTTACTTTAAAATGGGAAGAAGTAATAAAATTGGGCAAAGCAGCTCGAAATGAAGATGGGTTTCAATGTCTAATACAATGAGGCCATTTTTAAACATATAATGCTTAGCACCCTGTTCTCCTGTTGCACTGTTAAGTCACAAATCATCCACGCTTCTTATTATTTTAGTCCAGTGGCACAATAACCGTGGTTAAAGAGATGTAAGTGCAATCTGTCCCACTGAGGAGCAATTTATGCAAGCAGGAATCTCCCATTTGAGGTCACGACAACATTCTTCTGAAATCATAAATGGGATTTTTACAATCCTGTCCTAAAATGGTGGCAGCCCATAAGTGCATGGAGCAAGTATACGAAAAGCTATAACTCATGTAACATTATAAAGCACATCGTTAGGGAAAACAGTACTGTAGGCACCTATGCCAGGGAAAGTGTTTGGTATTAATCTTCCAGTAGCTGAAAATGGGAAATGCATTACATGCTGAGAAATGTTCTGATGAAAGATTTCCACGGAAACATTGAAATATTTATTTATCTGCCAAATGCCTCTTTGGAGTAATTGTCCATCTAGCACAGTGTTGTTATCTCTGACCAAGCAGCAACTCTTCAAGGTCACAGGTTTTTGCCATCAGCTGCTTGGTGCTTGATCCTTTTATCTGGAGATACCAGGGACTGACAAGTGCCAGAGCACATGGAAACGCCGTTTACCTTCCCGCCACAGTGGTATCGATTTATCTACTCGCACTGGTGTGCTTTCAAACTGCTAGCTTGGCAGGAGCTGAGACAGAGCAAGGGGAGCTCACCCCATCACGGGGATTCGAACCGCTGACCTTATGATTGGCAAGCCCAAGAGGCTCTGTGGTTTAGAGCATATTGCCACCTATGTCCCTACGTACCGTGCGCCAGAAGCAGTTTCATCATGCTGGCCACATGACCTGGAAAAGCTGTTTGTGGACAAACGCTGGCTCCCTCGGCCTGAAAGCGGAGATGAGCGCTGCACCCCATAGTTGAATTCAACTGGACTTAACTGCCCAGGGGTCCTTTAACTTTACCTGTCGGGGATTGAACTTGGAACCTTATGTACACAAGGAATGGGTTCCACCATTGAATTATGGCACAAAATCAAGAAGGTACTTGTTATTCTTTGTGCAGCCTCCCCTCCCCCAAGTTGGAGTGATTTAGCATCCTTCCTTGGAGTCTGAGCCTTCGTATTGGCTCTGTGCTGTGAAAGTTGTGACAGTGCATATAAATTGCAGCTCATTGCTATGGCCACAAGCTGGGATCTGAAGCAAAACATTTTGAGTAAGATGCATAGTTGTTGGGCAAGTACTCTTCATATCAGTTTACAACCAGAATAAGGGAAGAAGAAGAAAACCTACCGCCCACTCTAGTTCTCTGGAGAAAGAGTGACATCTTGTGGATTGATCATACGGATTTCCCATCTGGAAAACTGAATTCCTATCTCCACTCCCCTGCTCCTTCTGTTAAAAAGCTGGCAGTCTGCATTCATGTGGCATCTGCTGCCATTTGTTTAGAGCAACTCCTCATTTGACAGAAGGATTAAAAGATGGGCAACAGGATTCCTCGTCGTTTATTATGCCATGGGCACACAAAAGAAACTTTGTTTCCAGGCTCATTTAGTTGGAAGGTAGCATTTTAACTCAAGTTTTCAAGTTTGTAAGTTTATTGTTCTACCCAAAAGCCAGGACAGGCTTGTATTAGGCAACAGTATTAATAAAATAATATGGAACATATATCTATAATATTAAAAATCCATAATATAAAAGACTTTGCCAAGTTCCTGAGTATTAAACACAGTTTCCCTTGTGCATTCAATTCTATTTTTTTTTTTTTGCCTTTTAAAAAATCCAATTTTGCATTTTAACTGAAAATTGACTGATTATTTATTTCATATCACAGAATCTTAGAGTTGGGAGGGACTCTAAGGGTCATCTAGTCCAGCCCCTTGCAATGCAGGAATCTCAGCTAATGTATCCATGACAGATGGCCATCCAACCTCTGCTTAAAAACCTCCAAGGAAGGCTAGTCTACCACCTTTCATGGGAGTCTGTTCCACTGCTGAACAGCTCTTACTGTCAGAAAGTTTTTCTGAATGTTTAGTGGGAATCTCCTTTCTCGCAACTTAAAGCCATTGGTTCGAGTCCTACCCTCCAGAGCAGGAGAAAACAAACTTGTTCCCTCCTCCATGTGACAGCCCTTAATATATTTGAAGATGACTATCATATCTCCTCTCAGTCTCACCTTTTCTGGGCTAAACATACCAGCCCCTTCAAGCGCTCCTTGTAAGGCTTAGTTTTCAGATCCTTGATCATCTTGGTTGCCCTCCTCTGCACACATTCCAGCTTGTCAAAATCCTTCTTAAATTGTGGTGCCCAGAATCCTAAATTACTTTAGGATTGCAGCCTTAAATATTTTAAACACATTGCTGACGATTTACCTTTAGTTATCATCTTCATTCTTTATATATTTATCCTGTATATGTGCATCATCAATTCTGTACCATGAGAATAGAGTACTGCATCAGAATTCCATGCCTGGGTCTACATGGATGAGGAATTTTGCCCTTCTAGAAGTTATTATGAGTTTTCTTTTCTTCTATCTAATAGACTCTTCCCTCTATCATTAAATGGTTTTCTTGTTAATATAGCACCTACAAGAATGCACTTGTTGGGATGAGAACTTTAAATGTGAATGAATATGAAAGGTAGTCAGAACCCTATAATCTACTAATCTTCTAAAGTGGTAATTCATCAACAGTGCTTTCTGTTTAGAAAGATTATAAATCAGATGGCTTCACAGACTCATTACCTTTGACAGAGCTGGCTTGTTAGCGTTTTCAATCTCTTAAAAACAAATTATGAGAAATAACATGCAGGCACTCTTATCTGTTTCAGAAGCACATTGTGTATGACTTCCAACAAATGCAATCTATAAATGCTCCATATTTTTTTGTCCAAATGATATAGTCCTTTATAGATTTGTAAACATTTATTGATACATTTTAATTATTACATTTATATTCCACCTTTCCTCCAAGGAGCTCAAGGTGACATATGTGGTTTTCCTCCTCTCCATTTTATCTTCAAAACAGCCCTGGGAGACAGCTTAGGCTTAGAGATAGTGACTGGCCCAAGGTCACCCAATGAGAGCTTCATAGCTGTGTGAGATTAGGACTAAGACTAAGACCTGGAACCCAGGTCCCAGGTCTTAGTCCAGCCACTGTGATATACTTGTAGATATTATTCTCTTTCTCATGTACATCCATTAACAATGATCATACTTACATAGTAAGGGATTTGTGATCATGTTCAGATGAGCATTTTTATCACATTGTACAATGGCTCCCTTACAGAACTGAGTTGTTTAATAAATTCATTCTCTGTTGTCTCCTGATGCATCCATGTTTTCAAGAAGCAAATGTTTTGTCACTATGCTCTTGGGAGATGATGTTTAACTTCCCCAGAGTCCACCTTCTAATGATCAACTGGCATCTTCAGTTACAAACAAACCTTTTGTCTATTTTAGGGTTTGTGGGTTCATTAATCATATATCTATATGATGCAATCCTGTGTACACTTACATGGAAGTTAATCTCATTGAACTCTATGGGACTTGAAATAGATCCAAGAACAATCTCAGACCATAACCCAGTATGGGTCAAGTTTAAACAAGAAGAGGAAACGATAAAAAGATGGCGACTTAATGAAAGCATGTTAAATGATGAAAATACAGTAAGAAAGGCCAAACAAAGCTTAGATGAATACTTTAAGTTTAATTTAAACCAAGGATATCAAAATGGTCTGGGATGCGAATAAAGTGGTCCTAACAGGTCTCTTTATTCAACAAAATGCTTACCAAAAGAAAAAAGAAGAAAAAAAGAAATGGAAATATGGGGAGAAATTGAAAAGAGTGAAAAGAAATTATTCCAAAAACCAGATGATGAATCAATCAAACAAAATATAAAAATACTGCAGACACAATTCTCAATGATAATTAATGAAGAAATAGAATGGAAGATTAAATGGTTAAAACATAGAAGTTTCGAGCATGCGAATAAGCCAAGCAGATTATTGACCTGGCAACTAAAAAAGAAGCAAGAGGTCGCAGCGGCCATGGTTAAGTGGTCCCAGGATTTTGGATACACGATAACCTTGAAACCTTGGGAAACTTTGTGGAAGATAAACTGGAAATTTACTTCTTGTTATACTATGAGAGAGAACTTCCTAAAAATGCAACCTCGGTGGTATCTAACCCCGTGGAAACTCTCTAAAATGTATAAAAATATCAAGCAATTGTTGGTGATGTAAGGAAAAACCAGGTACCCTGTACCACATGTGGTGGCAGTGTAAGGAAATTGAGACATTCTGGGAGGAGATTCACTCAGAGTTGGAAAAAATGTTAAAAGTTCCCTTAAAAAAACCACCAGAAGCCTTCCTTTTGGGAATTACAGACCTGGATATTCCCCAAAAAGCAAAATATATTATATGCCACGGTGGCTGCGAGAGTTCTTATAGCAGCAAATTGGCAGAGTGATAAAATACCCTCAAGGAAAGAATGGATTTCAAAATTAGTGGAATATGCGGAATTAGATAGCCTGTCTGAAAAAACAAAGAACAAATCAAAACAAATATTTATTTCAAAATGGGAAGCCTTTAAAATTTATCTGAAAAATAATTATCCCTGTTCAAATTCTGTCGCAGCATTTGAGTAACTTTAGTAGCAGTTCTAAGTTTGCAGTGAAAGATAAGATAGTTCATTCATATCTTAATTTTGATAAAATGTATTGTGTAATGTAAATTAATGAAAGTTTGAAGTAAGGAGTGGACGGGAAGTTGGCTCTATAGTAATAAGACCATTTTCAGTGTGTTATTTTGTGTTTAACATAGTGCTTGGGATTTTTTCTTTTTGATGTAGATGTTGTTGTTGTTGAGGTTGTATTTTTCTTTTATGTTTTTGGTATGATGTATGTGTATATCTGGTTGAATAATAATAAAAAAGAATTCTATGGGATTTATTTTTGAGCAAAGCCATTGCATGGTGATCAAGTTATTATTTAAACCCAAATATGTAAAATGTTGGTGTGTATTTTAATCTGTTCTAAAGTTATCACAGTTTTAAATTTTTTAATGTTTAAAATAGCTGTTTTAAACAATGAAATTTCCTGACAAGTTTTCAAAAATTCCCTTGAAGTAGGCAATAATTGCTGGTAAGCCGGTGTTTGCCTAAATTAGGACACACCTAATCTTATGCTGAAGCATGTACTTTAGAAACTAAATGTTAAAAATGCCCTGTAAAGCATCATTGCCCTTCCCAATGATATCTTGGAACTAAATCATGCATGCCTTTGTAATGGGAGCCATCCTTCACCATATGATTAATTCTGCTAAATCATCATATCCTCCCTAGATTTGTTGTCGTTGGGTACCTTTCTTGTGGGTTGAGCTACAATGGAGGATAAACTAAGTAACTGAAGAATTAAATATAATGAAAATACAAAATACCATATATATTTTGAAAATCTTGGCTGCCAGCAGGCCCTCTGTTGTCATATATACCATCACTGACCAACACTGCCCTTATTCAAATAAGAACAAAAAGAGTGAATAGAAGTAAGACAGACCTTAAAGAAATCTGGAATAAACAAGTATAATGAATAATAATAATAATTGCAGTCACAGACTGGCTCATATGTGCTTTCAACTACTGAATGTGTGAAGCTCAGGGGTGGGTCAGGCACACCCAGTGCTTGCATTCTTACTCCCACTCTTCATCAAAAGTCCTCACACATTTTCTTTTGAACACATGAACGGGGCTTATTTCTTTGACCTTATGAATTCTATGCTAACAAATATTTCAGGGTGTAATTGGTGCGTAAGGCTAGAGAACTGGAGTTTAGTTTACATATCTGACAATACTTCTTAAGGATTCAGTAGCAATTATGGGCATGTGATAAGGGCTTTATGGGATCTAATTATCTCAGCAGAGGTCCTTTGCTTGTTGTTTTCCCATTAGGTTCAGAAGTGGTGTTTCACATAGAGAGACAGACAGACACTAGATATAGATTTTAGCAAATTTTTTTCACTTTCGAAGTGCCAAAATATGCTGAATTCAGAATGAGAATTCCAACTGCAGTGATAGCAGATCCCAATGAAGCAATAAAAATACAAATAGAGCAATAAAACATGAAAAGATGGATGTCCTATTAAAACCAATAAAAAGGCAGATTAAAAAGAGAAAGTTCAATATGCAGATAAAAAAATAAGACATTTTCAGTTCCCGAAAAAAAGTTGAACTTTCTTTTCCAGATCCATAAATCGTGGTGTTACAGATTCTCTACCACTTTCCTCAGGTTTGCAGAGTGTAGGGAGGTCCTGGGCTACGAAGAGGACGAGACTCTCCTCATGGCCTCACTGATGTGGTACAAAGGAAATCAGAGCAATACATTTGGCAGCAATTTGGCTGTAGGAGTTGCTGGAAGGAGGCATACAAGGCACCATCCAACCGTTTTAGGGACTCTGCTCTGGATTTGTGTAGGGTTGACTCCGTAGCCTTTTCTTCTCCACAAGGTGAAGTTATACCACAAAGTGGCAGGTATGGATTTTCTCTCAGGGTGGACTCCTAAAGTCTTTCTCACAAATGACTATATCCACAAGGCATATACAGTGGTACCTCTGGCTACGAACTTAATTCGTTCCGGAGGTCCATTCTTAACCTGAAACCGTTCTTAACCTGACGTACCACTTTAGCTTATGGGGCCTCCCGCGGCTGCTGCCACCACTGCACAATTTCTGTTCTTATCCTGAGGTAAAGTTCTTAACCCGAGCTATTACTTCCAGGTTAGCCGAGTCTGTAACCTGAAGTTTTTGTAACCCGAGGTGTTTGTAACCCAAGGTACCACTGTATAGTGTGCTGTTGCAATAAAGTGGTGTACAGCATAATGAAACAACAGGACAATAGTTATCTTCCACTTGGCAATTTATGCCAAGCCTTCCTCCCCAGTTCTTCAGTTTTCCCTCTAGCCATCAAGGTACATTCTCTGTCCACTAAGCACATTCATTTTCCATTGCACTGTTTTATTCCGCCCACACACACACTTTTAAGGAAGGGAGAGTGTACTCTCATGTTGCCACAACAAGGCACCTTTGCTTGATCCCTCCCAGGGACATGAGGCAGTGACATGCATTGAGAAAGCTCCCTGCTTCACTAGTAGTTCTCCCCACTCAGGGAGGGCAATGTGGGGCAGGTATAGCTAGAATCCTCATTTTTGCTCATCCCCATTGCATACCGGTTGACTACAGAAGTAGAGCACCTTTTTATCTTCTTGAATTCATGCAAGTGAACTGCAGATTTTAAAAAGACTCTTGTGATTCATGTTGAAATAATATGCAAAGGTAGATATAAAATGGTTTGCTGGTTTTATGCCTAAAGTATTACATATGTTTCATAACCTATTCCTTCTGTTTTACCACCCAATAAGAGCTCATTCAAATGAGGAGGAGACATAAGGGTTAAGATGGTTCAGGTTTATAGGCATTCAGGCTAATATTGCATTATTTGCTGTGTTAATAAAAATTAAAATGTTCCGGACAAATTAATCCCAGACTTTATCTCATTAATGTTTATGGAATTATGTTAAAAATTGGATTTTTGTCCATTCTATAATACTTTTCAAAAGAAGGCAACTGATGAGATTTATTTGCAGTTAATGATTTCAATCAGTTTTTATCTCCCCGCCGTGTTTTAATCATTTTTCTCTGTTGCTCCTAATTTTGTTTTCTATCCCATTCATAATACTGAGCAAAATAGGTTTTGTTCTTTTTCAGCTTGCTGCAGACTTGCATTCTCCTCTGCCAACATGGTACCTATGGTACCCTCCTTATGTTCACTCCTATGAAACCCAGCCAAAATACCCAGTGGTTGGGGTGATGGAAGTAATAGTCCACAACATCTGAAGGGCACCATGTTGGCAAACCCTGTAAATAGCTATGGTTGAAGAAAGATACATTTTGTGAACAACTTTCCTACAATTTCTTATTGGTTTAAAAAATCAAGTTCAAATGATGGTTCATTCCTGCATCCTGTGAAAAAACTTGCACTCTGTTTTTGGTAAATTTGCACCCATTTTTGAAAGCATGTGAAAATATTGTGAAGCGGTGAACACTAAGGGTAGAGTAAAAGTTTATCTGGTGCCAAGGTAAGCAGGTCAGCCTTGCTCCGCACATGCTCAGTTGACTACTGGGGCAAAAGGGACATGGATAGTGTTGTGGTCTAAACCACTGAGCCTCTTGGGCTTGCTGATCCGAAGGTCAGCGGTTCGAATCCCCACGACAGGGTGAGCTCCTGTTGCTCTGTCCCAGCTCCTGCCAACCTAGCAGCTTGAAAGCATGCCAGTGTGAGTAGATAAATAGGAACTGCTGTGGTGGGAAGGTAAACGGTGTTTCCATAAGCTCTGGTTTCTGTCACAGTGTCCCATTGCACCAGACGCAGTTTAGTCATAATAATAATAATAATAATAATAATAATAATAATAATAATAATAATAATAAATTTTATTTATATCTCGCCCTCCCCAGCCGAAGCCGGGCTCAGGGCGGCTAACAACACTAAAACAGTACAACATTATAAAAACATTATAAAAATTAATTAAAATCAAAATTGATGGCAACCATAAACTAAAGTTTTGTAAAGATTGCCAAAGGAAGGAGTCAGGCTGCACCCTGACCAAAGGCCAGGTGGAACAGCTCTGTCTTGCAGGCCCTGCGGAAAGATGTCAAGTCCTGCAGGGCCCTTGTCTCTTGTGACAGAGCGTTCCACCAGGTTGGAGCCACAGCTGAAAAAGCCCTGGCTCTAGTTGAGGCCAGCCTAACCTCTCTGTGGCCTGGGACCTTCAAGGTGTTTTTATTTGAAGACCGTAAGTTCCTCTGTGGGGCATACCAGGAGAGGCAGTCCCGTAGGTACGAGGGCCCTAGGCCGTATAGGGCTTTGAAGGTTAAAACCAGACCTTAAACCTCATCCTGTACTCCAGCGGGAGCCAGTGCAGCTGGTATAGCACCGGATGAATGTGATCTCTAAGCGAAGACCCCGTAAGGAGTCTCGCTGCGGCATTCTGCACCCGCTGGAGTTTCTGAGTCTGTCTCAAGGGCAGCCCCACGTAGAGCGAGTTACAATAATCCAGTCTGGAGGTGACCGTCGCGTGGATCACAGTGGCTAGGTCAGGGCGAGAGAGGTAAGGAGCCAACTGCTTAGCTTGCCCTACTGGGGGAAAATATGCACTTTCAAAACAAAGTCCTGGTGGACAATATTTTCATTGTGACAATATGGTGCCAGGAGAGGGCTGTAGCCCAGTGAGCTTTTAAGGTCCAAGGTTAAATCCCTGGCATCTCCAGTTGGGACTGGGAGAGGCTGTTGGGAAACTGTGTACGTGCAGCTACTCACACAGAGTCAATTAAGGTTTGGCAGACAGCCAGAAGGCAATCTGAAGGAGTTAGTCTGCCTGGTGATAACAAAGACATGAAGACCGCTCCCTGATTGGTCAAGCTCTTTCAAGGGAGTGATAATTAATGGCCTACTAACTGGTAGTTCAGAGTTTGAGTTCAGAGTTCTGTGTCAGTGTAGGAGTTGTGAGTTGTATAAGAGAGAGCTAGCAAAAGATCTGTGTTCTGTTCCTGTAAATAGTCCACTGTATATAATAAACACCTAACTACAAGTTCCTGGTTCCTGCTTTGTCTATCCTGTCTGCAGCCAAGTTGCCAATTGCTTCTGTGGATTCTGTGTATACTCTGCTAGGTCTGGCTAAGGTCCTGCAACTAGTCAGAAAGTTGTGAAACACCAATAGGTTTTGCCAATAGAGGCTCCTGCCTGGAACCCTGGAGAGCCACTAGTTGCCAGTGCAGACAATACTGAGCTTGTTGGACCAGTGCTCTGACTCAGTGTAAGGCAAGTCCTATGAAAAACACAGTACTTCTTGGGTCTGATGAAGTGAGCTGTAGTCCACAGAAAAGTATGCCATAACGAAATGCATTAGTATATAATGTGCCATAAGACTTCATTGTTTTTGCTGGAAAGAACTACCTCTCTGGAAAGTATTTCCAGAAGTTATTGAGGCTAGGATTATGATGAGACTCTAGGGGGAAAGTGTTCTACAACTGTGAGTCAGACACTGAGGGTGCCATTCTGTGTGACCTTGCTTTTTGAGCTTGATGCATGGAAGGTAGATTCGAGAATGTGCTGATAAAAGGTTGCGACGGAATAAATGAGAGCCAGTGGTCTGAATGATGGAGGGCTCAACCCATTAATGGCTTTACAGGTCAAAAACAACATATTGAATTGTACCCAGAGGACAAAAGGGAGCCAGTGCTGATATTAGTGCAATGGTGTGATGTGCTCTCGGTGTCTTAACCCCTTTGAGATGAGTCAGGATGTTCTCCACCAGCTGGTAAAGCTTTTAAACCATTACTGAAAGCAATCTCATAGAGAATGCATTACTGTCATTTATCCTTCAGAACAAACATGATTGACAAGACATGAAGACAATCATGAGGGCAAGAAATGAATGACAGTCTTTCGATCCTGAAGTGATAGAAAAGGGGAAAGGGTTTATAAGACAAGCCTTGCAGACTTTACTTTGGCACCTGCCCAGAGTGAGCCAAGCCTTACAAAGGAGTGATGGAGGGGGATACTCACTTACAACCAAAGTGAGGGGGGCACCAGATTAGAAGCATAGGAGGTTGCCATATGGGCATGCCTGCATCAAATTTGTCTACGCTCTCAAATACCAGGATTGCTCCAAAATGTGCATACTAGTGTGAATCACAGGAAGAATAGCTTTTTAATTTATTCCACTTATCAGGTATTGAATTCATTTATTCACCTCACATCTACATTGTGCACACTACCTTCAACAAACCCTCCTGCCCCCCTTTTGTTCTATTTTATAGTTATAGTTGCACTGCAATTGAATATCATTTTGTCTGCTGATGATTCCTATTAACTACCTTTACACCACTGATGATATCAGCCTTAAGATGTTTCCTCCCTTAAGTCATTGTGGCATTGCCCCCTTCAGCTTCAAGCCAGCTTTCAGTAAATACAATATGAACCTTCCTCTTAGTTTGAAAAAAAACCTGCAAAACATCAATTCATTGCAAAGAATTTCACGCAAGCCTTTCTGCTTCGCATGTATTAAGTCATATTGTGACAAAATCACATGCAGGGCATTGATATTTTTCTTTATTTCAGTCAACCAGCAGGTCTAATAAACAGAGTACCCTAAGACTCTCTTGTGTGAGAGTCTGAATAATGTTTGCTTTGGAATGTACATTCCTATTAACCATTCACAATGATGTGACAATCTTACATTACTTGGATGCTTGCATATTTTCTGCCCTGTGTGTATTCCTTCGCATTGCCACTCAGAATTTGTAATGCATTATGTATATCTTGAGGTATGACTTTCTTTTGGAATATTTATGTGCACACAAGTATCAGTGAGAGTCACCTTGAGCAAAGCACCATCTGCAAAGAGATAATAAATAGCATTCATTCATAAAGTGGTTGCAGCATACTATTGTCACAATAGATATTTGGTTTCTGTACTGCTTCATGAGCAAAGATGAGAATGCTTTGGAATAATTCACCATTGGTTTCCTATAGCTTAGTGGTACAGCCTCTACTGAGGTCCCAGGTTCAATTCCCAGCATCTCCAGGTAGGGCTGGGAGAATCCCTGACTAAAATCCTGGAGATCTACTGTAGGCAGTATTGAACTAGATGGACTATTGGACTGATTCAGTATAAGGCAGCTTTCTGTGTTTCTACAGAATCATGTGACAAGGTGAAGAAGAAGAAGAAGAAGAAGAAGAAGAAGAAGAAGAAGAAGAAGAAGAAGAAGGGGGAATTAAATGCAATGGTACATTAGCAGGATTGGGCTGCCAATCCTGGGCAGACATCAGTTGTCATAAATAAGAGCAGCTATCACATAGAGAAGATCAATGTAGAAAACTAAATGAAATCAGACAATGAATTGGACAGCATCCTTAAGTGACTCTGAGTATTAAGGTCCATGTTGAAACACCTGGGCCTGCCTGAACATCCATCCATCAAAACAGGTGGCATGAGAGAGTTGAATGAGTTCATGCACACAGCAGCATTAACACAGGACCTGTGACCTTCTAATCACATCTGTATAAATCTAGATTCCTACTGCATTCAGTGATGTATATTTCTGTGCTGGCAATATCATGAGTTCAAGAGCTACATAGGGAATGCTCCTGAAGTGTTAGCATCCTGTTGGTGACTTTGCCTGGAAAGGGGATATTTTAAAGAAGCAGATCATAGAATTGTAGAGCTGGAACGGACACTGAAGATCATGTAGTCCAACTGAGCTATCCAGTGGTTCCCACTTCCCACAATAATGATCTGTCCATGTGAGCAGCTAGTAACATTGTGATTGCAGGATACTGATCCCCTTTCCCATGATCATTTGGTCACACATGGTATTGTCAATGAGTGCATGCTCTGGAAACAGTTTTGACTTCTCACTTGGACTCAAAAGTTATCACAAGAACCAACACAAAGGGTCTAAGATTCATTGTTCAGCCACCTAACCCTTGGACTACATTGGCTTTCCATCTCACAGTTCTTGAAAGATAGAGAGACTACTGGCTCCTGTCTTTGAACAGGCTGAATGCTTTCATTGCCATAACTGCTCCCACGGTTATTGCACGATGCCTGAATTCATGTATAGGAAATAGGAATGGCATCTTTCAAGCGATGTTGTAGTTTTATAGCCCTTTATGGATCTGATTGCAATGAGTGCCCTGGGAATACAGAATTCATACAACATTATTCAAGCAGGACAAGGACAATCGGATGAGAAGCTTAGATATAGTGGAAACAGGAAAAAAATGACTGAAGAAATGAAAAGAAACAGGCAACTTTGGCCAAGGTTCCTAGGAAGCTACTTGTCAGTGATATAAATAGTCTTCAGCTAATGTAGAAAGTTTGCTTTTTAGCTCTCTGTTCTGTTTCTATTTTCACTTCTCTCACACACTTTCTCTCAAGCTACACTGTTCCTTGAAGGTTTTGCCACTTTCATTTTTTCCACGATTTTCCGTGTATTAGATGCTGTGTTAGAAACATGTCTCAGGAATATAATGCTGTATCCTCACAACTCCCAAATCAATTATATTTTTAATGAGCTTTCCTTTTTATTTCTTTAAAAAAGGAAAAATAAAAATAAAGAATGCTTGAAATTGCATGTATCCTGGCTTTTCCTGATAAGAATAGTGAGCTCTTTGGGCATAAGAAGTCATCTGACAAGGAGGGTCACTCTAGACTGTCACTCTTTTGTGGGAGTGATTCAAACACTCACCATAACTTTTGGACTGCACTCTGTTGCTCTCTTAAGCACCCTAAACAAACTATAATTCCCTGGATTGTTGTTAACCACCCTTAAACCACAATTCCCAGGATTGTTGTTAAGCTTCCTTAACAAACTACATTTCTTAGGGGGCGCCATTTTCTGGTTTACCTCAGGTAGCAAAATATCCTGGGCCAGCTCTGCTTAGGTCAACGAATCCACTTTTTAAAAAGAAACAGGCATTTGGCAGTTAGTGATAACAAAATGTATTGAAAAATATAGGGTGAATGAATGGTTAATGGGACAAGGTGTAAACACCACACAAACAAATCAGGATGTATGTTTACCTCATTTGTAGAACCAATTGGTGAAAATGTTCTGGGAGGCCTGTAAATCTTGGTAGTCAAGATAACCCTGGGACTAACTGTTATTTGCTGCAAGAAGGAGCTCATATATGTTTATCTGCTCTGAAGTTTTGAAGCCTTAGTTTTGGTTCAGTTAGTTGGGAAAGGAGAGGCTTCTCATGTCTGTCAGCTACTCCCTTATCTGAGAGATGGATGAGGCAGCCTCTTAGCCAGGGGTGAGTTAATTGGGCTAGCGATGCCAGTTTATGTAGCTTGCTTTACATTTAAGTAATGCTTAACCTAGTAGCACCTCATGGACATGTCATGGTGACTGCTTGCTGCTTTGGTGTCTCTCCAGAGTATGTAGTGGCAGCAAAGCTTTTGCTGGTTGTGTTGTAAGTTTGCTCTTCTAAAAATAAAAATAAAGCACTACAACCAACCATTCTGAAGTTTTTTACATCTTTCTTCAATATTCCTGCACCAAAACATTCACACATGTCCTCCTTTGGGCCTATGGATCAGGACAGCGGTCTGCAAACAATTCAGAACAAATGCTCACTAGAGAATGGCCATAGGGGGCATTCAGATATGGGGATTATTGCTAGTGCTTCTGTCCCACTTTATAAATTCCTTTTAAACTGCATAACCAATTGTGTTATGGAATCAGGGCCATCTTACCCATAGGTGCTAGGGGTGTGGGGCACCCGGGCGCTCGGCTCTCAGGGGCACCAGGCCGAGAGTCTAGGGCCTGAGAGTTGAGTCCGGGGAAGAGCCCGCCCGTCAGTCAGAGTGCCATGGTGGGCTCTTCTGCTGCAGGCGGCTCTGTGCCACAAGTTCGGGCGCGACCGAGCCAATGAGACGCTGAGGTGGCCAGCCGGCTCCGCCCTCCTGCGCACCTGGGACTGGGAAACTGGGGGGGGGGGGCGCTGGGCAGATTTTTGCACCCTGGCGCCGCATATACTTAAGACAGCCCTGTATGGAATTGTAGTTTTTTGATTGGTATAACACTATGTTGTGCTGAATTTCCTTCACACCAGTAAATGTGGTATAACACAACAGCAGATGTCACTGGGCATGTCACCATCTTTAGCACAGATGCGTGCTTCTGCTTTCCCATGATTCACCGATGAAAACAGTGGGAAAGTACTGTATGCTGGTTACTGCACCAAATTTCATCACATTGTATGATGTATGAAAACTACAGGAAAATTACAGTGAAGAACTCCTATGACTTTCCTGATTAATAGGGATGCAGACAGATTCCCCCCCCCCCCAAGCAATTAACACAGAAATGAGCACTTAACAACCACTAGCTTTGCTGAAGTGGCTTTCATGCCATGTGAAAGATCACAGAAAATGCAGAAATTATCAAGTGAGGAAATGTCAGGAAAATGGAATAAAGTGCTGCTTGAATGCAGCCAGAGTCTAACCTCCATGTAAACTTTATGCAAGTCAACCAGGATGAATGCTGAATAAATAGGTCATGTGGAGGATTCCATTGGCCTTAACCCCTTGCTGTCTACTCTGTAGGATCTCAGTCAGAGGCCTGTTTCATTACCTGCTTCTTAATCCTTTTTAAACTGGAGATGCTGGGAACACACAAAGCATCTGCTCTGCCACTTGCTATAGCTGTAATAATTTTGGAGACTGACATCTCCCCCAATATGCCCCCTCTCTCTTTCCCTTTCTCTGTATCCGATAAGCATCTGGGGAAAAGGTAGGTTTTTCACAGCATTCATCTTACAACATTATCTTTGCTAACCTCAGAAACAAACTATTTTTAAAGAACAAAAACCAGAACTTTAACACATTTTAGTATGAGTCATTGGCATTGCGTTGCTGGAAATATGATGACTGGATTGTTATCCCTGCTAAACATACCAAACTCTTTATTTACATCAGAATAGCTTCATACTAGTAGTCAGTTCCATTAACTGTAATTCCCAGACAGGGAGAACACAAGGATGATGTTTAGATTTATGTAAACAAAATGTAAACAAAACAAACTAAAAATGCAGAATGTCTGTATTTTTGACACAGTACCAAATAATAGAAAACAGGCCCCTTTGCAAATGGAGATTGATATCAGGTTCTCCAAGTGTCCCTATTTTCCAAGTCCCTGATTTAGAGAAGCTGTCCTGGCTTCTGATTTGATCCTGGAATGTCCCGCTTTTCCTTAGGATGTCCCTACTTTCACTGGAGAAATATTGGAGGGTATGGAGTTATCTGATTCCCAAGCCGTCTGAAGGCAATCCTGTATTTTAATTTTTTTAAATGTTTTATTATGTTTTTATATATGTTAGAAGCTGCCCAGAGTGGCTGGGGCAACCCACTAAGCTGTGTAGGGTATAAATAGCAAAATTATCATTATGGAATGGGACATCCCTATTTTCATGGAAGAAATGTTGGAGGGTATGTGATATATGCTGATGAGACCAAGAGATTTGGGGTTATAGTCATGACTTTCCATATCAAGTCCCAGTCAGGTTTATGTGAAGGCTGTTACAAAGTGCTCAGTAAACATAACTACCATATCTGGATTAAAGCTTGCAGTGCATAAGCCCAAACAGTCAATAGCCATCATGGTAGCAGGATGTGGAATTGAAATGGAACAGTAACCTCCTGGATTAGCAGTACACAAACACAACTCAAACATGACATCCCATTGGTACCATTGCAGTCTCCATTTCTGCCTGTCAAGTTTAAAGATCTGTGGCATTACCTTAATATATGCTACTTTAAATTCATTCCCCTAAAAATGTGTTATTCCCCAAGATGCAACCTCCAACACTCCCTGCACATTCCATTTGGTGACACTTTTTGGCAAATATAGTGAGATGGTTCCCTAATACCATAATGCAACTCACTCAAATCTCTGGCTTGCTAGTTAACATGCGTTTGTGTGTGTTTTGCACATGTATTTATTTCAGTCTCTCTTTTTCTATATGGTAGTAGTCCTATGTAGTCCAGTTTCTATGTAGTCCATAGAAGGAAATAATATTAGTCCTTCCATCAGTCAAGAAAACTAGAACACCAGTATAGTGGTACCTCAGGTTACAGATGCTTCAGGTTACAGACGCTTCAGGTTACAGACTCCGCTAACCCAGAAATAGTACCTCTGGTTAAGAATTTTGCTTCAGGATGAGAACAGAAATCATGCTCCGGCAGCGCTGCGGCAGCAGCAGGACGCCCCATTACCTAAAGTGGTACCTCAGGTTAAGAACAGTTTCAGGTTAAGAATGGACCTCCAGAACAAATTAACTTTTTAACCTGAGGTACCACTGTACAAGATTCAGAAAGATACCACATTTATTTATGGCAATACTATTATAATATAATATAATACAACTGTCTTTCTTTTAAATCATGCATAATCTAGAAGAGGATCAGTATGGGACGAGGAGGTAGCATTTGCAAAGGTGAAAGGAGTAAGATAAAATAAAAAAGAAATTTAGCAACATAGGAATAATGCTGATGTATTAAATCTAAATGATAGCTTTACATAGTGGGAAGAGATAGGCAGAGCACATGTGCTGTGTCCCAAATTCAACTCCTGGCATCTCCAGCTAAAGGACCAGGTAGCAGATGATGGCAAAGATCTTAGATGCTGGAAAGCTACTGCCAATCCAAGTAGAAAATACTACCCCAGGTGGACCAAGGATCCAGCTGAATAGAAGGTAGATTCAGATATAAAGCTCCAGGACCTAGCACAGGGATGAGATTGTGCTCTAACAATGAAATGAAATGACTTATTTCCTTTCCCAGGAAACATTGTTTCTACTCATTCAAAGAGAAACACTTATTTCTCATACAGTTTGTTTAAGAAAATGTTCCCAGAATCGTCTTCTTAGACTACTACAGTACACCTGTAGAAATCAAAGTCTAGCATAATCTCCCCCAAGATGATGTTGTCCAGATTTCGTTGGACTACAACTCCCATAATTCCTTACCATGTTGGCTGGCTGGTGCTGATGGGATTTGTAGTCCAAATCATTTGGAGGGCACCAACTTATGGAAGGCTGGTCTAAGAGAAACCACATGGATATGCACCAGATATGACTCTCCTGGTGGTGGGCAGTAGCAGCTGGTGGGATGGCACAACTGGGATGCTGCTGCTTTCCAGGCTTCCTGGCACTGTGGGTTGCTGACACTTGTGAGAGGGAGAAGGGGAGAGGAAAGGCATGGGGAGCTTGGTGCAACACGTGGCATCAAGAGCATCAGATTGGCTGTGCTGCCACATGCCACACTGCACTGAGTTCCCTATGTCTCACCCCGCTCCCTCTTAGTGACTTGCAGTGTTGGGAAACCAGGAGAGCAACAGAGCCCCACCTGTGCCACCCTACTGACCACTGCTGTGTGGAATATAAGGAGCAATGCTTTATACTACAAAGGGACTCAAATGTAACTCAGAAGTAGCTCATCCTCCAGGCCATGAACAGGCCAAAGTACACCGTGTTTTGCCATCTGTGAGCTGGCAGTACCAGAGCCTGAGTGGCGTCAAAACAGCTGTGTTATTGAAAGGCAAGCAGGACATGCAAGGGAATGTACTTAGTCTTTTATTCATATAAATACAATTGATTGTAGTCAACAACTTAAAGTAGGGCGTGATATCTGTGGAACAGCCTGAGCATCTGGCCTTGACATCTTCTGATTTCAAATTTCCATACATCACTTCCAATCTATTTTATACTGACATTTGGTTGGAGGATTGTCTGCTTCCAAAAGCTGGATGTTTGCCCACCTGGTGGCAAGAGAACTTTGTGGGGAGAGCCAGAAGAACAGCAGCTAGGCCTGCAAAGGGAAATATAGGGAGCATATGGTTTGGCAAAATTCCTGTACCTTGGACAGACTGAGACTTGTTTTGGGAGGATCCAGCATCTATGGGCCTGAAACTGAACAGTATATATATTTTTCAGCTTAGATTTTTCCATTAACACATTAGAAAAGCTCTCACTAATGAATGGCCCAGTCTGCTTAATGAGTTTCCTGTCCCCACCCTTCAACTTCATATTGTCTTCTCCCAGACAAGACATGGAAGCATTTTTTATAAGAAACTATCAAGGAAGTGTTGCATTTACATCCATAGATAAGTCCTATTTATCTATATATTACGTAATAACAATTTAGACATTGCCAAAAAAAAGAAGAAAAGCGTCACCAGAAATGAGAAGAAAGGAGGGTAGATTTGTGAGATTTTTGCATATGCTAATTTATATGTAGAAATGCAAATTTAGAAATAATCAATATTTTAATTATGCCAGAGATAGTGGAGAAGACTGTGTGTCTGCTCAATCTGCTGTTCAGGTGCTAACTGTTGATGGGCATCTCCACGAAGATCCAGTTTGGTGTAGTGGTTAAGAGCGGTAGTCTCATAATCTGGTGAACTGGGTTCATGTCTCCACTCCTCCACAGGCAGCTGTTGGGTGACCTTGGGCTAGTCACACTTCTTTGAAGTCCCTCAGCCCCACTCACCTCACAGACTGTTTGTTGTGGGGGAGGAAGGGAAAGGAGAATGTTAGCCGCTTTGAGACTCCTTCGGGTAATGATAAAGCGGGATATCAAATCCAAACTCTTCTTCTCCTCCCCCTCCCTTTTATTATAGTTATTTACATTGAAATTGGATTTGACCTTCAGTTAGATGATGCCTTCAAATAAAAAACTACCTTATGAGATCTCTTCAAAAGAGACTAAATGCTTTTGTACACATATCAATTAGTGTAAAGGCACAACTAGATGTGATGCTGAAGTTCTGTGAACAAGAAGACTTCCCACCAACTTTCAAAAAGGCAATAGTAGCTACATGGGTCCAAACAGGATCACAGCTGATAATGGGAGATAGGTGTGGTGGTCAACCCTTTCTTTCTGTCCTGTTTTCCCTATTAAAATTGCCTCTCCCAAAGCTGCTATTTGCCTTATGGGGGAAATCGTGCCATCATCACCCCAAGCCTGTCCTTCACTTAAAAAGCAAATAAGAGATCTTTATTACCCATCTCCCATGTGACATTTAGTATGGCCTTAACGTGGCATTTTCTTTAATGCTGGCATTTTGTGAACCAGATTGTTTAGTGAGAGCAATGTAACCCTCTACTGGAGTGCTAAATTATCCTTAGGAGACCTAAGTTCAAATCAAAAATTGCCCTTAATGTTGCTAGTTATCTGTTAGCAGACCATTAGTCTCGGGATGAAGACATGCCCTACATTCCAAGTGTGGTGAAAATAGTATTGACGCAGATTCTCTGCCTTGAAAAACAAATGCCTCAGAATGTGGTGTATGTGTATTTAAACCACTCCTACCATATTTTAGGTCTGTTTTCATCCAAACAGGCCTACAGTACAAAATAGGGATCAGAAATTCCTATATTGGAAAGAGATGGTGTGGAAGATCCATTAGGTCCATTAGGTTTTTAAAAGGTGAACTAGATCCATAATCATTCAGATCAAACATAACTGAGTAGAGGGGAAATTATTTTTTAAAAGGTACGTATAATGATGTTCTAATGACTGCTGTGTCAACCAAACTGGAAATAGAATATCAACAACATTGTCCATTCTAATTTATGGCCTTTAAAATGTGTTTTGTGTCTTTCTGTGTATGACATAATTCAGGCACATAGGCTGCAGTTCTGTTCACTCTGACCTAGGAGTAAATCCCACTCAATTTAATAGGTCTTACTTCCAAGTAGTCATTCACAGACTCATTCTGTTGAGCTGCTTACCTGGGATTCAGCTCCATTGAACGCAGTGGGGTTTACTTCTGTTCGTGTGTGTGCACAGCACTTTCCTGCTGCTTAATCTGAATTCACTTCAAGACAACCTGAGCATTCATTGCACAAAGTTTGTGAGCATGTTGAATGAGAATTGCCATGTATTGAGCATTCATTCCTATTTGTTTCTAGATATATTAGAGGATGACACTTCTCAGTGCATTTTCCCGACACTTTCTGCACCATAAAGTTCAATTTTTGGAGGAAGCAGGATTATTTTGCAAGAGCTCAAAAGCAAGTTTGATTTGTGCAGCCAGAATTTGTTGGCAAGTGTTGGAATCTTGGCCGAAAACAGGGACTGTCCGAAAGTGCCATGACTCATTGTGGCCTTTCTTCTACGCCTTCAAAAGAAAGACAGGGAGATAGAAAACACTGGACATTACAAATAATTTTAGATTAAATAATATGATTTGAGTAACTTTATTTGGCTAGGATAACTTAACTTTATGAGATATCAGCTGACACCCTCATTTTGTCTCTATAATCATGAGTATGTATTCATCACCACTCAACCATTGGCAGTTGGGTTAGTAAATTAAGACTGGCACAGTTAGTACACAGTGTATTCTCCAAATGGAAACTCACAAAAGCACTATAGTCTCATTAGAGAGGGTCATGTTGCTGCCACCTGCCATTAATCTATAATGGATAAGTAAATTCTTGTAGACTCTCAGTCCCAATGCTATTTCTCATGGCTGCATGTCATCTATTTTATGTGAGCTTCTGATCCATTCTGACAAGATCTTATATATGTTGCCCATAAAGGTCAAAGCTGCTTCTCGCTGACAAATGAAAATATTGGTGTTTAGAAAAATGACACCCATAATAGGTTAATCTAATCTTTATCAGCCGAGTTTGATAGAATGTTCTCAAGAAATGACTGGGGATATTCATAGGAAGCACCACCAGGTTTCTGAAAAGCCTGGATCAAGTTTCCCTTTTTAAAGGCAATAAAGTTAATCAATGCAATGTCTGAAAAAAATATTGCAGGATCAAGGGGAATGGCAAGTTTTTAGAGTGATGGTTTTATTTTAAATTAGTCTATCCAAGTCTTTGCAAAATTCAGCCCTCATCAGTCAGGCTTTTCAGAACATCAGTTTTATATCTGTTGCTTGATAAATAAATAAATTGAGATGGATATTTTCATATACACTGGAAAACTTAGTCAGGTTTACAATAGCCCTTCAGGAATCTGTAGAGCATAGTTTTACCAGGCTGAATAGCTCAGTTGGTTGGAGAATGGTGTTGGCAGTGCCAAGGTTGCAGGTTTGATCCCCATATGGGACAGCTGCATTGTTTTGTTTTGTTTTTAAATATATTTATTGAATTTTCCAAGAAATAGTTTGAAAAACAAAAAGATAAAAAACAGCAAAAATACAAAAAACCACATAATTAAAAACAGATACAATTTCCAATACTTATTTCCATTAACTTGTTTCTCAGACCTCCTCTCACCTCCCCTTCTTGTATTCCAATTTAAATTGTTAATTCAACAAATCCTTATATTCAAATTTAGACATCAAATACTTAAACAACATTTGCTCATTACACTTTTCCTAAGGTCGACCAGAATGTCCCTTCCACGGCTTTCCCCAGTTCCAAACAAATAACAGAACATAATAAAAATATAGCAAGTTATAGTTACAGGTAGGTAGCCGTGTTGGTCTGCCATAGTCAAAACAAAATAAAAAAATTCCTTCCAGTAGCACCTTAAAGACCAACTAAGTTAGTTCTTGGTATGAGCTTTCGTGTGCATGCACACTTCTTCAGATACGAATATCGGTATCTGAAGAAGTGTGCATGCACACGGAAGCTCATACCAAGAACTAACTTAATTGGTCTTTAAGGTGCTACTGGAAGGAATTTTTTTATTTTGTTATAGCAAGTTATAGTTATATACCCTTTGGATTCCCAGACCCCACCCACCCCTTTCCCGGTTTCAGTCCTCAAAAAGTGTTCATCAGTTCAATGTCTTGTCTAGCCTGGAGATCTCACGTCCGAGGCTTTTAAATCTCTTTCAGTCCCTCTCTGCCGGCCTTTTTGATAGTCCTTAGTGTTAAACCCCAGATTTCGAAAAGGCTTTGGCCCAACAGGATCCATATTCTTCCCAGCCAGCCCTCCATACTTAAAACCTCTAGGGTACCCCAACATACTCCTGTCAAGTCCAAATGTCCCCAAGATCAAATTTGTAATCCTTCGGTCTTCAAATCTCCACAAAAGGGGATCTTTTAGTTTCAGGCTCACCAATTCAGGACAGGCTTTCCACATCAGATTGTCATTCTCCTTTGTTGCCTTCATGTCAGGCCACAAATTGCAGCTCTCATAACAGCTTTCATTTAACATCTGGGAAGTTACAACTCCTTCTTCCTTCACTTCAGGAACAGCGCATATCTCCTCTTCCATATTCTCATAACATTCAAATTTGCCTAAATGTTCAATTATATGAGCTTCCTGCTTCAAATCCTTATCAGCTCCAACAACATTGTTTACTGTTGAAGCCAGAGTTGTGGCACTTGTAGCCAAAACATGAATTTCCCCTTGTAATTTTCCCAAGAGAACAAATGTTCTTTGCAGTTCAGTCTGGATTTTCCCTTCTCCAGCCATTGTTGTAATGTCCAAAACCCCCTCTAGGGGGATTTTAGTTTGTTAGAACTTTTCAGCTCCAGTCCAAAAGCCAATTTATTTGTATCAATTCTTCCTTATTGGCAACAAATTATAACAAATATAACTAGCAGAAACAACAGAAACAAAGTTCTCTTTTTCCCCTTGACAGCCAATTTGACAGCTGTCAAAGTCCTCAGTACTTCATCAGCAGGCTCTCTCGCGGGACACTCCTGGGTCCAGGGGGGTGAAACTTCAGCTCCCACACTTTAGTCTTATATCCTCCGGTAAAATTTCTTATATTGTCAAACCATGAGGGTTGAAAACATTTAATAAAAAAGAAGAAAAAGATCCTCTCGACCTTAGATAGTAAGTTCTTTGCTTTAAAATTATCTACATAGAGGGGGGGCGGACTTCCTTTTTAACCCTTCCCCGCTCGTTCCTGATTCAAAATAGATTTTTTCTTTAAATTCCAAATTCCATGTTACTCACGGGTTTTTGCTTTAAAGTCCAATTGTTTCAAGGAAAAAGTCAGCGCTCTCCGTCAATGGCTTGCGGCTTCGCTCCGCAGAAGGAGCAGTGGACTCACAGCACCGCGCCGCACCCCGTCTCCGTTCAGAAGCCTTTAAAAAGGCTCCTTCGCGGTTTGGGGGGGCGCAAATGGTGCCCGCCGAGTCACCAGGTTCACAGGCATCCGCGCCTGTGATTTTTGAGGGTGCCCGCGTCACCGCCGCGGGCAAGACCCGATCCTGCGGAGCCGATTCCCTCCGGAGCTCGGAGGGAATCCGCCATTAAACGATGGCGCTAACCCGGAAGTCCCGGGACAGCTGCATTGTTGGGGGTTGGACTAGATGATCCTTAGGGTCCCTTCTAAGTGATGACACATGTAGTGCTTGACAAATCATGATAATGAACTTGGTGAAACATCTAACACCAACTGGTGGAGGTGATTTGAGGTGCATCAAATTGCAATCACTATCAACTTGAACTGAGCTGCAACCACCTCCTGCATTTAAGTCATTCTAGTTCTGGACAATGAAATGAGAGGCATTGTACTCAACTTCAACCTACAGCCCAATCTACTGACACCCATCTGGCCCTCTTAGCTTTCATTCTCAAACACAGATGCCCTTCTTCTGCTCAGACCCCTGACATAAAGTTACAGCATCGTAGGATAGCAAGAAATCAGAATCTGGCTGCAAATTATTTAGAAAAAAAATATGTCCAGATGACAGATGGGAAGTAGGCTTGTTATCCATGAAGATTACTGTTAAAAAAGCAACACCTATAAAATTGTTGTGCCCAGTTTAATTTGAAAATTGAGTCTTTATAGCATGCCGCGCAGTCATGTTTCTTGAAAAAGACAAGCAATGAGAAATTGTCCTCCTCTGCCTTCCTTCTGTCATCACATCTCAACTTGATTTTGTGTAAAACAGTAAAATTATTTGATGAAATATTATACATTATAGAGGGTGCTGGGAAAATGTTGAAAATAAACTATGCATCATCTCTTTTAGGACTGGAGGTTGTGATATCCATAATTTTACATCTAACTGCAATTCATAAACATTTAAGAAGAAACAAAATATAGGGGCCAATTGAACAATACAAACTGACATCATTTATTGCCAGACATAAACATATGCCAGCAGTTCAATTCTGAAACAACCTCCATGGCTGTGGAAATGCAGTTCCAGAGAATACGCACACATACAAACACACATGGGCCAAATGGATCTGAATACAGACACTGAGTTACACATGACAGCCACTTGATTGCAAGCTGTCTCAAAGCATCTAATTATTTAAATCCAGTTCAAGGGTATAGTGGCAATAGGGAACCCAACTGTATCAGCAATTTTTTTTTTGGGGGGGGGCAGTATATTCACTCTCATTCTAAGATAATTCTGCAGGAATACACCTTTAGGGTCATGAACATTATAGCAGGAGTGAAGGAGAGGGTTCTGTGGCTCATAGGAAAAAACAAAAATCAGCAATATTGCCATCGCAGTAGCTTACTCCAAAACCTAGCGGTTCAGCGTCTCACAGATGCCATTTTGTATTGTATTGTAATCTGCGTTTTAATAAAGCGAAGTGACACACCACCAACTTCAGGCAATTTCAACCCCATCTTCTCCCCCTTATACTGGCTTGAGAATTCAGTTCTTTCCTCATCAAATGAAGTGTCTAGATTCCAGTTGCTTTTTTTAAAAAAAGAAACCACAATATATCCATATGGTAGTAACAACGGCACTCTGAGGGGGTTTAGGACTGCAAGTTCCTTCCTTTGTCTCCCAGGCATTATAATAAAACTAGAAGCTGAACTGGTCTCCGTTCAGCAAGAAAAAAACAGCAGTGAGAAAGTATGGATACCCAGCTGTGGGGAAAATTAAGCAATGAATTGAAATAATGGTAGAAAATTACTCCAAATGAGCCTTGATCACAGCCACAAAGCTGAGAATCCCGAGCGCCATATTTGCATTCTCATGAATGTACATTAACGTATTGTTGTGTACCCCGGTCTTTAGTTGTGTATTAACTTTATCAGATTTAAGTGTTTGTGATACCTCACCAAGCATGAAATGTAGTTACTTGGTTGCACCTGTTCATAATAATCAGATTCCATATTCATGAAAGCAAAGAAATATGTTGAGCGGCCATATGCATGAAGAGTGATCATTATGACAGACTTTTCTCACAGCTTCCCAAATGTTGTTCTGGGAATGATTCACAGGCTGTGAGGAAGCAAGCACTTATTAAAAAGCAGAAGACACTTTGCAAAAAATATGCCCAGGTGATTCTGATTCACTTAGTGAAGGTAATAAATTGCTGCCTTGTTTGCAGATGGGATGCCACCTCTGCACAGTAATTAGGGATTATGCCAGGTGGAATAGAACACTACTTAAGGTGAAAAGTTCATGTCAAATGACATGACAACTGTTCACTGATTTTGAAAGAGGAAGTGCCCCAGGGGAATGTACATACATACATTGCATGCTTTAAGAACCTGATCTTTACAAAGTCTGATCTGAACTTACCTGACCTGAGTTATTCAGCAGGGTTTGGGATTGTCCATTTTAACTCCTGCCTCACAAAACATATAGAATACATTTTGAAAATGAGTATATTTTAAGAGTAAACACATTTAGAAATCCATGTTCTGAGAGAAAGCATGTTTAAAAGTACATATGCAAGCATGTATATAACTATGAATTTCCGTGAAGATTCTTTTTAAAAATTCAGATTAAACTGAAAAAGAGAGAACAGAATAAATTTGTAAGTGTATAAATGAACAATGGGGGCTGAACTTGTGGTCATATACTAGGAAATAAAGAAATAAATGGAAAACGTTGATGGGTTGATTAGCACCATATCACACCCCACAAGTGTCCCAGAAAAAAAAAAATGTGACATGCTGTGTTGTTTTTTTATCACAAGAGAATGGCAGTCATTGTGGTTGCTGTGATCTCACACTACCCCCCCCCCCCCGAATTTCACACACCATGCCCCAAAAAGCACTTTTGAGGGGAGAAGCACAGCATGAAATTGCTCAAGATCATGGGAAACAAAATGTCCACTGTGCTCTCCTAATAAAAAATAAATAAATGGGGAGATGGCATCTGGGAAGATGACATCCTGGATGTGGGCTTCAAAGTGTTGGAGAGTATGCCATATTTATTCCCATTTCTTTATCAACCCCAGTCCCTTTGCCGCTGTGGAGATCTAAATGGGTAAATATCTCACAATGGCATGAAGATCAAGGGGTATTCAAAATCAGAGCCCTTTGAAAGGTTTGCCAATGTTTTAGTGGTTAGAGTGCTGGACTAGGACATGGGAGTTCAAATCGCCACTCAGCCATGAAGCTCACTGGGTGACCCTGGCCAAGCTTGTTGTTGATGTTGTTTAGTCGTTTAGTCGTGTCCAACTCTTCATGACCCCATGGACCAGAGCATGCCAGGCACTCCTGTCTTCCACTGCCTCCCACAGTTTGGTCAAACTCATGCTGGTATCTTTGAGAACTGTCCAACCATCTCGTCCTCTGTCAACCCCTTCTCCTTGTGCCCTCCATTTTCCCCAACATCAGGGTCTTTTCCAGGGAGTCTTCTCTTCTCATGAGGTGGCCAAAGTATTGGAGCCTCAGCTTCACGACCTGTCCTTCCAGTGAGCACTCAGGGCTCCTTCAGAACGGATAGGTTTGATCTTCTTGCAGTCCATGGGATTCTCAAGAGTCTCCTCCAGCACCATAATTCAAAAACATCAATTCTTTAGCGATCAGCCTTCTTTATGGTCCAGCTCTCACTTCCATACAGCACTACTGGGAAAACCATAGCTTTAACTATACGGACCTTTGTTGGCAAGGAGATTTCTCTGCTTTTTAAGATGCTGTCTAGGTTTGTCATTGCTTTCCTCCCAAGAAGCAGGCATTTTTTAATTTTGTGACTGCTGTCACCATCTGCAGTGACCTGGCCAAGCTACTCTCAGACTAATGTATCTCACAGGGTTGTTGTGGGGATTAAATGAGGAGGAGAACCATGTCCACCATCTTGAGCTCTGTGGATAAAAGGTGGCACATTAATGCAATAAATAAAATAAATATGTTCTGCCCAACAGCTTTACGGCAGCTTTTTCCATACCCTTAACATTAATGAAACCTTCAAAGACACTGGATTCTAGCCTGCTTTTCATCTCGCTATGGGTATCTCAGGTGAGAATACAGGCTTTGGGAACGGTTAAAATTGGCTGCACCACCCCCAGCACCCCAACTTCTCCACCATTCTTGTGGGTTTGAAATAGTAAAACTTCAATATTAAAAAAAAGAAAAAAAAATTCCAGTGACTGCAGTGCTCTACTTCTGTCATGGGAAAGTCCTGTTTGTCTGAAAAGCTATTAATGCGGTGTCATATTTTAATTATGTACGATTTGTGCAACATGATTCCGTAGTTCAAACTCAAAAATCATTAACCTGCATAATGGAGCAAATGTCACCAGAGTATACATGAGTGAAAGCAAACATGTCCGGATTTCTCAGGAAACTGCTAATTCTTTTTGATAAGGTTTCAGGATATAATAAGTAGCTAGGATTGGAAGTCAAGATGTGGTATTTGCTGCTTTGCTTGCAGAGCCGATTCACAAAACCACTGTAAATGGAAGTTATAAATAAAGTTACCTTATTTATAGCAATGTACAACACATCTCCTTGATAGTTGTTTTTTTACTGTGTGACACTGGTGAGAGCCAGTTCAAGTTTCTGAAGTGCCATGATAGATGCTTCCCTGTGGCTTCATCCCAGCTTGGAGAAGAACAAATAATATGAGGGCTAATTTAGCTTCCATCGACATTTTGTTTTTGTTTTTGTTTTTTATGGAGTACACCATCTAAAACTGATCTCTAGTTTTGCTAATAAAAACATTTCTGCATTTCTCTTTACTGCTGTTCTCGGTAATGATACACTGGGCAAAAGATGTGGGTCATAATATAAAGTTTGATTCATGGGAAAAGTTGTGGAAAGTGGATCTACAATTTACTGCTTGCTGTTTGTTAAAAGAGAATTATATGAAAATGATGAACTTAACTCCTACAAGAATTGCAAAAAATGTATTTAAAAATGTCTGATTTATGTTGGAAATGTAAAGAGAATGAGGGTATATTTTATCATATATGGTGGACCTGTGAATCAGCAAAGGCCTTCTGGGAAATGAAGTACAATGAGCTAAAAAAAATGTTTAAAATCTCTTTTGTTTAAAAAACCCAGAGGCTTTTCTATTAGGTATAATAGGAGAAGAAATACCGAAGGAGAAAAAGGTCCTATTTATGTATGCGATGACAGTGGCAAGAATGTTATATGCCATGGGATGGAAGGAAGGAAGAACCCCATAGAAAGAAGAATGGATATTGAAACGGATGGACTATGCTGAAATGGCAAAATTGACCAGGAAGATTAGACACCAAGAGGACAATAAATTTAGAAATGATTGGATTAATTTTATAGAATATATGGACGGAGTATTGTAAACATTTAAAAACCTTAGCAGGATTGGATTAGCACTTGTAATATCATTTGATAGAGGGTATTGAAAAAGGAGATTTAATAGTTTGGATAAAAGTGTTTAGTTGCAGAAAAGAGAAGAGACAATTATTAGAAACTGGGGAGAGGAGTGGGGGTGGGAGTCTGGGGATCAGAAAACCCCTATAAAGATACTGAATTTGTTTATGCATTAATGCCAATAATACTGTATGTTTTTTAAAAAATGTAAAATAAAATATATAGAAATAAATAAATAAACCATATATCCTAAAGACACCATAGACTCTGCTGTGCCTCACTGTCCCAAATGGGAACATAGACCTTGGTAAGCATGCCTGCAACCCCTAGAATCTCACACTACTTGTGGAGATTGGGGTGACGTGTAACAATATGTATAGGTCAGAAGGGGTCTATGCAGCATTTTTCTTTTCAGATTCCCTTGACAGTGGATGATTTCTTTTCTTCCTTGCCTCCCTTTTTCTTTTTGACACAGTTTCAGAAAATTGATTTGGAATGTTTTCTGTCTAACACATGATCTTACACCAAAGCCTTGTACTCCTTAGCTTATTAGAAGCAGCAAGTATTTAGTGAAAATCTGAGACAGTTTGGTAGACTAATTATAACATGCCATTTCGATTCTCTGACATTATAGTTTGCTTGAAGGCGGGTATTCACACCAAGGGAAAACAATTAGGTACCACAATATTACAACACCAACTCACCAACTCGTCTCTTTTGCGTCACTTTTTAAATAATGTGCTATTAAAATCATATGTAATTCAGATAAGCTTCAATAGCAAACTTTGGATTCAGATTTCTGTGGGACTAAAGTGTAAAGCAGGCCCTGTTATATTTTTTAAAAACTTCCTATAGTTTCAGAAGGCCTGTCCTCTATGTCCTGGTTTATATCTCAAATTACCTTGTTCCTTTTCGGTATCTTCCCTTGTATTTTTGTAGGATATTACATGCAACTGAATGTCTGAAGCAACCCTCGGGCAGAGAGCCAATTCTCCACACACACACACACACACACACACACACACACACACACAACTAAATGGAGGAAATGAAACTCCATGGATGCTCCTACTACTTGATGACGTTTTCATGGATCATTTTAAACCACATTCTCAACATATTATGAGTGGAGAACCTTGTTTTCTCTGAATAGTCATTGTCCCATGGGAAAGGACAGTTGGGATCTCTGTGCAATGGTGGGTGGAACAAGGTCCAATGATGGGCAGAGAAACTCGTTTTCTTTTTCTATCACCACTTCTTCTCAGCATCACTTTTCAGCCATTTTTCAGACTGTCCATCTAGGCTTCATCTCTATGTTCACTTCATCTGTATGGTCACTTCATCTCTATGGTTAGATTGCTCACCCCCCCCCCCCACCAGAGTTATCTTTCCATATAAGGAGAAGCTGTAGGCAGGGAAAACAGCAGCAGTTGAGCAGCAAAGGATAATGTGTGTGGAAGGGATTCAGGAAGAAGCAATATCTCTGAGCAAAGATGGGAAGGCAGTGGTGGGGTCTGTTGTGGGGCAGTTGTGGAGGGAGGGCTGTCATGAGGAAGTAGCAAATGACTGAGTGACAGCAACTGTGGTGAGGAGAGGCAGTGAAAAAGTGGCTATTTCCCACCCTGAGTGGGTACTGAGAGGGAAGCAGGTATCATGCTCCAGGAAAATGGCTGATGGGCTAAGGTTCTAGTTACAGGAGTTATAAGCCTTTGCCAAAGTACTCACCAATGAGGTCAGGGTTACAGATGCAGCACAGTCCAAACAAGCCAAGGGTCAAGCACAAAGTATCAGTCGAGGTCCAAACGTGAGCCAGAAACAGTTCAAGATCAAAATCACAGAAAGTCCTGCCAAGGTACAACGCAGCAAGACAAGGAAACTAGTATCAGGAATGAGGAGCCAGAGACTAGTTTTGTTTCCACCAACTGGAAGGCTCAATAGTTCCTGGCCATTCCAGGGGTTCCCCATCATGTATCAATTCAGAGAGCTCCTCAGGGGAATTCTCTGCATTGGATTCAGGGGGCCCTGTCTGTTCCTCAAAGCCATCTACCTGTGGGGTGACTGATTCACCCTCTGATCCATGGATTCAATCAATTCATCCATGAATTATTCATGCCAGAAATAGGCATGACACCAAGTGAGAAGAAAATTGGAAAAGCACTAGAGAGATGTTGTGATTCACATAAAATTTGGCTGAGGGCTATGTGCAGCCTGCAGACTGAGGGTTCTCTATCCAATATCTGTATCTGTCTTTGACCCAGAGAAGTTTGCCTTACTTTTGCCCATAATAAAAGTATATTTAAAAATAATATTATTGGTTTGGATTTTTCAGATCACTAACATAACCCTCCCCACCCACCCACCCCTATTAATAACCGTAATAATTCTTTCTAGAATTTCTTTCTAGATTTTCTTTCTAGAAATTCAATCTTGCCGTTTCCCAGCTGCTATACATACCACCAAATTGGTTTTGACAATTTAAGATTAATATAAAATGTAGGTTGCTAACACATGACAGAGCCCAAAGCTGGAGTGTTGGGAATATTTAACTCAAGCAGAAATTGCCCCAACAGCAATACATCTGATTCTTCATGGATTCATGGAAACATCTGTCTTAGTGCTGTTGTTTACATCCCTTGAAGACAGAAGTCAAGCAAGTGACACAGGCTGTTTCATCACAGCAGAATGATCCGAGAATGGCTAAACAGGCAAGAGAGAACAGAAGGTTTGGGTGAAGTGTCTGATGCAGAAATGTTAGTGTACATCTTGGAGATAAATTGGATAAAGGAGACAAGCTACTCTTGAAATAGGATATTACTTACATCATATAAGTTGCTATAGCAGTGGTGGCTGGGGTGGGGTGGAGACAAGCACCATTTCAAAAAGGAAAGTCAATAGAAAATCATAAACATTGACAAGGCAACACTACATTGCCACAAGTTTGCAAGATCATTGCAATAAACTACTATGACCATAAGGATAGACAAAAGCTATGGAGCTAAATGCACATGATTAATGATAGCCTCTAGTTAGATTACCTTTTAAAAGTATGCAACAAATTTATGAGGGATAGGTCTTATTAATGGCAATTAAGCACAACAGCTTGATTAAATGTCAATCTTCAGAGGAAGCAGATCCTGAATACCAAAGGCTGGGGGCAAATAAGAGAAGAAGGCTGTTGGCCTTCTCAGTTATCTTGTTTGCTTGCTGGAGACTGCTAGTTGCTTGTTGCTGGAAACAGAATGCTGGCGTACCTTTGGTCTGATCCAGCAAGGTCTTCTATTTGTGTGATCTTACAGATTATACAGACATGGGTGGTGCTGTGGTCTAAAACACAAAGCCTAGGGCTTCCTGATCGGAAGGTCGCCATTCGAATCCCCGTGATGGGGTGAGCTCCCGTTGCTCAGTGTCCAGGAGGTGTTCCCTCTTCGCAGTAACACTCCAGTACACGCAGTGTGATATTTACAGTCTTTATTACATATATACAAAAGAACAGCTACAGTTCAAAATCATGCATCCAAACGTGTCAAGTCAGATTCGGGGAGTGGCTTCTTTCAATTCTGGCACCAACAAAGAAGGCGTGGAAACCTCACGAGACGTCTTTGATCTTTACATTTCATTTCCCTTCTTGCCTGTGCTGATGTGAAGGCTCCCCCCCCCCTTTCTGAGTCCTTCTCCCACCTCTGGTGGGTTATAGGGCTCTCCACCATCTCTGAACCCCTGCTCTGCCTGATTACTCTCCACCCATTGTTCTGCTTCATACATCATTTCCCTGTCTTCCTCTTCTGACAGTTCCTGCTCCGAACCCTCCCCTGCTACTGATGAAGCAACGCGTTCTGGCTCTTCCCCGACACTCAGTCCTAGCTCTTGCCTACCTAGCAGTTCGAAAGCACATCAAAGTGCAAGTAGATAAATAGGTACCGCTCCGGCGGGAAGGTCAACAGCGTTTCCATGCGCCGCTCTGGTTCGCCAGAAGCAGCTTAGTCATGCTGGCCACATGACCCGGAAGCTGTACGCCGGCTCCCTCAGCCAGTAAAGCAAGATGGCGCCGCAATCCCAGAGTCCTCCGCGACTGGACCTAACGGTCAGGGGTCCCTTTACCTTTACCTTTACCTTACAGATTATAGTTCCATTGTTCTTCCAATAACCGTTTCATGGCTTTGATGGATGCTTTGTCATAAATTAGAGGCTTAAAGCAGTGAGTGGCAACATGCACTCATATCCAAATTATAAATCTGATAGGAGCATGCTGCCCAACTCACACCATCCAGTTTAGGCAGGGACTGCACTGGATGCATTCCACCTGAATATGGATCCGTGTTTAACCTTCTAATGCAGTTATCAGTATGATGATGCAACCCATGTACCTATTCTCCATGCTGTTCTTCCTCATTAGTTTGGGACAACTATGTTTTGGCAACATTGATCAGACTTACGGGGTTATTTTAATGATACAAAAATGATGGTGGCCATGGAGTAGGGCTCCTCAACTGGTGACTCTATGGCCAGTATACCGAACCTTAAGTTCTACTAGTTGTATCACCAGCCTAGGGATAAGGGAAGTGCTTGGCAGTAATGGTGGTTCCCACAATGGAATTAGCTGAGTAATTGCTGTGGGCCACCTCCCTCCATCACCACCTCAAATTGACTCTCCCATAAATCTCTCCCATTGCTGATCAGAGTAATATAGTCATTGCAGGAAGTGGATGTCACATGAGTTAATCTTCTCCCAGATACCATCCCAAGAAAACTGCACAGTTAGATATATGCTGTAGCACAGGGGTAGCCACTGTGATGGCCAATGGTCAGGGCTGAAGGAAACAGTAGTCAACAAAACCTTGAGGGCAGCATGTTGGATTCCCTTGCTGCACTGAAGCTGGTATATTTGTACAGGACAGGATAAACAGCAGTCATAAGCAGGATAAACAGTTGTAGTCTTGCTTATACTACAACCAACAGTTATGACTTCAGCATAAATAATTACTTTTTTGTGCAGAAGCCACATTATGTAAGCTTCATTAACAGAGCATGTTCTTCTAAAGAAAGGACCACACAAGGCCAAGGCCAAGAGAGAGGTAACAGAAATAGCAATGAGGAAAGTATCATTTATTTGTTTGTTGTTTAGGAGAGCGGGGAGGGGAAAGACTTGTGCCAATATGTTTCGCTCCCCACCTCAATACTTAAGAAGCTTTTGGGCTTGAGGGTATTCAATATCTCTTACTGATTCTTACGTTATTGCATCTGAGATCAGAAAAGAAGCTCTGCAGGCAATAATGAATGGCAGCAATAACAAAAAACAAAGAGACATGAAAGTGCAATCAGTCCACCCCATGGCTAAGTAATTGGCGCTGGAGACGTTATGATCACAAACGGCACAAATGAATCCAGCTTTCCCTAAAGCCTTATTATTTGACTGATCCCGTGTGACATTCTCCCCCTTTCCCTTTTAAGGATCAAAGGGGGAGGAGAAAGTTTGCTCCTCGGGGATAATCTGAAATGCCCAAACATATTAGCAGAATCTTTGCATCCAAGCAGAGGGCACAGCTAATTATTCAAGGATCAATGGAAAATGCACAAATGTCGTTTCATACAGTCACTTTGCATTTCGTTGTTGTCTTCTTGTGGACTTTGGGGAGTAGCTCTTCTCATGCAAGCTGTTTACAACAAACAAATTACTGTAATAGACGCATATTCACTAGCTATTCTTTGAAACATAAAGCCATGTAAAGTCTCCCCACCCCAAGCGCAAAGCCTTCTGTACGTGGAGGTGGGGATGGCACACACACACACACACACACACCTGCACTAATCAGATTTATATCCCACCCTTTTCCCCCAGGAGCTCAGTGCAGTGAACATAAAATTTCCTTCCTGTTTAATCCTCACAAAAACACTGCCAATGTAGATATTGCTGAGGAATGGCCATTGGCCAAACATCACCAACTGAGCTTCATAAGAGTCTGCATTATGAACATGGCCGCTCTGGTGCATGTCTACAGACTGGCTAGCACACCACATTGGCATTGATTTACATGTTGCCTTATAAGTGATGTAGTGGTGCAGGGACATGGGGTTGGGGTGGGAGGTGGGCAAGACCCATTACTATTTAAGCAACAGGGTGCTCTCTTGAGCATCCTAGGGCCATCCAATCAGCATGAAAAGGGAGCTCTTTAGCCAATGTTCTCTTTACTCTTCTTCTCAAGGTGAATCCTTTTCTTGGAGAATTGGAGGATCTTAGGTGGTTGTGTTATGGTGTGCACCCATTTTGAGTCTGGACCAAACTTGAAGTGAGTTTCTTCAACTGGGGAAAGCCCATAGCTCAGTGGTGGAGCACATTCTTTGTATGGGAACAGTCCCAGGTTCAATCTCCAGATTGTTTTGGGAAAGAAAAAAAATCAGTGGAAAGCAGCTGCAAGTCAGACTATACAATACTGAAAACAAAACAAATTCCTTCCAGTAGCACCTTAAAGACCAACTAAGTCAGTTCTTGGTATGAGCTTTCGTGTGCATGCACACTTCTTCAGATACGGGCATGCACACGAAAGCTCATACCAAGAACTGACTTAGTTGGTCTTTAAGGTGCTACTGGAAGGAATTTGTTTTGTTTTGACTATGGCAGACCAACACGGCTACCTATCTGTAACTATACAATACTGAGTTTGATTAAATAATGGCCTAATTCTATATAAGGCAACTTCCCAAGTTACTTAGTTTAATTGTGCATGGCATGCAGAAAGTGGATAGAGAAAAGATTTTCTCACAGTCTCCTAGAACTTGGTGGATCCCATGAAGTTCAATGCTGGAAGAGTGAAGATAGACAAAAGAAAGAACTTCTTCACACAATGCATAGTTATACTATGGAATTTGCTCCCACAAGAGACAGTGATGGCTATCAATTTGGAGGGCTTTAAAAGACGATTAGAAAAATTCATGGAGGTGAAGGTTATCAAATAGCCATGATGCTCTGCCTCCACAGCTGGAAGCAGGATGTATCTAAATATCAGCTGCTGGAAACCACAGGAGGGAGAGTGCTGTTGCCTTCAAGTCCTGCTTTGAGGCTTCTCATTGGCATCTGGTTGACCACAGGATACTGTCTGAGAACAGGATGCTGGACTAGCCTGATGCAGTATCAACAACCTCAGATATGCAGATGACACAACCTTGATGGCAGAAAGTGAGGAGGAATTAAAGAACCTTTTAATGAGGGTGAAAGAGGAGAGTGCAAAATATGGTCTGAAGCTCAACATCAAAAAAACAAAGATCATGGCCACTGGTCCCATCACCTCCTGGCAAATAGAAGGGGAAGAAATGGAGGCAGTGAGAGATTTTACTTTCTTGGGCTCCATGATCACTGCAGATGGTGACAGTCTTGGGAAAAAAGCAATGACAAACCTATACAGCATCTTAAAAAGCAGAGACATCACCTTGCCAACAAAGGTCCGTATAGTTAAAGCTATGGTTTTCCCAGTAGTGATATATGGAAGTGAGAGCTGGACCATAAAGAAGGCTGATCACCAAAGAACTGATGCTTTTGAATTATGATGTTGGAGGAGACTCTTGAGAGTCCCATGGACTGCAAGAAGATCAAACCTCTCTATTCTTAAGTAAATCAGCCCTGAGTACTCACTGGAAGGACAGATCGTGAAGCTGAGGCTCCAATACTTTGGCCACCTCATGAGAAGAGAAGACTCCCTGGAAAAGACCCTGATATTGGGAAAGATTGAGGGCACAAGGAGAAGGGGACGACAGAGGACGAGATGGTTGGACAGTGTTCTCGAAGCTACCAGCATGAGTATAACCAAACTGCGGGAGGCAGTGGAAGACAGAAGTGCCTGGCATGCTCTGGTCCATGGGGTCATGAAGAGTCGGACACGACTAAATGACTAAACAACAACAGCCTGATGCAGCAGGACCATTCTTAATGTCTTATGACTCCTGTTTCCAAAATTTGTCCCATCCCTAATCAGCAATGACTGTTAGGTATGCATTAGTGTGTGACTCGTTTTTCTACACATATACTTTTTTTAGTCACAAAACTATCTTTGATGACATACATACAAAAATTACAGCTTTCTGTCTGCTGCGGAAGAACCTCAACCACTCTGATTACCCTCATCAATGGGTGACTGCGTCAGCCAGTTAGTTGTAGCCCAGAAGCCTTTATAATATCACAAGCTTACTGACCCACTCACGCTGCGACTATAAAGAGCAACTACCTTGTCCTCCTTTAATGGACTTATGCGAAAAAAGTATCTACCTGGCAACAGATTTTGAAAGGTCACAGTACATAGAGATAGCCTGGCATCATCTCTTCCTGCATTTCTCATTTAGTTTAACTACTACATTTGTTCCACTCCTTGTTATGAATAAGCACTTGGTCAGTTATAAATCATAAAGTAATCATTCTTGATACCAGAGACACATTAGAAATTGCTGCTGTCAGCAGTTAACAACACGATTTAGATTGCTAAGCAAATGTGACTAAATGCAGAATTGCAAGTAACAGAGCAGTAAATGCCCTTCAGGCAATGCCTTGTCAATGATTGTCATTAACTCATTGACTATACAATCTAGCTTCCGGGCCTCTGCGCATATCTACAGGGCACAGCAGAACCTTATCACCATGCCAGCTTATAAGTCTTTCAGGAGAAACACATGTTCTCTAGAACTGAGAAATGAGTATAGGGCTCCGAAGTGACTTTAAATAAATTACCTGCACTGATTGTGCTGCCTTGGCATAAATTTCTAACTAGTGTCTATTTTTCACCAAACTAGTTATGTTTTTTATTTCCTTTGTAACTCCATATCTTAAACCAGGGCTGGATCCTTATCTCTCCCACCCACAGGGGCCAACTTTGGCAGGTTGGTAGAGCTGTACCTCTCTCCCAAGCAATGTTACACAGAACACTTTAAGAACCCAGAGGAATGCTTTAAGCACCCAGCTCCAATTTGGGACTGGACAGCTCCTTACCAAAGTAGTCTGAATGATAATGAGATTAGGTATGATTTTGCCAAAGTTAAGCACTTCTGAGGACCATTGATTTCTATCAGAGAAATGCAAAATGAAAGGCACCAATCACTAGAAAAGACAACCTCTAGGTGCAACAGGAACTATATTGGTCCACAGTTCTTCAGAGTTATTCCTCAGGGGCACACATTGAACCCCACATTCCATGGTTTCTATGTGTTTATAAAGAGGCAAGAACATCCTATCCCATTACAAAATGGAAAATCCATTTGTCAGAAGCACACCCCAAACTGGGAAATGTGAGCATAAAACCAGACCCGGTTAAGAACGTGTCATGACAGCTCTGGTTTAACCTGTATGTTCAACTATCAGTACATTTATAGCTGACTGACTCTTGAAATGGATGCCATAAGAGATGTTTAAATCTTCCTACCATTTTATGTTATATTTTTCACCTGAGACATTATTTGCAACTGATAAAAAAATGTGCATGAGACTCTTGGGGAAAGGGGCTCCTTGATCTGGGCAAGACATGTTTAGCCTCTCATGTCCGCTTGTTTTTTATGCAATATTTGCCTCTGCATCAGAAGCCAATGCCAAAGAACATTGCATTTAATGAACTTTCAGTGTGCCTCTGTATACTGAATGTGCAAAGCTTTTCTTAGCTGTACATAAGGAGTTACAGACTGCTCAGACAGCCGGTTTTCTTGAATCCCACGTTGGCCCATTCTTTTTTTCTCTTCTTTTTTAAAACCGTTCCCACTCTCCCTTTTGTGTCTGGGATGCTACAGAAGTCCTTCAATGAATCTGGAGGGGAGAAAAATAGAATAACGCTTCTGTTCTTCCAGCATTTGACAGCTTTTCATTACCTTCCACTCACTCTAAGCCAAAAAGAACATGTGGCCATCTGTTAATAAATCTCGACAGGGTTTCCAACAAGTGCCAGAAATCCCACACTCATGAAGATTTTGATGAATGTCACTTTGGGAATGTGAGGAAAGTGAAGGAGTTCTGTGATTTGTGTTTTAAAATAACTGCACAATCAAGTTGACCAAAATAGCATTGCTGGAAACATGGCTCTAAAAGTTTAAGAAACAAATTTAAACAAAGAAAATATGTCATCTATGCAGCACTTTTGAACTTATTAAAAGGGTATCATATTCACACTGTCACCAGCGCCCTTAAATAGGTCAGCACTGTATTATATTGCAGATTGGCCAGATTGGGTTGAGGACACTTGCGACTTATACATGGAGGCATTTCTAAAGCCATTTGGTAATTTCAGGTCTAAGGCAATGTTTGACCCTAGGGATTTCTGCCTTACAATTTCAACTTTTAACTTCACTATGTGTTAGAGGTTTCCCCTAAGTCTCAGATCTTAGTGCCAAAAACTAGAGGAACAAAAGACACTGTTGTAGTTGTAACTTTCCTGCAAAGGTCATTTAAGGTTGATGAGAAACACTCAATAGATTCAAAATGCAGTCCTATTGGTCAACATAATTATGACAACACACTGTTATCCCAGCTACTGCTAATGAGGTGGCTTTTAGGCAGTTGGAGGTTCAGTCCCTCTACTGCCTTTTTTGGTAGATCCTAAATCACTTTGTAAGCCACACAATCTTACTGTGACATAGCAGGATTTGCAAATGAGAAGACTTGTGGTGGGGGAGTGGAATATGTGGGGCATGGAATAACTCTCTTCCCATATCTGGAATGCTGCAGCAAGGCTCCTCACGGGGTCTCTGCCATGGGAGCATATTCACCCAGTGCTTTTCAAGCTGCACTGGCTCCCGATGGAGTACAGGGTCAGATTTAAGGTGCTGCTTTTGACCTTTAAAGCCCTTCACAGCATAGGACCCTCGTACCTACGGGACCGCCTCTCCTGGTATGCCCCACGGAGAGCCTCAAGGTCCATAAATAACAACACCCTAGTGGTCCCGGGCCCTAAGGAAGTTAGATTGGCTTCGACCAGAGCCAGGGCCTTTTCATCTCTGGCTCCGGCCTGGTGGAACGCTCTGCCTCATGAGACCAGGGCCCTGCAAGATCTGATTTCTTTCCCCAGGGCCTGTAAGACAGAGTTGTTCCGCCTGGCCTTTGGCTTGGAGCCAATTTGATTCCCTCCCTCCCTCTCTCTTTTTTTCCCCTCTCTCTTTTTTTTCTTTTTCCTTCTCCCCCCCCCTTCTTTTCCTTCTCCTCCTGCGATGAGGCTACATTTTAATATTTTAAAGTTCCATTATTTTAATGTTGTATTTTATTTTTGTTTTTAAGTTTGTAATCATTCATCTTGTTTTTATTATTGCTTGTAAGCCGCTCTGAGCCCGGCCTTGGCTGGGGAGGGCGGGGTATAAATAATAAATTATTATTATTATTATATCCTTAGGGGCCATAGGAATGCATGGGAAGCAAGTGGGGAGTTGACGTGGGATTTGGTTCATTTCACATTTTAATGCAAAGCTATCTAATTCACAGTTCTCCAGACAACATACAAACCAAAATACAGATATCCTTTGAAATTTACAGTTCTCCAAATTTTGTGATGCCATTTGTAACCAAAAGATGGGTACAAAAATGTGTATATTGTTGGAAAGTTTGCATAAAAATGCAGTATAAGGGGAAATTGCTTGCAAAAATGTGTCCATTAGACAAAATTGGCTACAAAAATGTGTTTATGAGGAGGAATGCACACTAAATTGCTCACAAAATTTCATGACGATTTATTTATTTATTTTTAAATCCCAAACTCTGGTCTGGGAAATGTGATGATGTGAACTTCAGATTGGAAAAACAGGAAACTGAACGGAATTGAGAGATTCATCACTAGCCAAAGCACTTTCTCTCCCAGCTTTCAAACTGACAGCCAAGTAAATAATCTCCCATTTCATCCTCTGAAGTCCCATCCCAATTTGGCCAAACATATGAGAGAGAGAGAGAGAGAGAGAGAGCGCACATTTTAGGCCCAACCTTAATTCATAAAGTTGTTGGAGAAACTCTGATCATACTCCAGAGGCAAGAAGTGAAAACTAACACGAGCAGAAATGTTGGAAAGGACGTACATGAGGGACAAGATGTTGCTTTGAACTTTCAGCAGCATCTTAGTGAAGGGTGTCCAATAGTATACATTCCATCGTAGGAAACAATATTACACATCGTGATACAGCCAGAACATTGCCTATAAAGTGATGTGGCTTATGAAAGTTATCTGTCCTCAGGTGTGTCATAACTGCAAACCATCTGAAGCGGATATTACTACATTTTGTCTGCTCCTCAATAAAAGAAAAGAAAAGAAAAAGTTCTCCAGCAAAATGATCAGTGTCTTAAAATGAATCATGCAGAAATTTAGAAAGACGAATAGACAACATCCAAGGGCATTTTGAAACCACAGGCATGGCTGGGCAATACATGTTTGAGTTTGCGATGCTGTAAATTAATTTGATGACCTGGATGCAGCTGTCAGAAGTGTGGGGAAGGGCAATAGCTCAGTGCTTTGAGCACACGATTTGCATGCAAAAGGACCCAGTTTAATCCCTGACATAGTATGGTGTGGGGAAGACATGTTTCTGAAACTCTGGAAAGCCATTGGCAGTCATTGTAAGCAATACTGAGCTGGGTTGACCAGTGATCTGACTTGGTGTGAGGCAGCTTTCTATATTCTCAACTACTGACAGGTGAAAAGGAAGGGCAGAGTATGGTTTTCCTTGATAGGAAGAGGTAATGGAAATGAGTGGAGTAATGTGGGGGTGAATTGAAACAGGTGTCTCCAGTTTGCCACCCCATTTCATGGTAAACTGCTGGGTGGACGCTTTGGGTGGGTGATTCAGCTCCTGAAAAAATTTGGAGAGGAGAGGAGCGGATTTACCGTGGCACTGGGATGGGGCTTTCTACCTGACCCCCTTTTTATTGGTTTGTCTATTTCTGGGGGCGCGGGGGGTGCTGTGGGTTAAACCACAGAGCCTAGGACTTGCCGATCAGAAGGTCGGCGGTTCGAATCCCCGCGACGGGGAGAGCTCCCATTGCTCGGTCCCTGCTCCTGCCAACCTAGCAGTTCGAAAGCACGTCAAAGTGCAAGTAGATAAATAGGTACCGCTCCGGCGGGAAGGTAAACGGTGTTTCCGTGCGCTGCTCTGGTTCGCCAGAAGTGGCTTAGTCATGCTGGCCACATGACCCGGAACCTGTACACTGGCTCCCTCGGCCAATAAAGCAAGATGAGCAGTGTAATCCCAGAGTCGGCAACGACTGGACCTAATGCTCAGGGGTCCCTTTACCTTTTACCTATTTCTGTTATTATTTTATAACACTTTTTGAGCAACTTCAGCAGTTTAGCAGCTGGGTTGGGGCTATTGCCCCCTTCCCAAGTCTGGCAGCAACCTTTATAATAATAATTACTTTTTTAGGTCATGATTACAGCAGAGTCTGTTCACCTGCCTCAGGTGGCAGAAGTGCAAGAGGTAACACGCTGCCTGCCCTACTGTTTATGGCTTATGATGCTGGTGCTCATCTTACCCACCCCTGGGGCAGAGAACATGAGCAGCAATGGTTTCTGGAGCACCCCAGCCCTGGAAGAGTTTGGCAAGAGGAGGGCATTCTGCCAGTGGCAGAAGTTGTGGGCTGCGCAGCAGGGGTGGGGCAGGGAGCAGCACATTCCCGTTTCACCTCAGGTGGCAAAACGGCATGGGCTGCCCCAGAATTACATGTTGCTGTCATTCTTGCTTCTGCCATTTATTTCATCTATATTCTTTTGTTGTTGTTGTTCTGTCTTACAGTCAAATGGCCTCAAAGCAGCTTGCAATAACTAGATGGAAAACAGTAAAAAGTGCAAAACAAACAGCAAATAACCTAAATAATACTATGTGTTTTATTTTATTTTTTAAATAATATTTATTAAAGTTTCAAAAAAGTTACAAGAATAAGGAGGGGGGGAAAGGGGAAAAAAAGAAGAAATACAAAAATACAAAATACAATAAAGTAAAAACAATTAAAAACAAACCAACCTTTCCATATCTTGTCTTTCATTTACTTGTTTCCCTGACCTCCTCACACCTCCCTTTTTTGTATTCTAGTTCAATTAGTTATTTCAGCAAATCCTTTCCATTTTTACTTTTATCTTACTAATTTATCTTAATATATTATAACTTTACATTCTCACCTGTTAATAATCCATCTTTAAGTACTCCTTTATAACATTACTGCTAAAACCACATAACTTCATTCCAACATCCTTCTAACATTCCTTAATTTTACAATATTTCTGTAGATAGTCTTTAAATTTCTTCCAATCTTCTTCTACCGACTCTTCTCCCTGGTCTCAGATTTTGCCGGTCATTTCCGCCAGCTCCATGTACTTCTATGTGTTTTAAGCCCAATTAAGTGATTGCTAAGCATCACAAAAAGAATTAAAAGGCTCTCAGACAACAACTAGCTGACTTTTAAAAAGACTTCTGAAGTCAGCCCTGTTCAGAGAAGTTTTAATGTTTGATGTCATTGTGTTTTAATTTGTTGGAAGCCACCCAGAATGGCTGGGGTAACCCGGTCAGATGGGCAGTATTTATTATTATTATTATTATTATTATTATTATTATTATTATCAGTAGTAGTAGTATAAGAAAAATTCTCCTTGCACCTAATACAAAAGGTACCAGACATGCATGTGTAGGGAGGGGATTTTGGATTTTGGCACGACTGCCAAAAACGCCTTCTTTTTGGCAGCCACCTGCCCTACAGCAAAGGACACCCAAAAATCATAGTTAGAAATAAAATATTTGAAACTATAGCATAAATGTCAACATGTCACACTGTAAACAAGAATTGCCAGCCTGGCCACTCTTCCATTGTTCCAGCAAATCTACCACCTGCTGCTGCCTCCAACTCTAACTCCTGGTGGTGTTGTCCTGCAGGCTCAAAAAGAAGTTGTGAAGGAGATCGTAACTGGCAGGCATGTCTGTGTGGGTGAATGAGGCCCTTTCCCATGCAGAAATCTGAAGATTATGCAGGTGGAACACACTCCACATCCCATATTTATTTATTCACAGTATTTCTGTGCCACCCAGAATGGCACAGAAAGTTCCCTGGGCAGCTTGCAGTGAAACAACAACAACAATAAAATTTGCAAACAAAGCCATGAAAGCTATGCCAGACTAAAAACAGCAACAGACACCCAAAACAATGACACTCACAGCAGCACCAAATACTCTGCGGTTCTTAAAATGTCAAAAACATCCAGAGTATCTGTAATCATTACAAGATTTCAAAACTGGAAAAGTGTTGGAAAATAAAAATGTCTTCAACTCTCAGCAGAAGAACCATAACAAAGCCATCCTCTCCAGCAAATCATCTCCATGGAGGGTGTTCCACAACTGAACACATGCTTACTTTAGTAGCTACTCATTGCACCTCATTTGGTGTGGGTACCCAGAGAAGGTCCCCCAGGGATGAGCACTAAGATTGAGAGTACAGTATGTATTTCTGTTGGAGGAGATAGTCTTTGAAGTAACCTGGTCCCAATCTGATGAAGGCTAATTAAATGTTAACACCTGTACTTTACACTGGGCCTCAAAACAGGCCGGAAGCCACTGCGAAGGGCTAAAATGGATGTAATACAATCACAATGTCCCGTCCCTAATCTTACTTCCCTGTTTTGAACCAACCAAAGTTTCTGTACCATTTACCAATGGCAGTTCCCATATTTGCTCAGCCCAGGTCAGGAGGTGTAACACAACAGCAGAATTCTAAATGCAAAAATTGAATATAAATGGCAGATACCTCCCCCACCCCACTGTTGCCAGTATTACTGGAAACTCTGCAAAAGCCCACCCATCAGGGACTAGGCTGGTGATTATACCCACATGCTTCCAAGTACATGGGAAGCCAAGGAACTTAAGACAAGGGAGACATGCCCCAAGACACATCAATGCACCACAACATTCACATTCACAGCACTCCCAGTCTTCCAGCCCAGTGGCTTAGCCAGCAATGGTCCTCATACTGCTAGTCCCTACAGATATCGGTCCAAATGCTCTTATACTCTGTGCAACCACCACCTGATAGCACAGCACAAGGGGATGGAAGAAGAGTCCACACAATGCAGTGTCTATATAGGTGTAGCATTTCCAGCATAGTCCTCCTGGGACCCACCTATGGAGGGAAAGACCATTTTGATAGGCAGCCAAAGAGATGGGCCACAGATTGACACAGAAGCAATCTTACAGGCAATAAAAAGGTCCCTTCTGTACTGAGTGTATATAGCAAAAGGACCTTTGATTCTATATAAATGGTAGATGGGATAATTTGCTCGCATTACTAATGACATAGTTATTATGGGACATTCAAAAGTAATCACAACATATTCTTCAAATGCACTTTTTTTGCAAGTTAATATTGAACACGTTCATGAACAGGCCTTTTGATTCCCACCCCCCTAAATCTCTCCCCACCCCCCGAAATGAGAAAGGGCACCCCTACATATAAACCATAATTTATATTTAGCATCTTTCTTTGTGAGTAAATTTGGAGGAATTCAGGCCTTTATCTTCCACAAACCATAGTGCTTAATATTGTATATATTATGCAATAGTGTCATATAGAAAATAGAGCAACATCTCACAGCCCATGTCCTTGGGGACATCAAGTCCTTTGGTAATTTTTCAATTTTATAGCATGGGCTTCAGAACCTTAAAAAAGAAAAAAAAGACTTGGCGTATTTTATGGTGCCAGTGCCAATATATCAAATAATAATGAAAGTATAATGGAAACTTTTCTTTTTCTTTTTTCTTTTGCAACCACCATTCTCCTTTGTACTTTCATCAGGGTTTCAAAACTCAGAGGATTTTATGGCTGTGGTTGCTTAATCTATATAATTTGCTCCAATGGAAAAATCTCTATCTCTTGTATATCAAGAGAGCAGCTGGTAGATATATACAAGTTCTTTTTTTATTTAAAAGGATGGACTGGGATGGACCAAGATGAGAACGGTAGTCAAATTTATGTAATGCCATTTCTGGGCACCCATAAAGATACAAGGAAAGAAATACGGTACCTGTGCACATTGAAATGAAGTTTTCATGCAGGTAAAGGTTGGACTGCCAATCTCTCCTGAATCCAATCATATGACAATTCAGATCTGCTCCCAGAGATTGAAACTTTTTGCTGCTTCAGCATCAGCACCATTTGTCGTATTTATGCCAGAGCTTGTTATTAAATAAATGGCTACCCTCCTTGCTACCCCATTCAAGTACACATCTCTGCTGATTAAGGTTTTGATGCGTTGACTGATACCTTGACTTGCTTGGGCAGTTGTGCTGTAATAGCATGAGGAATGGGGAATAGTTTGGCAAGACACGGCAGCACATTTCTTCTAATTTATTGCAAACACATAACGAGGTTACAGGGGACATCTTTACAAAGGACTGATGTATGACCAACTAATAGCTGCAAGTTCTGTCTCAATAAAGGAAGTTTCTTCCTGCCTTAAATTTGAATTCTCATATTCATCTTTTGGGATCTGGGCATGAATTATTCACAGCCTTTCCGTTAAGTGTTAATAGACAGCCATTCACCACACTTTGGAGACCTACCAGGTGTACAAGGATCTACTGTACCTTGACAGGAACTGACCCATTTGACATTGCATTGATGAGCAGCTATATAAAATAATAAAAAGTGCATTTAACAGACAATTTACACGGAAATAGTTTAGCACAGAACTATTATTGCGATGCCCTCACCAGTTAGACTTTGTTTTATTATTGAACAGCAATGCAGTTTGTGCCATTAATCATGCAGTTCCCATTAGCTCCAAAGATGCATCTTTAAGAAAGGGGTGGTGGTGTTCTTTTTTTTAATATCAAAGGGCAATGTAATATAGCACAGCACAAATGGCTAAATAAAATGGGCTTCAAAGCCAACAAACAGGAGGCTGCAATGGACCATTTAGGACATAAAACCATTTTTTTTAAAAAACTGATCCTACTTAATTTATTTATTTTTAATTTGTGTATCACACTTCTTCTGTAGATCTCAGGGTAGTTCACATGATCTTGCCACCCAATTCTGTGCACCGTGGCAGCATCAAGTATGTGTAAGCAAAGGGACAAGGGGGCTGCCTGACGATGAAAGTCAGGAGTGATGATGGTCACTCTCTATATTTCAAACGGTGAGACAGGGACTGTAAATCTCCAGCAGTTTGACTTCATGTCTATTCTGTGGACATCACCAAGCCAGCATAGACATGGCAGAGACAGGGGTGAGAAAATGCTAGGATTTTGGGCTTGGAAGAGCACATCTTTGTTTTTCTGTCCTGCCATGTGAAACCGCCCCCCCCCAAAAAAAAAATCTTCCTGATGCAGTGCATATGGAAGGCATTGAGGCATCACACCTGTTGTCTATGACTTACGTCCATAAAGCAGTGCGCTGGGCATGCAAGCCTGGTACACCTTCATCTTGGTATTGGTCATTTGCATCATATTCTCCAATAGCCTTTTGGAGAGGCAAGCCATTACTGTAGCTGCCTTGCCAATACATTTGTCCATCTTAGCATCAATGGAAAGGTTGCTGTTTATGGCAGATACGATACGATATGATATCTTTATTGTCATTGTCCCTTGCGGAACAATGAAATTGAAAAACTACATAAAACTACATAAAACTACCACAAAACTACATAAAACTACATAAAAACTACATAAAACTACATAAAACATTCAAAGACCCCTAAAAAAACTCTAAAACCCCATTTTAAAATACACTATACTACAGAGACCCCTTATGCTGCGTTTAGAACCAGAATTGCATTAGCGTAGAAACTGTTTTTCAGACAGCTAGTCCTGGCCTTTATAACCCTATACCTTCTTCCAGAAGGCAGAAGCTGAAAGAGATCATTTCCGGGGTGTGTACTATCATGTGCTATCTCTGCCGCTTTCTTATGGCACCTTGCAGCATAGATTTGATCTAAGGTGGGAAGAGTGCACCCAATAATTCTCTCTGCAGTCTTTACAACCCTGGATAGATCCCAGTAAAAGCTAATATAAACTAATATATTAATGCAGATTTTGTATTTGTGTGTGTCTACACACACACACACACACATACACACATATTTTATAGATATATTGAGTCACCCTGTTTTGTTTCCAAGCTGCTAGACACAGGACCAGCCATGATCAGTATGAGAGGTGTTGATGAAAATAAGGCGTGTGAAATATTCAGTGTTACTATTTTTAAAGATGACATAGAAATATAACTAAATCTTATTAAGACATTGCTATTGGGCCCTTGAAACAGGCTTTATCAAGAGTGGCAGGCTGCAGTTAAACTTTCCTCATTTTGCCTTGTTTCCACTAACATATTCAATCACAATATTCTGAAACTGTGTGTACAGTCCATGCAAATGTTATCATAAGCATATTATCCTCTTGGCTTAGTAAGAAGAAGGTTCCTTTCAGTTGCCTTTCCTTATTTCACGTGCTTCATCGAGCTGAGCAAGATCTTTAGAGGTGCGGGGATTTCTTTCTCCCAGGGCAGCAGCAAGGCAATCCACAAACACCTGCAAACACAGTTGGCTGGTGTTCCATGGAATTAGTTGGGGATGTCATCTGTGCAACACCTGCTCATGAAACCTCTGCTGGAAGACGCACACAATATTGCCAAGTAGAACATCTCAGTGGGATTATTATTTTTTGTTTCCCAGCTCTGAGCCCCTGTAGTTTATATCATTTAATTCATATTCTGTTTCAAAGCTAGCCAAAATACAGCTTGCTGATGCCAGGTGATTGGAAGTAGAGTTGAAACCAAAATAGGATAGAAGTAACTTGTGAGCCAAGCGTCCGGAAAGGAAAGGCACACAAGTGAGGTGCACACTATGTGAGACTTCAGGAGACATAGGATTTGTCAAAGATGTAGGAAATCCAGTGAAGTAAGTGCTGGTTCCAGGTTTTGGGGGAACCTTGGGCAAGGTGTTCAAAGCAGGATTCCCAACCCACTGCACTACTCTCCAAGTGACCCTGCCTTCTCTACCTTGCTGAGATCTGGCTTAAACCTTGCTAAAATGGCTTTAGCAAGAGAGGCCTGCCTCCTATCATTGGGCCCCAGCTGCCATCTGAAATCCCCCACAATGCCCTACAGCAATGCTATGTCAGACACTCAAGAGCATTGAGCATTGAGAGTGGTGTAGTTGTTGTGGGTTGTTGTGAAGATTAAATGAGATGGGGGAGAACCATGTGTGCCACTTTGAGATCCTTGGAGAAAAAGAGAAACTATAAATGCAATAAATAAATATAAATAATTGTGGAACATTTCAAACGGCAGGTGGCTTCCAGACCCAGTAACACACAGTGGGTGGGGGGGTGGGGGTCTAATGGCTGGCATTAGCAGTAGGTGCAGAACTCAAATAGCAGCAGCTAAGAGATGGTGCCAGGCATTGTTACTGACTGTGGTCTGGGCTTCTATAAACTCCTTAAGTGACTGCACAGAAACACCGGCTGGAACCAGTCCTATATAAGCAGCAGTCTAGGTTTTCTGCCATGCATCTTTTCAGTGAGTTGGGGAAAATACTTGTTTTCACCTGCAATAGATATGCTGTCCCTTCAGTGCAATAATTTAGCAACACAGCATTCACATGGCCCATGCATGTAGTTGTTAGCCACACAGACGGGTGCAGACTGGCACACCCTGAATATATGTCTAGACTACACGCATTAAAATAAAAAACACTGCTGCATAGTGTCCAAGCTGTCAAACACATATCTTTTTGGTAAAAGGTCATGAATCATCCAGCCATGCTCACAGCTTATAAAACTATGGCTTACGGGATCCCTATGGGACATCATTGAACCCCATTTTACTTTGATTCACTCTTCTTTAGCCTGTTGCATAGCACACCATGTACAGCTCTGTACATTGGGCCATTGAGTTGTATGGAGGATACATGTACTTTTGCCCTAGAATATTCCTTTGTGGTGCCCCATAATTCTAGCCACTCTCACTTGGTGGAAGTGGATTGTACCCATAGTTATCAGACTATAGCAGTACAAATATAGAAATGAAAATAAACTGCTCTAAATAAACTGTGCATTACAAACGTATAAGTTCAGCTCTGCTGAAAGCAGGGCAAACATTCCAGAAATTATTCAGGCAGAAGTAATTAATAAGCCCTAGTTGTAAAAGAGACACTTTTTATCTCTAGACATATATGCACTTATTCGTGTAAAATTGTCAAGGGTATCCGGGATATAAATCTAGGTGGAGCTGAGCCACTGATCTATTAATATAATTAATTTGTGCAAGAAGGAAAAATATCCCAAAGATCTGACAGCCTTATAAAAAGTATTCCCAACGTGGCATAGTCTTTTAGAAAAAGAATAAATCATACTCTATCTCTTTGTAAATTGACCTGTAAGTTACTGGCAGCAAATCAATAGGGAGCAAATGAAAAATAATAATGCTATAACAATGTTGTGTATTATCTTGGGCCAAGATAAAAATGAGTACAATGATCGATATGAGAAAGATTTGGTGTTGCTACTTTTTAAGACGACATGACAATGTTACTAATCCATATTAAAGGCATTGCTGTTAAGATTATGTTCAGCCTTTTAAACGAGAGAACTAGAGAACCTAAATACTTATCTATTCAGAAGCATGGCTGACAAGTTGGGTTTTCCTAGGTTCATCTAATGTTTTTGTTTGATGCACTTTTTGAAAATGAGAATTATTCATTAAATAGCCTGCCTTGTTGCAAATCAGTGAAACGCAGCAGAGCAGATGCATACTGGCCTAAAGTCGGCTGCATCCAGACAGCACTTCTTCCTGTTTTCTGATCTTTTCTTACCTGATTAATTTTTGCACTTTATGTGATTTTTTTCACATGATGTAGAAGTCTCTCTCAAAAATCTAATGGAATCTGTGAAGAAGGGTAATGCTCAGAGGAGCCTCTCACACCACTTTCCCATTGCTGCTACTTGGGTCTTACTAAAAAAAAAAAACCCATTACTTACTACTGTCTGGTAGTTGCTGCCAACACCACCGTTTTAGGTTACCTACAGGCCCAGAAATGGGGGCAAGATGGGGATGTATGGTTAACATCCTGGGAATCCTGGGATCCTGGACTACCACACCTCTAGCCAACCCTTTGCAATTTATACACAGTATAAAGCCAGATCTCCAGCCCTCTGCTTCTCCCTGAGAATAGGGTAAATTCTTGGCTTTACCCACTCTGGTCTTAGACTTCCAATAGCATGGAACCCAAATGAATCTAGGCGTGTGGGGACTCCTGAATCCTGAGCCTGGCAATCACACACTAATCCCATTGTGAAGCTTTATTAGAAATAAAAGGTAAGGGGAAAGCAGGCAACAGATCAAACAGACAAAAGGAGACACTTCCTCACACAACACCTGATTAAAATATGGAGTCCACAGTCACTAGATGCGGTGATGCCCATTAGATCATGTCGGATCTTCCAGATCTTGTCGGAATACAGGCGCCATCATCCTTGAGCATTAGTCACAGGTTCCTCCATCCCTTGATTAGACAAACATGTGTTCACATCCAACAGTGCTGTTCTGTTAGCCAAGCAGACTTCTGCTTGGCTAACATAACATAACTTCTCTCCTCTCCCCTAAAGCCCTTTGCCCACCCTCTGTAGGAACCTCTACAGCAGATTTTGAGGTCATGCAGGGAGAGGAAAGAGAGAATTAATTGCATGGCTCAAGTGGAACTCCACATGTGCAATAGTAGATACAGCTCATGGTGAATAGATTTCATTAGCTATGACAGCAAATGACATGACAGTATTCAGCAGAAATGTAGCTCTGAATACAAGAGAACTGAGAGAAACAATGAAAGGTTCTACCCTTCTTCTTCTGCATCTAAGTTTCAAAGAGGCATATTACTGTTCACTGTTGGATATAGAATGCCGGAGTAGATGAACATTTGGCCTGATTAACCAGGGCACTTGTTGGTTATGTTATTGAAATGTTTTATAAACGCCATTGTGACTTTATTTCAGGTCCCTACACATTACATTGTCTCAGATAATCACTGATGGCCTGCCATACATTTTGCTCCCCACAATTCTTTGGGGTTTCAAAGTTTTGCATTTCTACACATACTGGTTCAAAGTATTCCACATAAAACACAGAAGTTAAGCATTAATTCTCTCTCAGAGCCAGTGTGGTGTAGTGGTTAAGAGCGGTAGTCTCGTTATCTGGGGAACCGGGTTCGCGTCTCCACTCCTCCACATGCAGCTGCTGGGTGACCTTGGGCCAGTCACACTTCTCTGAAGTCTCTCAGCCCCACTCACCTCACAGAGTGTTTGTTGTGGGGGAGGAAGGGAAACGAGAATGTTAGCCGCTTTGAGACTCCTTAAAGGGAGTGAAAGGTGGAATATCAAATCCAAACTCTTCTTCTTCTTCTTCTTCTTCTTCTCTCTTTTTCAGTGATTCTAAAATTAATAGCTCGTGATGCAAAGGCTTTTATTTAAAGTTTCTAATATTTCCCAGGACATCATCACTTGAAAATGAACTGTGAAATTGTATAAACCTATTTGTAGCTTCATATTCATTTAGCTTAAAGATTCTTGAGGGCTCCGGAGCTTTGTATTTATTAGAAAATAATTACTTGCTGCAGAACAATCCATCAAAACTTCTCAAATAAACCACAGAATTCACAAGGGGCCAACGCCAGCTTCTCTGAAGCCCATAGAAAAATGTTCTGACTTCATTAGTGGAAATATTAGTCCCATGAATGTTTGTTTTTGAGGTGTAATAGATTCATCATAAGAAAAATACATAATCATCTTCAGCTTTCATTGACTTCAAAGTGTAGCAAAGCACTGAAGAAGTGGTTTTGAAACGTTGTTCCCAAAGAGCTTATATAAACAGAGTTCCATGGGAAGATCTGTAATGCTGGGTAAACTTCCCTGAATGCACAGGTAACTGGAGCTCTATGACAGGTCTCTTAAATACTTTCAGCACCCTTAACTGACTTCAATTCCCAGGGTTTTTTGTGGGAAAGCCAAGACTTTTGAAGTGGTATAATAGTGTTTTAAAAGCATAGTGTGGATGAGACCCTAAACCAAGTTCAAGAAGGAGGGATGAATAAAAGCTCTAAGGGCAGTAGCACCCCACCCCAGTGTCTGTTCCATTGTTGGGCAGCTGTGTCACATATAAACAAATTACCCAAAATAGCAATTTCCTACGCTTAAGTCTTCATGTGCTTATCTCATCACTTGACCATTTTTCTTCTTCTGCTGGCAGGAACAACTAATTCCATAGGTGATTGTCTGTCAAACATATCATGAGACTAGGGTAGCTGAATTTTAGTAGAATTTGCCTTTTTCTTCTCTGATCTCCCAGCACCAATCCCTTCCATCCACATTGCAAGTAAATCAGGAAAACATTGGTTCAAGCTGGGAAGAGAACATTGTGATAACAAGCTACTTGTTGCTCAGGACAGTTCTGTAGCTGACATTCACCCCAAAGACCTCACTCTTTAGGGCAATAGCAATGAAGGAATGGGTTTCCGAAAACCAAAAACTGACTGTGCAGACAGTTTTAAACTGCACCAAAATCCCTATTTTTCCTTAGCTAAAATGCATAAACTGGAGCCGTTGAGCAAATGCATAACAAGAACACAGCTCTCTCCTTTATCAGTTTGTGACGTCAAGGATGACCCTGACTGTACCAGTAGAACAGAAAAAACACGTTTGTGCCTTATCTTATGTTCTGACTGTTGGTTTCTATTTCCCTCACTGAGCAGCAACTGCAGTCACAAGACATTATTTTGCATTCCACAGTCAGAGTTACTGTTGGATTCCCATGGGAATGGGAGACTGGATGTGACGTACACTGGTTTCCTGTTTTTCAGTGTTCTCTCGGTTTCTTTGTTAGAGAGACAGTTGCTTCTCTGCTCTCACAGAGGCAAGATGCATGTTTGGATTCTTTCAGCATAGAGTGTAAATAAAAATTAAGAATGTAGCACATACTGCTTATCCTTCTGCTGTGTGACAACGCTCTGCTTGGGCTCAAGATAAGACGAGCCTGTATCAGCTTCAGATGGGCCGAAGCTGGTCAAAATCTCACACTGACCACAAAGACGCACAGACCCAAGTCTGGGAACAATGCCAGAGTGTGTTCTCGGAAATGGTGACCTCTGGCTCCAAGATAAGAGTAGGAACAGGAATACCCTTTTATGGTCAGGAGTGCAGGAAGGAAATCCCTTTTATGGTTAAGAGTGCCGGAGCAGGAACATCTGTGATGTCAACCTGTGTGGATAGGCTGACGTGATTGATAGATAGATAGATTCTTTATTGTCATTACACAAGTGCAACATTGCACAAGTGCAACGAAATTGGATGCCATCCCTTAAAAACAACAAAAGCAAAACAACAACAACAACCAAACAAACCACATTCCAGCCACACCCACACCCACACCCATCAAACTCCCAGGTCACACTATCGAGTTACTGCATTTAAGAAGGCCACAGCTCTTGGATAGAAACTATTTTTCAGTCTATTTGTCCTTGACTTGATGTTTCTGTATCTCCTGCCAGAAGGCAGTAGTACAAACAGACTGTGTCCCGGGTGAGATGCATCCTGCAGGATATTGTTTGCTTTCCTAAGACAACGGGAACCGTACAGTTCTTCCAAAGATGGGAGGGGATGACCAATAATCCTTTGGGCTGTGGTTATGACCTTCTGGAGCACCTTCCTCTTCCTAGCTGTACAGCTGGAGAACCAGGCACAAATACAGTATGTGAGAATGCTCTCTATGGAGCCTCGGTAGAAGGACACCAGCAGTCTCTCACTCAGATTGTTCTTCTTTAAAAGTCTGAGGAAATAAATTCTCTGCTGGGCCTTCTTCACCAGAGCAGTGGTATTTGCGCTCCAAGTCATGCCCTGATCGATAGTCACTCCCAAAAACCTGAATTCCGCCACCCTCTCCACCCGTTCCCCGTTGATATACAAGGGCTGAATGTCCGCCTTTTTTTTCCTGTAATCCACCACCAATTCCTTGGTCTTAGCCGTATTAAGAGCCAGATTGGATTCCTGGGGAAGGAGGGAGAGGGTGCCTGGAGGATATATATACTGCATGAAATTTCCCATTTCTTTGGACTTGCTGTGGACTCACTAAGCAAGTGCCTTCTGCTATCCGGAGAGCAGAATAAACTCTTTCTTTGAACCAACCCCGGTGTCATTTGACTTCCTTCCTCCTGTCCCGGAGCAACGCAGACCCAATCGGTGAACTCCAATAAGGCTATAGCAAGGCAGCCTTGGGCACCCAGAAGACCAATGAATCAATTGTGGCATGAACTCTGATAGGCAGCAGCAGCACATTCAAGGCTGCTACTTAGACAATCGCATGGCACAGTAAAATTGTTAGTCTCTCAGGTGCCACAGGCCTCTTTGCTGATTCTGCTACAGCAGACTAACATAGAATATAGCACACTATAGGCCTCTATTGCGTTATTAACAGTGGTTAATTCATAGCATGTAGCCCTTGGGCTGAATAAATATAGGCTTCCATGAAAACTGGTTCCTATAATTAAAGATCTATGCACAAGGGGGAATGATTATTTTGCATCAATAAGCTCAATTATTAAGTGCTTGGTCTGCAATCTTGTCAATATCTTGTGAACATGTTTTTGCAGTGCATGACTGTATTCTTTCTTTTCATCATAACACAAGGTAGTTGATACTGCCGTCACCTGGGGATGGGGGAAAATACTTCCCAAGATATTCACCACTAGGAAGCCACCATTATGGAAGAATGTAATGTAACTGTGGACACTGCTGGTTGAGACTGATTTTGGCCTCCAATAATGAGTGTGAAGCAATAATATTACGATGTAAAATGTAACATTTGTTCATATAATTTAGTGGGCTGAGACACACAGCACAATGTAAGTTAATTGATCAGGTTAATTGTACATAGCCAAAGGCTACAATATGGAAATTTTTATTTTTTTATAAAGTAATACATGCATTAAAGGAGAAAGTTGTTACGTAAAGTCATAGGGCAACCATTAGTAGCCATGTATACCATCCGCCAGGTGTAACAAAGCACTGGATTAAAATTTATGATTCATGATAATTCTTGATATGGCTAGAACTCAGCTTCTTAGCTGCCAGCGTAAACTTAGCGGCCAAATTCATAGCACGCAATTGTTTGTCAGCTAAAAGTTTGATCTCCACTTTCTGAAGTGTACAACTGAAGAGTACAAGCGAAGAATAGGTGACAACAATTTCACTCTGGCCTTCAAATACAAAGGACAGAACAGCAAATAGCGCATAATATGTTTAAAATGTTTACAGCTGAATTTACATTTCCGTTCTCTAACTGAGATTCCAAAGTATCTGCTGAATCCTAAGTTCTGTGAAAACCCTGTGAAGCTTTGAAAATGTACTCTTTTGTTAAGCATCAGAATCAAAGATCCATTTCATGAGAGCGGTACAATATAAACAGTCATTCAGTGCTGCATAGGACATGAGTGTCCTATGACTAATTAGTGATGGATGCCTCTTTAAAATGTTCTCAGTCTGTGTGCTCTTGTTAGTCATGATTATGTCCATTACTTTTTTATTTCATTTGTATTCCAATTATTCTTATAATTTCCTAGCTTGGTAGATGCGGACCTCACCCTGAGCTCCTAAGAATACGATGAAATAATGGCTCTGGTGTAACCAACACAAGTTTCCCTGTTTGTTTGTTTATTCGTTTCATTTCATTTCACCACCACCCTTCATCCGAAGACCACAGGGCAGTTTACAATATACTGTACTGATTGACCTCGATCATCCACTCAGTCTTGATGAGGGATGTCAGATATATATTTAAAACAGATTTTTATGGTAGGCCAGCAGAGCTTACTATTTTAAATCAAGAAGTGCATGTACTCAGAAGGCTTACAAGCTCACTTTCCTTATCTGCCATAAAAAATAAATAAGTCGCTGCCTTCTGTCTCCAAGGAAGCTGTAAAAAAACAATTATAAATCAGTTTTCCCCTTCCACCTCCTTTTTTTTTTTAAAAAAAAAGCTGGAGGCTTTTATAGCTGCTTTATATAATTACATGTATGAATAAACTCACAGGCTGAACTGAGGAGTTACTCAATGTGACAGGAAAACGTCAAGCTATCCACTGTCCTAACTGCATATAAACTCAGTTAATTTTGAAATCTTTGAACTGATGTGTAATTACCAACACCTAAATGCTACAGCTGAGGTAACTGATCATTTCACTAGTCTGCCATAATACTTCAAGTCAAGTGGAACAGTTTCTTAATTTTCAGTTTGGTCCTCAGGTGTTAATATTTAGTCAACAAATTCAAAGCTCTTTTTTCCCTATATTAAGCAACAGGCAAGTGTCCAAAATCTAAATAAATGTCTTCTTTCTGACAGAAATGAAAAATGAATAGTCACCGGAAAGTTTCCAAAGGTTAAAGATTGTGCTGGTGTGAGAAAAAGGTGCCTATTATAATGAGCTCAATGGGACAGTTTGCCAGCTGTTTTGATGCAATCAGTAATTCCTTCTTTTTGCTACCAGGAATCCCTAGCTTGGAGGGAAATGTTTGACCTTGGTTCTCAAACCTGGGATGGAGGAGGGATGCTAAGGCAATGTCTCTTGCCTACTGTCCACTCCCTCATTCCCTAAAAGGATACTGGAGGAAACCATGAGAAAACTTAAAGGATTGGGAAAACAAATTTGAGGTCTAGAATTTAAGAGGGAAGGGGAAAGAGGGGAAGAAACAACGAGCAACTCAGATCAATTGAAGGTAAACCTTAAAACTCAACGAGAATTTGAGGGGTCGGAGATGAGCTCCAAGGACGAGTTATCCCTAGGTGAATATTTCAAGTCCCTTGGACCCGTTTCTGGCTACACTGTCTTGGGCTGGTATGTGTTTATGCCCCAGACTCTGCTACTCCCCAATTATGGATCTACCTCTGGACAAATGCTCTTATGGAGGTAGGAGGCTGCTGTTCTCTCCTCCATAGATGGTTCCTCTTATTCCTTTCCCCTGTAGTTTGTCAGTCTCTCAGCTCTTCAAATCTCCTTCTCGGGATTTCTCCAGAAACCTTTCACTTGTAGCATCCTTTCTTCAGTCCCTGGCTTCTTCAGCAGTCCCTTGACCCCAACCGCTGCTTCAGCCTCAGAGTCTGAATTGCTCCCTGTCACAGGCTCTTCCTACTCACTAAACTCTGTTGCTCCTTCAGCTTCCAACACCTTCTCCCACCAATCTTCTCTCTCTGACCCTTCCTCTGTGTCCCACCACAAATACCCTAGCTCTGAGACTTCCTCTCCTGGGGTTTCCCTGGCAGGTGCCTCCCACCACTCCTCTCTGTCCAGCCAGTCACTGACAGCACCCAGATGATGACTCCTCTCCTTCCGACTTTAAGCTGGATGGAGGATTATGGTCAGAGAATATGCCACCAGAGGTCCTCCAGATGCTGAACTACAATTGGATGGGGCCTATGGAGTTCAGCAACTCCATAGGAGCTCACAGGTTCCCTATCCCAGATACAGGCCAATCTGGACATCTACTAGGACATTCAGCATAATTCACAATGTGTGAAAACACCTCCATCAGCTGAATCATCTCTTACTTCACTGCAAATGGACTCAGAGCAGAATAGGTTCCAGGCACAGAGAATATAGCAGATTTCAACTTTGCTATACAAAGCTATATATTGCTTGACCCAGTGCTATGAGGCTTCTTTTTCCCCCAGTGTAAGTAATCATTATTTAATGAATAATGATAGTCAAAACCATTTCAAAAATGTAATTCTACCATGATAATCAAGCCAAAGTTTTATGCATAAACATCTAAATAAAATAGTTCATCTCTGTAGAGTCAAGAATACAGATCAGGGATGTTCACTATGATGTCCACATGGGCCACATTAAAAATAGTTCTGCAGCCCTCAGGACACATTGGGAATAGCCATCTAACCAGTGGGCTGGATAACATGAGGCAATTTAAGCTCTGAGCTAACCCCTTCTCTTGCCTACTTTAACATATGGGACTCCAGCTGGGGAAGGCAGCTGTGCTGATGAAGCTTTGAGCCTGGAGTGATGGGGAAGAAGGGAATCAGGCCTGCCATGTTTCTCCTTAGCTCTAAAGTTCTTAAAGGAACAAAAGCTCTGTTTTCTGATTGTGGTGAGGCACACTGATACATTGAATATGTGTGTTGAATAACTATTTTCTTGAGATGAGCCTTGACATTTTCAGTCAAGGAACTTAATGAATAATGAACTCCAGAATCTGACCCAGCTGAACAAGTTAAGATTTTTGAAGTTTGTTAGGCAAGAAGGGGGTGCAGAATTCACCACTCAATATATTCCTGCAGTCAACCAAGAATCCCACCAGATGGTGACCAAATGCTACTGCCCAACTTACCAAGCCGTACAGTTTTCTGCTATGGTTTTGCTTTGTCATATAGTTTAGCATTTATGGTGCTATGGTCATATGGTGCTGTGGCATATGGTTTAGCACCTATTTAAGAAACAAACTTCCGCATACCATTTGGTAATTTGATTCCCAGTGATAAGAGAGAATGGAAACCCCTTATTGTATGAATCTAGTTGAGAAGAGAGAGAAACTCTGTAGGAGAAAAGTAGAGTGGAAAACTACTAACAGTTTGAGCCCTCAAGACAGGGTGCATTTCAAACTAAATTAAATGCATACTGAACCACATTTATTTGGATCTAACTCATTTGACCTCAGCTGTAAAAGACAAAATTGATTGTTGTAAACAAAGTGAAGACCAATATAGCATAAACTAAACCCTTTGTCTCCTGTAGTGAAAAACTAAATTAAATTGCATCCTTCAATGTGTGTGTGTGTGTGTGTGTGTGTGTGTGAATATCACAAGCCAGATTCTAAAAACAGCTCACATGCAATTAATTTGAATGAAGCCATGCAAAAATAAGAAAACCAGTTCTATTGCATGCAATAAAAAATAAAGACAGAAACCTGATTGCAAAATACTGCCTTTATGATTATTTTGATTATGCTTGTTTAATACTCCTGCAAAGCATATTTTATTTTTATGGAAACACACATCTTCAGCAGGCATTACAACTTATAAAATACTGGTGGAGATGAAGATCAGTTAATAGCACTAACAGGAAACCTTCATGAACAGAATGAAGGTTGAAACCAATGCATTATTTCTGAAAGGAGAAAGCTTGTCTTCTGCTTGTCTTCTGCTGACGTCCTCTAAGTTGAATGTTCTCTTCTCCTTTGTGCTGATGTGTGGTGGTGGATTGAAGTTATTGAGAAATAAGGAAAGGGCAGTTTCCACAGATGCTCAGATAATCCAGTTACTTCTTCCTTGCTTCATCTGTTTGAGTGCTGACTCATAAAACCCTGAAAAGGTTACAGGAGGAGGCCTGGAGTGACCTACAGTGGGGGGCAGGGAAGTATTTGATCCCCTGATAAATTTGCCCATTTGTCCTCTGACGAAGAAATGACCAGTCCATAGGTTTATTGTAGTTGTGAGAGACAGAATAACAACAGGAAAACCCCCAGAAACCCAGAAGACAAAAGTCAGAGATTGATGTGCATTATGATGAGTGAAATAAGTATTTGATCCCCTATCAACCAGCCAGATGTCAAGCTACCTGGTATCTTCACTGTATGTAACAAGCTGCAATTGGAAGCACATTCTGTAAGGGAGAGGTTTTACCTGTAATCCCAGTTTGTTACAGTACCTGTACATCTATAAAGTTTTAAGTTCAGTTTCTCATAGTTTTTAATTTTCCAATCTTAAGTTCAGCTCCTCAAAGTTCCACTACAGTTTGTGATTTTTTAAAAACATTTTTCTGAAGTTCTCATGTTTGGGTATGCATTTCTGCTGATATGCACATTTCCACAATAAATTTTCCTAATTTAATGTTGTATGTTATTTTCACTATGTATTTTTCTTCACACCCTTCCCTGTGCATATTTTTGTTTGAAGAACTGCACGACAAAATTTTGAAGAAATGCAAATTTTGAGTATAGCTGTGTTTTGGTTCATATATTGTTTCCAGATATGTAAACCAAACTGAACAAAGCCATTTTTTTCTGTCATCCATAATAGCAAATGTTTAGTCTTGGCCTTAAGCAAATGGTAATGATCAGCAAATGATAATATTTTGCTTCCTGCTCCCTAGTTTCCAAGTTTTTGGGGGGTTTTTTAATCAAGCATACATATACAGTGGTACCTCGGGATACAGACACTTCAGGTTACATACGCTTCAGTATACAGTGGTACCTCGGGATACAGACACTTCAGGTTACATACGCTTCAGGTTACAGACTCCGCTAACCCAGAAATAGTGCTTCAGGTTAAGAACTTTGCTTCAGGATGAGAACAAAAACTGTGCTCCGTCGGCGCGGCAGCAGCAGGAGGCCCCATTAGCTAAAGTGGTGCTTCAGGTTAAGAACAGTTTCAGGTTAAGTACGAACCTCCAGAACGAATTAAGTACTTAACCTGAGGTACCACTGTAACAGCATACAGATGCATAATAAAATAAGCATCTCTAACCCAAAAGCTGATGTTTAAGCAAAACATACAAAATAATACCAAATAATAGTTATTTGCACTGAATTTTTCATAATAAAACATGTTCCAAAATTGTGGCATTTCAGCTCTTTTTTATAGTAAATTATATAGAGAAATGAGTTTCCACTAGTGATACGCAAATCTGTCAGTATGGGTTTCTCTCAATTTCTCATTTTTCCAATCTTCAGTTGTCCACATTTCCATATCAGTTTGTGATTTTTTTTTTAACTCCTCATGAAAATTCATTAAAAAAATTCTATCTGCCTTCTAATAGATACGATTTTTACAGTGCTTTAATTCCATAGTTTGTTTACTTTCCAGCCATAATTTTTAATGCATTGCTAGCCATAATGTTTTATGTGTATTTTAATTACCCTAATCTATGTGTTTTTGAGAGCATGGCTTTGCTGGAGAACTGCGTTACATAATTCAGAGGGGTGCAATTTTCAAGGAGCGGCTGTGTTTCAGCTTGAGTATTGTTTCGGAAGGTGATACAAATTTCCGCCCCATTCCTAGTTGCCACACCTAGTCTATTGGCTGAGTAGCATTTGAAATGTGGTTACCCAACAGCTCGGCCCTGCAAATCAGCCATTCTCACAGAGAAAACATCTCACTTTAGCCTGTGCCTCTGAAATACAGCAGGGTGGCCCAAATGTCAATCCCATTTCAACTGGAGTCCAAACTGGGTTGACATGGAAGCCAGGGCTCACGTTAAGGATGGCACATGATGTTTCAAATTAAAATCAGCCCTGGGCACCAGTGCCTTTTTTCTTCTCTTCTCTTCTCAATTCTGTAGAGGAAATCAATCCCCATGAAAATACCATGCAAAAATACATAGCAATTTCAATTTATTCATTTAGAGAAACAGCTGTCCCTGGTTGAACAGAAGAATAGCTCCATCATTTATAAATGAGAAATAAAGCAGACTGTAAAAGACTGAAAAGTTTTAAAACAAAAGCTGGACATCAGATTGATAGACATTCTCTTGAAGATATTAATAATATAAATATAAACGAATAGTACTAGCATTTTCCACTGTATCTTTAAACTGAGCCAAACTGTCAACAGGATGAAATTTGGGGCAGGTGATATGACAGTGATGAAAGGGTTGGGAAAGCCACATCTCCTATTTTACTTGCATTTGAGATGGGGGCATTATGGAGATGTTGTACTGGGGGGGAAGAGAAAGGGTTAATAGGCTGACCAATAAGAAAGCCCAGGGGTGGAGCCTAACTGTGTTTAAGGCTTGTGGCGATCACACACAGGGCCCCCAAACGTTTGACGGTCTATTGACCCTGTGCCGCCACTGCGATTGCTTTTTCTGCTGCCACCACCCAGTATCTCACGGGGACACACGGAATCCAGTCAGTTGTTAACATAAACAAATAATCAAGTTTATTTTTAAATGCAGGAACAAGCTTATGGTTACAGTTAATTTTACTTGGCAGTTTCTTATTCTTAGTTCTTAACAACTCCAAACTGACTATTCACAACTATCTATCTGACTCCACCTAACAATTCCTCTCACTCTCTCACAATACAACCCTACCAACCCACACCTAAACCTCCCTCTTCCTTCTTCAACTCCCAAACCTCAACCTCTCAACTCAACTCACTTTCAAAACCTCCCACTCTAACTTTTATTCCCCCCTTGCATTCTCACTGGCCAATCACATCACACCTATTTTAACCCTTTCCTTATGACCCATCCTAGGAGGCAAACGGCACAAGGCTCAACACAGGGGTTTCGACAGTTAGTTAGTTTGGTTTCTTGTGGGTGGGAGGCATAGGAGCCAGAGCGGGTTAGAGACAGAGGGGAGACAGAGAGTGAATCGGATCACATTGTTTCAAAGTATTTAAAACTTGTTTGCATTCACAATAAACTAGAATCTTTGTTAATACGTTACAGCCTGACTGAGTCTAAATATATTACCGGAGAAACCTGATTGGTGTCAGTGGAAGAGATAAGCCATGGTGGTGCAGGGTCAATAGTCCATGGAACGACCGGGGGCTCTGTGCGAATGCCGCAGGGGCCTTTTAAGGACAGAGGCCAAAAGTCACTGGCACAGCTCCTAGATGCTGTCATTCTCTTCTTCTTCTTTTTTTAAAGTATGTTTTTTGGGGTTTTTACAAAAAACAAAACAAAAAACAAAACACATAGTAACCACAAAGATAAAGATAAGCAAAACATAATCAAAAATCCATATAAAACAGATAAAAAAACACACCCAACAAAAAAGAAAATAAAAACTCCAACTTTTAAGTTTCATACTTAATTAACAATCTTTCTTGACTTCCTCACGCCTCCCTTTTTTGTGTTCCTCTTTAGTCAATCAGATACAGCAAATCCTTACCCTCTTTCAAAACTCATTTCTTCTTATTAAAATCATTCTATTATGTCTCCAATCTTTCCTCCTTATGTTTAACCACCTTTAACATATTATTTACTTTTGACATAATAAAACTTTGGTCTTTCACCCTTTTTCTATTACATTTTAACATGCTTTTTAAAACTGTATCACTAATGCCATATTATTTTTATATCCAACATCATTTTAACGTTCATAAACTTTGCAGTGTTTCTGCAGATAGTCTTTAAACTTCTTCCAGTCCTCTTCCACCTCTTCTTCTCCCAGGTCTCGGATTCTGCCAGTCATTTCTGACATCTCCATGTAGTCTATTACTTGCATCTGCCATTCTTCCAAGGTGGGCAAATCTTGTGTCTTCCAATGCTTTGCGATGAGTATTCTTGCTGCTGTTGTTGCGTACAATCTTCTTCTTGTAAGGTTGGTGGTTAGGCATTAGTTCAGTGTTTTGCGGAGGGGAAGTGGTTGCCTGTGCCTGCCTCTCCATTGCTGCTGCCAGGGAATTCCGTTAAAGGAATCCAGGGCCTTGCCTTGCTTTTGTCTGATCCCCTTTCAGGAGTTAGGGCCACACCAGAGTCCCTGGGAGCATATGGGGTGAACTGGAGCCTGCACTCAACTCCGTGCTCCCCCAGTATGTTTTCCCTTACTGACCTCTGGTAGAGTCCAGTTGTCTGTCCTGTTCCTGCCACGGTGCAGGGTCAGGTAGTCGGGAACCAATGCCTAAGCAACCACTCACATGCTGTAATTCAATAAAGTTGTGGCCAAAATTATTGCCAAAAACCTTAAACTAAAATTCTGTGTCTATTGTGTGTTTATTTTGGAGGGTGGTTGGGGGCGGGTGTCTTCACATGCAACCAGGAAAAGAAAATCTGACAGGGTGGGGGGAACGACTTCACAATTACTGGAGCCTCCCAAGAGGAAGCTGATGAGCTAGAAAGGATAGCCAGAGAAAGAAGGAGAAGCTGTTTCAAAGATTATGAGGGAGGTATGTCTGAGGACTTCAGGAAAGCCTATCAAAGACTGCATGGATGTAAGGAACGCCTACCAGGGTCAGGTAGTCGGGAACCAATGCCTAAGCAACCACTCACATGCTGTAATTCAATAAAGTTGTGGCCAAAATTATTGCCAAAAACCTTAAACTAAAATTCTGTGTCTATTGTGTGTTTATTTTGGAGGGTGGTTGGGGGCGGGTGTCTTCACATGCAACCAGGAAAAGAAAATCTGACAGGGTGGGGGGAACGACTTCACAATTACTGGAGCCTCCCAAGAGGAAGCTGATGAGCTAGAAAGGATAGCCAGAGAAAGAAGGAGAAGCTGTTTCAAAGATTATGAGGGAGGTATGTCTGAGGACTTCAGGAAAGCCTATCAAAGACTGCATGGATGTAAGGAACGCCTTTAGAGTGGTACCTCGGGTTACATACACTTCAGGTTACATATGCTTCAGGTTACAGACTCCACTAACCCAGAAATAGTACCTCGGGTTAAGAACTCTGCTTCAGGATGAGAACAGAAATTGTGCTCCGGCGGCGTGGCAGCAGCGGGAGTCCCCATTAGCTAAAGTGGTGCTTCAGGTTAAGAACAGTTTCAGGTTAAGAATGGACCTCCAGAACGAATTAAGTTCTTAACCCGAGGTACCACTGTATAACGTCACTGGAAACTAGCAACAAACTGCTGTCTTCAACTGCAAGAGGTCTTAAAGGCCTATCTGAGGGCTTTAGTATACAGCAGGTGTCGAGGAAAACAACACTAGTGGGTCTACACTCATATCTCAGACTAAGGAAATGATGGTATGCAAGCCACTCACTGATCAATTATATAGAAATAAATAGCACAATCGGTGTGCAATGTAAAGCAACACACATGTTTCAGCCCTTAAGGGAGGATGGTAGTGCTGTTTATAGTTCAACAGTTGGTGTTTGCTGTGAAAGGTTTCTTAGCTATGCAATTTGTTCGCTGCTATGAGTTATTTTTAAAGAAATGCATGCCAGCAGGGTTGTTTTCACTTGCAGTATGTACTACCCAGCCCAAAGTGTCAAAAAACAAAAACAAAACCCATACCAGCACAACAGTATGAAGAGGTTTTTGTTTTGTGTTAAACAAACTGTTTCATTTATTTTGCAAAATATAATATCAAATATAGGATTTTATTAATAACCATGATCTTTGTATTCCTTTGTAATCTTTGCACTTATTAAATTTTTCATACAAGCAAATAAGGGTTCCTTTTTTTGTTTGTTTCAAAAGTTTTTTAATGAAAAAACATAGAAACTGTCTCTTGCATCAGAGGTAAACTGCAGAAACATCTGAAATAGATCTCCACACACCACATATGAAGCAGTTTCTTTTCTTTCACTTTCTCTCTCCCTTTTAAAAATTATTTACATATATTTATTTATAACATAAAATATAATAATAAACATTAATTAAAATAAAGGTAGAAAAAGCTATCTAGAACTAAACATTTAGGAGCAAATTTCCATACCAAAGTCAAACACAATAGCTGCTTATAATAGCTGTTTATCATTTCAGGATTTACAGATAATTGTTATTGTCAGTATTTCTTACACACCACCTGTCAGGGAACTGCCATCAGAGAGTCAGGTGGTGGAAGGGCTCAAGGAGGCTAAGAGACCCTCGGATGCTGAGGAAGGAACCAGCAGGGGGAGAGGGAGATTTCCTGCAGAAACTTAGTCGGAGGAATGGCTCCAAGATACTTCCAGTGAGAACAGCGGGGAGGGCTCAGGACCTCCTCTGGGGACGCCTACTCCGCGCAGGAAACTGTCACGCAGAGAATCCAGAAGGAGAGTTTCCGTCAAGGAACTCTTATGTTGGCGTAAATTCCGGAAGCGCCCACTGACGGATTCTGCCAGCGATTGAGGTAGCCATGCACCCATGGCTCCGCGGACTGGGAGAGTTTAGAAACTGATTGCAAAGTCTTGAGGGCTTAAACGCTTACACACGAGCAGCCCCCTTATCCCATTACACCACCCTTCCTCTTAAGAGAGCCCAAGGCTTTTATGAATCAAAACAAAGCATTCAAAGTGAAAGTAGAAACACGATACAAAAAATAACATACAAAATAAGGCATTAAGCCAGGCTTCCTCAACCTCGGCCTGCCAGATGGTTTTGGCCTACAACTCCCATGATCCCTAGCTAGCAGGACCAGTGGTCAGGGATGATGGGAATTGTAGTCTCAAAACATCTGGAGGGCTGAGGTTGAGGAAATCTGCATGAAGCCAAGGTGCACCTTGTGTGGAAGATGAGTTCAGAATATCCCTGTCATTTAATGTTTATAGATTTTAGGATATCACTCGCTTTGCAATAGGAAGGAAAAATAACAATTTTTTCATGGACCCTAGCAAGCAGCCTCAGGAATTAAGGAAAAACAAGTACACACACTACTTATCTTGCATAAAAAAAAGAAAAGCTTTGAGTGCAGGCAAACATTGCACAAAATGCAAAATCTGAACAACCACCCATCACTCTGTTGTAACAAACATAGGGCTTGAAGAGTTCAAAGATGCCCAAAGTTCCACCCCTTTGCTTGCTAAGTGGTGTGGAGTTGGCAAAAGGGACCCCTAAAGCTGGTTTACTATCCTTTGCAAATCCTTTGAGGTAATCCACAAAGCTATCATTCAAGGCAGAGTGATATCAGTCACAGAAGAATATTTGAAAGGAAAAATCAGAAATAGTAAGAATAAAATAGAGTGAGGACAAAATTATGGAAATGAATTTCAGAAATGAATACATCTCTCACATTGAAAGAATTCTGACAATAATATTGAGAAGGTGTATATAGGAAATAAGTTAAGGAGAAGGTTTGTCTGTTTGTTTTACTGATTATTAAAGGTCGGGCTAAGACATTTCAGGGATATTTCATCCATCTCTGAAGTGTGCATAGGATCACAACCTTAAGAAGGCTGGAAATATTATAGCTGTCATCAAGTCTCCAATACTGAAGTGCAATAATTCATATCTGAGGGATCAGTTCAACCTGACATTTTTATATTGATTTATATTTGATGTGATTACAAATTATGTAAATCAAACTAAGTTTGGATGTGGTTATTGCTGTTTGGCTTGTGTTTGAAATGTTTGCTGCTTTTCTCCTTTGTCTTTGAGAATGCTATACACTAAAAGATATATTTCCCCTATGAAATAGCTTTCCTGAAACATCTGCTAGCAGAATGTGTGTCTGGAACTAAGCTATGATGGATGAATTTTTGACAGGTAATTGCAATTCAGATCAGATGCAGACAGATTTAGTACTGAGAAGCCCCCAGTTTATTAAAATCACTATTGATTTATATAAGACCCTTCCTCCTCCCTTCTCTTTTCAACACAATCCAAAGATTGATCACTTTGAGAACGTGTCTAGGGCGCATCTGTAACCTGAAAATTTAAAAATGTATTAGCTTACATTTCCTAACTTTAGTTAGCCATCAGCAGTTTTACCATGTTATCCTCTCTCACCATTGCCAAAATCAAAGTTGTCATTGTGGGCATTGTCTCCAACTTTAGGCCAACTTTGAGAGATCTGTGAATAGCATCTCCTACAGCATTTTAAAGTTTTAATAGCAGATTGAGACTGTGATGCTGAGGATTAACACACTCTTTCTCTCTCCCTCTCACCATTTTCTTCTTAAAATCACATCCTAGAAGCATTTATTTGACCCATATGGCAAAGGATACAGCATCAGATGCTTTGACCCATTAGACAAGTAGCACTTTGGGGGTGATTTTGACAGGGGAAATGCCATGGGGGGAAATGGTGGGTGGCTCTTGCAGTGCCACGGCCCGAATATGAATAACTGCCCTGTGAGTACTACTAACAGGGTTTTTGGGGGGGGGGTTAAGTTTATAGGATGTCCTGTGCCCTAGTACAGTGGTACCTCGGGTTACGAACACTTCGGGTTACAAACTCCCTAACCCAGAAGTAGTACCTTGGATTGAGAACTTTGCCCCAGGATGAGAACGGAAATGGTGTGGCGGCACGGTAGCAGCAGGAGGCCCCATTAGTGAAAGCGCGCCTCAGGTTAAGAACGGTTTCGGGTTAAGAATGGACCTCCGGAACGAAAAAGTTCGTAAGCTGAGGTACCATTGTATGGGCATTTAACACTACCATTTAAAGTTCTGTCCATTCCCCATTCTTACTACAACCAGCAACTAGCAAAATACATTAAAATTACTGCTACTCAAGAAGGCCTAGCAGGTGTCAGAGGGAAAATAAATACTGTAGTTGGTTTACTAGAGTAGGTACCTAAGTTTAGATATTTGATAGTGTCAACTTTTTACACTATACATGAAATCACCATACTATAGGCCATATTGGACCATACAAGAGAAAATGTCTAAAGCAGTCTTGTGCACATTTCCTTTCAGATAATGCATAGGACTTGATTCAGTCAGCATTAGTTCCTAAGGTCAACCTTCCCATGGACCAGACTTAGCCCTTTGCTTCAAACAGCAAATCCATGCCTGCATAAGTATGGATCTAGCGAAACTAAAATGACAAATCAAAATATGTGGGGTTAAATGTGTTTGTGGGCTGAGCAACTGTGTTTCCATTGTGTCAAATTAAAGTAGGGAAGGGGCCCATTATTTTCATTTTGTATACAGCAGGGACTGCCATCAAACCTCTACAGTGCTTTAATTAAGATATATTTAAATTTGTCCTTCATTTGCAATTAACATCAGCTTCAAAGTAGCATTTTTGCATTAAAAATGTGGAGTTACACAACCACTTTGGGCTATTTATTTTCCCAGCAGCTATCATAAGTTAAATGGAGTTCATTGTGAGCAATGCACAGCTGAAAAGCCTACAGAGAGCATTCTGGTAATGTTTATTTCAGTAGTGAAAACACTTCTGGGTATGGTAATTCTAAATAAGCACTAAATGATGGCATTAGGAGCTACTGTATTGTCTCATATTTCTTCCTGGTGTTTTCACACTGAGACTGAGCCTTCCTGAGTTTTGATACACTTCATTGTCAGATAACTTTTACAACTGGAACCTAGAATTTTGTGTGAGAGTGTGTGTGTGTGTGTGTGTGTGTGAGAGAGAGAGAGAGAGAGAGAGAGAGAGAGAGAGAGAGAGAGAGAGAGAGAGAGAGGATCAGGGTTTTCAGAGCATACTATAGACTAGTTCTGCCATCTGAACAACTGGATATTTGAGTTTAGTAAAATTGTGCCTAGGAACAGGAGTTGCTAGACGTGTAAAACATGTCTGGCGTGGAAAAAGGCAGAGAGTATTCTTCCTCTAATACAGTGGTACCTCTGGTTGCAGATGGGATCCGTTCCAGAGGTCCGGCCAGATCCCGAGGTTTTTGCAACTGGAGAGACCGCTTATGCACACACACCGGAAATATACTTCCGGGTTTGCTGCTTATGTATCCCGAAGTTTACATAACTGGAGGGATACGTATGCAGAGGTATGACTGTACTAGAATTAAGGGCTGTCAAATGAAGCTGAATATCCAAAAATTCAGGTCAGACAGATGAAAGCACTTATCCAATAGCTGTGGGAGCATAGTTTCGATCCCACAATGTGTAATGATGGCTACAAACATAGATGGCTTTAAGAGGATTGGACAAATTAGTGGAGGATACTGCTATTAATGGCTATAAGCCATGATGACTATGTTTTCTGAATACCATTTGTTGGGAATAGCAGGTGAGGAGAACACTGTTGAACGGAGGACCTGCTAGCAGGCTTCTCATAGGCATCTGGTTGGCCAGAGCAGAATGCTGGAATAGATGGGTTTTTGACCTGATCCAGAAAGGCTCTTCTTATGTTCTTGTGAGGTTTAATAAATCCCTCCAGTTCACCATATATGAAGGCAGTGGCAGCCACATTGCTCAAAGTATGGGTAATTTCTTCACACAACACAGAACGTATTTATGGAATTTTGCTGCTACAAGATGTGGTGATGGCAAGTGGCTTTGATAACTGATAACAAATTCAAGGAGGCTTGATCTATCAACTACTAGTCATGATGGTGGGTGGAATCCCCAAGATCAGCTGATAAGAACACACTTATTCATAAGAGAGCAGGGTTTGTGTATGGGATTTATGTTTATAAGCAATTTTTTTTAAGGATTAGAATGTAGATTGTCAAGGCGATATACACTTTTATTAATTGCATTTTAATTTTAATTAAATTCCCAACAGACCCAATAAAAATAGTGATATGTTTGGAAGCTGGATTTTATGTAATGTTGTATGATGAAACAGTTTCCATGGTTTGATGTTATTACAACTTATGGCTAAAAGGTAAATTACATCAGCATGCTACTGAATATCAACTTATTTGCCAGGCCAGGCTGAAGCTGGACAGGTGTAAAGGAGTCTAGGTTAATATGGTCCGTAATGTGTATAATAAATGGTTAATATCCGTGGGTGCAAATTCTAATAAGATGGGAATAGATACTTTGTGAACCAACAGAGCTTAGATGATAAACTAGGAGCTGATAAATTGTGAGCCCATGTGTCATACTAACTTTTAATTACTAAGATGAAATGTTTTAAAGAAATTCACATTTCTCTTTGGATTATTGTATTCTGCATATTCATCAGTTCTTTAGAGATTTTAATTAACTATATGAGCAGCATCTGCTGCATTTAAATAGAGGATTTATTTTTATAGAGGTGATATATTTAAAACAAACACATACGCGTTGAGTGTATCTACGGAAGCTGATTATCAAATGTCAAAACAAGGATTCTCCCTTTTTTAGAATAATAGTTTTTGGAGGAGGAAGATCTATAGCTCATTTAAAAATCTACTGATGATTCATGAGGAGGGACTACAGTGATTAATCCTAAGAGCAACTCAGTGAAGAAATCCGTAAAACACAATGTATTTTTCCTTGTGAGATTAATGTGAATCCTGTCTGATCGAAGAAAGTGTATGAAGTTAGAATGAGAAAAAAGGTGGGGGGAACCCATCCTTCTGGATTGAGCTGTTCTACAAAATAAAGAATAGGAAGTCATAATGCTAGTAATAAAAAATATACTTTCATAAATATTGAGAATAGAGGGGAATCAGCAGACATGCCAGCCTAGCTTGCAGAGCATCCAGCCACCAGAAATAGCACTGCACCAAATTTTGATGAAGCTTATTATCATTACCATTACAGTGGTCCCTCGGGTTAAGAACTTAATTCGTTCTGGAGGTCCATTCTTAACCTGAAACTGTTCTCAACCTGAGGTACCACTTTAGCTAATGGGGGCCTCTCACTGCTGAGGCGGTGCTGGCATGCGATTTCTGTTCTCATCCTGAGGTAAAGTTCTTAACCTGAGGTACTATTCTGAGTTAGCAGAGTCTGTAACCTGAAGCATCTGTAACCTGAGGTACCACTGTATTGATTAAATTTATATACTATCCAAGGATCATAGGGTGCTTTACAGCATAAAAACATAGAAAAACAAAACATAGTAAGAAACAGAACAATAAAAACCCCACAGTTTAAAAGGTCATAGATTGTTTAATAAGCAAAAGGCCTGAGTGAAAATGATTTATTTTTTTTTTACCTGGCACCTAAAGATATGTAATGAAGGCACAAGGCAAGCCTTCCTGAGGAGACATTCCATAAACCAGTTTTAAATTTGGTAGAAGTGAGGATGCGTGGAGGTGTAGAGATCCCAAGTAGCTTCTGCCCTTTCACACTGACATGTGTGTTTTTATAATGACTTGCACATCTTATTTTATTTTTTTTTAAAAAAATAATTCAATTTTTACAAATAACATTTATATTTAAGCTTAGTCAATTTTATACATTCAAGGGATTCTCTGAATCCCCGGACTTCCCTCTGCCCCCTCCGTGGTTTCCAATGTATATCTTTTTTCCCTTACTACATCTAAATATACTTATCCAAATTTGTTTTTGTCCACGTTTAACTTTACAAAGGGTTCCCTTACAAAGTAAGGGAAAAAAGATATACATTGGAAACCGTGGAGGGGACGCGGGTGGCGCTGTGGGTAAAACCTCATTGCCTAGGGCTTGCCAATCGCATGGTCGGCGGATCGAATCCCCACGGCGGGGTGAGCTCCTGTCTTTCGGTCCCAGCTCCTGCCCACCTAGCAGTTCGAAAGCACCCCTAAGTGCAAGTAGATAAATAGGTACCACTATATAGCGGGAAGGTAAACGGCATTCCGTTTTCTTGATGATGTCTCAGAAGAGGTCCAAAGGTACAAGAAAAGCCATCGTTTTATTTATTTGTATACTGCTTAATTGTATATAAATACCTCTAAGTGGATAATGTAATCTTACCTGATTCACATTGAAGTGAATGGTTTATCTCCCCTCCCCCCTCCCAAATAGTTTGTTTTTAATCCTGTTTTTTCTGACTATACAGTAGAGTTTCATGATACGTAAAGTGCTATTTCTTTTCCTTTCATTGTCTTCATTTATTTCAATTCCCTGTCTGCTGCAGCTCACTTTAATCCTGGTGGCTTAATGCAGAGACAGTACATGCAAAAAGTGTAAATCTGCTAAGATACACTTTTTGGGGATCAATTGTGTGTATTAATTAGGAGCATTCAGATTCCTTTACAATGAATATGCAGCAGTCATGTCATTGATATTCTAAGCCAGGTACTTTCCAATTTGGAGAGAGAAACCAATAGGTCAAGACATTTGAGAACAGGTGGGGTTTTGCTTTAATTATCTTACAAATTCTCCGCTGAGGATAAACCTTCTACTTTACCTTGAATTTTAGATTTGTTCTATTTCACGGCTTTGCCAGGTTTCCATTCTGCCTAGACTTTCAGTGGAATTGGCTTTGGAAAGCAGTGCAAAAGAAACTGCAACCTCTGATCTAATGCCCACCGTTTAAGACTAGAAATCAACACAAGAGATTCAAAGTTTTGGAGCTGGCAGTATAATGGACTTTAAACAACATGAGATTTTCTGAGCTGAATGGAACTTGAACCAAGTATGTGAATCTTAAAGTACGACAAATGGGTTTTGGGGATTTGGCCTTAATTAATACATTAAACACACAAAATACAATGCATGCCAGTAATTTTTAAGATGCATTTTTTTAGCATGATCCTCATGATCAACTCAAAAATAAGCATAGTGATCTATGGCCCTTCTCTGTTCTTCCTCCAGTATGTCTGATTTTTGTGTCACATTAAATATGTACTCAAAAATGAAAAAAATAAATTGTATGATTCTGATTTCCTTCACAACAATGACAGAGTGAGTTTCAGGCCAAGCAGTGAACGTGCCACATTTTAATTTCAAGCATTTGTTAAGAAAAAAGGCTGTTAAATATGGCAATATATATAAAGAAACCACATTTTAGAATTTAAATTTCTTAACTGCTGGTGACATGGGCAAAATCACCCAGTAAGTTAAGTGGTGATCTCTCTGTCTCCCTCTCTCCCTCACCCCATCCTCTCTTTGAACGCGGGTGGCACTGTGGGTAAAACCTCAGTGCCTAGGACTTGCCAATCGTATGGTCGGCAGTTCGAATCCCCGCGGCGGGGGGAGCTCCCGTCTTTCGGTCCCAGCTCCTGCCCACCTAGCAGTTCGAAAGCACCCCTAAGTGCAAGTAGATAAATAGGTACCGCTTTATAGCGGGAAGGTAAACGGTGTTTCCGTGTGCTGCGCTGGTGCTGGCTCGCCAGAGCAGCTTCGTCATGCTGGCCACATGACCCGGAAGTGTCTGCGGACAGCACTGGCCCCCGGCCTCTTAAGTGAGATGGGCGCACAACCCAAGAGTCGGACACGACTGGCCCGTACGGGCAGGGGTACCTTTACCTTTACCTTTACCTCTGTCTCCCTCTCTCCCTCACCCCATCCTCTCTTTGAAGTTTAAAATCAGAAAGCTTTCCATTTTGTCTTAAAAGGGGTCAGCTGCAATATATTACTTAGCCTGTGTACACATAAACCCATTTGTAGCACAAAATGTAGCTTTTCTAAATCAGTAATAGTTCATGCTCACCCTCAACATACAACATCCTGGCATCCACTAGGATGGGTGGGGTTACTTGATGTACATTTGTATCCCCCCCTTTATTAGGTTATCTCTGCTTTTTCCTCTCTGCTCATGTCCAATGTGCATAAAGAAGGAAGTGGTAATTATAATCTTGGTATACTCCCCCCCAAAAAAATGTCATTTGGCAGATGTAGACCCCCACTCCCATTGTTGGGACCACCTTTCTTAAGTTTTCTTATGTTTTTAAATGGACACACTGCAGGGTAATGCAGAATGAATCTGCAATGAGCTTTTATTTTTGGAATAAAACCGGTTTCTCACGAAGCACTTTTCAAGGGCAAAAAAATATGCAATAGATCTAGATTGTGTAGACCACGCAGGAAAGCAAGTACTCGGTCCCCATTGATTCTAGAATAAAATGTCATGTGTACCTAGCCGTATTTTAAAGGATGAAGAGGATTCATTCTCTTTATAGGCATTTATCACTCTTAATAAGGGACGCATGTGGCGTTGTGGTCTAAACCACTGAGCCTAGGGCTTGCCGATCGGAAGGTTGGCGGTTCAATTCCCCTCGACGGGGTGAGCTCCCATTGCTCGGTCCCAGCTCCTGCCAACCTAGCAGTTCGAAAGCACATCAAAATGCAAGTAGATAAATAGGTACCGCTCCGGCAGGAAGGTAAACAGCGTTACCATGCGCTGCTCCTGGTTTCGCCAGAAGCTGCTTAGTCATGCTGGCCACATGACCCGGAAAAACTGTCTGCGGACAAACGTTGGCTCCCTCGGCCAGTAAAGCGAGATGAGCATCGCAACCCCAGAGTCATTCGCAACTGGACATAAATGTCAGGGGTCCTTTCCCTTTACCTTTTTTACCTTAATGTGCAAAAGCTTTATATATATATATATATATATATATATATATATATATATATATATATATCACCCTGCACATATTATAACTCTCATGTAGAGCAAATGAATTGTACTGAATCTCAAATTTATAACAACAACAATATCGAAGAAAATTAGGCTTACTTAGGCATACCTAAAATACTTAGAGGCAGTCATTTGGGAAAGTATAATAACGAAAGGGCTGTAGCTTAGTTGCAGAGCAGAGGTGAAATGATGGCCATCTTCAAATATCTGAAGGGCTATCACATGGAAGAAGGGACAAGTTTATTTCTTTGCTGCTTCAGAGGATAGAGCCTGAATCTGTAGGTTCAAATTACAAGAAAGCAGATTCCGACTAAACATTAGAAATAACTTTCTGACAGTAAGACTTGTTTGACAGAGTTACAGACTACTTTGGACCCTCCTTTCTTGGAGGTTGGATGGCTATCTGCCATGGATGCTTTAGCTGATATTCCTGCATTGCAGGGCATTGGATGAGAGGAGCCTTGGTGTACCTTCCAACTCAACAATTCTGGGATTTTGTAATCTCCATGCAAAAGGTGCTGAGTTCAATCCCAGGCATCTTTAGGTAGGGTTAGGAAAGACTCCTTTTCTGAAACTCTGGAGAGTCTTTGGTAATTCAGTATTTTAAAGAAATGTTGAAGGGTTTTTTGCTTAAATAAATGTGTGTATAATAACACTGGGAATAAATAAACAAACAAACAATTTCTTGGTAATAGTTTTCATTCTTCATATGAATCCACAAAATGTGACACGTACAAACCAGATAATCTAACTTGGAGAAAATGGAATACTTCATATAAGCTGATTACAAAATGCCAGAACCGTAAGAGGAAGAAAATACGTCACTTTTCCACCAGATAGTGATTTATTACAGATTCTAAAGATGTTAATAAAATATCAATTGTTTTTGTACTTTTGCTGTCATCCTGGGATGATAGATTAATATTGCTGTCGCTGTTCCACCTGTGCTGCCGCTTCACAACTAATGCTGAAAAACATGATGGTTCTTGTATAATATGTTTTTACTCGTCTGCAGTCACCTAGCAGACATTGATGCTAGGTGGATAACAACATGTGCCCGGATCCAACAAGGGAGGCAACTCCTTCATGCAGATTACCATGCTGGATTGGCAACCACATTTAACAACTGGAGGTGGCATTGATTTGGACACGAGGCATCAGATGCCGCTTACATTTGCACAACAGAATATGGGATATTCCGACCAATGTGAGATAGGTGGAGGGTGGGTTTTCTTCTCATGTTCTTAAGGATCACATCTCAATCCCAATATTATTTTGAACAGTGAGTTGTTTACCAGGGGACTAGTTAAACTTATACATATGAGAGTACAACATACACAATTCAAAATACTTAATACTGTAACAACAACAACAACAACAACAACAACAACAACAAGAATATTCAACTTATACACCACCCTATACCTGGAGGTCTCTGGACGCTTCACAACAAGACCACAACATATAAAATGAAACGTAACATATAAAATCAAAAGCAGTAACCAAATAAACCACGCCCAAAAGCCACATTCTAAAAGGGTGTTGGATGTCAATAAGATCAACCAAAGCCTGGTTAAAAAGGAACGTTTTTGCCTGGTGCCTAAAGTTGTATAATGAAGGCACCAGGCGAACTTCCCTGGCGAGAGCATTCCACAGATGGGGAGCCACTGCAGAGAAGGCCCGTTCTCAGGTTGCCATCCTCCGGACCTCTCGAAGCATATAGCATAGATTTAAAATATAATAATAATAATAAATAAATAAATAAATAAATAAATAAATAAATAAATAAATAAATATATTAATTCTACCCCGCCCATCTGGCTGGATTTCCCCAGCAACTCTGGGTGGCTTCCAATATAAGATTAATAATATATTAAACAATGTAAAGCAAATAATAAAGCAAATAATAAAGAAGCACCAATAACACCAATTTTAAAAAACAACAACACAAATCCATTATTCTCAACCAGCCTTCAGCAACCTGCTGTCCTCCACATGTTTTGGACTGAAAATGTCATCAGCCCCAACCAGCCAGCCAATGGTCAGGGAGATGGGAATAAGGCATTATGATAGTCTGTGAAAGTTGTTCTAAATGTTGTTCTAAACAAGCTAAATTTCAGAAAAAACAATACACCCCCCAAAAAACCAACATTATAAATAATTAGGAACGCATATACACACAGGTGGGTGCTTGCTATGCGAAAATTCACTTATCTGAATACAAGGAATTAGTACCTAAGCCTCATTGTAAGCATCGTATATTTCTTGGTCAGGAATGCAATAGAAATTTCCCCCTAGGAATCAATGAGAATCATTGACTCATTATGTGAACGCTTGCTCAACGAACAATTTTCAGGGAACCCCTTGTGTTTGCAAAGCAGGACCTGTGGGTATTCATGAATTGAATTTTATAAGACCACAAAAAGCCTTAGAGCCAAACTGATATTAACGAACATTTAACAAGCCAAACTTTATCAAAATTACAACCCCGCCCACTAAGAAAACAAAACTTTTAGGCTAACAAAACATGAATATATGAATGACAAGAAAACAGGTGCTGGGAAACCAATCATTTGTGTGCATGTGCAACATTTTACAAACTAGCTAATAGCATATGAAACATGTTCACCGGAGAACCAATTATCCTCAAATTATACTGCCAAGAGACTTTGCACGTTATAGCTGCTTCCTTTAGACCAGAGGGTCTTTTTGTCCAGCTGTAGCTGGCATCTGGCACTCTAGCTGCTGAAGCAGAGAGCATTCCTCTTTACTTGTCCCTGCAGAATGGACATCCTCTTTTCCTTCTGTCCCCTCGCACGGGGACTACACCACTACCACATTTGTGTCTTTTCCCCCCAGAACCTTCTTCCCACATCTATCTGGAAGAAACTGTTGCATGATTAGTTTTGGAGAATTGTCATGTTGAAATATGAAGCACAACAGGCCTAGTTTTGCTGAAGGTAGTGATTCAGATCTGACAGCAGAATTCAGATTGCATTTGTTCAGCATCTCAGCTTTGCATTTTATGTATGCTACTGAGGGAATCATGATAAAAGAATGGGAAAGAACATAGGTAATTGGAAGCTGCCTTACAATGAGTCATGCCATTGTTCCATCTAGCTCAGTATTGTCTTTACTAATTGGCAGTGGCTCACTGGGTTTTCAGACAATGGTCTCTCCTAGCTATGTCTAGAGATTCCAGGGATTGAACCTGAGATATTTTGTTTGTAAAGCATCATTGAGCTGTATGTCATTCACTAGGACAGGGGTTCTTATCTTTTTGGAGGTCAAGATCCCTTTGGAGAAACTGATAGAAGCTATGGACCCACTTCCCAGAAAAAAAATGCACATAAACACATACACACAACATTTTGCATATAATTTATTTTATTGTATTGGGGGTGGGGGGGTTTGTTTTTGGTTTGTTTTTGTGTTTTTTTGTATCTGGTTCACACACACCCTGAAGACCACAGGTTAAGAACCCCTGCAGTTGAGTGATTAAGGCTGCCATCATTCTAAAAGTGCTCCAGACCCCAGATCAGAATGGATCTGAATAATCTTTTTCCTCCACCTGGATCTAAGAGGCCACTTTGTTGTTGTTGTTGTTTAGTCGTTTAGTCGTGTCCGACTCTTTGTGACCCCATGGACCAGAGCACGCCAGGCACTCCTGTCTTCCACTGCCTCCCACAGTTTGGTCAGACTCATGTTTGTAGCTTCGAGAACACTGTCCAACCATCTCGTCCTCTGTCGTCCCTTTCTCCTTGTGCCCTCAGTCTTTCCCAACATCAGGGTATTTTCCAGGAGCCTCAGCTTCACGATCTGTCCTTCCAGTGAGCACTCAGGGCTGATTTCCTTAAGAATGGATGCGTTTGATCTTCTTGCAGTCCATGGGACTCTCAAGAGTCTCCTCCAGCACCATAATTCAAAAGCATCAATTCTTCGGTGATCAGCCTTCTTGATGATCCAGCTCTCACTTCCATACATCACTACTGGGAAAACCATGGCTTTAACTATACGGACCTTTGTTGGCAAGGTGATGTCTCTGCTTTTTAAGATGCTGTCTAGGTTTGCCATCGCCTTTCTCCCAAGAAGCAGGGACTGCTGTCACCATCTGCAGTGATCATGGAGCCCAAAAAAGTAAAATCTCTCACTGCCTCCGTTTCTTCCCCTTCTATTTGCCAGGAGGTGATGGGACCAGTGGCCATGATCTTAGTTTTTTTTATGTTGAGCTTCAGACCATATTTTGTGCTCTCCTCTTTCACCCTCATTAAAAGGTTATTGAATTCCTCTTCACTTTCTGCCATCAAGGTTGTGTCATCTGCATATCTGAGGTTGTTGATATTTCTTCCGGTGATCTTAATTCCGGCTTGGGATTCATCCAACCCAGCCTTTCACATGATGAATTCTGCATATAAGTTAAATAAGCAGGGAGACAATATACAGCCTTGCCGTACTCCTTTCCCAGTTTTGAACCAATCAGTTGTTCCATATCCAGTTCTAACTGTAGCTTCTTGTCCCACATAGAGATTTCTCAGGAGACAGATGAGGTGATCAGGCACTCCCATTTCTTTAAGAACTTGCCATAGTTTGCTGTGGTCGACACAGTCGACCACTACTCTTGTCAAAACCTTGTCCAAAATAATAAGGATGAATGGTAGTTATCAAAGTTTATTGGATACAAGCTAGATTCCCTCCCCCCCCCAGTAAGGGCCTCACTACGTCTTTCTTAAGAGCAAGCAGAATCACAATATCTCTCAAGGAAGCATGTAGTATCTCCATTGTCCAAGTCTTCAACCCTCCCCAGTCATTTTTAACAACCACGATGGACAAGGATCCTGGAGTCAGTCAGGGCCCCACCCTCCCAGGTGAGGTGGAAAAAAGTAAGCAAGGCAGAGAGCAGCTCTTCCAGGACTCACAGCCAAGATGTGGGTTCACGGACCAGATGAATAATTTGTGTGCTGCCCATCGATAAGCATTTATAGAGCAACTAACATTGTAAAAAATCCACAATTGTGGAACATTCTGTTCTTTCATCCACTGTGCAATGAGATGAGACCTGTGGATGCCTAAATAAATCCAGTGTATTAAAGATAGCTGAGCTTTGTTCCCCCACCTTATCTATGAAGTGTGTGCACACTCTCAGTACAACCAATGTCATGCCCTTACTACAGCAACCAATCCTAAATTGATTGCAATGGAAATGGCAATAAGAGTGGACACTAAGACCCCAGAACAAGGATAAATTGACAACGGTCTATTCCTTGGTGGGGAAATAATGAATTGCTCTGCTACTATCATGAATTGGCAAAGACAAAAATAAACCTCTTATAGCAGATGTCAAAGCCGCTGATAAATAAAACCATATGACAAGGAAAAAAAGACTTAGCACAAGTTGCTGCTACACACATTTAGAACAGGAGAAAAAGCTGCATAATAGATTTTCAGTAGGGCCCAAACAATGACTATTCACCTGTACAACTCATTGTTTTAAATGGGGCATTGTCAAGTAAGCACCCAAGTGTGTATTGAATTACAGCCCTAACTGGGGTTTTGGTTGCAGTCCTATTAACACTTACTTGTAAGTAAGCCCAATTGAACATGGTGTGTGTGTGTGGGGGGGAGTATTCCAGAGTAAAGAACTCTCAACAGGTGCTAGGAAAATAATTTATTAAGGTGTACTAATCATGTTTCAGGTATGAAGCTCTTATAAATATGCCACTGTTCACAGAATGAATTGTTGAGTTGTCTCATGAATTGAGAGGAAAGTTGAAAGTGAGGCTTGGTGAATGTGCACAATGGCCAGTTGATATGCACATTAACCACTCAACCTACATTCCTCTTATCTCAAACACATACATATATCCTATTATATGCATGAGAGACAACAACTTCAGTGTTTCAGTTTTGACATCTTTCCTATTCTCTCTCTGTGGGTGGGTGGGTGGGTGGGCAGGGAGGGAAGGCAGAGGAAAGAGGAAGATGGGGTGGATGAGAGAGAGAGAGAGGCAGAAAACATGTATCTTCTCCTCAGTACCACTTGGAACTAGAATTTAAATGTATATTTATATATATTTTTATTCAGTTGTGAGAGATTTGTTTCCAATAAATGAAGAAAGAGGCTATGAATCTTGCTTGATAGCTGTAAATTCCTGAAGCGAGCAGCTTTTTTTAATGCCGCAAAGGCTGAGCAGTTGTGGGGGTTTTCTTGTGATGAATATATTGCTGTCTGAACCCCCTGGTGGAAATATGGATTCAATTTTTTTCTTAAAGACATGGATCAATCATCATTGCCCTCACCTATTCTTTTCTGTCAGATGTTTCAATTATTCTGGAGTGTCTGCAAAAAGTTGGAGAACTAGTTTGGCTGCTCTTCTCACCAGCATCAAAGTGGTTTGGGGTTACTTTCAATAAGGTATTTTACTGCGAAAGGTCTTATTTATGGCCAGACTTGACATATAAAAGAATCTAGTGAATACCAACCCAACAGTTTCAATGGCTGCAACAGAACAGCTTTAAATGGAGTTATATAGTCCTCACAAGATGACACTACCTCAGAATACAAGGAGGTGGTGCATAATTGAATGTTCCCTCATGTCAGAAATTTACATATGGAAATTAGCATGTTAGAGACATGAGCACGCTTCAACACTTCTCCTTGACATCTTTCTCTGTGTGGTAGATCTAAACAAAAAACCAAGAAATATTTGAACAGACAAAGAGGCCCCTACATCTAAAATGGTAAAGTCCAGTGGGGATTATGTCTGCCCCACCCACACCCACACATTTCAATTATTGTTAATGGATGGGAAGCCTTTGACTCTCCAGGTGTTGCTGAACTACATCTCCCATCAGTCCTAGCAAAACATGGGCCATGACCAGGGATGATAGGAGGTATACTTCAGCAGCACCTGGAGGGTCAAAGGTCTGTCACACCTGCTGTAGAATGAGTGCTGCATGTTTTAGTCTAGAAGCTTGGGTTCTCTTTATGACCTAATGAAAACAAATGCATGCTTCAACATTCTCCTCCATATATTGTAAAGTGGGGAAAGCCACACCTATTGGTCCCACCCAATCCTTGCCATCAAGTTACCTGCTGTCCACATTTTGGGGAAAACATCTGCAAATCAGATCCCACTCTATGCACACAGGCTCTCCCCGGGACTTGGAATCCTGCACAACCAGGCTTCCTGATCAGTGAGACCACCTATGCATATACAGCTGGGTCCCCTTTAAAGATACCACACCCTACATATAAATGGCTTTTAGAAAGATACAGAGGTCTTTGGTCAATGGGTGGTCTATAAATAGCATGAATCAATTATGTCATTGTACAGGCTTCCCTTTTTACGTCAATGACTATCTCCAAAGTGTCATCTGCAAATGGGGTGGTGAATTGGGGCACCTATTTTCATCTGCCCTAATAAGTATTTGTCAGCAGAGAAATAACAAATCCCATAGTTTGCAGAAGTTGTCTGCTCAGTGAAACAAGATTGAAAGCTGTAGGATGATATTCAGTTATTTAGATATCTATCTATCTATCTATCTATCTATCTATCTATCTATCTATCTATCTGTTATTTCTGCTCATGCAATGGGACTTTCATTTCTCCTCCCATCTGCATCTCCCAAATCTGCTTTTTTTGGGGTGGGGGGTCTCTCAATCCTTTGGATCACAGTTCTGAAGTGCTGGGGGATAATGCAGAGGGAAGAAGGGGAATGGGAAGTCCCATTCCCTGACTGGAAGTTTGTCCTGGAACTGGGCTGACATTACGGGTTGTTACTCAGAGACTGAGCAAAATGTGTACATGATGTCTGCTTGAATTATACTTTTCGAATTCTGCTGATTTCAGTAGAGTTTCATAGCTGTAGCTCACTCTTGAATTTAGTCCAGCTTTCCCCCGCTGGCAAAGTTAATAATCATGAAATTATATAACAAATCTGTAAACCAATTACCAAATGTCAGAAGGTGCCCTGATTAAAATACACATTTGCTTGAACATGCCACACTCACAAATTAGCCATGTGTTATTTATAGCACCTCGAGGCACAATAATGAAGGAAGTGGTAATGAAATCTGAAGGCTTGCTATGTTTAAATGTGATTCCCAAGAGGTCCATCTGTATTAGGACAGACCAGAGAGATGGGAAAGTGAACAAGTTTCAAGTATTTTAAAACCATGAATTGGGGTACGGCCACAGCTCATTTGGAGAGCCATGCTTTGAATGTAAAACATCCCACGTTCATTCCCTACTATCTCAAAGTTGGTCTACCAAAGAGTCCAGCCAGAATCCCTGGAGCATCTCCATCAGTCAAGCCCCATCTGCACTACACATTTAAGTAGTATTGTTGTTGATGATGTTGTTGCAATCTGTCTGTCTCGGGAGACAATGGAGAAGTGTGCCTTTGGAGGCAGAATCTAATTTTCGGAAATCTAATTTTCAGCACTTGCTGTGGCTGTAGAGACCAACACAGGAGAGACATGTTATGTTGCAGCTGGGGCAAAAGGAGGTGTCTATGTGTGCTGCTGCAAATGCACCACACTGTTTCTTCTCTCTGCGCTCCTCTCAGCAGTCCTTCCTCCTCTGGTCACTGCTATGGATACCTGACTGCCCAAGCGCTGCAAAGGATTCTTACATGGCAGAGTTGATGTTGCCAGCCATAATGCTACCTGAAACAGTCATGGCTTTTTCTAAAGAATAGTGGATGGTCGTAGTGTCTGGGAAGAATTTGACCCACTCAGAGATACTGAGGACATCTTGTCCAAAGGCCTGTGAACCTGGAGCCTGCATTAGAAGTGTCATATATTAATGTGATGGTTTCAGTCTAAGTGTGGAAATTGGATCCTCACTATTTAATGTGGAAAAGGAGTAAACCCACATAAAAATGAATGAAAGTGGGCAGGATCACCCCAGTTGAGGAAGGGGTAAGATTGACACGTGTACTGTTCAGCTTGTTGCATACAATCAGACGCAAAATTCCAAGGCCTTCCTGGTTTCTATCCAGACAATGCTATTGTCCAAGTCAATTATCACCATTTGTTTTCCCTGCTTGGAATGAGCCATAAGTTGCTCTTTGTCGCAGCGTTCAGATCCTCTCATTTCCATGTTTCGAGGATGACATTTTGTTTGCTGCAACCGATGTTCCTGCTGTTCCTGTTTATTCACCTTAATGACACAAACAGTTTTATGAAGCATGCAAGCATTACACAGAAACATCTCTATTCCCTGGCAAGCTGATGTGATTGATTTGTCATATGCTTGCATACAAAATGATGGTGAGTGGGAAATCAACTAACACAGCTAAATTGCTCGAGACGCATTTGGAAGACAAACACTGGAGGGATCTCAAAACAAAGATTCTCCCCACCCCCAATGCAAGTGAGGTTTCTTTATAGGGTGGCTCTACAGGACTAGGATTAATGCTCCTCAAATGTTAGGTGCTTCCAAAGCTGTGGTTTATTATCTATTTAAAAGACAGAGCTTGGGGGGGGTGAGTTTCTGTAGAAGCTAGCTTACTGTATAGAGGTAAAATTCACATTCATTGTTCTGCCCACTTTTGTCTCTTGTTTTAGCCATACTTAGCCTGTGATCTCTGGGTGGCTGCCCAGAAGGGCTGAAAGGGGTTCCCCAACCCTAGACTAAGTCATACAGTAGACCCATTGAAATCAATAGATACAACTAACTTAAAGCCACTGATTGCAATGGGTTCACTCTGAATATGTCTTCATTGACTTGTAACTCTATGTTTAAAAGTAACCATAGGGAAGCCAGTGCTGTGCAACAGTCCAGACAAAAATCACCTTCTTGACAATATTATTTTCATCTCAATGGAAACCTTTGTGGGTGAAAGGGGGAAGCTTCCCTTAAAAGGCACATGTGCTTAAAACAGATTCTGGGTGAGTCTTGTTGATGATTCAGGCTTGGTTTAGGATGAGACAGTGGAGGGAGTTACAGGCAGCAAGGGATGGGGGCAGCCATCTTCCTAAAGAGCTGAAAATTAACCCCTGTGCAAATGGTGTGACACACACCTTTTCAGGTTGGGGGATGCACAGGTCTGGCCCCATTCCAAGCATGGCATGTACATCTAACCATCTGAACAGAGCTGATGTGCACTTAGCCTCTATCCGTAAAGTCAGAAGCATGTGCAATGATTGGGGTAGGGCCAACTGATGCAGTTGTGACTCCACCACCACAAAAAGAAATGTTGATTGTATGCATGATGTACTTGCAGCTAGGAAACAAATTCAGTAGAATGCAGAGAGAGAGAGAGATACAGCAAGCTTTTTTCAAAACAATTCTACATATGGAAATTTTCATATGCATAGTTATTATCCATCCAAGAAAGATTGGAAATTCTGATAAAGCATTTTTGCTGTTTTTTAAAGAGGGGACAAGAAAGACAGAAGGGAGAGAGTTAGAATTGTTCCTGTGTAGCACAGCAGAGATTTCAAGTGCCACAGCAGTTGCTTGAAGCTGTTAAAGAAAATAACCGTGCCAACAATGAGAATAAAGCCCTTAAAGATGAACCTACGCTCAGCCAAAAGCCTTATCGAGCAAAGATTAGCAGACATTGAAAATCAACACAACCTCTCCAGGGGTGGGGGTGTCTGCTCTCCCAGGTATTACGGAATAACCCCACCACATGGCCTTCCATCATACATGTCATCACTTTCATCTGTACCACACCGACTTGCATTTATTCGTGCAAGGTTCAATGTTTTTCCATCGAACCTGCTGAGCCACAGATTTTCCAAGGGTTTGGTGTCTCCGCTATGCGAGTGTGACGGGAAAACAGTTGAATCTCTTCCACATATAATGTTCAACTGTCCCTTACATAGCATAGCTAGGACTAAATTCCTGGGTCCTGCTTTACTGCGCTTGGTTGGCAGGCCTGTTGAGTCACATGCCGCACTGCTTTTGCAGGATACAGATCCTTCTGTAACTCTGCAGGCGGCGAGATTCCTGAATGCGGTTATCTCACACACAAAAACCACCAAACAACAACAACAACAACAACAAAAACTAATCGGACAGTTATGATGAGAGTGCATGACGGATCTCGTCTCCAGTTCTCCTTTTTCTGTGAACCGTCCCTTGGATCTTTCCGGGCCCCAAGCTGTTATTTGTCACTGCTCAATGTCCCACCCTTGCATCGTGGTGTTCCTCTTCTGTCGTTCGATGTATTGGTTTTTATGCTTCTGTGCTTTTATGTTTGTACATATTTTATGGGCTAATAGCCGTAAATAAAATAAAATAAAAAAGCAGTCTAAGAGAACAAGTTGTATCATTTCTGCCTCCCCCATCCTGAATATTAGCCACAGGGTAAGCAGATGGACAAGCAACGCCAGAACATGTTTTGCATCAAACAAAATTCCATTGGCTATGTCTGTATTTTGTTGTAACTGTAACACATTGACCCCAGGAATTGGAGGTGCCAGCTTCAGCAGAAGATGGGGGCACAATGATTCATGCATGACATGCCCATGACACAGGCACATTGGGGGGGAGCCAGGGGGGAGCCGAATGCAGTAGCAGTGTGGCTTCAATGTTGGGCGGCTCCTCTGTGGCACTTAGCCTCCTTCTCCTGCCGCTGCCACCAGCCCAGGGCTGTTTCCCCATCCTTCTCCTCTGCGGCAGCAGCATCAGCAGGAGGAATCACCAGCCAGAGAAGCCACACTATGCTTGGTGCCACACTCAGCCTCTCCTGCAACTGATTGTTTTGAACATTGCCCCCCTCCAATGTGTTCCAGGCGTCCGTTCCTTGTGATAGATCAAAAACATTGGCAACACCATCTCAACTTATCCCCTCTCCAAAAAAAGTGATCAGTAGGGGGTGCAACTGGTAAGCGAGTAGATGGGAATAGGTAGGACTGAGCTGTGTAGTCCTGAGTGTGAACTAATGTATGAATAGTTTGTTACTGCTGCTTTTGTTATGAGTTGTATTGCAATAATTGGTTTTTTCTTGCATTGCATGATTATTGTGTTGTTTATTATGCTGTAAACCACCCTATGGCATTTTGGCAAAGGGTGGTATATCAATATCTCAATTAACAAATAATAAATGTCTAACACAGATATCCCAGAGGTGTCCATTTTTCAGAATATAAAATAATCCTACCAAAGGGAAGTACTATAATGTGCCTTACTATTACATGTAATTATGCATATAATTTGAACAACTAACATTTCAAGGACTGTGCAGCTTATAGGGTTTTTTCATGCTCTGTTCTTTCCTGTAACACTAAACTACAAGTGCTGTAGCACTAAACTACAAGGAAAGGGGTGCCACAATTGAAACAGGTTGAGTTTTAGAGTGTGTGTGTGAAAGAGAGACCACCTTTTTCACCTGTCTCAGTTCTGCTGGTCTCCTTCCTGCTCAAATGAGTATCATCACTTGCTCAAGCATCCAGCCTTTGAGCCTGGAAGCACCCTGGGAATGATGCTTACATATTTCATTGCAAACTTCACGTGGAAGATAGCAATATTTCTCTTATCCAGCAATTGAAATGTCCTTAATTGCCTGCTGAGTGAGCTAAGATGCTGAGTGAATGATGGTCTTCCGTTGCCAGAAGAATACTCTTTACAGATGCTACAACTTATTATATTACATTGTTACAGTTATCTTGGCCCCTTTAATGGCATGTGACTGTTTCCCATTGTTATTGATGGGTTATTCTAAGCTGTTTCACTTTGCCTCTCCTTTGAGGCAGAGGTTATAATGCATTTTCATCAAGCTGTGTAAAATGTAGATGGAATCTTTGTGCACACTTCTTTGATGGCAGAAAAGGGCTATTATCTCTTCCCACCCCCTTCACTACCAGCAACCACATTCCAGGGGAGTCTGAAGAAATGGTTTTGTAAATCTCAGCAGACCCAGAAGAAAAGCTATGATTGCTTAATCATTCAGTTCTATTGTATGCATTTGTTATTTTTATTTTTATTTTTTTTTAAAAAAAGTCCAGTAGCACCTTAGAGACCAGCTGAATTAGTTCTGGGTATAAACTTTTGTGTGCATGCACACTTCTTCAGATACACTAAAACAGAAGTTACCAGACCATTATATATAGTGAGAGGGTGGGGAGGGGTATTACTCAGAAGGGTGGTGGGAGATGGGTGATTGGCTCAATGGGTGTGTGACAACTGTTAACGACTGCAATTAGTCCTATGGGGAAAAGCAAGGGATAGTACACAGATGACCAAATTAGCATATGTAATGAGACAAGATAAGGTAAGTCTCATTACATGTGTCTCATTACATATGCCAAAGCTATTTTTGGTCATCTGCATACTATCCCTTGCTATTTCCTGTAGGACTAACTGCAGTAGTTAACAGTCATCAACAGGTTTACCATACCCATTGAGCCAATCACCCATCTCCTACTACTCTTCTGAGAAAAACCCCACCCCACCCTTCCAATATATATAAGGGTCTGGTGACTTCTGTTTCAGTGTATCTGAAGAAGTGTGCACACATACAAAAGCTTATACCCAGAATTAACTTTAGTTGTTCTCTAAGGTGCTACTGGACATTTTTAAAATTTTTATTTACTTATTTTGTCTGCGTCAGACCAACACAGCTATCTACCTGAATCTAGAATGCATTTATTATGTTCATTTATTTTAGATTTGAATATCTAGACTGTGGCTCAAAATTAGTGGAAGGGTAACAAAAGGCAACAAAATGGAGGCATGGCACACTTTTCCTTTTAATTTACTGCAGGTAGTATTTGTATAGTAAACTGGAATTATGTGTAAATAATTAAACATACAGCCATCTCCTGACCCCTTTCTTCCACTTTTACAGTAGGCATGATCATCTGGTGAGAAAGAAGAGGGAGGAAATGAAAAAAAAAATCAGTGACAACCACAGCAACCACAACCATTCTACTTTTTCATTATGTTTCAGGATCACACTGGAAGATTTATGCACTAGGACCACTTCTCATAAGTTGCCTCTTTGATTAGCAGTTTCATGTGTAATGCACTGTTCCCATATCTGCTCTCAAAACTGATGGAATACTCTCTATTTTGCACTTGCAGCCTCACACCAAGCCTTGCTTGGGAATTCCAAGAAACCAGAAAATCAGTGCAGTTTTGAAATCAGTGGTTAAAATATGTGACACTTTGAAAGGTTAAGTCCACCCTCTTGGTTAAAAATTGTAATTAAAGGCACTTCAAGGATAGACACTTTTAACAAAACTTGGTTTCCTCTCTATTCCTTTATAAATAATACAGAAGATGTTGTTGTTGTTGTTGTTTAGTCGTTTAGTCGTGTCCGACTCTTCATGACCCCATGGACCAGAGCACGCCAGGCACTCCTGTCTTCCACTGCCTCCCACAGTTTGGTCAGACTCATGTTTGTAGCTTCGAGAACACTGTCCAACCATCTCATCCTCTGTCGTCCCCTTCTCCTTGTGCCCTCCATCTTTCCCAACATCAGGGTCTTTTCCAGGGAGTCTTCTCTTCTCATGAGGTGGCCAAAGTATTGGAGCCTCAGCTTCATGATCTGTCCTTCCAGTAAGCACTCAGGGCTGATTTTCTTAAGAATGGATACGTTTGATCTTCTTGCAGTCCATGGGACTCTCAAGAGTCTCCTCCAGCACCATAATTCAAAAGCATCAATTCTTCGGCGATCAGCCTTCTTTATGGTCCAGCTCTCACTTCCATACATCACTACTGGGAAAACCATAGCTTTTACTATATGGACCTTTGTTGGTAAGGTGATGTCTCTGCTTTTCAAGATGCTGTCTAGGTTTGCCATCGCCTTTCTCCCAAGGAGCAGGCGTCTTTTAATTTTGTGACTGCTGACACCATCTGCAGTGATCATGGAGCCCAAGAAAGTAAAATCTCTCACTGCCTCCATTTCTTCCCCTTCTATTTGCCAAGAGGTGATGGGACCAGTGGCCATGATCTTCGTTTTTTTAATGTTGAGCTTCAGACCATATTTTGCGCTCTCCTCTTTCACCCTCATTAAAAGGTTCTTTAATTCCTCCTCACTTTCTGCCATCAAGGTTGTGTCATCTGCATATCTGAGGTTGTTGATATTTCTTCCGGCGATCTTAATTCCGGCTTGGGATTCATCCAGTCCAGCCTTTCGCATGATGAAATCTGCATATAAGTTAAATAAGCAGGGGACAATATACAGCCTTGCCCTACTCCTTTCCCAATTTTGAACCAATCAGTTGTTCCATATCCAGTTCTAACTGTAGCTTCTTATCCCACATAGAGATTTCTCAGGAGACAGATGAGGTGATCAGGCACTCCCATTTCTTTAAGAACTTGCCATAGTTTGCTGTGGTCGACACAGTCAAAGGCTTTTGCATAGTCAATGAAGCAGAAGTAGATGTCTTTCTGGAACTCTCCATAATCCAGCACATGTTTGCAATTTGGTCTCTGGTTCCTCTGCCTCTCCTAAATCCAGCTTGCACTTCTGGGAGTTCTCGGTCTTGCTTAAGCCTGCCTTGTAGAATTTTAAGCATAACCTTGCTAGCATGTGAAATGAGTGTAATTGTGCGGTAGTTGGAGCATTCTTTGGCACTTCCCTTCTTTTTTTTTTTTTTAAATAATATTTATTAAGTTTTTAACAAAACAAAAAAAGATTACAAAACAGTAAACAGTAAACAAAGAACACACAAAGAAAATACAAAAACCGAAATTTAACGAAAAAATAAAAAATAAAAATAAAAATCCCTCTTTCTGATATCTTACAATCATTTACTTATTTTCCTGACTTCCTCACACCTCCCTTTTTTGTATTCCATTTAAAAATTTGTTCAGCAAATTCATACCCTCTTAATTTACCCTTAATTGTTTGTCCTCACATATTCTTTTTTTTTTTTTTTGCTTTTTTTTTTTTTATTAAGGATTTTCTTGTTTTACAGAAGGGTAGTGCCTCGTATTTTTTTTTCTTCTTCTTCTTCCATGTAACGTTTTTACAAATCCACTTCCCTTCTTTGGGATTGGGATGTAGACTGATCTTCTCCAATCCTCTGGCCACTGCTGAGTTTTCCAAATTTGCTGGCATATTGAGTGTAGCACCTTAACAGCATCATCTTTTAAAATTTTAAATAGTTCAGCTGGAATATCATCACTTCCACTGGCCTTGTTATTAGCAATGCTTTCTAAGTCCCATTTGACTTCACTTTCCAGGATGTCTGGCTCAAGGTCAGCAACAACACTACCTGGGGTATACGAGACATCCATTTCTTTCTGGTATAGTTCCTCTGTGTATTCTTGCCACCTCTTCTTGATGTCTTCTGCTTCTGTTAGGTCCTTTCCACTTTTGTCTTTTATTATGGAAATCTTTGTACGAAATGCTCCTTTCATATCTCCAATTTTCTTGAACAGATCTCTGGTTTTTCCCATTCTATTGTTTTCCTCTATTTCTTTGCATTGCTCGTTTAAGAAGGCCTTCTTGTCTCTCCTTGCTATTTTTTGGAAATCTGCATTCAATTTCCTGTATCTTTCACTATCTTCCTCACATTTTGCTTGCCTTCTCTCCCCCGCTATTTGTAAGGCCTCGTTGGACAGCCACTTTGCTTTCTTGCCTTTCCTTTTCATTGGGATGGTTTTAGTTGCTGCCTCTTGTATAATGTTATGAGCCTCCATCCATAGTTCTTCAGGCACTCTGTCTACCAAATCTAAATCCTTAAACCTGTTCCTCACTTCCACTGTGTATTCATAAGGGATTTGACTTAGATTGTATCTTACCGGCCCAGTGGTTTTTCCTACTTTCTTCAGTTTAAGCTTGAATTTTGCTATAAGAAGCTGATGATCTGAGCCACAGTCAGCTCCAGGTCTTGTTTTTGCTGACTGTATAGAGCTTCTCCATCTTCGGCTGCAGAGAATATAATCAATCTGATTCCGATGCTGCCCATCTGGTGATGTCCATGTGTAGAGTCGTCTCTTGTGTTGTTGGGAAAGAGTGATTGTGATGACCAGCTTGTTCTCTTGACAGAACTCTATTAGCCTTTGCCCTGCTTCGTTTTGAACTCCAAGGCCAAACTTGCCAGTTGTTCCTTTTATCTCTTGACTCCCTACTTTAGCATTCCAATCCCCTATAATGAGAAGAACATCCTTCTTTGGTGTCATTTCTATAAGGTGTTGTAAGTCTTCATAGAATTGATCAATTTCAGTTTCTTCAGGACTGGTAGTTGGTGCATAAACTTGGATTACTGTGATGTTCAGAGGTCTGCCTTGGATTCGTATCAAGATCATTCTGTCATTTTTGAGATTGCATCCCAGTACAGCTTTTGCCACTCTTTTGTTGACTATGAGGGCCACTCCATTTCTTTTACGGGATTCTTGCCCACAGTAGTAGATGTGATGGTCATCCAAACTGAATTCGCCAATTCCCGTCCATTTTAGTTCACTGATGCCCAGGATGTCAATATTTATTCTTGCCATCTCATTTTTGACCACATCCAACTTACCAAGGTTCATGGTTCTTACATTCCAGGTTCCTATGCAATATTTTTCTTTCCAGCATTGGACTTTCCTTTCGCTTCCAGGCATATCCGCAACTGAGCGTCCTTTCGGCTTTGGCCCAGCCACTTCATCAGCTCTGAATCTACTTGTACTTTTCCTCCGCTCTTCCTTAGTAGCATGTTGTATGCCTTCTGACCTGAGGGGCTCATCTTCCAGCGTCATAACTTTTATATGCCTGTTGTCTTTGTCCATGGAGTTTTCTTGGCAGGGATACTGGAGTGGCTTGCCGGTTCCTGCTCCAGGTGGATCACGTTTGGTCAAAACTCTCCACTATGACCTGTCCATCTTGGGTGGCCCTGCACAGCATAGCTCATAGCTTCTCTGAGTTATTCAAGCCCCTTCGAAACGGCAAGGCAGTGATCTATGAAGGGGAATACAGAAGATACTTTTATTCTACCCACAACACAAAAATCTCTGTGGAGAGGATACTTGAATTGATAATGCATAAATAAATGTATTGCTTGTGTACTGTGTATTGCACATGAGACTGTACCACTGGACATGTTACTGTAGTGTAGTCATATGTTGTTCTTGTATTTAGATAAAAAGCAATAAAAATTATTAGAGGAAACAAAAAATAAGAATGGTGCCCACTTATATCCAAATGTAGACAAATACCTGTTCCTTGATCTCAGAAACAGCTTTCCAGAATATATAATAGCTATGTCAATGATAGAGTAATATCATTAGATACAGAACTAGTAACATATGTGCCAACAGTAGCATCTACAGCTAATTGTTGCATTCTGGGGGTTGGAGGTGGGCTGCTGTATTGGAAGGTTGGCTAAGAATATAATAAGAATAATGATTTATTATTTATACCCCACCCATCTGGCTGAGTTTCCCCAGCCACTCTGGGTGACTCCCCAATCCAAGCTCCCTGGTTGTTGGTTAAGCTGCCTGATGTTGCAAGAGTCAGAGACAGTAAATAACTAGATAATCAACTCATTGAAAAATGGAGTAATTTCTTAATGTGCTACTACAATAAGAAACAAGATGTTGTCCATATACTGTATTGGAGATAATTTAGCAATTTAAAGACTGATTTAACTGTTGGGGGTGTTCTGCTTAGCTAAGTAATCATGCATTTACTTATTTCTGACCTTTCTTTTCTCATATCTGTATAGATATTTATCTTCATTCACTTATTTTCCTTGTATATTTATCACAACAATAACAAAAACCTCTCTACTGATTTATGTGTTTCTCAGAAAACCAAGTACAACCTGTGGCTACGGCAGCTTCTCCTCCTATGTACCTTTTCTGTTACTGGTATGAGTAATTTATTTCCCAAAGCAGAAGGCCTTAGTCCCTCCCCACCCCTTTTAAAATCCCATATCACATGAAGCACTATACATTTCATTCCTGATTAATTAGAAATGATTCTTATTTTATGACCTCTTTTTATGGTGCTGAAATATTTTGCTTTTTGCCCATTAAAAGTATAGGAATATGTATCACTCATAATGGCAGCTGGAGGAGGAGGAGAGGACAGAGGGTGAAGAAAGAGCTGTGAGCAAGGTGGGCTCTTTTCCCATCCTCTGGACCCCCTGGGAAACTCAACAAACCTGCTGTACCCGGAACTGCGTGTGGAAAGTGCAGCTGAATGGGACACAGCTGTGGGCAGCCTGAGGAACTAGCATCCACCCTGGCCCTGCCCATAAAAAGCAAGCCTAGAGTGAGAGACTAGAATGATGTCCACTGTTTCCAGCAACTCTTCTCATTGTGAGGCTTTTGCAGGTGAGTTGAAAGTTTGTTTGGATACCTGGAGGCTGAAATTGGGGGTATATCAGAAGAAAAATGATCGATTTTTTAATTTTTATATATTGGTAACTTTGTATTAACCATATGCAACTATGTATTTTGTAATAGTTTTGTTTTGTTGCTTCAGTTTTTTATATACCACTGAGAAATAATCAATCAATCAATCAACTTTGGCTACAAGTTATAGGAAAGTTGGCTACAATCCTATATCTGCCATTGAACTCAAAGAAACGTCTGAGTAGAGAATTGTGCTGTTTGTCTAACTTCCCTGTTTGGGAGCCACAAGAGAATTAAGGAAATGGACAATACTGAAAATTTAAATGTATGCAAAATTTATTATCATTTGTGGTAGTGATAACATCAATATTATTAGTACTTGTCTTATAAGACTGTGTGCAATAGAATAAAATCTGTGTGCACTTTGTCTTGTTTCAGATTGCATTACTTCTCCAACAGCAATTCACTCTGAAATCACTGAAATAGGACTTGGCATCCCAATTCCCTAAATAAGATCAGTAAACAGAACTGTCACTTTCAGTTCAGTTGACCTGATTCAGGAGAAAGATCAAGCAGGAGAAACTCTTTGAACAAAGCCAGCTAGTAGTTTGTAAAATACCCAATACAACTGTCAGAATCAATAGATCCAACAGATTTCTCTTGCAGACAAGTCCAAATTGGGACTCCCTATCCAGATTCACGATGTTGATAGGCATATGGCCTCTGGGACATTAAAGAAAACCCTACTTCAGAGATTCTATTGTATCAAGGTCTTTTAAAAAGAAAATAATTCAGACTTTCTAAAGGGCAGCTTCCAAACAGCGATGTACATTCTGAAAATAGAGGGGTATGAAAAGTGTTTGAAAGCTGGTCAATATCTTTCTCTCCATCTCTCAGTTTCTATCTGTTTCACCTCCATGTTCTCCTCTTGGTTTGTCCCCATCATTCTCTCTGTACTCAGCTTTCTTTTCTTTTACACTGCTCCATGTTTTGGGATTGGTAAGAGAGAGTTTGATCTAGCTCCTTGGATCTCCAACTCAAGATGGCGACTTCAAGATCCTCTGTGCTCCTGAGATCAGGGGATTAATCCTTGTCTCTCTTTATCCTACAATAAAGCACATACTTCTTCTGATCACTGATTCTTGATGGTCAAAATGAAGCTGCTAAGTTTCAGCCATATTCTCTCTCTTGTATTCCATGGGAGGTGTTGTTTTTTTCATTGGTAGTCTGTGTTCAAGGTCCCATGGCCTTATATAGAATCCTCCCAGTGCTCTCCAGTTTGGATAACAAACCTCATAAGACCTTATTTTGTCTTGTACTTTTACTCCACATTTGCTCCAAGGAAACTCAGAGAAGATTTCAGATGTATTTTACCCAGGTATTCTCTCAGCCAAGAATACGGCTTTGCAAAAATGTGTATGTTGGGCAAAATTTCTCAAAAATAAAAGGTGTATGATCACAGGCTGATGTGGAAATGCAGAGAATGGAATTTAAGACTGGGAAAAAATGAGATTGGCAGATTTTCCAATCCCATGTCTACTTTCCCAGTGATCCCAGTGTTGGAAAGGCAGATAAGCGATCCTGCCCCACCCTTCCCTGCCTTGCCAGCTGCAACCATCTCCATCTCAATCCCTCCCAGTCACTGAAGACAATATGGAGCAACATGGACCAATGGTCTGATTCTATATAAGGCAGCTTCCTGTCTCCTCTGTTGCAATGGGATCTATTAACACAGCATGAAGTTTGAGCAAGTCTTCCTCCCCATTTTGAAACATAACCTGAGCAGAATTCATGCATTTGCTCCACATTTCTTGACAAGCAGACTATATCAGCAATTGTGTTGTTTTGTGTACAGCCTCAGAGCAAGAGGCATGCTATTATTAAATACAGCACTTGCTCCCCAGGGACATTATGGAGAAACACCGTCCTGCACACCTTTTAAAGTTGGTGATGGCCTTTCTTAAATAACATAATATTGCAGGAGCTATGTTCTGAAAAGAGAGTGAGATGTAGGTGGGTAATTTTGTGTTCTGTGGTCACTAACACAAAATTGGGAGAGAAAAGAACAACAACACAGCACTAAGCAAGCAGCATATTATTATATACTTCAGGATGTTTATTTTTATTGAACCCAGATTAACAATAGCTATCAGAATGCCCTCCATTCTTATGTACAATCATTCATTTTTTAGAAAAAGATCCCCTGCACATTTGATGGGGGAATCTTCTGAATGGGAAGGTATGCATAGTCTCCTCTTATGCTCCATTTCCTAATGGAAGCTTACACAAGCTATTGACCTCATGAGTAACCTGTTATTTATCTCCTTGTTTGATGACCAAAGCGATTTCGGCTTTTTATCTGGTGCAAAATCATTATCTTCTTTCTGCACTGGAATATCAGGTCTCATTGCAATTGCAAGTTTGACATTTCAGAAACTGTTCTGTTTGTTGCTGTTGCTGCTTTATTTTTATTTTAGTTTTATTGCGCAAGATAAGATGATGCATCCTCCAGCACCTTGTTGGAAAACCTTTATAAAACTTTATATATGAACATAAAACACAGAGACATTACGAATAATAAGTCTTTGTATAACTAGATATAATTCTCAATGGAACAAGTGACATTACTGTGAAAGTAATCATGAATTCCTTGGTTTCTCAATAAATGATGTGCCTACACACACTGTCTAGCGACTGGTCAAGGAAAGACAATCCTATCATATCCTGTTTATGCCATTTCACACAATATTTATATGCATCCTCTTGATTTTGACACCGACCAGACCTTGTTTCCATTATGAAATGTAATATATGATGTTTGGCATCTATTATGTATATACTACATTATGTAATGATTGTTCTTTTAAAAATTGTTTCATATATAATTGAGGTTTAAAAAAATAAAATTGTCGTCTTATATGCATTTATTTAAACTATTTTTATATGTGTAGTGTATGCGTGTGTGTGTGTGTGTGTGGTAAATTGCTTTGAAGTGCCTCATAGGAAGTAATTTATACAAGTGGAATGTCTGTTTTTGGTGGATTTTGTTTTTGTTTTTTTGAAATTTATAGCTTTTGTGGTGCAGAATTCTAAACAGTGTGGAGAAGCCTCCACAGGTAGATCTGGCTCCCTGCTGCAAACATTCAGTCCCAACATGTGGTCATGGATGGAGGAGGTGGATTCTTGGGAAGGCCGCAAAGGGGGTGGGACCAGAAGGCTCTCATTCTCAACAGGTAATATGCAGCCATGCTGCTTGCTCAATCGCCTTTGGTGGATGAGATACGGTTTTTTTCCCCCCTGATGCTAAATCACTTTAATGGACTTTAATATTTTATTTTTATATTGTTGTAACCCAGCCTTGGACTTTATGGTGAGGGGAGGCTAAGTAATCCAATAAACAGTGGCAGCAAAAACCACACAAGGTTGTTGTCAGGTTAAAAAGAAGGATGTTTCCCCCTCAGACAGTGCTTTTTTTTTAGAACAGAATAAAATGCAATAAATATATCAGCTATTTGAATGTGTAGATTCTATACAGTTATTTGAAATTTGTAAAATGCTATTTCCAGTGGTTCATGATTTCTGTTTTTTGGTTTGTAGTAAATGTCCTTCATACATTGCACCTCCTTTAGGGCCCTGCCACATCAGAGGCAGGAGACTAGATTATAGAAGTCTGGTGAATGTGCAGGGATTCAGCATTCTTATTTTATACCAAAGAAAAAAGGTGATGGGTTTTTTGTGATGCCTTCTTCAACAAATTAGAACATAGCTCCCTCTCAGTATTTTCCTTGTGGTTTTCCCACTAAATGGCTGTGGACAGCAAACACAATTCATCAAATAATAAAGGTAATAAAATAGAACCAGACAAGACTAATAGAATCTTAAGTGCTCACTGATCCAGTAGCAGTTTCTGGTCACTGCACAATTACAAAGTGTTTACAGGGCACATAGAACAGGCAGGCTAAGCAGCTACCATTGCCCATCATATGCCATCTTAGCTTGATGAAAATGGTGACGTTATTTTTTCTGAAACTTGTTTGTCTCGTGTGATTTCTTTCTCAGTAACACAGCAGTGTAATGACAGTACCAGTAAAGGAAAGGTTAAAGAAGAAACAAAACTGTATATACACAAGGAGCTCATTTTAAGAAAAACCTGTATTTGGAACTGTATTTACTTTTCAAAAAAGAATGCTGCATTTATCACTTCTTCAGACTGTGAGAATGCCTTTGATGAGTGTGAATAAAGCATCTGAAGGTATCTGTGTGCCTTATGCTTAGTGCCTGGATGGGAGACCTCATTGGAACTACACATGCAGCATATTGGGTTCAAGGATGGCAGAAAGGGAGCATCATGTTAGACAAGAAATAACCAATACAAATTAATAATGTTGTACCTTATTTGTTAGCTGTCTTTAGCCCTGGTTTGCTTATTTATCTGAGTACAATTAACGTTATGGTTGACCCATGAAATAGGGGTCACATCCAATGACCCTGCAATCATTCAAAGGTCCTATTACAAAGGTTCTACAGTATGTGTGTACATCCAATCAGATATGTGTGATTCTCCATTTTCCTATATCAGATTGCATGTAGGCTCCATTTACAAAGGTTGAGGGTGGGCCAAAAAGCATGGCATTGCTTTCATTCAGCAAGCAGTGTGACCCTCCCTGGACTCCAACTCCCACTAGCCAGCCTAATAATAATAATAATAATAATAATAATAATAATAATAATAATAATATCTTTATTGTCATTGCCCCCTCTCAGGGACAACGAAATTACTTGGCTGCTCCATCCACCCAGGTAGGGCACTCCACTCAAAATCAGAACAACTATAAAAACACTAATTAAAACAATATAATATAATACAGCGAGGAAGATTAGATGACTTTCAAAGTCCAGGTTTCCCATTCAGGGCCGAGATCGCTCTGGAGAAGAAGCTGTTCTTGAGATGGCTCGTTCTTGTCTTCATCGTCCTGTATCTCCATCCCGACGGCAGGAGCTCGAAGAGACAGTGACCAGGATGCGATGGATCTTTTACTATGTCCAGTGCCTTCCTATGGCACCTTGTGGCATAAATCTGCTCTAAGGTGGAGAGTGGGCAGCCAACAATGCTCTCTGCTGCCTTAACAACTCTGCACAACGCCATCCTGTCCTGGGTAGTACAGCTTCCGTACCACACACATAAGCCATAAGTGAGCACGCTCTCAATGGCACAGTGATAGAAGGCAAGCAGCAGTTTCTGCGGAAGATGGTTTCTCCTTAGGATTCTCAAAAAGTACAGTCTCTGCTGCGCCTTCTTCACAAGCCCCCTTGTGTTGACACTCCAGGACAGATCCTCTTGTAATTCAATACCCAAAAATCTGAACGTTGTTACCCTCTCCACACAGACCCCATCAATCAAAAGTGGCTGGACATTGCTCTTCTGTCTCCTGAAGTCCACCACAAGCTCCTTTGTCTTCCTTGTATTTATGAGCAAGTTGTTAGCTCTGCACCACTCTGTCAGCCGCTCCACCTCATCTCTATAGTAACATGTCCTGCCGACTATAAACAAGTCTATTTTGGCAGGACAAAAAAGCCAAATTCTGAGTTGAGGAGCAACCAGCCGCTGCATCTACACGCGCCGCCATCTTATCTCTAGCCTCAGCCAGAAAATACTGTAATTTGGTTGAATGTTAAGAAAGGATGCTAGATCATAAATAATTGTGCACCACTAAAATAGAAGGAATTAAGATGATAAGTAAATTTGAGGAAAAATTATAAACCTATTGGAGAATTTATAGATTATATTTAAATGAATTTGACACAAGAGTGTAAACAAGATGATAAATTGCTGGCAAGAATTGAAAATGATGCAAATGAGAGCGGGAGGCGTGAGGGAGTCCATAGATGTCAAGAAAAGATGTTATGATATATGGTATGCTGTTTTTATTTTTGCATTTATGTTTAAAACCCAAATAAAATATATTTTTTTAAAAAAATATCTCTAGCCTCAGCCAGAATGGCCAATGGTCAGAGAAAGTGGGGGTTGTAGTCCATCTGGATGGCCGCAGGTTCCCCTTTCCTCAAATGCAATCCTTAGGGCATTATTTTAGTATATACTATCTGGTAACTTCAAACAGCCCTGGAGAAATTCCTCCCCCTCAAAATGTAAATCACACTGTCCTTGGATTTCCGGCAGACCATAAGGACAGAAATAATAATAAAGAACTTAAGAGATGTTAGCATGAGAAACTGTAAGAATTCAATTAGATTGAACCAGGCAAGTGGAAGGTAATGCACTTGAATAAAGTGAACAGTAAAAACTACAAGAGTGGTAAAATTATTCACTGTGAACATGCTTTTTCCTGTTCACATCATTCATGATTTTTTGTCCTTCAATAAGTATTCATCACATGATTTGGATGTATAAATAAATGGATTAAGAACAGATGGCAGAAAGTTGTTCACTTTGATTATCAGCATTATATTTTCTGAGTTTCTTCTATTTAAAATCTGGTTTAGGTAAAAAAATAGGCAACTCTTTTTTATTATAGCTTATCACTCATTTATTTGGTTGTTAAAATATTGCAGCTGAAACATTGCTGAGAATGTTTACAGATGCTAAATTGTAACAAGGGTTGATACAACAAGCTTCTAGTCTCTCCAGATTAGGGATGCCTGAACTGTCTCACAGCAAGCAATGCTCATCTGCTGCATAAATACTCCAGAACAACTTCAAGTATTCATATGGGCAGTTAAACCGAATATTGCTTTCACTCTTGTTTCTCAAGGGTGTAAAGTAAAATTATTTCCCCATTTTTATACCAATGTTAGTGTAACAGCTTGGAGCCAGATTTTGCAAGGTCATTTGAAAGGGGTCAGAACAAAGTTCTTTTTTTCCCCCAGATGCAAACCTCAAACAATTAAACACAAGAATGCTAGTAAGAATGCATTAGCATTAATGTATATTGATATTAAATATTAAAAAGCAGCCCTATTTATAACAAATCTGTTATTGATTACGCAAGATGATAAAATGAAGTGAGAAAGTAAAAAGCAGATAAAATAAGGAATTAGCACATGACAGCCCATGGAAGGGCTGGGTGACTTCTGGCCCTCCCGATATTGCTGGACCCAGACAGCATGGCCAATTCAACTGCTCAGCTTTTCAAGTTAAACTATTGAAAACCCAGTCAAGTTTTTTGCTCTTGATTGAATAGTCAAGCATTCCAATGCAGTTTATCAGCAGAGCAAGTGGGCACTCCATTAAAAAAAAAAAATAGTTACACAAGTGAATTGTGGAAAATATTAATGTCAGAAATAGAGACTTCTCTGCCTAGAGCTTTTTTCAAATACCATAGCAACAATCAAAGAAGATAGTGGAGTGGTGATGAATGGGGAGTCTATGATGTGAAAATATGGCTGTTAAAATTTGTGAGTTTCATTATTTTCACCTTTGAATAATTGGAGGATCCAAACCGCTTGATTGTTCTTCACAATTAACACTAAATTGGAAGTCATCATATGGACTTTGCCCAAAACATTCATTAACTATACAGCTACTCCTTAGTCATGACTAATGTAAGTTCTATTGACTTCAATGGGTCCACTCTAAGTATGACTAAATATGGAACCAAACCAAATTTGCTAGTATATTTGTTTCAGACCATGGTGACATCAATTTCCAGGTGCTAAGTGACTTGAAAGAGTGTTTCTTCGTCTCAAAAGCTGTTGTGAGATATGGTCTTAAGCATTTGTGTCAAACAACCCTTAGTTAGATCCAATGGCATGTAAACTCAAGCCGACCATTAGGCCCTTGCTTTCTGCCATGGATCTAAAGTGATTAATACGAAGCATGCATTTACGTGCTTTTATGGATCAAACCAAATTGCTTGATACAGTGCAGGAATAATTTGTCAAGGAACAGCTCACCTATCTTGATTATTGAGCAAAGGCCTTGTCACCATAACTTTTATTCTCTAGCAACAGCCTGATACCTAGTATACCTACAAATGCCACTGGAGGGTTTTGATGATGATTGTTAATATTCAGAGACTTAAAAAATAAATTAAGTAGGGCTAGGGACATTGGAAGCTGTGTTATACCAAGCCAAACCATCTACCTCAGTGTTGCCTAAATCAGACTGCATCAACCTGGTACCCTCCAGATATTTTGAACTCCAATCAGCCCCAGCTGACACAGCAATGGGTATTTCTCAGCTCTAACTAGAGATATCAGGCAGTGGCTATGGAACCTTCTGCATGCAAAACATGCTCTCAACCACTGAACCATAGCTCTTCTCTTGCAAAAGAAATGGGCACCAAAACAAGGATTCCTCCAGAAAACCCCTTAAATTCAGATATATTTACTATATTAACATACTTTCAAACTGCTGAACATTTTTTCTGTCAGACTCAGCCTAGGTTGGAAATTATGAAGACAGGTGGATTAGGGAGATATGGGAAATGTTAATCCTTTTCTGATTAGATCAAACCTGAAATAAGACTGCAAGAACTTGAATAATTCATTTGGTGATACGATCTAAATAGTTAAGGTAACATAACATAATAGTTGGGAACATAATGAAAATATCCTGACTATCTCTTCCCACCCAAAAATTCTAGAGTATATTTAATTCCCATCTGCTCCAAGAAGAAGAAGAAGAAGAAGAAGAAGAAGAAGAAGAAGAAGAAGAAGAAGAAGAAGCAGAAGGAAAGAAAGAAAGAAAGAAAGAAAGAAAGAAAGAAAGAAAGAAAGAAAGAAAGAAGCAAACAAGCCTATCTCTTACTTGGCCATGCCCCTGTCAGGAGTTCAGCCTACACTCGAGTAGGACCCTGGCAGACACTAACAGCCCCTTCTCCACAGGCCACACCACTCATTGGACCTGTTTCACACCCTGAGTGTTTTGGACCAGCTGAAATGCGTCCTTGAATTCTGATAATGCTTTTTGCTTGTCTGTATAGAAAACAGGGAGGAGGGTGCATAGAAACTGGTCTACTGTAAAAAGTAAAAATCAACATTTTTTGTTCTGCTCACTTCTGTCTCTAGCTCTTGGAAGAGGACCCAGAAGAGTGTGGCCCTCAGGCCAAAGAGGTTCCGGATGCCTGGTGGTGTAAACATTTCCTCAGGTGTGCAAATCTCAAACCATGTAGGGATTTAAACATACGCACCAACATTTTGAATTATGGTTGTAAATGGACCTGGGGTGAATTAGGCCCTTTAAGCTCTGGTCATATCTGTTCCCAATGGTCTGTCCCTATTTGTAGCCAAGCATCTGTATTCTTTGCTAAGTACAGTTGTGAAAGGCAGCCCCATGCACTATGGCACCTTTGAAGATTGGGTCAAAGCCTTCACAGAGCTACAATTTGTTTACCAATCAGTCCCTCTTCCCGGAGAACTCTAGGAGTTGTTAGCTCTATGAAGGGAATGAGCTCCCTTTCAGCCCCTCAATTCTGATAGTTACCAGAATTCTTTGGGAGAAGCCATGACTGTTAAAGTTGTATGATAATCTCCTAAGAATTCTCAGCACCCTTAACAAGCAATGGTTCCCAGGATTCTTTGGGGTCAGCCATGACAGTTGAAATTGTATAATAGTGCTTTAAATGTATGTTGTGAATGGGGCCTTAGAGACTGCAGAAAAGGCCAAGTGTTAGCATTTCACTCCTCCATTGCTGGATGTGTGATGGTTACATCACATGTCTGTGTTTACTTTCTAGGCTTGGAAAGTGTGTGAACAGAAGCCAGTCTTATCTCTTCCGCTCTGTTGTACTGTTGTACTTACTTACTTACTTTCTCTCTCTCTTAGAGAAGAAGGAGGGAAAATGCCATATTTGCTTTGTGCTGTGTTGTTGTTGTTTAATTGTTTAGTTGTGTCCGACTCTTCGTGACTCCATGGACCAGAGCACGCCAGGCTCTGGTCCATGTGCTGTATATATTGCTTAATAAATACTTAGAATGCACCCACTAACGCTCCACTTCGTTTCTGCTAAACTCTGCTGAGTGGGCGTGCACATAGTCATCTGATATGTGTCGCTGGAAGCGTGCCAGGACTGAAGATTTATGGACGTCCCAAGCTGTGCTTCATAAGGAAGAAGCCCGGAGAGGTTTGTTTCATTCCGGGGGCTACGTGTGCCCCCCAGGCGTGTTCTGACACGAAGTAGCTCACACAACCTACCACCTGAGGTGGCAGTCTCACTCTCCCTAATGGTTTAACCAGCCCTGTTGGCTCCTTTGCTCCATGGTTACAAACAACTTTGGTATAGTTTAAAAAGCAGAGCTCACTTCAGGAAGCACAATAACTTGAGCCCAACAATGAATGCTTGCACTATGCAATTCTTAAAATCGTCAGATGGTTGGATAATAATAATAATAAATAATAAATTTGATTTATATCCCGCCCTCCCCAGCCGAAACCAGGCTCAGGGCGGCTAACAACACTAAAGTAGTGCAACATTATAAAAACATTATAAAAATTAATTACAATCAAAATTGATGGCAACCATAAACTAAAGTTTTGTAAAGATTGCCAAAGGAGGGAGTCAGGCTGCACCCTGACCAAAGGCCTGGCGGAACAGCTCTGTCTTGCAGGCCCTGCGGAAAGATGTCAAGTCCTGCAGGGCCCTTGTCTCTTGTGACAGAGCGTTCCACCAGGTTGGAGCCACAGCCGAAAAAGCCCTGGCTCTGGTTGAGGCCAGCCTAACCTCTCTGTGGCCTGGGACCTTCAAGATGTTTTTATTTGAAGACCGTAAGTTCCTCTGTGGGGCATACCAGGAGAGGCGGTCCCGTAGGTACCAGGGTCCTAGGCCGTATAGGGCTTTGAAGGTTAAAACCAGCACCTTAAACCTGATCCTGTACTCCACCAGGAGCCAGTGCAGCTGGTATAGCACCGGATGAATGTGATCTCGCAGCGAATGGATGAAGTGGCAGCAGAGCATAGAAAACATAGAAAAGAAATCAGTGCAATCTGACTTGGGAATATGAGATCATCAACCAAATCACCCCATTTTGCCTCATTATTTAGGGTACACAGAGCTGATGCATGCCAATGGTAATTAACACCTTTATAGCCTGGAGTTATCTGCAAAATAAAGAGACTGGCAAGGGAAGTACAGTTGTAAGGTATTTCTAATAGAGGTTCCATACATCGACTTATGTTTGTCAGGCAATAGAGCAAAACAGGTTGGTGGAAAAATCCTGGATTTTCCTCAACTAATTATATAGAATTACTACGTTGTTTACCAATTGATGCTACCCAAATCTACATGTCTTTAAATCTCATTCATATATCTACCGGTACATCAGTCAATCTTTATTGTGCATAGCCAAGAGCCTTTACAATAATATATCTACATCAGGAATCACAGTTTGTCTCAAAAAGTGCTAAGGAAAAATAAGACAAGAGCAAAGTGACTAGGAAATGCAATCCCTCCTCTCCAAGGTGTGTATTTTTGCATCCCATCTCAAAATAACCAAACAGTATTGTCTACTGGCAATACATCTGCTGGAACACAGTCAGCTTGTAGTTTCCTGAGTAATTATCCCCTGAGGCATCGTCATAGAGGTAATACTTTCTCTACACACAGTGTTGAGCTTGAAAAATAATGAAGGGGTTATTTTTTTAAAAAAAAGGGGGGGAGTGATTTCCTGATGGCGAAATTGCTGCTTCATAAAGAGACTGCAACTGCGAGAATACGCAGACAGCATCTTTGTGAATTATTAGTGGAAGAAATATAGTGCCAAAGGTCATGGTCAGGTAATTCTGTCCCTAACATAGACTTTGCCTTAGGCCTTGATACACTGAGAGTTTACAGCAAACCCTGTAACCAGAAGTGTGTGAAAAGGGTCTCTCATAATTCTCAATCCAGTTGTAGAAAGAAAATACTGGAATGATCTAACAAAAGGGGAAGAAAAATTCTACATCAGTTTATCAGAGTGGGCCCACCAATAGCAAAGGCAGTTGTCTGGCTTCTTTCTGTTTTCCTAAGTTTTGCTTGTCTATTTTTGGCTAATGTTGTTGTTGTTTTTTAAAAAACAAATACAACAACAACAACCCTAGCCAGTATTTTTGCATCCCCCACAATGCCACAGACAACAGCATCATTATTGGGCACGGGGAGGCAGCCACCACAGAAAATGCTGGAGTATATTTGGATAAAGTGCTGCAAATTGGCCTTTTCTGTGTATGAGAAAATGACAATTCTAAGAAATTTTCTCTGAAAAATGTCTTCTGGGAAATTTCAGCTCAGCGGTATCTGTGGCTCTGATTTATTGTTTATAAAACTGTTTCTGTGCCACCGTATCATAAGATATCAGACTAGAGTGCACCAGTAAAACATAAATCACTATTAAAAAATACAGATAATCATTAAGGTGATTGACTAATCAAAAATAAAGATTAAACAGCTCTAAGGAAGTCAAAAGCAATGGGGCCTATACCCTGCAACATTTCTCCAATGAAAATAGGGATGTCCCATTCCATAATTATAATTTTACTATTTATACCCCACACATCTTAGTGGGTTGACCCAGGCACTCTGGGCAGCTCCCAGCATATTTAAAAAAAACATAATAAAATATCAAACATTAAAAAAAAAACCTTCCCCATACAGGATTACCTTCAGACACCTCGGGGGGTCAGATAACTTCATACCCTCCAACACTTCTCCAATGAAAATAGGGACATCCTAAGGAAAAGTAGGACATTCGGGGATCTAAATCAGGGGTGTCCCTGGAAAACAGGGACACATGGAGGGTCTGTGGTGCCTGCCAAATCTCTGATGGTGGAAGAATGTTCCACAGCACAGGACTGGCAGCACTAAATGCCCAACTTCTAACTGAGGCCAGATGGGTCTCTGTAACTTAAGAATAGCATAGTTGCTCAGTGCATGTTTTCTCAGAAGTAAGTCCCACTATGAGATTTACTCCCATGGGATTTACTCCCATGTATGGGAGCAATCTTAACTATGGGAGGCCAGCATGATTTATGCCAGTTTAAATTAAACTGGTGTAAAGTGTACCAGACCCAAACCCTACTCAGGAGCAACCCTACTGTTGGCTGAGCCAGCCCAAACCTCACAGGGGGAAAGCAAGACTTTAAAGACTTTAAGAAGACATCTGAAGGCAGCCCTGTTTAGGGAAGCTTTTAATGTTTAATAGACTATTGTATTTTAATATTCTGTTGGAAGCCGCCCAGAGTGGCTGGGGAAACCCAGCCAGATGGGCGGGGTATAAATAATAAATTGTTATCGTATTATTATTATTAAAATAGAGCTTGCTTGACACCACCCTTTTGCCTCTGTAAGTTTCCCCAAGTTGCCAATGTTAGGATTATCTGTAACACCTTAAGTACAGGCATGGCTGTTGTGTGTCACATGCCTGTTTACACTCCAGCACAGCTTGCTGGGAACTTCCGTTTGTGTATAGCTTTTGCTTTTAGCTGCTTGATTTTGGACACGAAAGGGATCGGACATGTTTTCCTTTTGTCCTGCTGTACGCTGAATAAACTGCTTGTAAATATGCTCATACAGCCGTCTCCTGCCACTTCTGTAGCGTAGAGTGGGCTGGAGCCAGCTAGGGGCCTGCCAATTGCCCCCGGTTCCTTGACTGAATCCCAACAGCCAGGTCATGTGACAGAGATGAAGAGAGTTAGGATACAGCATATGTCCTGCTCAGTCTGGTTTCCCCTCCACCACTTACCCCTCCCCACACACCCTTTTGGGGTGAGGGGAGGATTTACACTGGCCTAATCTGGTGTATCTCTGTCGGAACTGGGGTTGGGGATTTATGCCAGTTAGCCCTGGCTAAGCCAGGCTTCAGCAGGCGGAGCCAAAGATCCACCAGATCTTAACCCACTCATCCTAGTGGATCCTGGGTTTGTATTACCTCCCCCTCCCAAGTATATGTAAAAGATTTCAGCCCTAGAGCATCTTTTGAGTCAAAAACTGTTTCACTGAGAATGAGGTAGTGAAAGGGTTTGGAAACAAATAGAAACTTTGAACGCACACGATGCTGAAAATAGTTCCACACCAAGCAGATTATTTGATGTCACTTTAAATCACAGCACACTGAAGTTGGAATACATTATACTTTTAATGAAATTTAAGAGGCAGCCAAGGATGGGTGTGCCAAAGTCATGACCACTGCCATAAATGTCATATTGTATAAAAGCATACTGGGGGGGGGGCACCAATATTAATAGCTAAAAGTCTCCCACCCTAGGGCTGCATTCAGTTGTTAAGACATGTGCAGCATCCATGCCAGGCCCCATGCTTTGTATTCCTGCCAGCTTTAGAAGAACAGCATAAAGAGACAGGAGGGTATGCCTGCTTCTGTTATTGCCTTCTGCCAAGCTCTTAGAAACAAACTTGTTGACTGTGAAAGTGAAAATTGAGATAGCTACTGTGCTGGAAGAGCACAGCACTGATTCCTACTAGGAACCGGAGCTGCTGAGAACTTTATTTATATGCATGTAATCTCATAATGAGTCTGCTATATTGAGGTCATAATCCTAAAGCATTGGATGACATAAGCATTACTTCTGAGTTAAAAAGTTTAGGGTATTGCTGCCAATGCACTTACATCGGGGAGGAGTGCCTGGGATCTTCAGATGTTGCTTTACTATCTAAAGATGTAAGAAGAGCCCTGCTGGATTGGACTAAAAACCCACCTAATCAAGGGCCTATGAGAAGCCCGCAAAGAGAACATGAGCACAAAACCCTGCTTTCTCCCCCACTTGTGATCCTCAGTAACTGGAATCCCTAGGTATGTTGCCTTCAACATTGATGGTTCTCTTCCCATTAGGTACCCAGTGAGCAGGAAAGCTCTGTTAATGCTGTGAGCCCTTCCATCTCATGCTCAGGTTGTACATATCTCCACCCCCATTGTTCTGCCCAGACACTGAGGTCCAGCGCCCAGGGCCTTCTGGCGGTTCCCTCGCTGTGAGAAGCCAAGTTACAGGGAACCAGGCAGAGGGCCTTCTCAGTAGTGGCACCTGCCCTGTGGAACACCCTCCTACCAGATGTCAAAGAGAACAACAACCACCAGACTTTTAGAAGACATCTGAAGGCAGCCCTGTTTAGGGAAGCTTTTAATGTTTAATATTCTGTTGGAAGCTGCCCAGAGTGGCTGAGGAAACCCAGCCAGATGGGCGGGGTATAAATAAATTATTATTATTATTATTATTATTATTATTATTATTATTATCTGTGATAAACCCATATATCCTAAAGACACCACTGTCTGCACTAGCCTGCATTCCAAGGAAACCAAGTCCTGGGAAAAGGGGGTGCACAGAAACCCCTAGAGTCTCCCACCACTCACAGACTAGGTTGTGTACAACAGCAGTCACTCTGTCAGTAAAAGCATTTTGGCTTGCCAGATGGAATGATCCCCCCTCTTCTCCCCCCATGTACTTTTTCTGGGGTTCTCCCAATTCCCCCTCAAGCCAGTTTGGAGGAAAGTCAATGTAGTTTTCCCCAAATTCTCTGTAAGAAATGCTTGTATTAGGAAAAGATTTATTTGGGAGATAACGATAGCAGGGGAGCACCTACTTAAGTAAGCATGTGGCACAGCGCTAGGTAGTGTGCCAGATGTTAAACACATGCTTCTGAGCTCCAGCTCCCTCTGGAGAATCCGGCTTTCTGGAAAACAACATTTGAAACAAAACAGCAGCAATGGGAAATTTACATACCAAATGCATGACCTGAACGTATGGGGCAATTGCAATAGCAAGAAACGATTTTTTTTGAAGAGCATTCAATCGAGGCTCTTGAAGAAGCACACAGTTCTTGCCGCTGCTTATTTTGAAACAAGGTGGGCTGCTAAAATCCATTTATTCGTGAACAATGATAGCTCGTTATGAAATAACCAGCGAATGGCTATGGCAGATGTGTCTCGTTGGGAAGGAGGCTGTCAGTTATGGGTGTTTAGTGAGAACAATGAAATAAAATAATAATCAATCTCCAGAATGAGATGGTGATGGATGGGGGGGCAAAAAGTCTGTTGTTTCTCTCTGGAGGAAATGTAGAGCTGGGTATTAAAACCAGGGTGCTGTTTACTTGCAGGTCAGAAGGCACCTGCCATTCAGAAAGGTCAGAAAGGGTGGTTGCTCATTAGTTTCCAGTAGGCTTGCAAAATACATAACAGTCAAATCCTGGGCACGGCAAATTGGTACTGGGTGCCATCAGCATATAAAGATGAAAGCATACTCTTTGACACTGATAAGCCAGCTTGCTGCCATTCCCTACGTTGTGCTGGTACAAGAAACAAGCTTTCATTCATCCACACCAACTGCTATGCCTTTCTTTTCTCCCCTCTCCAAAAAAACCCCTCCCTTTAATTCACAATAAGCAGCTCCTAGCCTACACTCGAGCATTAATGGCAACATTTAAGGGAAGAAGGGAAGGTTATAAAAGTCACTAATTTCTTTTGGGAACACTGAATAGTATAATTAATTCCTTTTCTAAGATGTGAACAGAGCAAGGAGCTCGAATTCAAGCTCCCTTCGGCTTCTATTATTTCCCCTTAAACATATAGTTTTCATTAGTTGCCATAATATTTCCATCAAGCTAGGATGGCAGTAGGAAATGTTGCAGCAGGAAACAAGGAAATAACAAGCAGCCCTCAAGTGCCGAGAGACAGAGAGCAAATAAACATGTAGACGTGTTAGATGCTCAGCCTTACGTCTTGCCTATGCAATTGGCTTCAGAAGTGTTTGGGCAGGAGGTGACAGAATTTGGGCAATTGGCAATAAATACGAATGCATTAAGCTTTTCTTAAGCAGCCAGATAAAGCAGATGAACTGAATGGCCTGAACCAGAACTAATTGGGTAGGTAGCTACAGTTTAATTTGAACCATGCCACTGTTGAGATTACTGCTGACCCTGCTGCAGAATGTGTAAGATCTTTTAATTCTAGGGTGAATCATTAATGTAGTAAAGTAAATGCTACTGGAGGGAACTATTCGTTCATTGGTGCTGGCTGCTGATGCATCAGAAGCCGTGTTAGACCAGCAAAAGTAACTTGAGGAAATCTATCAAACAAATAATCTGTTCTGAAGGTTGTCCCATCTGACTGTTTTGGGCAGAAAACACATCCATTTCCAGTACCTGACTTAAAATGGCATGAGATGCAAGCAAATTTAAGCTGTGGCTGCAAAGGACAAATTGGGAGTGCACTTCCAAGTGTGTTCCTAATTATTAATTTGTAGCCAAAATGCAAAGTTTTTGAATTTGGTACATTTTCCTGGAGTCCTGCATTGCAACAGAAAAAGGTACAAAGGAAAGAATTGGAAGAGTACTCAGCAGGACTGTGAATACATCAGTCTTTTGGGGAGCCCGATTTGGAGCACTTTGGAACACCTGCAATCCAACCAGAGACGATCTGAGGTTGACCCAGATCTGGGCAGTGAATAAATTTGGGAACCTTTCACAGTGTTTAATCATACCTAACCAAACATGTAGTCAGGAGACCCAAGCAGGTGGCCAATGTATCTCTCCCCCCCCCTCCTTTCCTTGCTACCAGACCACTTCCTCTTTTGACAGTCCCAGATCAGTCTGGATGGACCTGATCCACCCTGGGGCTGCCTCAACCCACTCCAGCCACACTCTAAATCAAGGGTCGAATTAGTTCAGAATCCTGGATTTTGCCAGAGCCAGTGCACAGTCCCAATACTTAAGAGTCTTTCTGTACAGGTGCAGCGTGAATGACAACTGTTCAAGATGGAGGTGCCATGGCTTGAATTCAAGTTATGGATGCTCCCGGCTTATTTTTCAGGACTGAGTTAATTCATATTCTGGCTGATATCAAAATGGCAGTATCAACCAGAAGACAAAATGTAAGCACTGTCCCAGATGAAATGAAACCAAAAACTGGTGCATCAGTGAATATGCTTTCTAGCCTAAAAGCAAAGCCCTGTATGAGCGGAGGCTCCCTTTCCCTATCTGTTTCTGAGAATACTCCATGCCTACAGGCATTCTGTGAATGCAGACTATTCCTTGCTTTGGAAATGAATTGGGACAACTTGTGCTCCAGGAGAGATCTGCGATTACTGGAGGACTTGATCGTGACCAATAATTAATTGGGAACATATTTTTCTCCTCCCAAATATGTTTTGCCTTCAGCTAATCAATATTTATATGGTGTTCCCCCTTCCCAATTCTCAGAGCTAAAGAAATGGGAGAAAAAGAGAGAGAATTGGGGGCGGGGGGGGAGTTAGTTCATGGACTGGGTCAGAAAGATAAGTATGAGCAGAGAAGTAGAGTTCTCTTGCGTATAGAAATGATTGTGTTTGTAACTCTTATTATGTTACCTATTAACTTTTTTCATGTTCTTTTTAAACCCTTTGCTTTATGCTCGGGATTTATATCTCAGCTCCATGCCAGAAATGTTTTATGAGGAATGTTGCCCTGACCCAGAAGCAGGTGTGTATGAAAGGATGCCTGATACAAGCAGCATAAATCAGAATGTATTAATCCTGCCTTAGGAACCTTTCCTGTCTTCTGTGCTAGGTGTACAGCAGCAAATAAGAAAGACTGCTTGATATCAAAGCGTTGTAAAGCATGTTGCCAAATCTTATTCCAGTTCGAAATGCATTAACCCTTCTACTAGTTTTGTGATGTTGCTCTGGCTGAGATGATATTCTGTAACAAATTACACGTGCTCCTTTTTTATATCTCTTTGGGCAAAATGTCGCATCCATTGTTTTTCTGAATGTATTTGTCTTTTGTTTTTTAAAGAAGGAACATCTCTCCTATTCCCTAAAAGATGAAGTGTATAGGAAATACATATTTCAGGGAGCAAGTAGAAAGAAGGCCAGGACAGCTGAGTAGTATATTAAATAGGCTCCAACTTTATTGAAAGGGCATAATGCAAAGCTGAGTCCTTGGGGGTCAAATAATATTGCTATCAAAGCTTGTCCCATCTTAAATGGAGTGTGTTGCAAGCATCATGGCATGATAGCAAGAGGCCAAGTCTATCCTTTAATCCACGACTCCTTTCCAACCTGGGTGAGAACATACAGAATCTTGATAGTCATTAAAAATGACACATGTCTTTAAGGTCAGATGTAGAGTTGCCATCAATTTGCCCCCAAAATAAAATCCAAAGTAACTTTGGGACTTCCTCTTGAGACAAAACAACTGAGGAATTTTAAGGGAGACCAACTATAAGATGAGTTAAACATTTGTAGCTTGTCACCTGGATTTTCAAAAGACAAATTTGTATATTTCTGATTGTGTAAATAGTATTCAAGATATTTAAGGAAAACCAAAAGAGTTTATAAGACTTCCCAGATACCAGCAGACTGCAAAGTGCCCTGCGGTGGGGGGGGGGGGGTCCCACATGCTAATATGGGTTTGGGCAAAATGTGCTGCTTCTGCAGGGACGAGTGAACCTCCCTGAGACCTGTGGATATAGGCAATATACAAATTTAATTAATAATAGCATTAATAATAATAATGAGTAAAACCCAGGCCTGGCCCAAAACATTTTGGCACCTGAGGTGGACCCCAAAATGGTGTCCCCCTCCCCACCAGGGAAGAAGGGGTGAGGGAATATCTGTATCAGGAACAACGGAGAAAAAACATTGACATCAAGATCTGCTGCCCCAGTGGATTTGCTGTCTGTGGTGTTTGCTTCACCTTGTCTCATGGGTAGGCCAGCCCTGGTGAAACAGACAGTCACATTCTTTGCTGAGAGCTCACACATTCACATTTTAAAAATAAATTCCAGTTATAAAGGATAACCTAATTATTCAGTAACTGTCACCATACAACCCCCCCCCCCAAAAAAAACCATGGAACATTCAGAACATGCAGTTCCAAGAAATGCTTGCTATGATAGCAACATGCTCTTAGAAGCCCCAATTGTGATTTGGGAGAGGGGGAGAGGAACCCTACATTTGTTAAATATCAGTGTCAACAATTACTTCTGCTTCACTCCTTTTTTTGTTTTTTTTATAGTTCTAATTAATTATTTAGGCACCAGTCTGTTCAAAGTTTTTTTAATCTTTGATTTCTACTCCTTTACTCTTCAACTGTCACACCTCCTTTGTCACAGCATCAAAGATGCTACAACACATAATTTACAATCAACCTAACTAGGTATTTTGTGCTGGCACTCGCATAACAATTTCCTTCGCCCAGTGCTTAGTTACCTTCAAATGCCATTCAGATTTTCTGAAATTAATCCAACAGTCCTCATTCAGACAAAAATGATGCTGGACCCACTTGGCCTCCCACAGGGACCTTGAGCTGATAGACACTGTAGGTGTTTCTGCTCTTCATACAGGTGGTCCTAGGATGGTTAAATCATCCAGGGATTTACTCCAATATTAGCTGTTGGAGTTTTTTTATTCCTCTACTTTGTATTCTGGCCCTTTTGCTCTATTTACCTTCATTTCTATGATTACCTAATAAAACCACTTCTTCTTGCCATTGGACAGCAAAATAAGGATGAAAGTCATATGCATATCATGATTTTTTAAAAGCAAACAAACATAAAAGAATAATAAATTATATGAAAACACAATCTGCTATTAGCATTGTTTAATTGCTATCCTTTATTCTTCTAAAGCTGCCACCTCCAGTATTGGCTAGCTACATACTAAAACACTGGACTACATAACTCCTACTTAATATTGTCACTCCCTTTGTGGATGATTGAACTAGAAGATTCGTATCTCCATTAATAAGGAAGGAATATGCTTCTTTAAGAAATTATCTATTTTCTTTAACCACTGATGCATGCAAGAATGTAATGAAGTCCCTAAATTGTTCTGTTGGTCTGTGGATTCATTAAATCCCATGAAATACAAAATGGACTTTGATACCCCTCCTCTTCTGATCCTGAAAGAGAGGGTCAAGTACACAGACAACGGAGATCTGCATTTCTTCTTCTTTTCCTTCAGTGTTAGGGAAGAATCTGTGTTTGTGATGATACATGTGTATTTTTAGACTGTGACTCCCCAGGTGGATAATTGTCTTTTTTCACGTTAATTGTACAGTGCTTAATAACATGAGGTTACTAAATAAAAGATGAGGATGGCGACAGTGATGATTTTATTTAGACTTTTGCAAGCACACCTGTTTTACGGAGGCTTCTTAAGCCCCATTTAAAGCATAGACCAATATACATGTGCTAATCATTTTCCCTTTTACCAGGAAAAACTACATGGGTATGTGGAGTAGAGGTGGCTGGGCATCCCATGGTAACAGCGAGAGTGGCTATAGGAAAAGGGTGGCCTCTTGGGCACTGAGTTCTCTCCTAAAGTACAGCTACCACATCTGTTCCTTTGGTATTTTAAGAGAGTGGTAACATTTTGTTAGGTTTCTGGGCTGGGTAGAGCATCTGCTTTGGATGCAAAACATCCCAGGTATCTCCAGGTAGAGCTGGCAATGTCTCCTGTCTGAAACTTTGGAGGACTGCTTCCAATCAGTGTGAAGAATACTGAACTAGATGGACCAATGTTCAGACTCAGTATAAAGCAGCACCCTATGCCCCTAAACGGTTGGAACTTCTGGTTTGATCATTGTATTGCTGCTGAAAGTTATTATGTCTAAAGCACCTTCTTTACTACTTTGGGGACCTGTTAAGTCAAGAAGCAGGGCACAGAAAGAAGGAAGTACACAAAGAATGAATGGATGGATGTTTGTGATCAATACAGTGGTACCTCGGGTTACATACGCTTCAGGTTACATACTCCGTTAACCTAGAAATAGTGCTTCAGGTTAAGAACTTTGCTTCAGAATGAGAACAGAAATCGTGCTCTGCTGGCGCGGCAGCAGCAGGAGGTCCCATTAGCTAAAGTGGTGCTTCAGGTTAAGAACAATTTCAGGTTAAGAACGGACCTCCGGAACGAATTAAGTACTTAACCTGAGGTACCACTGTACAGGTAATGCCAAATTAGTAGCTCAAGAATGGGTTGAGTCCTTGCTCGCTTTAGGATAAGTGTAGTGAGCATCAATATTGTATTGTGGGAATGGCAGCACATCCTGAGAAATTCGTCAGTATACAAAAATCTGTTAATTAAACTGTGCAGAAGGATCTACAGTATGAGAGATAATACAGTATTAGCACAATGTGAATAGGAAATGCTTATATCTTGACTCATTCTAAGCTTGCCCTTGGAGCTTAGCTCAAACTCTTGTGTTCTTAAGAACACCAACAACTGGGAAACACTGGCCTGTGAGCGCTCCAATTGGTGAACAACCTTTACCAAAGGTGTCATGGGTTTTGAAGATGCTTGAACTTAGGATGAAAGGGAGAAACGTGCTAAGAGGAAGACACTCTTGGCAAACCCTCACCATGATCAACTCCCACCCGGAAACCTATGTCCCCACTGTGGAAGGACGTGTGCATCCAGAATTGGCCTCCACAGTCACTTATGGACTCATTTTTTAAACCATGTTTATGGAAGACAATCTTACTTGGCTATGAGTGATCGCCAAAGAAAGAAGGTCCACCCATGAGGCAAGGTGAGGTGACAGTTTAAGATAGCAGGATCCACTGGAACTGCTGCCTGATCTTTCTTCTGCTTTGTTCCAGCCTGATGTAGATCTTTCCTCACCCCTTCTTTCCTGGTGGGGAGGGACGGCACCATTTTGGGGTCCACTTCAGGTGTCAAAATATCTCAGGCTGGTCCTGAGATGATTACGTCTCTCTTGTGTGAAAGTTGTATGTTTATTATGACAATGAACCACCCACATCTGATTTGTAAATCAAGATTAAACCTAATTTACTCTCAACTGATCCAGACCAAATCAGACCTGTCCCAGGTCTTGATTGTGATCCAGAAAAAATAGTTCTGCAGAAATCTCCTTGACTTGCATCACAAAACCAAAGCAACCATAAGTTTCTTTTTCTCACACAGAGGCATGAAATTTAGAGACATTGTAGTCATGGGGTTTCATACTAGCCACTTTTAAAATTTATAATGTTTTAAATTTAAAATGAACATAACTTTTTGGTTTTTTCACATGGGGGGAATACCTGGAGACACTGTAGCCCCCACAAAGGGGATTAACTCTGCTAGCTTTCAGATAGGTGGTTCCAAGGATTTTCATACTAGCCACGTTTCAAATTTTCTTCCCCCCCCAAAAAAGGATTCTTTTTAGAAAGACTGAGAGCTCAGTCATGCTAATTCTCACATTTGCTTCTGAGTAACTGAAGCTGCAATCTTATGCACACATTCCTAGGTGTAAGTCCTAATAATGAACACAGTAGGACTTACTTTTGAGTAAACATGAACTGTGAAGTAAGTAATTTTGAGCAGAAACAATCAGCAGTCTTGGGGAAAAAATACTGTGGATCACAGCGGCAAGAACAGCCATTATTGCACAAAATAAAGCGGCAGCCTTGAGTTCATAGTGTGTGACAGAGAAGGGGAGAAGTGTTTGGTTGATTCAAAGAATGATATATGGTTATAAAACACCCTCCACAGTATTAAATCATAATGTTTGCCATTTTTTACCATTGGTAATAAAAGAGTTCTCATTACCTCACCACAAAAACCATGGGAGTACTGCATGTTCAGTTTTTCCTAACATTCACCCTTTGTGCCTTATAAATCACTGCCTGTTCCTAATGATAATATAACACAGGAATTGATTAAACAGCAGCCTTTGGCTTAGGAAAGTAAAGTCACTTTAATTATTTGGAGGGCTTTTTTGAAGCTTTGCTGTACTTTTGGAAAAATGAACTTGTGTGCCTTCCCTCACTTAATTCAAAATGCAGTGTGTTGTCATTAAAGATTTGAGGATTCTTCTCTCTCTCTCTCTCTCTCTCTCTCTCTCACACACACACACACACACACACTATCCCCATTGCTATGAAAACCAGATGAATGGAAAACCACACAATGTTTGGTTTTATTCATATGTTTCCTGCATATGCATTTTCAGTGCAGATCATGGCATTATCTTGTTTCGGTCCATGAAGCCTATGTGTTTTGTTTTGCTTTTTGACCTTTACTTAGATAGAGAAATCTCTATGCTTCTTTCTTATAGTAACAGGCTAGAAGATAAGGATGCATTAGACAAAGCCAAACAGACTCAGTGAATTGATTCTTGGAATCGCATTGATAGCACAGTACAGTACCAATAATGGTTACTCCCCCAAAGCAGTATCATAAGACAACTCACAATTTCACTCTAGCTAAACAGACAGGTAATAACAAATGATGCTGCTCCAAATCATAATTTGTAATTCTTCCATATAAAACAAGTACTATGATCCAAATGCTTTTCTCTAGCTTGGTATGAAATCTTAATTGGAGAGAAATTTAAATGTGTTCTCAGTTTCTCTTTCACCTTCCCCTGTATCCTTAAATGGCATGTGATGGTTGGACTGGGAGAATAAAATTTCCCAGTGTTTCTTGCATGTGGTAGGTTACTATAACAGTGCAGCAGCCATCATAGCACAAAGGAAGAGGGAGACCTTCCCTTCCACTCCCTTCCCCGTTGTTGGAGCACGAAAAACAAAGGTGAGCAGGGAGGGAAGGAGAAAAATGACTTAGAAGCAGTACTATTTTTCTAGGGAAAGAGGTGCCAGAACTCACCACGAAGACCTCCCTTGTTCTCTTATAATGGCAATGGCACCCACCTGAGAGGTGCAGGAACTGAGTTATGGTGAGTTCCCCCTGAAAAAAGCCCTGCTTAGATGTATGAAAAAGGATACAGTTGTGCAGTTGGTTGTTGGTTGTTGGGGTGGCTCACTAGTGGGATTACTCACCCCTTGACCATCTGGAAAGTTAGATAATCGCAACAGAAACCCTGAACCCAGCCCCTGTGAATTTTACACCCGTACCAAACTCTCCCCTTTGATGTAATTTTGTTTCTTGTTAACTGGTGGAGCATGGTTGAAAAAACACAGGAGAAATTTCTGGCGCTGCACTAGTAAAAGGTAATATGTGAACAGTGCTATAAGACATGATGCCTCCCTAAATGACTTTACAGCATTAGAAATTAAGGGAGCAGAGTTGTCTAGCAGCAAGTCATCCAGTTTTATGTAGTGCCACTAAAACAAAGCATGTGGGTTATTTCCTATCTTGCAGACAGCTGTGAGCACTGGAATTTAAAAGTAGCAATTTGGCTGGAGTTTTCTTCTTCTTGTATATACCCCCCCCCCAAGTGGAAAGCCTTACTGGTTTATACAGTTAAACTGATCTAAGAGAAATCCCATGGGTCTAATGCAACAGACTTATGAAACAGAGAAACCCATACAAAAATGACCCCGATTGTCTGTGGCTTAGCCTCATCATCTAGCTCTTTAATAAAGTGGGTGATTTTATTACGTTTGATATTTACAATAGAAGGTTTCCCCACCCCCACCCCAGATTCTGTTTTATAACATGGTGGTGCCCTATGACCATGATAGCATTCTGTGTAAGTTTTGTATCCATCTTTCTGGGGAAAACCCTTACTCAACTGCTAAAAACCTCAGTGGGAGGGAAAGATAATAGTCTGTGTTTGGGGAACGTGTTGACCTTTCACTGGGCAGGAACCCTCCAAATGACTTAAATGTAAGGGCAATGTACACTCAATGCTCAGTTAAGGACTAGGGGGAAAGCAGCAGCCATGGACCAATTCTCTCTTACTGCCCTCTGCCTATTTGCATGTTTGAATTTTGTTGACTATAAACAGTAATCTCAGCCCTGCCCCCTGCACTTCCTCCTGCATGGATGGAAGATCAGGACCCTGGTCAGCACGGCTTTCTGGTAGAGAATGGCTGGGAGACAACCCTCCAGCCAGATGAGACAGGGAGATGATGCTGGGAAGGAACCTAAGGGGCTGACAAACCGAAGTGTAAGGCCTAAGACTGTACTCAACTGATGCTACAACAAGGAACTGCTGGAGGGTATTCACTAGGGGGAAAGTGTGGGATGCACACCAACTATTGTGTAATGGAAGCAGGTGACCTTATAATGTATTGGAACAACAAATAACATGCAATATGCTGCAATAATGAATTTGCAGTTTTAAGCCACTTAAGTATTATATTTAAAAAATATATAATAAAGTATGGATATTATACTAATCTTTGTGGATAATTCTTTTAATATTCAAAATCATTTATGATTTTCCATTGTTTAAATAAATAAACATAAAGGAAGAACTTCTTACTTCTATGTGACCAGATTTTCACAGGCCCCTCTTTTTCTTCCAGTCACAAGATGGGAAGACCCAGTCCTACTTGTTGAAGACCTGCCATGATTAGGCAGAAGACTCACAACTTAACATCCTCCGCAGCACTTTAGGCAGAATGTGGGGCCCTTTTCTTAGGCATCCTATAGGGTTTGCCTCACAGCATACAGGCTCATAGAAATACTTAAAAGCAATGGCTTGTTGTTTTGCCTCATTAGATGGAGCATAAGGACATAGAAGCACCCTGACTAATGTATATTGCAGTAGTTTAAAACAGTGAGTGGCTGAAATGGTCACAATCTAGCACAAAGCAAATTCTTCTGATCATCATAATAAAAAAGGAACTTGCTAGTCATTAATTTTTTATGTGTGAAGCACTTGCTTTGCAATTTCAATGTCAATTAGCTTCAACGTACTGTAAATTTAAAGCATACTTAAAATAGCTGCTATTTGCTTGTTAGTATGCATCCTTGCAATCTTCAGTATTTAAACAGAAAATGCTGACTTAAAAGACCATTGTTTCTTTCCTCCTTCATAATTATTAGCAGTGGCTGCCTAAATTACACTTCATGTACAAATGTTCTGCTGTGAGTTAATAAATTGTGACAATTGAGACAAACACTACTTGTTTAGTGCAAATTGAGATCAATGGGAAATGTACCTGTTTGTAGACATTTCTCATCAGACACATAAACTAAGAGCTAGTATATGCACAGAGACCTTGGTAGGTTCTTAGAGCCTAGATTCTTCCTCAAAGAATTCAGGAGTCTCCCAAGTCTGTTTTATTTGTTTTTATAAGTTTATTTTTTTACTGTTTTATTGGTTTTAGATTAGAGTTTTCATGGATATTGCTTTTATATTGTACATAGTATAGTTATCCTTCCAATAAGAACATGGTGTATGCTATATTAGGGTAGGGGCAGTATCTCTTGTGGGGCTACATGCCATGCTTTTTTGGGGGGTAGCTTGTCCACCTTTAGTACCTACTCTGTGCTCTGCTCTCATCTGTGGCTCCTAGAAGCTGTCAGCATGTGACAGCAGCCACACAATAGGAAAATGGCTTCAACTGGTTGGCTAAACCAGGTGAACATAGCTGATGGGTTTTAAACCATCAATCAGTCAGGGATTTGTTTACCCCCTGCATGCAAAGACAGGTTCTGGCAGACTGAGCAGATGAGACTAATAGTGGGTCCAACATCAAGAAAGTGGTTATTGTACATGCTGTAGAGTGAAATGAGGGGCAGAAGGGATTCATCAACCTGGGAAGGTAGCTCATGCAGGAAAAGGAAAACTCTGATCCTGAACCTCTGCTGCCATGCAGCTATAACACACACATAACTGGCTGTAAAGTAACATAACATTATATGTAATAAAACTGTAATTTAATCATCATATCAAAAAATTGCAAAGCACAGTTCTTGATGGCAATAACATATCATATTACTATTAACCTTCTATATGTATTATTGTTGTAAAGTCCAAGGATTGTCAAGTCCAAAGATTGTCAATTGATACGGAGTGTCTCTGACTGGCAACTTCTGTGTTCCTGTGGACTACTTTCGGCTGAAAAAACCTACTGAAAAATCCTCTGGAAACCTTGTCGCTGAAGAAGCCCAATGGGCAAAACAAGGGTGTATCCTGAGAACTGGTCTATCATCAGCTGCCTTGTTCTTACTAAGTAGTTCTGTTTGTTACACTCTCAAGATAGGACGATGCAGAAGGAAGTTTCGTTTGTTACACTTTTAAGACATAGGACGATGCAGAAGGAAGATCAGTATGAAATGGCACTGCCAACAGGAACTGTACATTGTAATCATTGGACTTGACAATCTTTGGACTTGAAAATCCTTGGATTTACAACAATAATACATATACAATCATACCTCGGGTTGAAGTTGCTTCAGGGTGAGCATTTTTGGGTTGCGCTCTGCGGCGACCCAGAAGTAACGGAACGCGTTACTTCTGGGTTTCGCCACTCACACATGCGCAGACGGTCAAAATGATGTCGCGCACATGCACAGAAGCAGCCAATCGCGACACGCAGAGATGCGGGTTGCATTTGCTTCAGGATGTGAATGGGGCTCCGGAATGGATCCCGTTCATATCCAGATGTACCACTGTAGAAGGTTAATAGTAATATGATATGCTGTTGCCATCAGGAACTGTGCTTTGCAATTTTTTGATATGACAATTAAATTACAGTTTTATTACATATAATGTTATGTTATATTACAGCCAGTTACATGTGTTACATGACTTACGTAATGAGGCAATTGTGGTGTGTGTTGGCTATGCAGCTATACTCATCCATTAAAAAGGCTTCAGGAGTAAACCCTGAGGAACAATCTCAATCCATTGCCCTGTGGGACATCTTTGGAATAAGAAAAGGCTATGGAGTATATCCGACAGAAATCCAGAATGACATGCCTAAGGCATTTGAATGGCGTCTTGTACAGATGCCAACAATGCTTCTGTCTACTAGTTGGTGTGGAACACAAGTGGGTGAAGAGCTGCTGTGCTTAGGTCCTGATTGTGGACTTCCCAGAGGCAACTGGTTGCCTACTCTGAGAACAGGATACAGGGTGGGATGGCCTGATCCAGCTTTTGGCCTGATCTAGGAGGGATCTTCTTATGTTCTTAACCAATTGCTTTGTTTGCTGAAACCTGACTACTGGATTCAGGAGAAACCCTGATTTTTTATATCAGGATCACAGATAGTTCCCTGGCAGGGTTCCTAACCCGTTACAGCAGGAACAGAGAAATGTAAAGGCTAGAAATGTTAAGTGTTAAGCATAGTGAATTCACTGCAGCTGGATATAACTCAGCAATAAGATAACATGTTTGAATGTTACTTCATTAAAAGGTGAATAGGTAAAGGACCCCTGACAGTTAAATCCAGTCGCAAACGACTCAGGGATTGCGGCGCTCATCTCGCTTTACAGGCTGAGGGAGCTGGTGTTTGTCCGCAGACAGTTTTTCAAGGTCATGTGGCCAGCATGACTAAGCCACTTCTGGTGCATCACAACACCGAAACCAGAGCAGCACACGGAAACTCTGTTTACCTTCCCTCTGGAGCGGTACCTATTTATCTACTTGCGCTTTCTTTGGCGTGCTTTCGAACTGCTAGGTTGGCAGGAGCTGGGACCGAGTAACAGGAGCTCATGCCGTTGCGGGGATTCAAACCACTGACCTTCTGATTGGCAAGCTCAAGAGGCTCAGTGGTTTTGACCACAGCGACACCCACATCCTCTTACTTCTTTAAAGCCCATGTAAAATGCTTGAAGGTTCTTACTGAAGGTTTTTACTGAGCATTCTATAAATATTATTAAACAGTAAAATAAATGTTCAGTCTGTCTAATGCTGATAGATCTAATGCAAGATCTAACTAAATTTCTCATCTAATTTGAAAATTTCAAATTCTGGAAAATTAGCCAAATCAGTATTGTGCAGAGCTCATTTTTTTTCTTATTCATGGGCTATGTGTAGGTCCATTAAAAACTCACAATGCATAGACTATCTTTTGATAAATTGTTTTCAGATAGATTCCTATTCTGAACTAAATAACAATGAAAGTCAGTGACTTTCCTCATGCTCACTCAGTGTTGTCCTGAAGGCCAAATCCAGGTTTGAGTCAGTGCAAAATGATGCATACAAACAACCAACCAATTCTAGAATTCAGTGCAATACAGCATCTTTCCACAACTGCCCCACATTGAAATGGTTGTGTAAATCTGTCTCCAGTGTCTTTTAAACAGGAATTTTCTTCCAGTTTGTTTGTTTGTTTGTTTGCGTGTTTAAAGGCACTATTTGTTTCACTTCCATGGTTAATTTAAATTAATAATAGGAAATTTGTTCTGGCAAATAGTGTAACACTGCATTTTATTTTAATAGAGTTGTATGCTTTGAAAAATATTCACAGCCATTCTACAGGGAAAAGTTCCTGGTAGTACCCAGCATGGTTTCTTCTTTTCAGATAGGAAATAATATTTTGGCATTCTCAATTGGTTTGGTCAAAAACCAGCTAGTTTTTCCAATGAGTAAATAGTCTGGATCTCTGTTTCTATAAGAATATTCATATAATGTAGCTGACCTTTTGTCTTTGGTCCCACGTTGAATTTGTGGTGTCCTGAGGTTTATAGCCTACAGCAAAATTGGTGCTGTATTATGAAATGTGATGATAAGAGGTTTAAGAAGGAAAGAAATAAGGGAAATTGTACACTGACCCTGGTTTATGATACCACATAAATTATTTTTAAGAGCAAAAGGAGCATCTGTTTTGTCTGCAAAAGGATGCAATTAAGAGGCTTTCCACGATGTCTTTTCCTTAGTTGAGAATTCAGCTACTGCCATCTATTGATATATTATGAAGTTTTTATTGTGTAAGGGAGTGAATACCCATATCCACTTCTATGAGAACTGCAGGTATATTTCTCTCTCAGTAAAGCACCAAAATGAGGAAGGGAGGGTGTGTGACATTGATGGTACAGTTGGTCTAATAACTTGGGAATAAATTGGCAGATAAAAATGTGATTTCCCTCCCCCGCATCTCTTGTTGCAACTGAGGTTTTATGGATTAGGCTTGCAGGCTTCAGGTGAACTGTGTTCTATGTTATCACTATTACTAGTACATCAGGTCTTTCTTCCTGTTTCGAAGAGCATGAAAATGCACTGCTTCAGTTATTAAAATAATTGTTTTAGGTTTTTGTGCTGTTTAGTTATTATTGTGCTGTGCAATGGTATTATTCCAAGTTATTGTGTTGTTTTCTGTTGTATATTGTCCAGTGGTGTTTTGATGAAGGGTAGCAAATAAATGCTGTAATAAATAAATATTATTAAATATATTTTTATTTTAAAAATCCTGTTCTTCATTATTCCTTTTTTCCTGCTTTAAGGTTAATATTTTCCAGTTCTGGATCATATTCTTAAGACAAACAAAATTATCCTTCCTTCTAACTAGTTTTTATAAGAAGGGAGTCCAGTTTCCTTTGTTGCAAGTACAGTGGTACCTCTGGTTATGTATTTAATTCATTCCGGAGGTCTGTTCTTAACCTGAAACTGTTCTTAACCTGAAGCACCACTTTAGCTAATGGGGCCTCCTGCTGCCGCCGCGCCACCAGAGCACGATTTCTGTTCTCATCCTGAAGCAAAGTTCTTAACCTGAAGCATTATTTCTGGGTTAGCGGAGTCTGTAACCTGAAGCGTATGTAACCTGGAGTGTATGTAACCTGAAGCGTATGTAACCCGAGGTACCACTGTATGATGTCATAAAAGAGGGTTGAGAAAGGTTGCTGCTTTGTCATAGAGTTTTGCATTATTATGTAGCAAGCAAAGCAACTTTGAATTCATATATCATGCAATTTCTGCTTCAAACGCTGGGCAGTGGTGAAGGGAATGATGGGCTTCTTCATGAGGCTCTTTTTCATGTGCTCACTTCACAAGAGGTCTGGAGGGTAGCAACATGAGAACAGGCCTTTTCTGTGGTGGCTTGCCATTTGCGGAATGCTCTGCCCAGGGAAGTTCTCCAGGAGCTATCATTATATATCTTTAGCTATCATTATATATCTTTATTTCATATTGGTTTACATTTGTCTCAAATGTCTTGGCTGGGTTGTGTGTGTGTGTGTGTGTGTGTGAACTTTTTTGTGATTTTAATTCTACACCATGTGAGTTGGTTGTGTAGAAGGTGTTTAATAAGATAATAATAATAACCCCCAGCCAGCATAGACATCGCTCAGGGGCAATAGGAGTTGTGGTCCAACAACATTTAGAGAGCACCACGTTGACTACCCCTGCTGTGTGTGTGTGTATCTGTACAAATATTCTTTTGCAAACAAATGTACCATATATAGAGAAACCAGCATTATTAATTCATTTTCAATTGAATGTGTGAATTATATTTTCAACATCTTGTTAATTACTTAAATGATAAACTGGTTTGGTGACAAATGTAGTGAAAAATACCTCTATCTTTTTATTTATTCATTTCATTTATGCAAATTACAGCTCCCAATTCAATATTGCAATAGAAGTGCTCCAGGGTAAATTCTGAAGCCTGTTTCATTATGCTCTCCTAAGTATAACGCAGTTAGGATCATGTCACGAATGACTAACATTTTAGGAGCAATTATTTTATGAGTAGGTAAATGTTCACTACTGAGCAAATATTTTCCATCTCTTTGTGTGAGCCTGAGCCACCTCTGAAATTTTATCTGAAGTGAAATTTCAAACAGATCTGAATGTTTTCCCATAGCAGTGGGAAGGGCCGTGACTCAATGGGATAGCATTTGCTCTGCATGCAGAAGGTCCCTGGCATCTCCAGGTGGGGTTGGGAACATCCTCTGTCTGAAACCCCATTCAGTGTAGATGATACTAGCTAGATGGACTAACAGACTGGCTAACTATAAGGAAGGTCCCTATTTTTAAAACGTATGAGGAATGTTGGGTGACTGGGTAAAACACATGAGGAATGATAGTTTCAGATGAGCTAGCAAAACCAGAAAAACGATGTGTTTTCACTAGTTAACAGAACCAGTAAGGGTGAAATTTTAAAGAAAGAAAGATTTTTAGCTGGCTTCTCAATGGATAGGTCTAATATTTTGCCTTTGTAAAAAAAAATATGAAACTAGTATTGCTCTATTGTTCATCAAGGGACGCGGGTGGCACTGTGGTCTAAACCACCAAGCCTCTTGGGCTTGCTGATCGTAAGGTCAGCAGTTTGAATCCGTATGACAGGGTGAGCTCCTGTCACTTTGTCACAGCAGTTTGAAAGCACACCAGCGCAAGTATATTAATAGGTATCGCTGCGGAGGAAAGTTAAACAGCGTTTCCATGCACTCTGGCTTCCGTCACGGTGTCCCGTTGCTCCAGAAGTGGTGTAGTCATTCTGGTCACATGACACAGAAAGCTGTCTGAGGACAAATGCCAGCTCCATCAGCCTGAATGTGGATATGAGTGCTGTATCCCATATCAAATTTGACAGGACTTAACTGTCTGGGGGGGGGGACGTGGGTGGATCAAGGCTGGTTCTATGATTAATGTAAACCAGGGGTCAGCAAACTTTTTCAGCAGGGGGCCGGTCCACTGTCCCTCAGACCTTGTGGGGGGCCGGACTAAATGAAATTCCTGTGCCCCACAAATATCCCAGAGATGCATTCACGGACCATCCACAGGCCGGATTTAGAAGGTGATTGGGCTGGATCCAGCCCCCGGGCTTTAGTTTGCCTACCCATCATGTAAATCATTGAAGTTTGCAGCAGCAGTGAGAAGCCAGCATATAGGTTAGGCATAGATAGGCAGTGGTGCAGTATGAAGTTCCTTACTTCTTCAAATTCCACTCCCAATTAGATGGGCCACTGAATTGATCCAGCAGAGCACTTAATATAAATTCTTATGTTAGGATGAACAATCCTCGAGCACTTTTCACAGTAAAAAAGAGAACGTTACACATATGCTTAATAAAAAAAACCCAACCCTGATTTGTGTCACACAAATATCAGTACCAGATGTGCTATTTTAAGGTGTGTGTGCCCCCCCTTCAGAATATACTGTGTCTAATTGCTGCTTCTCTGATATTGAGGGGGGGACGATGACAAATAGCTACAGTTGCTAGTTACCAATTTGCATGTAACACTTCAAATACCATCAGCTGAGAAGAAATGCCCATGTAATGAGTCTGAGATAGTATGGCAATTTCTTAATTCAGAAAATAATTACACGGTTATTTGTGCCCACCAAAAATAAGGTATTACTAATTCTGCCCAAACAAATTGCTATTTGCCCAAGTTTTGAACTTTGGTAAACAGTGGGGCAGCAGGGGACTGAATACAAATCCAGACACAGTGTGTATGTGTTAGGAATAGGATTACCTGAGAAGATGAGACAAATATTTGCCTGAAAAGAAAGCAGCAGACAAGTGTGCATATAAACAGCTGAAGACCAGATTTTAGGAGATCAGGACGAGCAGCACATAAAGTAGGAGTCTGTCTAATCTTACAGTCCAAGATTGAGCTGTTAGTTAAAGTTTGTATGAGGCATCTCAAACAAAGCTGAGTTTTAAATCCATCACATTTTTAATATGGCAAAATGAATTCTCAAAAATGTGAAATGCTACAAAAAAAGAAGAAGAGGTGAGTGGCCTTGAATATACTGAACATTTTCTTTGAAAACTATGTTTCCTGCTTGGCAGGGGGTTGGACTCGATGGCCCTTGTGGTCTCTTCCAACTCTATGATTCTATGATTCTATGTCATTAGATGTTCCCTCACCCTGAGTACATGACATTCCCTGGTGCACATTTATTTATTTAAATACTTTCAGACTAGACTTTAAATATTGCAAGGCAGTATACAAGCTAAAAGAAACCCAATACTACAATAAAAACAACCTAAAAAGTATTTACATGCCCATGTCTTGTGTGTGGCAATCTATATTCACATCAATAGAGGTCAGAGTTGCAATGGAAGAAAAGGAGAAACTCCTGGGGTGCGGGGAGGTCTATGTCCATAGATTAAGGTGTGCCTGGTATATTCTAGTTATCAGTTATAGGTTATAGGCCAGGAAAGTCATGTACAAACACCCTTTGTCTTTTAACTATTAATTAACAGAAAATAGAGCAGTTCGATGTCATCCTAGACCAAATGTTTTGAATAGTTTTTTTGGCAGACAGAAAGTCAGAACTCCTTTTTATTTTTATTTCCTCCTTTTTTTCTTTTTTCTATTATTTCCTTCTTGTTACCTTCTTTCTCCCCCTTTTGTTTTCCTTTGATGTCCTCTGCTCTGGACCGTTATTGGGATCCAAGGATTACATGTATGAAGATGGAAGGACCATGAGTGAGAGGCAGGGAAAGGATAGGAAGGGAAGATCTCCCAGGGTAGAGACTGGAAGCAGAAAGGGAAGCTCCCAGGTGAGAGCTGAGAGGATCCATTTAACAGGGGGCCACTAGGGGGCGCATTGGAAGATGGCCGACAATACCATCTCTCCGAACCACACGGAGTAATTAAGAGGCTGTTATGGGAGTAGGCAGCCTCCCTTGTTGCCCCAAGGAAATGGAGAACACTGCCCTTGCCTGCTGTGCCCATAAATCACCCCCTAATTCGAAAGAAGGGGGTGAGGGCCCTAGGCAGAATGCCCCCGTGTGGACCTCGGCTCTCCTGGACACTGTCTCTGATCGCGCACTAGCTGCAGCAATTTGGAATAATTAATTACAAAAGAAGCAAATGCACATATTTCAAGTGAAGAAGGGGAGTGAAGTCTGCTAATTTAAGTGACCTCTGCAAAAGAAGACGACGGGTTGGAGAAACAGGAATATTTTACGATGAAGATACACCAAAGGCTGGGTATGTTGACAACGGGACTGAATGGGGGGACGGACCTTTTTTTACTTTCCTTCTATGTGATTTACAAGAACCCCTCCTCATTAGAATCGTCGGTTGAACTGACCCAAGCAGGATGATTAAGGTCTGTGTGGAGATAAACTTTAACCAAAAGTATGCTTTATGGAGATCGAGAAGCAATAAGAGCTTTTGGAATGGCGCAGCAATTAATTCGGAGTCGCCATCTTGCCAAAGGATTTATAGCCGGAAGGAAGAACGGACTTGTTTTCAGACTGCATTCCTGGTGAATCTCCTCAGAGGTTTTGAGAAAGGAGGCAGATTGGTGAAGATTAATGACGCTAAGACTGTTTTGATGTATGGAAGTGATGTTATATGGAAAACGTCTGGATATGGCTACTGGATAAAAAAAATAATATCCATGCAGGATTACAAAATGTTCTAACCAGCTTGCGGAGACTATCAGAGGTCACAAAGAGAAAGGAAAAATATATGAAAATAACAACAAGAGATGTGGAAAAATAATAAGAAAGGACTGGATAGTACTGTGAACATCATAAGGTTAGATTTGTGGACATTAAAACAGCAGTAAGAAGCAAGAAGTTGATTGGATCCCCTTCGGAACTTGAAATATGGGTACCCCCAACAAAAATTTAAAATTCGGCTGTGTAATTTGGAATTTATGTAATTTGGTTTGATTTGATGCGATTGGTCGGTTAATAAAAAATTATTCTTAAAAAAAAAGAGAGGATCCACTTAGCAAGGGTTAAGCACTGAAGGAGGAAGGCAGGTGCGGGGGGTGCGGTGCACACCAGGGTGTCAGCCATGAGGGCAGGTGACATCGCTACGCTGCCACCACCCCACTCACTGTGCGAGCAGTGCCCCAGATGCTTGCTGCGGGGCGGCGGGCCGCTAGGAACAATGCTGCCATGGGCGACTACAAGCCCTCCCCCGATGCTCACAGTGCAGGCAGCAAGCGCCCCCCCCACTCAACGTGTGGGCGGCGGGCCGGCTACTCCCTCCCCTGCACTGCTCTGGGTGCCGGGGCAGGTAGCTCCGCCCCTGGGGTTCAGAGCTAACTTTGAGAGAGAACTCTGCGTTTCCTCTCTCCTTTGTTTTTAATTAAATTAGTTTCTGTTATCTTACTGTATTGCATTATGACATATCTTGAATGCAATCCTATTAGAATATACCCCCCCCCCCGAAAAAAAATTCAAAAAAGAGAAGCTAATTTGTGTTAAAGGGAAATGTTTGAATAGATGTAACTAATGCCATGCCCTGTAGGGTTCCCAGCCCTACTAACTGAGATCCTTTTAAGTGAAAACAAAACAAATTCCTTCCAGTAGCACCTTAAAGACCAACTAAGTCAGTTCTTGGTATGAGCTTTCGTGTGCATGCACACTTCTTCAGATACCTTCTTCAGATATGAGCATGCACACGAAAGCTCATACCAAGAACTGACTTAGTTGGTCTTTAAGGTGCTACTGGAAGGAATTTGTTTTGTTTTGACTATGGCAGACCAACACGGCTACCTATCTGTAACTATCCTTTCAAGTGATTATACTAGGAAATGAACCTGGGACTCCCCGCCCCCCATGCATACCCATGTTCTGTACCATGGAGCTGCAATGGACCATGTGGTAACTGCAAGTTACATGGACCTTAAGATAGTAAGTTGGTAACTGCAAGTTGCATGGACCCAGCCTTGTTCTGGGTTTGAATTTGGGGATTCATAACAAACCCATTTAATAGTTTTCAATTCCTGCCTTTCCCACACCATATACATAATAAACCCTAGGCTATGCCATGCAGCATTCTGACCACCTAAGAAGGGGCTGGATCCACCCATGCTATTCTAGGGTTCAAATGGATTCTTATGAACAAGGTGAGAGGTATTTTCCCTTGCAGCATTTCCCTCGCTGTTTTATAGGAAGTCAGTCTGTGAGATCTGAATCCAGTGGCACATCTGTCAAAAGGCTAGATTGCTGGAGGCTGTCTCCTGCGTTTGCAGGCCAGTCCATTTGATTCAACCTTGAGTGTTGGCTGAGCTTCCCTGTGTCTTTCCATGCCAGTTTTATCTGTAGCTCTGAGGGCAAGAGAGAGAACTGGTATATTGCTTGTGAAAACATTATTGAAGGCCTCTGCTAGCCGCTCAGCAGGTGGTTTTCAACAAAGAAAATGTTACAGCACACAAAGAGAAAAAAGGAATATCAAAACTATAGCCCTACATGTGTCAGTCAACATGGTTGTCCTGATTACTGCAAAAAACTGGGACTGAAGTGTGCTCTTGTATGGAGGGTTTGGGGATAACAAAGTTTTAAGAATCGGCATTGTTGCAAAGATGCGTAATTACAGCTCAAGTTGTATAGATTGCCTGTGGTTACCATACGCCTACCTAGATTTTTATACAATCCTAGCTATTAATTATTCTAATGGGTGTTACACAAGAAACTCATTGGGGGGTTATTATAGAGTTCCTAACACAGAGAGAAAGTAAAAGAAATCTGCACAGTGCTTTGTTGGCTTTTTTCTTAGAGAATTTTAAAATGAAATAGGCCAGAAGGTCTCATCAGCTCCAGTCCATGTCCTAAGGTTTGCTCTTCCACACATCTTCCTACAGAAGAGCCCACACAAGTCATGTCATGCATGGGCAGGAATGAGACAAGGTCATGACACTAGAAGCTTTAGCCCATCAGTACACAAAGCCACACTTGCCAGGGGAAGGCAAGCAGTCAAAACCACAGTAGCAATGACCACCCTGTAGATCACTATACTGGCCCATCTGACCAGGGTAGTAATTCTACCCCAGCCCCAAATGTGGAAGCCAGTTATGTGCAGAGTGTCTTGTGCCTTGTCTGATGTTCAAGGCTTTCAGTGCATGGACGCTTTTCTACTCAAACAAATGGGGCAATGGGCAGTGGGCAGCCCCTTGCAATATTCTTCCTTCACACAATTCCCCAGATTTCTCACATCAACAACTGTTCTGAGATCTTCATACTTTGGTTGGGAGATGGAGGACTGTAGTTATTGAGAGTGCTTCTTCACAGTTTGCAAGGCATCACTAGGATTCAGTCTTTGCACTGTGGTTTCCTTGCATTACCATAGCATACTATTATGCAGGAAATACCTCACAAAGCCTCATTTCCACTTCAATTGCAGTTTTATTCAAACTTATGGTATAACATGGTCTGGCAACTCTTAGATGACTTGTGACTGGCCCATGCCCCTATATAAAAATGCCATTATTTATGAATTTATTTTATGGTTTTTAAAAGCTGCTGTTCTGGGCAAATTATCTAAAGAGGTTTACAGTATTTAAAAACCTCAGCAAATAAGCTATTAAGAAACAAGCCCATAAAAAAGCAAATAAAACAGTATCAACTAGTCAATCAAACAGTAAAACAATATCAGCATGGAAAGTCATTACTGCTGCTGCCCCTTGGTTTTAGCAATGGCTGTTCACACTACCAGTCATTCATGCTTCTAGGCCTCAACCTTTCTGGCTGCCTCCTTTGTCCTGCCATTTGTGCTCTGTCCCAATTCCTTATACTGCCTGCTATGCCATCATTCTACCATAAAACCCTGATCCTTTTCACCTTAAAGCAATTTACCAAACTTCCTGATGCACTACCTGATCTACATTTGTTAATTAGGTTCACTTTGCTTGAATAATCTGGATGATTCCGTATCAGCAGTATTGCTTGTTACAGGCCACTTGGTTCTGATTCTGATCTATGTTACTCCCGAATCACTTGGGCGTGTGTTTTTGACATTGGACACTGTTGACTAATGGCTGTGTTTTGCTGAGTTTTCAATTTATTACTGTCACTATCAGGCTGTATTGAATTTTGTGACATGTATATCCCAGCAAGGCTAGAAAGTCATTGACGTTTAACACTGATCCTAAGAGCTCCTCTTTGACTGTCTGCCACTTAAAGATGTGCTGATGACTTTAAAATCAATTATAATCTTGCATCAAAAAATAATTTGACTGTGAGGATAAACAAAAGTGAAAGGCAGCAAAAATGCATATCCTCCAGAATTGTATGGAAAAAGAGAAATAGGGCCATTTCTGCTACTTAAGTTGTCTTCCAAGGTCAAAAGTTAATTCAGAATATACAGTTTTATCCAGTGCTATTTTTCTAGAAAAAGAGGTGCCAGAACTCACCCCAAACTCCTCCCTTGTTCTCTTCTAGTGGCAATGGTGCCCACCTGAAAGGTGCCGGAACTGAGTTCTGGCGAGTTCCAGCTGGAAAAAAGCCCTGGTTATATCCAGTGCTGCTGTTCCACCAGCACAACCTGGCTTCCAATTACGCAATGAAAGTTTCCCCTCTTCTCCCCTGTATCCCCCCCAAAAAAAAATCTGGTCCAGGGTGTTGAGGCACCCTCTGGAGCAGATTTGCAGAGGAGAGGAAGGGGAAGTTCTGTTGTGCAAGCAGAATTCTTTTTTACTCACAAATATCTCAGAGTTTTCCTCAGAATATTCCTGCATTGGAGTCCCTTCCAACTCTACAATTCTATTATTTTTACTAGAATATAAATATGAAGCCAAACCAGGCTGCAAAACTGTTATCTGCGAATACGGATCATTCATGTATCAGTTAACACAGTAATAAACAAAACAAAACCTGCAAAACATATAGGTGACGTGTCACAACTGAGCCTCAACATACTTTTTGCTGGTAGCCTATTTATCACAAATCTCCTTAATTAAAATGTTTAATTTTGTATCAGGCGGAATTAAAACAATATTTTTATTTGGGTTATGGAGATGCACTTAGAAGCATATAAAATAAGGATTTAATGGGCACTTAATGGTGTGAAGCATTAAACTGTAGAAATCATAAATTAAAGCTTTCCTTAGCCTTTTATGCTTTCCCATTTGGAACCTGAAATACAATTTGCATTCATTATGTAAGGCTGATATACAGTGCCTTGCTTCCCAATGTCATTCAACTGGATCATAAACAATTCTCTCCCCCAGTACCCAACACACTTGCATTTTGAAAAGCTTATTTTTCAAGCCTTGTGTCATAATCTTTCTCTAATAGTGGCAGGCTGAGTGATTCAAAAGTTCTTTGGGCAGCCCTGAAGTTGGTGAGCCATGCTGATCCTGAGCAAAAATCAGCACCTTAATTCCGCTCATAATTTCAACCTGGGCTCCAGGGCTGAAATTCTGAAAACCTTTTATGAAAAGCTCTGGGCAAGAAATGCAAAACAACACACCTGTTACAAAAATAATGGTGTCTGTGTGCATCAGGTTAGCTGTAGGTGTCCAATTTTCCATTTGAGGCAGTACGAGGAAAAGAAAAGAAATCTGCGAATGAGACTTAAAGGGGAAGAACAATTATTCCATAATATGAGAACTACTGCACACATTTGCCCTAATGTTTTACGGAGTCTCTTCTTTGTTCTTGAAGGGAAAGGCAGAATCTCAAAGGAAGAACTCATTGCTTTGTGCATATAAAAGGTTCTAAGCTCAACTTCTGTCATCTCCGGAGAAGTTTGGTGAAAAACTGATCTTTGAGACTCTAGAAACCCACTGCTGGTGATCACAGACAACACATAATGGTTACAGCACAGTTGTTACTCATTCTGAAACTGCTGTTGCAATAAAGACTGGGAAAGACATTCTAAATAAATGAATAGGCAATACTGAGCTAGATAAACCTAGAATCATGGGGCTGTATCCTCTGTTTTCTGTCTGCATGTACAAGGGCTTTTGTGCTAGTGAGTTTTAAAGTTGCACAACAGAGGAATCCAATGCAACAGCTGTGCTAGCTGCACAGAAGCTCATTGCACAAATGAGTACACCATCATTTGTGCAACAAAGTTGCCAGCAACCTGCTTTTGCATTCTCTTGTGCAACAGCATTGCTCTGGTGACAACTATTTTGCCAGCAGAACAAGTATACCACTAAGTGATTTTAAATTAGCACTGCAGGATATAACACAGACTCTGTATCAAGCTGCCTCCTATGTGTATAAAAAGGAAAGTATAGTAGAATAGAATCAGCCCCCGACATGCTAAGAAACCACAATGCCTTCAAAGGTAAAATTAACATGTACATTAGTGGCAGGTAAGGATGGAGGAGAAATTCAATTCCGTTTGCAATTAAAAAAGAAACCTACCTAATTTGCTCTTTCTGAAACAATGTGCGAACTGAAATACAACCATCCTTTGAAATGTACCTTAAACCATTCATCAGCGGTGGAAACACCTCTGTTTTAGCTGCCAAGTTTTTTCATCCAGTTTGCTAAACCGGGGTTGATATTGTAAAAGTTAAGAGAGAAAAGGCAAATTGTTATCCAGGATGTACACTTTTGGCCTCCGTTTTGTTATGGTGGGTTTATGCCACTACAGTCCTGTTAGGCTCCTGATCTGATGTACCTATAGTGGATTATAAAGAATTATTGATGTAAGCTGTTTAAGAGAGACATGCTCTAGAGCATTCAGAACTTTTTGGCATTCAATTAATTTGCCATAATAAAAATGTATGCAAAAATCAATAGCTAGTAATCGGTTCATAAAATGTTTCCATTTTAGTAGGAACCATTAAACCTCCTAGAACATGAAGTCTGTAAATGAGAAAATATGCATCCAATTTGGCCTTTTTGTTCACTTCTCCTCACCAGGGATGGACAGATCAGTCTGTTTCTGTCCCATGAACCATTTGTGCACAGCTGCATCTTGTCCTGTGTGTGGCCAGATTTTTCCTCAGAAAAATCCTTTAAAATTCCTCCCAGATTTACAACACTACTTACACAGAGGTCAAAGGCTGTCTTTTTCTTGCTTTAACATTTTTCAGCTGCTTAGATTAGCCAATACTTCCTCCATGCCTACATGGTAAGAAAAAATGTGTCTGCTGCTGCTCCCATAGAATGTCTTGTAAGCTACAACTGAGGGTGGCAGCAAGGTTCTCTTCCCCAGTTAAGGAAAGGATAAGATTTTTTTTAAGGTGACCACTAGCACCTTATATGAAAGTAAGACAAAAATACCACAAAATGTGAAATTTTATTTTAGGTGAAAAAATATGTATCTAGTGTTGACCTGTGGTTTTGCCACCATTCAAACACACCAACAAGAAAGACTTGCAGGGGCTGAAAGAAAATTCCTAGAATTGCTTCTGAATCAAAAGCTCTCATGCTTTCTAAGGCAAATTCAAGGGTAAAGTTGCATTTACTTATAAGAAACCCATTTTTGCTTCCTGCTGAACACCTTACATGCTGCTGTACTTTAATGGGAAGACTGAGAATAGGAGATCATAGTTGCCTGCAGACACTTAATACAGTGGGTGGCAGATACAAGGAATAACATATTGAATTTGGCCGTGCCAGACTTCATGAAAATAAGCAATTACACATTCCTGGCCACCGAGCACCTGTGATAATACTGTTTCCAGAGCTATTAAATAGACATCTGTGTACAGAGGAGAGTGTCCTGCTGGTTTTGGATACACTAGATGTGTGAGAGATAATCTTCGATCCAAGTCTTATATTTGATGAAATAAAATTTCAATTGGGCTTTAAGAACACTCACCCACACATCTCATGGCTCCCTCCAGTTCAGAATATCATGAGTTTTTAGTTGTTTTCAAGAAGGAACAGTGCCACAGACGAAGGTGAATAGCTATTTCCGGTTATTAAAAAGGAAACACTTCATAGCCAATGGTTTCTATAGTCACACAGCACAAAACACATGCACACAAAGCACTGGCACTCAGTGGCAGGAGATTTTGCAGTCAAATCTAACAATGCATATCTATGCTATGTAGTAAGTGAAAGGGTTAAGAACCACAGAGCTCTAAAATGTTAGCGAAGGCTTGACTAGGTCATGCCCCCTCACCTTCAGGGTGGCAGGAAGCAAGGGTTGTTTCCTGTTCTTTTCTCCTCTTCCTCTTCTTCCATGTAACTGACAAGACACATGAGGCTGGAGCTCCTGTGCCCCGACTCCATGTTTGAAGATACAATAATACCTTATCTGTGTTGTTTCTGCTGTGCAATGCATTGTACAATGCATGAGTGAGACCTCTGATTACTGTAAGTAAAGCATTTAAACTTACTTAAGGTTGTAGTCTATTCACTCCGAGGGGTCTGTATGGAGTGCTTAATTGTGAGTGCATAATACTGGGACATTTAACAACCTCTATTTCCTGGACTTTGCACTTTGATAAGGCAAGAGGATACATAATCCTTTCTCTGTCAGCTTTTCACTCCATAATGCCCCCAAGCTGGTTTCCTTAGCACATAATAAAATCCCTTTGGGTTGGGGACCAGCCTGAGCAAAGCACACTGGAGGCAACAAAAGGAGGTGCATACCCCCGGGCCCTCCTCTATTCCAAATCCACCAATGGGAAGCAATGTGACCAATGGCAAACAGTCATGAAAAGATAAGGATCAAGGTTTTGTGGAAAGATCACCTCTCTGAAAGCACTACTTTCAGGGCTAAAATCAAACCTGGAAAATGTTTGGTTCAATATTCCTCCTCCTCAGTCATATGTTCACATGAAAGAACATTTTTAGCTTCCAGAATCCATAGACCATGTCAGACTAGGCCACACCCTTTTCCAATACCACATGCATTAATTTCAGTAAACTCTTCACTCTCCGTGAAATATATGACAGGTTTGTTTATTTTTGCCGCTTTAGCATGGGATGGAAGAATTTCTGTGATATTTTCTGGGGAAGTCAGAGTCTGGAGTTCAATAATACAATGTAGCCAAAGGGTAAAAAATACTACATATGCTCATTTATTTTACAATCACTGTGCTGCTCTCCAGTGTGCCATGTGCCATGTGTGTGGAAACATGGCAGCCAGAAAAGCTGTGGATTGCCAGAGACAGGTGCAGGGATTGCAAAACAGAGCAAACATTAAACACACACATACCTCAGTCACTTTTTAATCAACTAAGACACCAAACCTTACATCTTACTTCTAAGAATTTCACCAAAATCATCCCATTTTCTTTTTGATTAAGATTTCCTTTTGCCTACCGACGAGCAAATGGTTGCTGCAGGGGGAATTGAACTAGAATATTGGCAGAGCACTCATTCAAACATTGTACAGAAGTGAATAGTTTCATTTATGATTCTTGGGGTTCTTGCAGTGTAAATGAGTTTTTTACATTTCCACTGTGGAATCCTTGCTGAGAGTGTAAGAGTGTTTTGAGACATTAAAAATATATCCTTCTTATTTTTAATATGGTTATATCCAGCTAAATTCTACTCAAATTAATAGACCCATTGAAATGAAGATAGTAAAGAATATTATTTTTAACTGGTCTGTTCTATGACTAACATTGAACACAACCCACAGACACTGTTCTTGGAAGGTTCTAGGCTGAAATGATGGGTTATCCCTGCCTCCCCCCCCCCATATTGAAGAGACATTTGGGGCTAGTAACTCTAAGGCATGCACTTGAACTGTTGGCAGTGGTATATAATCTACAAGACCACTTCTAAGTCTCTTCAGCCACCCCATCTACTCTTCTGTGTCTTCCGTTAAAAGAGCATAAAATGGAGGGTTGCCATATGTCCAGAATTTTCTGGATATACCCAGAATACTGCAGCCTCAAGCAGTGTCTGGGAAACCGCAACTAAAAAAAAACACAAAAAAACTCTACAACAGTCTGGATTCATCTAAGCCAGAAATAAAAATTGTGTGAATACTAAGTTCACCACAAGGCTTGAAAATGAAAGCTTAAAAGTTGTGAGCCACAACTTAGTATTGTACTAGAAATTAGTCACTAAAAACAAAACAAAAAAAACCAGGCATGTACCTAGAACATGGGTAGGCAGACTAAGGCCAGAGGGCTGGATCCGGCCCAATCGCCTTCTAAATCCGGCCCATGGACGGTCCGGGAATCAACGTGTTTTTACATGAGTAGAATGTGTCCTTTTATTTAAAATGCATCTCTGGGTTATTTGTGGGGCAAAGGAATTCATTCATCCCCCCCCCCCCAAGGTCTGAGGGGCAGTGTACCAGCCCCCTGCTGAAAAAGTTTGCTGATCCCTGCGCACAAAGCTTTCCCCCCTCTCCTCCCCACACATGTTGCACCCTCTTCAAATCTGCTCCAGTTGTTTGCTGGAACCTCCAAGACAGATTTAGGGATGGGGCAAGGAGACGGGGGAAAGTTGTTTTGTGCAAAGGGTACTTTTACTCTTTGTGTGTGACCTGCATAATCCAAAACAGGCTTGGCATGCTATGCTGTAAACACGTCGTAAACTTTCCAAACGCCAGCAGCTTCTATCTGATGTTAGTAGGCCTTCCATGTTTAAAAAGTAGGGAAGCAATTCAAGAAAAGATCAAAGTGATTTCTGTGTCCGGGAAATATCATTCTCAGAACACATAACAATACTGTGCCAAGATGAATCTGCAGATGGCAGATGTATAGGACATTTAGAGCCCTCTGAGATAAAAGTCAGTATTCAGGCATCTCACAGCTTACAATAATGACACATGGATTAGAGACACCACATGATACGTTAGAAAGCTACTGGCAGGAAGGCATGGAACTGTGCATCGCAGGACCTTATTGCAATACAAATAAATTGGACCAAACAAATATGAAAACAAAGCGGAGCCACTCAGAAGCAGCTAAAACTCTGCTGCCAAGAGGAAAGAAAAGGCAGATGACAGAAAGATCACAGGCCGTTTTTTTATTTATTTGGAGGACATAGAATGACCTGTCCAAAGGATCACTCTATAACATATGGGAAGGACCGATCAATGAGAGATTTGGCATGAGACACTCATTTTTGTGCAGGTTGTGAAACTCTGAAATAGGTTTAAAGACGATGTAATGATTGCACGAGGAGAGGGGAGAGAGAAAGAGAAAGAAAAGGAAAAGAGAGAGAGAAGCCTAGACAGAAAGAAAACCTGGAAATGTCACCATTATGCAGCACGAGGGGGAAATGAAGAGACGGGAGCACTTCAGATGCAGGCTTTAGAGAGGTAATAGCTGGTTGTTATAAATGTCAGATATAAACCAGACAAAAGACAGATACATTTGAAAATGTCTTTCCCAATAAAGATCCTAAATGTCACTCAAAATGATCAGACTATTTATTACGGAATTTGTAAGGGAGACATGGGAAGAAAGCCAATCTCTCTTACAATACAGACTGATAAAATGCCTGTTTCTGTGTCACTTAGTATCAGCTGTGGCTGGGACTGATTACCACAGTTAACTGCTAGATAGTTTGATCACCTAGTTGTTAATTTTGAATATGAGCTTTGGCATGATCCAGACAAAGATAAGCACTTTTGATGCCCGTTGGTTTAAATGGAAAATGATTTCAGATAGATGATATGCAGAGGATCAATCCCAGCTCATGGCTTTGAGAGCAACTAACCTTCATAGTGGTGCTGGAGGAGACTCTTGAGAGTCCCATGGACTGCAAGAAGATCAAACTTATCCATTCTTAAGGAAATCAGCCCTGAGTGTTCACTGAAAGGACAGATCCTGAAGCTGAGACTCCAATACTTTGGCCACCTCATGAGAAGAGAAGACTCCCTGGAAAAGACCCTGATGTTGGGAAAGATTGAGGGCACAAGGAGAAGGGGACGAGAGAGGACAAGAGTGACTAGTGGCGTGCCACAGGGTTCTGTCTTGGGCCCGGTCTTATTCAACATCTTTATCAACGACTTGGATGATGGACTCAAGGGCATCCTGATCAAATTTGCAGATGACACCAAACTGGGAGGGGTGGCTAACACCACAGAGGACAGGATCACACTTCAAAATGACCTTGACAGATTAGAGAACTGGGCCAAAACAAACAAGATGAATTTTAACAGGGAGAAATGTAAAGTATTGCACTTGGGCAAAAAAATGAGAGGCACAAATACAAGATGGGTGACACCTGGCTTGAGAGCAGTACATGTGAAAAGGATCTAGGAGTCTTGGTTGACCACAAACTTGACATGAGCCAACAGTGTGACGCGGCAGCTAAAAAAGCCAATGCAATTCTGGGCTGCATCAATAGGAGTATAGCGTCTAGATCAAGGGAAGTAATAGTGCCACTGTATTCTGCTCTGGTCAGACCTCACCTGGAGTACTGTGTCCAGTTCTGGGCACCACAGTTCAAGAAGGACACTGACAAACTGGAACGTGTCCAGAGGAGGGCAACCAAAATGGTCAAAGGCCTGGAAACGATGCCTTATGAGGAACGGCTAAGGGAGCTGGGCATGTTTAGCCTGGAGAAGAGGAGGTTAAGGGGTGATATGATAGCCATGTTCAAATATATAAAAGGATGTCACATAGAGGAGGGAGAAAGGTTGTTTTCTGCTGCTCCAGAGAAGCGGACACGGAGCAATGGTTCCAAACTACAAGAAAAAAGATTCCACCTAAACATTAGGAGGAACTTCCTGACAGTGAGAGCTGTTCGACAGTGGAATTTGCTGCCGAGGAGTGTGGTGGAGTCTCTTTCTTTGGAGGTCTTTAAGCAGAGGCTTGACGACCATATGTCAGGAGTACTCTGATGGTGTTTCCTGCTTGGCAGGGGGTTGGACTCGATGGCCCTTGTGGTCTCTTCCAACTCTATGATTCTATGATTCTAAGATGGTTGGACAGTGTTCTCGAAGCTACAAACATGAGTCTGACCAAACTGCAGGAGGCAGTGGAAGACAGAAGTGCCTGGCGTGCTCTGGTCCATGGGGTCACAAAGTGTCACAAAGAGTCGGACACAACTAAACAACAACAACAACAACCTTGATAGCTATGCTTAGCCTCCATGATCAGAGGCACTAATACCTCTGAATACCAGTTGCTGGAAACCACACGAGGGAAGAGTGTTATAGACTGAATCCGGCTTGGTGGGTTTGCCACAAACATCTGATTAGCCATTGTGAGAACAGGATGCTGGACTAGATGGGTCATTGGCCTGATCCAGCAGCCTCTTCTTATATTATAGTTTCCCTCTAAGAAGAAGGCTATGAGCTTGTAGGGCAGTGGCTGAAGAAGGAGCAAAAAGGGTTTTCTCCTGTGTGTGTTTCTTGTGGCTGATTAGCTGCTCTCCCTGTGCAAAGGTCAGAGGGGGCAGGGTTTCTGTTCAGGTAGGTGATTAGCTGTGGGAGGAGCTTATCAGAGCTTGTAGGGCAGCGGCTGAAGAAGGAGCAAAAAGGGTTTTCTCCTGTGTGTGTTTCTTGTGGCTGATTAGCTGCTCTCCCGGTGCAAAGGTCAGAGGGGGCAGGGTTGATCTATCTTTAGATTTAGGGGAGCTAGTCTCAAACGTTTGTTGGGGGAGACCTAGGGTTTTTTGGGGGGGAGTTACTTGTCCTGTCTTCATGCTTTTTATGATGGAGGACCCCAACGACACGTTCTCAAGATGGAGAGTGAGGGAACAGCTGCAGTCACCTGCGGTTCCTGCACAATGTTTGCCATCTTGCCAAAGGTTGCAGGCAGCTTTACCTGCAGCAATTGCATGTTGATTGCCCTCTTAAAAGACAAAGTCCAGCAACTGGAGGAACGTGTGTCTACGCTCCAAAGAATTAGAGAGCTGGAGCTCTTCTTGGAAGCAACAGAGCACACCATCTCCACCAAGGAGGAGACAGGGGACTCCCCTGAGAAGGAGGCTAGTTCACCAACACAGGAGCCAAATATATGGAGAAACGTGACTCAAAGAAGTAGGAGGCCCAGGGTTCGCTCTGATTGTTTAGAAATACACAATCACTATGAGGTCCTCTCCCCTAGAATGGAAGACGAAGAGCAGACTCCATTTGAGGATCTCTCCCTCATTACAGTCGATCAGGTATATGAAGACGAGCAGCAAAGTCAGTCCTCAGGGAATGTGCAGGCGACCTTGGAATGGACAGATCACGGAAGAACCCCGACCAAACCTAAGAGGAGGCGTGTAGTGGTGATAGGGGATTCCCTACTGAGGGGAACAGAAGCAGTGATCTGTGGGCCTGACAAGATGTCTCGGGAAGTGTGCTGTCTCCCCCGGGCTAAGATCCAATATGTAACTGAACGACTGCAAGGAATCATAAAACCCACTGACAAATACCCCTTCCTCTTGGTTCATGTGGGAACCAATGACACTGCAAGCAATAGCCTCCAGAAGATCAAAAGAGACTATGAGGCTCTGGGCAGGAAATTGAAGCAATTAAATGCACAAATTGTCATCTCATCTGTCCTCCCAGTTGAACGACGTGGCCCAGGGAGAGAGAGAAAAATAGTGGAAGTGAACAGCTGGCTTCGCAAATGGTGTAAACAGGAACGGTTTGGATTCTTAGATCACGGGCTGCAGTTTCTTGAAGATGGACTTCTGGCAAGAGATGGGCTGCACCTCACAACAGTTGGGAGGAATGTTTTTGCCAAAAATCTCAGAAACCTCATCAGGAGGGCTTTAAACTGACTAATGTGGGGGAGGAAGACAGTGCTCCTGAAGGTAGGAGTCTATCAATTGATGAAGATGATCATCCAAATGTCATAGACCAAATGGAGCAAACAGCACGCAGACCTAGTGGTGGGAGGAAAAAATCCTTAAATAAGAGACACGGGGGAATGATTAATGGACTTCAATGTCTGTACACTAATGCACAAAGCATGGGTAATAAACAAGATGAGCTTGAGCTCTTGGTACAGCAAACTAAATATGACATAATAGGCATCACTGAAACCTGGTGGAATAAGTCCCACAACTGGAATGTAATAATGGAGGGTTACAATCTATTTCAGAGAAACAGACCAGACAAGAAAGGAGGAGGAGTGGCATTATATGTCAGGGATGTGTATACCTGTGAAGAGATCCAAGATTTAGAACCTCAAAGCCAAAGTGAGAGCATTTGGGTCAAAATTAAGGGAGAAAAGAATAACAGGGACCTCATTGTGGGAGTTTACTATAGATCCCCAAGCCAAACGGAGGACATAGATGATGCCTTCCTGGAACAGATGGCCAAGCATGCAAAAGGAAGGGAGATAGTAGTAATGGGGGACTTTGCTGGATGTCAAACTCAGCCAAGAGCATAAGGTCAAACAGATTCCTCACTGGCCTTGCAGACAACTTCATTGTCCAGAAAGTGGGAGAAGCAACAAGGGGAACAGCCATTTTAGATCTGGTCCTAACCAATGTTGATGACCTGGTTAGTGGGGTAGAAGTGGAAGGATCATTAGGCGCAAGTGATCATGCTCTTCTGAAGTTTACTATACAGCGGAAAGGAGCAGCCAAGCATACTAGGACTCAATTTCTTGACTTTAGGAAAGCCGACTTTATAAAACTTAGGGAAGTGCTGGGTGAGATCCCATGGACAGTAATATTAAAAGGAAAGGGAGTTCATGATGGCTGGGAGTTTGTTAAGAAGGAGATAGTAAAAGCACAACTTCAGGCAATACCAATGAGACGGAAACATGGAAGGTGCCTAAAGAAGCCAGGGTGGCTATCTAAAGAACTTTTAACTGAGCTAAGATTAAAAAAGGATGTGTACAAAAAATGGAAAAGGGGGGAAACCACCAAAGAGGAATTCAAACAAATAGCCAGCACGTGTAGACACAAAGTCAGAAAAGCTAAAGCACAGAATGAACTCAGGCTTGCTAGAGAGGTTAAAAGCAACAAAAAAGGCTTTTATGGGTATGTTCGTAGCAAAAGGAAGAACAAAGAAACAGTGGGGTCACTCAGAGGAGAAGATGGTGTAATGCAAACAGGGGACACAGAAAGGGCTGAACTCCTCAATGCCTTCTTTGCCTCAGTCTTCTCCAATAAAGAAAACAATGCCCGACCTGAAGAATTTGGAGCAAATGATTCAGCAGAGGAAACACAGCCCAGAATAACTAAGGAGATAGTACAAGAATACTTGGCTAGTTTAGATGTATTCAAGTCTCCAGGGCCAGATGAACTGCATCCAAGAGTATTAAAAGAACTGGCAGATGTGATCTCAGAACCACTGGCAGTCATCTTTGAGAATTCCTGGAGAACAGGCGAAGTCCCGGCAGACTGGAGGAGGGCAAATGTTGTCCCTATTTTCAAAAAGGGGAAAAGAGAGGACCCAAATAATTACCGCCCAGTCAGTCTGACATCAATGCCAGGGAAGATTCTGGAGCAGATCATTAAGCAAACAGTCTGTGAGCACCTAGAAAGGAATGCTGTGATCACCAATAGTCAGCATGGATTTCTGAAAAATAAGTCATGTCAGACTAACCTGATCTCGTTTTTTGACAGAATTACAAGCCTGGTAGATGAAGGGAACGCAGTGGATGTAGCCTACCTTGATTTCAGCAAGGCATTTGACAAGGTGCCCCATGATATTCTTGTAAAGAAGCTGGTAAAATGCGGTCTTGACTATGCTACCACTCAGTGGATTTGTAACTGGCTGACTGACCGAACCCAAAGGGTGCTCATCAATGGTTCCTCTTCATCCTGGAGAAGAGTGACTAGTGGGGTGCCACAGGGTTCTGTCTTGGGCCCGGTCTTATTCAACATCTTTATCAACGACTTGGATGATGGACTCAAGGGCATCCTGATCAAATTTGCAGATGACACCAAACTGGGAGGGGTGGCTAACACCACAGAGGACAGGATCACACTTCAAAATGACCTTGACAGATTAGAGAACTGGGCCAAAACAAACAAGATGAATTTTAACAGGGAGAAATGTAAAGTATTGCACTTGGGCAAAAAAATGAGAGGCACAAATACAAGATGGGTGACACCTGGCTTGAGAGCAGTACATGTGAAAAGGATCTAGGAGTCTTGGTTGACCACAAACTTGACATGAGCCAACAGTGTGACGCGGCAGCTAAAAAAGCCAATGCAATTCTGGGCTGCATCAATAGGAGTATTGCATCTAGATCAAGGGAAGTAATAGTGCCACTGTATTCTGCTCTGGTCAGACCTCACCTGGAGTACTGTGTCCAGTTCTGGGCACCACAGTTCAAGAAGGACACTGACAAACTGGAACGTGTCCAGAGGAGGGCAACCAAAATGGTCAAAGGCCTGGAAACGATGCCTTATGAAGAACGGCTAAGGGAGCTGGGCATGTTTAGCCTGGAGAAGAGGAGGTTAAGGGGTGATATGATAGCCATGTTCAAATATATAAAAGGATGTCACATAGAGGAGGGAGAAAGGTTGTTTTCTGCTGCTCCAGAGAAGCGGACACGGAGCAATGGTTCCAAACTACAAGAAAAAAGATTCCACCTAAACATTAGGAAGAACTTCCTGACAGTAAGAGCTGTTTGACAGTGGAATTTGCTGCCAAGGAGTGTGGTGGAGTCTCCTTCTTTGGAGGTCTTTAAGCAGAGGCTTGACAACCATATGTCAGGAGTGCTCTGATGGTGTTTCCTGCTTGGCAGGGGGTTGGACTCGATGGCCCTTGTGGTCTCTTCCAACTCTATGATTCTATGATTCTATGATTCTATGAAATGCAAACCCTGTGATGGAGATGAATGAATCTGCCACTTTATGGTTTTAAGAAATAGCTGCCAAATGGGGCACCTGATCTGGGTTGGGGAAGCAAGAGGCTTAAGGGAACCAACACTTTCCCTTTCTGCCATTTTCTTAATGAGAATCACCCTTCCCTTTAAAGCTGCTGGTGGTAGTAAAAACATTTGAGGCTGTTCTGATACATTTTGTTTTAAACTAGGGGTAAAAAGTGGGTTTAAAAGGAGGGCGATTTTTAGCAGGAAATTACATGATAAGAAAGATTTTTTTCAACAGCAAACTGTGGCAGTTCCATTCTGGATTCCCTGCCATCACAGATGCAATGTGGAGAACTATTAAAAAGATGGGAGTACTTGGAACTTACTCCCCAAAAACTACCACGATGCCTTCCTCTTATATCTCACAAATCCCTCCTCAAAACTCACTCCGCTCACCATGAAGCACTTGATACAATACCCTAGTTTCTATTTGTGTTGTAATTCGAATAATTGCACATTCTTCCTGCATTTAACTCGGCAGTGGAAGACAGGAGTGCCTGGCGTGCTCTGGTCCATGGGGTCACGAAGAGTCGGACATGACTAAATGACTAAACTGCAACAATGCTTCCATTCCCCTCCTTCTGTTATTTTCTCTGAGCTGAATTTCAGATTGCAAGTGTCTCTGGGTGGAGTCCTGTCCTGATGGACTTTGGAAAGCACTATGCACAATAATATTGCTGTAAAACAAACAACTAGTAGAAGTATGAAGTTTGGCCTCACTGTTATTCATAAAATATTATATAGTTATCACTGGGAAATTACATAGCCCCCAAGTGGGATGAATTTATTTGTGTATTAAAAGCATCTCCATCTCATTCTTCTGTAGAAAAAAGACTCCCAGAGCAGCTTACTGTGATCAGTAATAAGGTTGTCTCTCCCCTCAGGCTTACAATCTAAAAGTCACAACACAAAAGGAAGTGAATGGGAGAGGAGGGAAGGGAACCAAATTCAGGCCATAGCTCTGAGTTACAAAGTTCCTATAAGTGCTTTTTTCTAGGATGGAACAGGGAAACAAACTCTGCAGCTGTTCCTTCTCCACTCAATGGATGAAGCCATAATTATCCCTCAGTCTCCAAGATACCCTGAGGCCCTTGGCTGATGTCAGAGGCCAGAGCATGCTGCCTTTCAGCAATGCAGTCCCAGGACAACTTTCAGTTAGAGTTGAGTGTTCTTTCACACAGGGAGGGGAAGATTGTGCTTCCAAGACACCATCACCTTTGACAGTACTGATGTTGGAGTGGGCAGGAAAGGATTGTTTGGATTCTATCCCCTTGACAAACTGAATGCTCCTGAATCACTGTATATACCCCTCTGGGTGCTGGCCGCATCCTCATGCTGCATCCTTTCGCAGAAGTGTACTACGTCAGATTGAAAAACTGCTGATGGACTCTTACTTCTGTGTATGGATGAATATCACTTTGGGACTAGGGCAGATCTTTAGACACTAAGTCTTCATGGTGCACAGACCCACCCACCCTTTCCAATTTATAAATGCTCCATATACAGTGGTACCTCAGGTTACAAATGCTTTGGGTTACAAACACTTTGGGTTACAAACTCTACTAACCCGGAAGTAGTACCACGGGTTGAGAACTTTGCCCCAGGATGAGAATGGAAATCACGTGCCGGCAGCACAGCAGCAGCAGGCAGTCCCATTAGCGAAAGTGCACCTCAGGTTAAGAACAGTTTCGGGTTAAGAACGGACCTCCATAACGAATTAAGTTCGTAACCCGAGGTGCCACTTAAATGGATGGCTTCAGCAACTGTCTGCTTGATATTCTAACCGACTCTCTTTTTAAAGCAGATAATGTCCAGATTAGTCAGACCTTTGGTTCCTGACCTCTCTACAACCAGCACACCTCCCACTGTTCATGGGACCTTCTCCACTGCTCCCATTATCCTGTGCTGCTTTCCAGAAAGTTCCTTCTCTGCCAGAAATAGTGTGTGGTGTAGGAAGGCCCTGCGTGTTCCCTTGTCACTAATAAATCTGCTGCTAGATTAGTATAGGCATGTACATTTAGAGCTGTATTTTCCATAAACTATCCAGGCAATTATGTCAATTCATTTTGGGTGATAATACATTCTACAGGTGCATTATATTAATTCTAATCCCACTTGTTTGCCTATGTTCTAATTATGTCTGTTTATTTGGGCATCAAGGTGTGTTTTGACTCTGGAAATCACTGCTGGATTTCTTTGTTTTTGTTTCTCTTGCTATGGAGAATGAGAAAGACAAACGACTCCAGTGGTTTGGTTCACCTCATGAAAAGGCTTGTGTTGTAATGCATACAAATTTGGATTGCCAACTTGAATTGGAAGTAGGCTAAGAAATACATCATTTGCTGCTTGATTAAAACACTGACAAAAGTCTTGAACTGTGAAGAATTATAAATGGGCTCTCACTGCATAATTTCTAATCTAATTACTTGAAGAATTCTTAGAAATCTAGGGTAAGTATTGCTAGTTTTGCCACAAAGTCATTACTGTAAGAAAAAGAATGAGTGATTGAGTTAACTAATATTATGATTAAATTAGAATTTCTCCCAGGAGAATCTAATATGAGGAAAGCTATACAAACACACAAAAGAGTCTAATGAATTCAAAAATACTTTCATGACTTATTCAGACAGCAGACATGCTGTAACAAACCTGTACTATATATCGATGTTACCTGCTTAATATTTGTTTGAAAATTGGCTTTGAATATATAGCTAAATCACCCAATGTGGAAGGAATGTTTATCTTGAATATCCATAGCAGAACTATGTGATACTTGCCTGAGAAATGTTTCTGGAACATTCTCATCTCCTCACCTGTTAAACATGCAAGCAAAGGAACCCAGAATGTGTCCCCAAATCTGTGCTGGCACCTGCGTGGACTTTCAGCTGAAGAGATTTAAAGCCTAAAGGCCATCAGACAATATGGAGGGCACTGACAAAGCCTATTTGGCTCACTAAATGGGCTTTTGTGTCATCTCCAACATTCCTAATGCTCCTCTAAGACAGCACAGGACAGCGGGGGAGATAGTAGAAGAAGCTTTGGGGGAAGTTTATTCACCATTAGTTGGCCTTCAAGTTCAGGCACCACTAAGAAGTTTCAAAAAATGTCAAGGATTCATTGAAGCGCAGTTTGAAAATGGATGACCTAAGTGTATTTCAATACATATGCACAACCTAACTTGGGGAGAGAAAAAAACCCCTCTGATACCATAGTTCTGAGTATAATATTCATAAGTCACTTCTGAGCAAGGGCACTAAAACTGTAGAGTATCCCAAAAAATGTAGAGTAATCTAATATATAATTAAAATTGCAATAAATTAAATAAATAATTTATGTGACCTATAATACCATGCCCTTTCATGAACCATTGGAAAGTCTCCAAGTCCTTGTACAATGTGTCTTTTTCAAGAAACCTCTTTTGCAGATTAAACACATTTTCTTTTTTTTTAAAAAAAAGAAAGAAAAAGTTGTCTACTTTATAAGCACAGTTATAACTCACACCTCAAGCCGGGTGATGAATTTAAGCAACAGATGTCCTTTGATTCTGATTCATCATCTGAGCCTTTAAATTTCACAGCTGCAACCTTACAAATTTTTGATGCCAAAAATGAATAAAAAGTCACATTCTTGTGTAATGCTAAGCCAAACCATTGCTTAGCAGAAACTCCCAGGAAGGAATTCACAGCCACTTTGCTCTTCCTCATTTTCTTCAGCTCAGCTAAACTTACCATGTCGTCGAACATGGTTAAGGTCTCTCCTTGGTTGGTCTCGCTACAGCTTGTGCTTAAGGAGGAGAGAGAGAACCACAAAGTTAAAACAACTGGAGAAGAGCAAAGCAGATGTGAGCTCCTTCCTGGGAGCCAGCAAATTCACATGGTTTGGCTTACTGTGGGGTACACACTAGGCCAGATGTGCACATACACCAAGTCATTTGAAAATTGAGACGGAGGAAAATAATAATGTAATTGGATTTAAATAGATTATCAGCATTGGCTTGAAAGTCATCAGAGCTTAACCAAAGCAACTCCTTACCGTACCATGCGTGACCTTGCTTTCCTCATGTTTTTTCATTATTAACTCACCTCTGATATTCCATCCAGTTTGTCTGCAGTCTTCTTGGGACATGGTTTGCCCCAAGGAAGACTCAAGACAATGCTCTAAGTTGGGAAAAGGTTGTGTTTATTAAATATAACATTAAGGAAAACAGGAGGATCTGCAGAGAAAACCAATTAACGTAACTGTATTTAATTCAAGCAAACAAAGCATAGTCTGAGCTGGAAAGTTCCCTCCTTAGGAGAGATCATCTCCATCCCCATCCCTGAGATGATGAATCCGGTGCCCTGCAGTTAGGATTGGAATGAATTCTTACCATGGTATGTGAATTAGACAAGCACACTGTGACTCCACTAGTTTGGCATTCACCCCAATGTGCATGCCAGACCCACAGGGCACACGTATCACCCACTAAGCAGATACACTGAAGGGTGATGCCCCTATTCTGTAATGCCTCTGGATTAATGGTCCCCAGGTCTTAAACTGTCTTTCCAGCTCAAACTAAAGGCCAGATTAAACCATAAATTATACCGTTCTAAAAATCACTCCCAACAATATGATGTAAGCAAAGAAGAAGAAACTTGGGCCAGTTGGGGGTCCTGCTCCCAAATTCCTACTCAGCCCCTTCAACATGCAACTGACAAAAAGCCCACACTGAAAAAGGGGAGGTTGCGCACCGCAATGGTAAAAGAGATAAGGCTAGAGGTGGAACAGGTTTACATATCCTAGCTCCCTGCCATCCAGATTGGACAGCTGCCCACTCATGTCACCTCAAATTTCTTCTCCAGGGGGAAATCAATTTAGCCATCCTTTGGGGTATAATAAGGGTATGACAAATTTACCCACACATAAGAGTGGAAAGAACAGCCCCAAACCAATTCAAAATAGTTTGGAGTGATATCCAACTAAACAGTTTTGCTAACAAGGGTACTTTGGGCTACAGAATGGTTAGATGTCTATTTTTATATAGTTTAAATCATGCACTGAGGCTAGAACTGGTGATAAGAGAGGGCTAAATTGGTCACTGTGGGATTTGCTTGGATGACTATGGAAATGGACTATGGAAATGGGAATAGGGTAGGAGATCTGAGTTATACTGTATGATGTATTTAGTAGCATTTGTATACCACTTAATTGCAAACAAGATTTTTTGTTTCCCCCTTTGCTTTCCTATGTTCTTTAAGGTATATTGTGAGCCTGTGGAATTGGAGTAAATGATTCTTTAATATGGTGTGATAATAAGAACAATGATAATAAGAAGAACTCTCTGAAGCTCCAAGACCAACACTTTTCAACAACAGCTTCATTGACTTCTTTGAGTATATAGCAGTATACACTTTAAGGTCTGCCACCTTAACTGCATGCTTATAACCCTCTGGCATTCATTTCATTTATTGATTATTTTAATCCAATGGTGCTGTGCAGACAGGATGCTGAGCAGTTCACCACTAGTTGGGGGCGGGGGGGGGGGAGAGAGAGAGCTCAATAGATGCCTGCAGTTGTTGATGATGCCTGTGATTGTCTTCTGTCAGCAGACCATCTGCAAAGCTGTGTGCTTACCCCAGAGGGCAGAATATGGGTGTTTGTTTGTTTTATAATCGGTACACTGTTTTAATATTTATGTTACATTAAATTTATTACCAACACATTAGTAGGAGCGTATGAACTATTTATGGCTAAATGTTTTGCTTATTCTTAGCTAGGAAATGCTAATATTGTTCTAAATATTTGGGTAAATGAAACTTTCTGTCGGTATCTGCAGTATAACAACCCTGTGTGATCTGAATGGGGAGGGAAAGAACTACTGTAATGAGCACCAACTGGCATTCTTTAATAGTAATGACTGAATGCGAGTGATTCATCAATTTCTTGTGCTTTATTGGTACTTTTTAAAGATAGAGGCCAGGAACCAAGGCATAAGCATCTTCTGCACATGTATCCAATCCTTTATGTATTCCCTGTAGCTGCCCTCTTACTCGTTAAAGGTGTACTGCATAGATGGTCCATCTCTCAATTCTGTCAGTGTGCCCACAAAAAATGAACTGGGACAGGTGAGCATTCCTCTAGGAAATTCACACACATATTTCCTAGAACCAGTGTAGTGTAGTGTAGTGTAGTGGTTAGAGTGTTGGGTTAGCACATGGGAGACTAGGGTTCAATTCCCCTCTCAGCCACAAGCTCACTGGGTGACCTTGGGCCAGTTGCTGCCTTTCAGTCTAACATACCTCACAGGGTTGTTGTGAGGATTAAACGAGGAGAGAGAGAGAGAGAGAGAGAGAGAGAGAGAGAGAGAGAGAGAGAGCCATATACACCAACTTGAGCTCCTTGGAGAAAACGATGGCATCAATGAAACAATCAAACAAACATTTCCTTAAAGAGACCTACCCCCTAGCACAATAACATCAATCATTCATCTTTAAGTCAGTCCAGGGCTTATTTTATTTTTTTCAAATGAAAAAAATCAGCATGCTGTCATGATATGAAGAAGGTAACACACTTCATTCTATGCCTTCAGCCTGTTTTCTTTAGTTCAGATAATCCCAGTAAGCCATCAGCAATGTCTACACAGGAACTGATTATGAAAGCAAATCAATAAAAGCCTTACTTTTGCTCCTCATAGTAGATGTTACAGAGGAAATATTTCTAATAGTACTAGGAAACATATTAATAATATGCCTATAGTATGGTTTCAAAATCTATCTTTGTTTTCTGTTCAAAGGTACATTTGACTCTTTCATGTACCTTTTTTGGTTTTCAGAAATTCTCTCTCTGAAAGAATGAATTCAGAAGTTTAATTACAAGAGTCCAGTTTGGGGTGTTCAGCTTGAAAATAAACTCTAGGGTTTAAAGTATTACAAGGAAAAATACTCTCCCAAACAAATTATTATTTGTAAGTATGGGGAAAAGAAAGGACACCAGATGTTCTCAAAGACGGGGGTATATATTTAGGAGTTGGTAAGGATGATGAATATGGACCAGGAAGTAAAACATTATGTATTGTGTGGAGCATCTGTTGAGCTATAAATCTATATGCTTTTACTGTTCTGTTCCCCAGTGAAATTCATGAAGAAATGTGCCAAGCTGATTAAAATGACTTCTACAGCAGAAAATTAATATCCACCATCCAAATAGCTGCTTCATCTATAAATGGGCTATTGTTACATGTTATCCACATTATATAGTATTCGGGATGAAAAATCAATATTGTTTTGGTATAATGGCTCAGCCTTTTGACACTTTTATCATAGTCCAGGTTCATACATGCATGTATATGACTCAAAGCGATACTGCTTTCACATTTGTGATCCCAAGTTTGTAGAAATGAGATTTGTATGTCCCCATTAGTTCAGGGCAAGTCTCCATTTGTTTTGAGTTGCCTTCTCTAAGACCAGGGATGTGGAACCTGTGGCCATCCAGAACTTGTTGGACTATAAAACTACCACCATCTTTAACCATGCTGGCCAAGGTGGATGGAATTTGGATTCCAATGACATATGGAGGCCACATGTTCCTCATCCCTGCCTTAGACAGATATGGGTGCTATGACATTTTAATCATTTTAGAAATCATGTTGAACTATTTTTAAATGTAATATAGAGGCATGGTTATTAGTGATTTGCTTAAGCAAGGCACAAATCTGGGTAAGTTTTTATTTTAAAAAGTGGGGTGCAGCCATTCCTTCTTTATTCCAGAATCCTAGGTGTGTAACTCAATATCCATATACCTGGCAGATATTCAGTCTGCAGTTTTTATCTTGGAGCTGAGTCTAAAAGTGGTGTTATACTACATCATCTAGCCATATTTCTTTTGTACGTTATAGTCATACTCACTCCCATTGCTTTGTATAACATCTTTCTTGATGAGGGGGTAGTATCCAACTAACATGTTCTGTCAGTGCAAGGATTTACACTTGAACCATGGAAGTTACCCCATTCCTCTCCCCATGCGCACCCTATGCACTCCCCAAATCTGTGGTACATGGGGCAAGGAAACAGGGGCCAAAATTTCCATCATACAAGCAGAAATCTTTGTATTGGTGAAATGTGTTACTTAGTGCTACCACCCAAAGAGTTCTGGAAGGTGCAACACTTTTTGGCACATTTTTGGTTGGTCCAAACACGACTATTGTCCAACTTCAGATTTTTCTTTTTACCATTTTATGGTGGTGCTTTTAAACATTATTATGGAATTTTGATTTTGATGTGTTGTGTTTTATACGTTGGAAGCTACCTTGGGAAGATATGGCTGAATAAGGCAGCCTAAAAATCTTTTTTTAAAAAATAATAATACGTAATTTGCTTCTCAAGAATAAGATAGTCACCACAGATTAAATGGCAGAAGTAAATGTCTCTAATCTCTGCATACATAACAAAAGCATTAGCAGAATCCTTCTGGATCAGACCAAAGGGTCATTTAGTCCAGCATTCTCCTTTTTCCACAGCAGTTAACCAAATGCCTATGCATAGGCATCGACTCCATGGGGCCTGAGGGGGCCCGAGCCCCCTCAAAAATTCGTTTGGGGGGGCTCTGCCCCCCCAATAATTTAAGAAAATTATTAGTTATATTATGCTTTGTAAAATCACAAAATTATGTTGGTATTTTTTATTTTCCTTGTTTGACGATAGTTACCTTTTAAAATACATTCAGTAATGAGTTAAAACAAAGCCACTCCCGATCTAGAGAGGGGGTGGGGTTGCGGGCACTCGACCCATCAACAATCTCGCGGGGCTGGCGTCAGCCCCGCGAGAAGCGTGGATTCCCCCTAGCTCATTAATATTCACCGCTGTCAGAGCTGCCCGAAGTCCCAGCTCACAGAGGACCAACGCCAGGTCGTTGTTATATACAAAGGTCTTTATTGAAGTTCAGTCTCTATTTCAAAACCGTGGCGCGCAGCTCTACGTCTAGACCGCCGAAGCTCCGTCTGAATCTCCTCCCCTCTGACACCATTTTAAGACTCTAGACCTGCTCCACCTCTTCCTCTGCTCTCTCCTCCTCTGGGTCCTCCTGTCCGCTGGGGCATTCCCCTTTCTGGACTCTTCTGACGCTGAGTCCCCTGACTCCTCCCCCTGCCTCCGGCGGGCTTTAGGACCTGGTTCCCAATCCGGGTTCTCTGCTGTCCCACGCGCCTGTACATTTGAACTTGGCTCTCGCGCCAACCCAGTGACCTTCCTCCTGACCGTTACACTGCTTCTGTCACTACTTCCCTCTTCCGGGAGGCTAGCTGGACCTGGCCTCCCCTCCGTTCCCTGACTCTCCGATGGAGGCGTGGTCAGCCCTGACTCATCTTCTCTCCCTGCTGGGGGAGACGCTGGCCCTGAGCTCTGGGACTCTTCCCCCCCACTACGCTCTGGTGGGGAAGCTGGTCCTGATCTCCAACTGCTGCTCTGGGAGTCCCCACTGGCCCCTTGCTTCTGGAGTGTCCCCTTTTGGACCCCCCTTGCCCTGGCCACCGGCGCCCCCTTCTGTGAATCTTCTGATTCGCTGGAGAGGCTCATGGAATCTCTCGGGCCACTGTCATCTTCTCCTACGCTGCCCTCAGATTCTTCCCCTTCGCTCTCCATTTCCTCTCTTCCCTGTGCCTCTGCTCCTGAGCCCCTGACAACCGCCCATGGTGGCAGCCAATCGGCTGCCGCAAAGGGCGGGCCCTCACAGGTTCACTTAAGATCGGGGCAGCCCGGGGCTCGCCCCTTTCGTTCCCCCAGCAGCAGCGGTTTGGAGGTCTTGGGCCCCCCCAATATTTTTTATAAGTCGGTATGGGCCCCCGCCCCCCCAATATTTTTTATAAGTCGGCGCCCCTGTGCCTATGGAAAGCCCAGAAGAAGACATGAACACAACCTCACATTCCACTGCCATTTGTAGTAACTGGCATCCAAGTTATGGTGCCTCTGATGATGGTAGTAGCATCATGACAATATATTTTTAATGAAGACAATTCACCTATTTAGCTTTGAGTCATCGAGTGCTGCTCAGTAATCAGATAACAAGAAATAAAGAGAGGCTTCTGCAGCTGTCTGCAAGTAATGGCCTATTCACATAACTAGATTTTCCATTCATTTGAAATTGAAGATGTTTGGAAAACAATAAGCTTTTTGCCACCTGAACCAAAATACTAGGGTGGCCATGGGTCCTACTTTCCAGAGAACAGACCTCTATCTGAAAGGCTCTCAGTGAAACATAATATATTTGAAGGGGTCTCCTGTTTTGAACAGCTGTCTAGTCAAAACTGTCTACAAAGAAATTTAAGAAGGCATAGAAGGGATTTTGAAGTTGTCTATCCACAGTTAGAGACCTGGACAGAAGACTGCAGAGGTAGGCACACAGGTCACCTGATCATAGCCTTGTTCCCCGCTTTGTTGAGATATATTTCCATCTCAATGATAGTACTTATTTCCAAATGTGCATGCATACATACAAATTAGCACATGCAAATCTATCTAAATCTGTGTCCTCTTCTGTCTTTTTATATTTTGGGGTACAGGTATTCTGGGAGAGTATCCATGCAGAACTGCAAAAAATGCTAAAGATCTCTTTCAACAAAAAACCAGAGGCCTACCACCTGGGAATAACAGATTTGGATATTCCACAAAAGAGGAAGGGTATCTTTTTATATGCGACGGCAGCAGCAAGAGTTTTCATCGCAGCAAAATGGAAGAGTAATGAAATCCCCTCTATACAAGATTGGATCCAAAAGCTGACAGAATGTGCCAAATTAGATGGTTTATCAGAAAAAATAAAGAACAAATCAAAACAGGAATTTGTTTCAAAATGGGAGGTTTTCAAAGATTATCTGAAAAATAAATATAGTTGTTTAAATTCTGTTGCAGCATTCGAGGAACTTCAGTAATAATTGCAAGGTAGATATAAGAAATTAGATTTATTGAGAATAAGTTAAATTATGTTAAAAGTGTGTATTGAATTTGAAATATGGAGTAGACGGGAGGTTGGGTCTTTAGTGTCAAGACCAATAGATGTTTTATTGTTTGCTAAGAAAATTATGTGTCTATGGTTATTTTTTTTGTAATTTGTGTATAATTTGGTATTTGTGGTTTGTTTTTTTTCTTGTTGTATAAATAAAAAACTTAAAAAATATATATATTGGGCTGATGCATGCACTATAAAACACAAAATTTGATTGCTTTATACTGTGAAGTTGTTCCTAAATTTGCATCAATAATAACAGTATCTACTAATGAGAGAAAATGTTACTTAAAACTCTCTCAAAGATGGCACAGCATGTGAATTCCAATTTCCTAAAAGATGTCAGCAGTGGCGTTACAACGGGGGGGGGGGGAGTACGTCCCGGGTTCCATGTCTGCGGGGGTGACAAGAAGTTACCCCGTGGGGGCTCACAGTGGCACGAGCAGTAATAATTGCGCCGCCACAGCCGCCTTTGGAGGATCCTCCATTTGCAGCTGCAGCCACAAGCAGAGGATCCCGGTGCCAGCAGCAAACCACAAAGTACAATGCATGTACGGTGTCGCACACATGTGCTGTACATAGCGACGCTGCACATGCGCTGTATAGTGGTTTGCCGCTAGTGCTGCTCTAGCGCCATACAAACAGTGCCGGGACCCCTCCATCGCCGCTACAGTCGCGTTCGCAGCTGCAGTGACGACGGAGGGATCCCGGCACCATCTGTAAGGCGCTGAAGCGGCGCCAGCGGCAAAGCGCTATACAGATCATGTGCGCCGTCGCCTGCATGTGCTGAATCTAGCTACGCTGCACATGCGCCCTATGTAGTGACGCCGACCCTGGGTGTCACGACACCTTCCTTCACCCCTGGTTGTCAGAGCTCTTGACAGACTGTTGGCACAGCTTTGGAGCTTTTGGTTTGAAGATGTTGCCCATATCAGCTATGTATTGGTAAAATTCTTGATGTTTGTGGGTGATCATGAAGTATAAAATTATATTCCTGTGGTACAGGGATTAATGGCAGGATAAAAATATAGATTTCAAAAGCCCTTATCGCTGCTAAAATTTTTGAGTTTAGAAGAATAAATACAGTACCTGCCATCTGTTACACAATGATCTGAAAACCTTAAAGCCCTGGCTACATAGGAACATACTTTTTATAAACACCAACTTCCTTTGGATACTTATTCGGACATTTGGATGACATATATTCAGCTTTATGTGTCAAATAAGATGGATGTACTAGTGTTTGTTGCATTGTTAACATTATATGGGTGTTGTTGTGTGGGTGTTCTTCTGTTTTCCTTTCCTTTTCCTTTTCCTTTTCCTTTCCATTAACAGATTTGCACTAAAAATACATTTTAAAAACATTCAGCACAAGTAACTAGGGGGAGGCACAAAGAGGACATTAAATATTAAACGTGGTGATTTAAATAAGTTAAATAAAATGTGTTGATTTAAAATGTAGCAGTTAACAATTTAGAATCCCTAGAACTTTATGATACACATTTTCACTATTTGCAGCCCAGCCATCCTGCTAAGCGCTATACTGGGAACACTTTTTGGATACAGTACAGATTGTACCTGTCAAAATGTCTTAGACAGAACAGCAGATTTTCTGCCACACTCTGCTGATCTACAAGTTGTTAGCTGTTGAGCTGTGCTGCTGAGATAGGGGGAGGGGCAGGTGGGTAGAGCAGCCTGATTAATGCTTGATGTAAAATCATTCCCAGCATGTCATAAATTTGCATTTATTGCTGCTGTCATCGATTCTTGCATATGCTTTGTTTGGTTCTGTGTATATTGGGCGCAAGCAATCTGATTTTTCATCAACTGATAACAGTTAGGGTGGTGATGCAATTTGTGCTTTGGTGCCATCTCATTTCCTGTGCAGGATTCATAGAATATCACATGCTTTTCTCCAGAGGAGTTGCGCCTATCTCATGTCAAATCACTCGCTCTTAGCATGGAATGTATCAGTGGATGTCATAACTAGCCACTTATTAAACCAAGAAGTGGCTTATTTGGGAAGAAGTCCAATGATAGCTGCAATGGAAATTGGTTTGTGTAGTGGGACTTGTTAAGGGTGCTGAGAGATGTTAGGAGATTCCTAATCCCCTCACAGAGCTACAGTTCCTGGAGTAGTTTGTATCAATCAATTCCTCTTCCTAGGAACTCTGGTAATTGTAGGTCTGTGAAGGGAAATAAACATCTAGCAACTCTCAGCACTCCTAACAAAGGACCATTCCAGGACACTTTGGAGGAAGTCTTGACTGTGAAAATGGTGCAACCAGGCTTTAAATTCATGGTGCAGATATGGCCCAAATCTCCCTTGCTACCCTTACTCTCTCTTTCTGCCAGCATGGCCTCTCTTCACCTCCCCAGGCTCTGTAAGATGTGTTTTCCCTCCTCACCCATCTGTCCCATTAACTCAGGCACCCCCAAACTCAGCCTCCCAGGTATTTTTGAGACTACAATCCCCATCATCCCTGACCACTGGTCCTGTTAGGTAGGGATGATGGGAGTTGTAGTCCCAGAACAGCTGGAGGGCCGATGCCTGCATTAGCTCTTCATTTCCTAGCTCCTCCACACTTTTTCCCTCAGTCCACTACCTTCTATGCTACTATTATTTCCTAAAAACTGGGGGTTTCATTAACCACTACTGTGATTTTTATTAACTATTACCATGAGGCATTTCTTTCAACTATTCAAATTCATTTATATTATTTATATGTCATCCTTAATATGAAAGGAAAGGCCTTCTTGAATACTAGGTCTTCTCCTAATTCTAGACCTTCTTCCCATTCAACTTTAAAAATAGTAGTTATCAACTAACCACTATATTACAATCAGGATCATGCCCCTCCCCCAAAATTTTCAATTTACATTTTTATTTTGGGCCACATATTGACAATACCATCAATATGTCAGGGCAATTCAAACCTCCTAAATAACAAACACACTTCATTAAATTGATGTACAGCTATGTTTTGTTAATGCTGCAATTAGTAACTATACATTTAACATGTAATAAATGTTTTCTAATTAGCAATGTAAAGTGCAGTTGCATTGATATTTTAATCACCTTGTCAATAAGTTGTGGCATCAAATAACCTGACATGAAATATTAAGTGGGATGAGAACAATGTCAATGAGTTGATAGAGAAAAAGGGTTGGCTCCTTTAACTGTTTATCTTTAGACCCAGGAATTCCCACACTTCATTACAAATATATCCTAGTAAGTGCTAGCAAATGTTGTCACTGGGGGTGTGGGAGAAAGTTAGTTCCATTCACATTAAAAGATGAACTTAACCAATTTGCACTTTCTGAAACAATATGAGAACTGAAACACAGCTATCCTTTGAAATTTGCACTTCTCTGGGCTTTGCAATTCAGTTATCCAGCCTGGAAATATGTACAAAAATGCATGTTCTAGGGTAAAATGTGTATGAAATGTATATATTAGTGAAAATAACAAAAGTGCATTATATTAGGGGAAGTTGCTTTGCAAAATGTGTATATTCTGATAAATCTGCAATAAAAGCATGCTGATGAATTTTCGTGAATACGTAGAAAATTCACAAACTGTTGTGGAAATGCGGAGAATTGAACTGAAGATGTGAAAACCATAGAGAAACCAAAATTTACAGATTCACCCATCCATAGATGTCACCAAAAAACCCAGCCTTCTATACTCATTGAGATGTCCTCTGTGACTTAGGGTACATTCAGATAGGGGGAATATTGCATTAGTTTTCCTGCTTATAATGCTAGCACTTCTGTAATGTTTTCTAACATTCCTCTCACACTACAGTACCTGCTGGGTTATGTAATGGTGGTGGTTTTACCAATATACCAGTGCGCCATGCTAAATTTCATTCACACCTGTGAGCATGGTATGACACAACAACAAGTATTATTGATCAACATTGCTACTCCCCCACCCAAATTTTCCACCATTTTCTCCATTTCTACAAATGTGTCCTATTTTTCACCCAAGAAAACAGCAGGAAAGAACTGTATGTTGGTATACCACCTCACATTTTGTCACTTACGGTAACTCCTGATAATTTCTGGGTTAAGGGGTCCCCAAACAATTTTTTTTTTCTGGAATCAAATAACATGGATGGAAATGGGACTTCCGGGTTGACGCGATCGGTCTAATGGCGGATTCCCTCCGAGCTCCGGAGGGAATCGGTTCCGCTGAAGACGGGTCTTGCCGCGCCGGCGACGCGGGGACCCTTAGAAACCACAGGTGCTGATACCTGTGGACTTGGTGACTCAGTGGGCACCTTAAGCGCCCTCCTCGACAATCGAAGAGCCTTTTTAAAGGCTGCGGAGAGGGTACGAGGAATGGCGTGGTGCTGGGAGTAGACCGCTACTTCAGTGGAGTGAAGCCGCAAGCCATTACCGGAGAGCGTCAACTTTCTTCCCGACATTTGGACTGGAAATAAATACCCCGTGAGTAGAAGGAAATTTGGACTTTAAAAGAAATTTATACCTTTAATTTGGAACGAACGGGGGGATGTGCTAAAGGGAAGTCCGCACCCCCCTACATACAGACAATTTAAAGCAAGGAGCGAAAACCTAAGATCGGAATAAAAAAATTTGTGTCTTTTGGGACTGATAAGAGATTCCATTAATTTGTGGGAACAAGCTTTTATTTATTTTTAAGTTGCGCTGGAGGGAAGAGGTGAACTTTGAAAACTTTTGTGTGCCCCCCCCCGGACCCGGGAGTGTCCTGCATCAACCTAGCGTGAAAGAACAGGAGGTTGACAGCTGTTAATTGAGCTGTCAAACGGCTGGATCAAGATAAGAACTGCATTACTTTATATCTCTCTGATTTAAAGATGTTACATTTAACTAGAAGTGGTTGGAAACAAAGTAAATAACAAGGTATAAGACTGTTGGCAAAGAACTCTAACAATGGCAATCCCCCTAGGGGGAACCAGTGACACTACAATGGCTGCAGAAGGAAAATTACTAGCACAAATAGAAAGAGCCTTTTTTCTCGTGGGAACTTTACAAGAGCAAGCTATGGCTATGGACAAACAACTCACGACCTTGATCGCTAAAACAAGCAACCTTGCTGATGGAACTAAGGATCTGACTCTGAAAGATTCTGCAGCTGAAACAGAAAAGATATCTTTGGAGCTGGTGGAAAAGGAGGCTGGAGGGGAAAAAGTACAGATAAAAAATTTCGAACAGGACCTTTTGCAGTCAGGGAACAGAGAAGTTTTTTGGATTACAAACCATGAGAAGAGAAAAGCAAAGGAGGAAGCCATTGGACACTATGGAACATGGGAAGTTAAAAGAGTAAAGAAACATAACTGGGACTTCCTCCTCTTTTCTGGCTTGGATGCCTTTGAAATTCGGGGACCCCTGGCAGAACCCTGGCAGCAAGCTTTTCCAATTAGGTTTGATTCGAGAAAAGATGAAGTGACTGTGACAGACATCCCTCGAGATCTGAAGAACAACAAAAAAGACTACCAACAGAACAGACAGAGAGAGACTGAAAGAGACTTAAAGGCCTCTGATGTGAGGAATCCGGGCTAGGAGTTTCATGGGAGGACAGTTATTTGGGAAGGGACAGATTCCTGGGCAGGGAGGAAGGGGGAAAAACAGAATTAAAAAATTTTATGATTTTGGGGTTTTATAATTTTGATTTATATTTCAATATAAAAAAGGGAAATTTATGGTATAAGAACCTTGATCGATCTTAGATAAAGGATCTAATGTATATAAGTGAATGGGACAATAAATTGGGCCTAACAGAAAGAATTAAGTCTAAACATAATAAGAATAGGGTTAAGGAGAGAAACAAGAACTTGCTGAATTAAATATGGAAATTGGGATGTATGGGGGGGGGGAAGTCAGGGAAAGAGGGTTATGAAAGTAAGGATATGAAAATATTCATGTGTGTGTTTTTTTGTTTTTTTGTTTTTGTATAAAATGTGAAAATCCAATAAAAATTTAAAAAAAAAAAAAACATGGATGGAAATGTGCTATATTCCATTAGTTTTCCAGAAGTGGTGATGACGGGGACATTTCTCCTTCTCATGTTAACTGTGGTCCTCCAGAAGATACTAGACTTCAACTCTCATCGGTCCTAGCCAGTGTAATCAATGGTTATGGGAGGTGTAGTCCAGCAACATCTGGAGGCTCACAGATTCCCCATCCTTGAGTTGTAGAAATAAAAAGAAGAAACCATGAAGAATGAGATTTGGGTTTTGTTTTGTTTTAAGTATTTTAAACTGAGAAAGTCATGAATTAGGGTTCCCACCCTCAGGCAATATCTCATATTTGAAGAGCCTGTGGGAGTTTTACTCATTGACTGATAGGTATCTAATTGAGCACTCGCCTTCAAACAGTGTTTTTCTAGTATTAAAGAAAGTCTTAGAAGACTAGCTGTAATTTTCTAAGTGCATAATTCAATGTCATCTGATAAAGACTATAATTTTAAAAGCAATATAAAATAATTCAATCAACCTTTTACCTCTTGCATTATAGTAATTACTCTTTTGCCAATAATGAAAAGTGTGCTTTGAGGGAGAATTCTGATAATGTGAGTTATGGTAATATGTTCCTCATACGTCTATGAAGAAATCTGCTTTTGTAATTTCACACGTTTGGCTGTGGATAAATGAATGGTCTTAAACTAACTTAGACCTTCTAATATACTTGTCAGTTCTTAGAATTCAATTTTTTAAGAACTGGGAAAAACCTTGTGTACTTCAGCTGATTGTGAGTTGTTACAAAGGATAGTGCCAATATAAAGGGCAAAGGATATGATTTTTACTAAAATTATTTCAATCAAAGTCTGCCCTGACCTGAACACTTTGTGTTTTCTCTTGGGTTCTTTAAGAATCACACAGCTGTATTTTAAAAGCTGAACAATCATAATGATGGTAGATAGATTCTTTTATATAGTATTATCCAGGGCTTTTTTCAGGGGGAACTCACAGGAACTCAGTTCCTGCACCTCACACATGGGTTCTGGGACCTCAGGTGGGCACCATCATTGCTATTCTAAGAGAACGAGGGAGGTGTTCATGGTGTTCTGGCACCTCTTTTTCTAGAAAAATAGCACTTGTTTTACCAGTTGCAAAAAAAAAAAAAAAAAATGCCTCGCTGTGATCTAATAATGCACCTTTACTCAGACTCACAATTCACTGACAGATTGGTTTGAATATTTTTAATCCCAAAAAAGAACCCCAAAATGTCTTAACAACATAACTGTAAGAACAAGTAACAAATGGAAATAAATTAGTAAGAATTCAACCTGCAGAACAATAAAAAAGATGCAAATAAACCCATCAACAAACTCGTAAAACAGTAAACCAGTAGCACAATGACCTACATATGAACACAATGAGCTGCCTTACACTGAGCCAGAACATTGGTCCATCCAACTCAGTATCACCTACTTTGACAACAACTCTCCAAGATTTCAGTCTGTCCCAGCCCTCCCTGGAGATGCTGTGGATTTAACCTGGGACCTGTGGCATGCAAAGCAGATGCTCTACCACTGAATAGTAGCCCTTCCCCTGTTTGTATCAGTAACAATGCCAGATCCAGAGATTTCCTTTCAGGTACTCTGCAGGTCATACCCCACATGGAATAATAACTACTGGCAAACAAAGAATGTATTGGACAAAGAGGTGGCCAGGAGAACTTCCTAAAAAGCTACCTGTACATCACCTGCGGGATGTGGGTGGCGCTGTGGTCTAAACCACTGAGCCTAGGGCTTGCCGATCAGAAAGTCGGCGGTTTGAATCCCTCCGACAGGGTGAGCTCCCATTGCTCGGTCCCAGCTCCTGCCAACCTAGCAGTTTGAAACCACGTCAAAGTTCAAGTAGATAAATAGGTACCACTCCGGTGGGAAGGTCAGTGGCATTTCCGTGTGATGCTCTGGTTTCTCCAGAAGTGGCTTAGTCATGCTGGCCACATGACCCGGAAAAACTGTCTGTGGACAAACGTCAGCTCCCTCAGCCAGTAAAGTGAGATGAGCGCTGCAACCCCAGAGTCATTCGCAATTGGACTTAACTGTCAGGGGTCCTTTACCTTTTTACCTTTACATCACCTGCAATCACATCTTCAGTGGTGGCAAAGCACAGAGCAGGGCATTGCCAAAAAAATCAATGCATGGTTGGTTTATAGAAGAGGATGTGGGCCTTTAAATATCTTGCTGGCCCCAAACTGGTCAGGGCTTTAAAGATCTAGGCTGAGAGTTTAAACAGGGCTTCGGAAGGTGGAAAAAATCACCCTCTCCCCGTACCACCACCTATGTTCTCCTAACTAACAAGGAATCTACCAGTGAATGAGGACCAATATGTTCATAAATTATAGCTGTGGCAAAATCTTTGATCTCAGAAGTAAATCCCATAGTCTCCAAGATCCCACAAGTTGCTTTAGATGATATCCATGAGTTACTAGCTGTTGCTGAACCAAATACAGTGTGGTGATTTTGTATTCCATAAATATATATCTATTTCTTCTCCTAGTCCTAGTGCTGATTTACTGTTTGTAATAGGAACATCTGCATTCTTTACACTTTTACTGTAGGTCAAACATTAGCAATTCACATAGGACCAGGACCTAGTATCACCAGCTGTTGTCAGAGAGCATGACTGCACACTGCAAAGTAACCTTATTGTTCTGGCAAAAAAAAAAAAAAAAAAGAAAAAGAAAAGAAAGAAAGGCAGATGCCAGGTACTTTGCTAGAGTGAACTGGGAAAAGATCAAATTTAGATATGAGTGAATTCTGTGATTTATAGATTTATTCTCTATAAAAAATAGCAGCAACTTCTAAAAATGCAAACAATACTGTAACTTCAAACAAACGGCTTTAAACACACAGGCTTATATTTTCTAGATGTGTGAGGCACTATTTTTTGAGAATTAATATACTGTCTTTCTTCAGATACAGTTTCCATGCTTGGTTTAAAAAAAAGAATAGACACTAATGGCTTTTCTTTACAATATCAATGCAAAACAAAACTATAAAATTAGCAGCAGGAGCTCTGCACTTAATGGACAGAGATAAATCACATTAGAAGCATGTAAATTATCTGGGCAACATGTGGAGCAGTCATTTCATGCCAGAAATCCTAGTAACCAAGTCTCAGGTCTCGTGAACACTTTTTTGACAACACTAACTATTTAAGTACAGTATATTATATGTTCAGCCATTCACAGGCCTGGTTTCCATTCACATGCCCTGAGATAGCATAACTTTTGAGAGCCTATTCAGATTCTGACTACAGAAGAGACAGCATCCTGAACTATAATCAGCACTGCTTCTCCTTTCTTCAAAATGAAGCTTTGACTCACTTTTAATAGGCACAAATGTGTCTCAGCGGTGAGTCTCCCCCCTTTCCAAACTCCTACATTCATTGAGTTCTGCAAAATGGTACCATGTGATTGGAACCCTGGGCCCATTCTATTGAAGTAATTAAGCTTTTGTACATGTGTAGGCGACCACCTCTGTGGATCATCTTTCAAAACTGGAAGCTAATGAATCTCAGCATCATGAAAGATGGGCTAAGTTTAGGTTATTGAGCCAGTATGAGGAAACTGACAGTTGAATGAGTTTATATTCAGATAAGCACTACAGGCACTGGCTCTCATTCTAATATCAAAGCACTGGTTGCTCATTCTTTCCCACTGGAAGATTTTTGTTCTCCTAACTATAAAGAAGCACCAGTACAGAAGTATTACACTGTAGTAAATCATCACATTGTAAAGCTGCATTGTAGTTGATCTGTGCTTTCCACATATAGCCTGTATCCTGTACTCTCCTGCATTAATTTGTAACAGGACTGTACAGTCATACCTCATGTTACATTTGCTTCATGTTACGTTCTTTCAGGTTGCGTCCCATGGTGACCCGGAAGTGCCGGAAAGGGTTACTTCTGGGTTTCGCCACTCGTGCATGCGCAGAAGCGCAAAATGACATCACACGCATCCACAGAAGCGGCAAATTGCAACCCACGCATGCGCAAATGCGCTGCTGCGGGTTGCGCTCTTTTCATGTTGTGAATGGGCCTCTGGAATGGATCCTGTTTGCAACCAGAGGTACCACTGTAATGCTCAATTAATCTTTGTTACTGAAACTAACACTAACTAATTAACACTCAACCAGTATATACCGTATTTTCCATGTATAAGGTATTTCCCCCCAATTTTTTAAAGTTTCAAATTAGGGTCATCTTATACATGGAATGTTGCAATTAAATATATAAACACATGCCACCATCTATATTCTTTCTCCCCAGCCTCCCCTCACTATTGGCCTCACAACAAACCCTGGTCTGGTACTCCCCCCCCAGCAGCCCCCACTCTGGACATTGTCTCTTCCACTCGATTCCTTCAGCCATCCCCTGGCTACCCAAACCCCCCATTCCTCAAGCACACTCACTCAGGCAGCTCTGGCAGTCGCAGCTCCTAACAGCGGTAGAGGAATACACTCCGGTGCCTGGGGCGGTGTGCGCCGCCTATAGGGCCGGGGTGCACCGTGGGGCCTCCGGAGTCTGCCTGCCTCCTCCCATTCAGCTGCCCTACAGCTGGGGGGGGGCAGCGGGCAGACCGCTTGGGCCCAAGGGGCAGAGTGAAGTTCGCTCCCCTGGATGTTTGGAGCAGAAAAAAGCAATTTGACTTCTGCAGCATATGAATTCCCTCTTAAAGGGTTCATTAGCTATGATTCTGGCATTGCAGTGCCGACCAGTTCCCGGCTATCAGGGACACGCTCTTGTTCCAGTTCAGCTGTCCGTCTCCACACCAGCTCCACCGCTGCTCCAGTTCTTATACTGCATGTTATAATAATGCTGACTAGCCCCCCAGTTTTTTATTTATTTTTTAAATTACCTGCTGTAATTATGATACTAAATATATTGGTAAAGTTGTTCTTTATATGATACTAAATATAAAGGTAAAGGTACCCCTGCCCGTACGGGCCAGTCGTGTCCGACTCTAGGGTTGCGCGCTCATCTCGCTCAAGAGGCCGGGAGCCAGCGCTGTCTGGAGACACTTCCGGGTCACGTGGCCAGCGTGACTAAGCGACATCTGGCGAGCCAGCACCAGCGCAGCACACGGAAACGCCGTTACCTTCCCGCTATAAAGCAGTTTATATTTATCTACTTGCACTTAGGGGTGTTTTCGAACTGCTAGGTGGGCAGGAGCTGGGACCGAACGACGGGAGCTCACCCCGCCACGGGGATTCGAACCGCCAACCTTGCAATCAGCAAGTCCTAGGCACTGAAGTTTTACCCACAGCGCCACCCACGTCCCACTCATAAAATATCAAATTTGTTCTGTTTGGTGTTTAAATATTTATTAATTTGGGGCTCAAAAAATAGGGGTTATCACTTAGGAGTGTCTTGGACTCGGGAAAATATGGTACTTTGCCACTCCTATTGCACCCTTGATCCATGTGATTGGATCTGCCCTAAGAGACTCTTTGGGTGAGTCACTGTTGGTGGGGCTCCATGGCAAAGTTGCATTGCTTGGATCCATCAGAAGCCTTATGTTCAGAATTGTGAGTCCAGTTTTATGGAACTTCTTTCAAGTTGAGGACAGACAGGACCCCTCCCTGTTTAACTTCCAGTGCCTACTGATCTATCTATCTATCTATGATTCCAGTGCACATTTTGGATGAATTCTGATTTCTTAAAAACAATTTTAATGTTCATTATATTCCATTCCCTGAGCACTGCTTAGAGATGATTGTAATTAAGATGTATACACTTCTAATAAATGAACTGAATCCATAAAATACATTTAAATCTATCCTCACAGTGCAGTTCTAATACGTACACGTCAGTGCAGAAGAAACTCCCACTGAGTTCAATGGAACTTACTCCTGGGAGTGTATACAGCATCACAGCATGCCTGATATTTACTGAATCAAGTACAGTTTTTATTTTCTTTGGGATTTGTTCATTTGACTGATAATAAACAAATGGAAAAAATGAACCCATGTGCCATGTTAATTCTGTTGAATCAAAAAGCAACATAAGAATGACTATTTTGCTCTTTTGAAAATAATAAATAGTTACTATAATTATTAGATGTTCCTCATAGTCCATCTGATCCAGAAAAGTTTTTGCTTCAAAAGCTGGAGAACAATATTTGTTATGAAGGCACAGTGGCTCTGTGCTAGGAGAAAGTAGCCAAATAAAAGTTAAACTATATGTGACCTCAATAGTAATTGCATTGTGAGAATCTGAGGCCTTCAGGGTAAAGGATATTTCTATGTCTTCTGAGGCAGAGTATACATTTATTGGTTTGTATATATGCATAACAGTAACAATTGTCTATGCCTTTGGGCATATGACCTTGTAATTTAATCTTAACATTAAGCAGTGCTGCATCTCTGAAGTTGCCATTCTTCCTCATAAGAGGCAGTTTTTAAAATCTGATTTAATGGCTTGCCTTCAAAATATCCTCAAGCTATGTTTTTAAAGCTTTTGAATAATAAAAAAGAGAGATAAAGAAATCACATCCCAGAATAAAATTAAGAATTAAGGAGCATTTCTGAAACTGTTAATAAAGCTTCAACTCCCTTCCGGTACAGTAGAAAATGCGCTACACCTGCCCTGTTCCACAGATCCTTACACACGGTCAGAGGCCCCTGTTGTTGCACAGAATGGCATCCTTGACAATCTGAGTCATTTGCCCCAGCTTTTGGGGGCACTTCAGGGGGGGGAAATGTCCCTGAAGATTGGAGGGGGCGGGTAAACAAATTTTGCCAAAGTCTTCAGGTGGGAGGAAACTTAACTTACCTTACTTTGGACAAGATGGCTAAGATTTTAAAGAATATTTTAAAAGCTCTGCAGCTAGCCATGTTTGCTGGATCAGAACGTCTACAGCCTACAGGAATAATTCTGTGTCATCGTATGCCATCATTACTTGGGGCGTCCTTACCCAGGAAATGCAGTCAGCTGGGAAATGGAGAAGCTCAGGCCTGGGTTCCAAACATGGCTTCCCATGCTTTTCTAACTGGTTTTCTGGACCCCTCCTGGGTGCACAACTCACCAGTTCTACTCCGCACCCTCTTTGAATGCTTTTGCCTGGCTGGAATATGAATTTGACCTGTTATAATGCCTCTTGCTTGAATGAATGGAAGATAGACTAATACAAGAGAGCAAGTAGAAACCTTGGACCATTTGGCAGCTGGAATATAATCTACTGCAGGAAAGTAATGGTTCCATCCATTGCTCCATCTATTTTTGGCTCTTGTGTCAACCACTTTTTATTGCTTTTCCTAGCCACCACTGGCATGCAGTCCCTAGAAGTTTGTCCATAAGGGGATATGGATCTCAGGCTTAAAAAGGGTATCCAGTCTTGGCTCATTTGATTATGTGTGCATGGACTCAATCTACAAAGGAGCACTTGAAGGGACATCCTTTCTGGATTTGAGCCCTGTACATCTCAGTGTATATGAATTGAATTCAGCATTTTTGGAAGTGTGTGCAAAACATGTCAAACATATGCACCCCCCCCAACTTAGCCTGTAATATTAAGCTTCTCTGGGTGCAAATAGAGGAGTTTGAAATTTCATAGAAGTGCTCGAGGCTAAAATTTGCCACTTTCATAGAAATATCTAATCATATTTGCATTAAAGTTACAGCTTTTGCCTGTGGAAATTGCCTTTTATTTTCAGATGAAAACATGTCACTTGAGAAGAAAAAAACATGTTCATTTTCACAAATGAGAAATTGTCGTTCATGTACAATACTTTCCCCCCAACAGTGATATTTCTCCACAAAGTCCTGTTCAAGAACTTACAACATTCTTTTTCTAACCCATTAGAGTAGACTCCCTGGCCATCATTTATTATGTGAGAGAAAGCAAAGTTATCATGCACAGGAAATTAAATAGGGTAGTTGTATATTAGATGAAGCAAAATCTTCAGAGCCTTTGAGCAAACCAGGGGACAAAGAGAGCTGTGATCTTCATTATCCTAAGAATGTGAGATATATACAAGGATTCATCAGCATAGCAAATTCTCTTCTTGCACTTGCAGCTAGCTTGAGCAGAGTGATATCTTGAGCTATCTTGTTCCACAGAAAGGCTATTCTGGGCAGGGGCGTACGAAGTGGGGGGCGGAGGGGGGCTATCAACCATCCCTTATTTGGTGGGAAAGTCCCTTATCCCAGCGCTGTGTCCTGCTGGTGTCCCTTATTGATGATGTCCCTTAAAGTTCCTGGGTTTCAAAGGAAGCAGCTCCTCTCCTTCCCTCCCTGCCGGCCAGGGAGGAGGGAGGCTCCAACTGTGTTGCTTGGCTGTGTTGCTCATCCAATAAGGAGTCTAAGAACGACTGAGAAGTGGAGCTTGCATGCCTTGTGCCAATCAAATCGGCCATGTTGCCTGGGGACTCGCCTTTGCTCAGCGCTTCCCAGCGGAGAGGTGACGGTGGTTTCCCTTGCTGCATCCCCTTTGCCGGGTTGCTGTGCTGTGGGAACCACCGCTTGAGGCTTCGTTTGGCTGCTGGCTGGGCTTTCTGCCTTTGGCTCGGAGGGGCTCAGAAGTTGAACATACCTGTGCTTGGAAAATCCCTTATTTTGGCTGCTGATCCCTTATTTTCAAGGCTGCTGGTCCCTTATTTTCAAATCTGTAAGTTGACAGCTATGGGAGGGGGCAGGCCGCCCCGGGTGCCACTCTGGGGTGTGTGTGACAAGATGGTCCCTGCTTCCCCCCAGCTGTAGAGCGGCCAAGGGCATGCGCAGTCAGTGTGGGCGCCGCTCGCGTGGCATCCGTACAGGCTGCCACTTGCCCGCTCCATCCATATGAGCATCCGTACAGGCTGCCTTTCACACAGCAACTATATGGGCTGCCGCTCTCACATGCCGTCTGGGATGCTGCACATGGGCAGCCCATACAGGATGCCACACATGCGCAGTCCGTACAGGATGCTTCTCGCGCAGTACGGGATGCCGCACATGCGCAGTCCATACAGGATGCTGCTTGCGTGGCAGGCCATACGGTCGCCGTGCAAGCAGCAGCCCATACAGACGCCGCATGCACAGCAGCCTGTACAGTCACCTTGCGTGCGCACTCTGTACGGGATGCCACAAATGCGTACTCTGTATGAGACGCTGCACATGTGCACTCCATATGGACATCGCGCATGTGTCACTGCCCCTCGGCGTCCTGCCCCTGGTGCCAGAGAGGGTTCCTCCACCACTGATTCCAGGTGTTGCCAACCTTTTTGGCTTAGTGAGTGCATTTGAAATTTTGAGAAAGCAGCATGGGTGCCATGAGGATATAGCATATCACGAAATGTTTGCTGGTGCAAAATGTGCTGATGTGGACACATAGCCGGCAACAGGTGACACTATTGTTAAAACATCTACACTGGCTGCTTAGCTACTGCCAAGTAGATTGTATTAATTTACAAAGCCCTGAACCTTCAAGAGCACCTGGACTCTTCTATCCCAGCTTGATTACTAGGATCATGTCCAGGAGCATCGTTGGTCATCTCTCGAGTTGGTGAGGCTCACCTGATAGTGACACAAAACAGGGCCTTTATCTCATTGGCCCAGTTCTGTGTAATGTTCTGACAGAAAACCTTGCATCCTGATCATGAGAATTTCACCATTCATCTCTCTCCTCTTCTTTCTAGTGCAATTTCTTTTTTATTAATTGATAGAGAATGGTAGCAAGGGGAACATAGGTCAGAAATTTTTTCATCACGGCACTGTTAATAATGTAAGAAAGGGGGAAATATGGGAGAATCACACATTGAAAATGTTGGCTGTAAGAATAAAAGAAAATTATTATAAATTAATTTGGAGGTGGTATTTAACACCAGTCAGATTAAATCAAATAAACAAGGAATATTCAGTGTTATGTTGGAGAGGATGGAAACCTAGGAAACTAGGAATTATGTTCACATGTAAATATGTATAATTTTTCTGGCAAAGTTTGTTTAAGGAGATAACAGAAATCACTTGGTTAAAGCTGACCGAAAGTCCAGAGGTAGCATTACAGTGGTACCTCGAGTTACAGACGCTTCAGGTTACAGACGCTTCAGGTAACAGACTACGCTAACCCAGAAATAGTACCTTGGGTTAAGAACTTTGCTTCAGGATGAGAACAGAAATCGTGTGGTGGCGACGCGGCGGCAGTGGAAGGCCCCATTAGCTAAAGTGGTACCTCGGGTTAAGAACAGGTTCAGGTTAAGTACGGACCTCCAGAATGAATTAAGTTCTTAATCCGAGGTACCACTGTATTATCAATTTGCAATGGGGTGGAAGGTTTGCTCACAAATTTATTGACAGCTGCACAAAATTTTGATAGCTAGGAAGTGGAAGGGGCAAGCAGAATATAAAATAGAAGAATGGTATAAAGAGGCATTGGATATAGCTATTAATGATAAATTAACATGTGCCATTAAGACGGGGAATACAGTGGTACCTCGGGTTACAGACGCTTCAGGTTACAGACTCCACTAACCCAGAAATAGTACCTCGGGTTAAGAACTTTGCTTCAGGATGAGAACAGAAATCTCGTGGTGGCAGCGCGGCAATAGCAGCGGGAGGCCCCATTAGCTAAAGTGGTACCTCAGGTTAAGAACAGTTTCAGGTAAAGAACGGAAGTTCTTAACCTGAGGTACCACTATATGCAAGAGAAATGTTTTTGAGGAGATATGGAAGGTGTAGAATTTGTACTGCTAAAATGGAAAGGGGTCAAACCATCGCAAGAGGTGTTGGAAGTTTTGGGTGGTTGAATAGTTGTAATTAATGGTCTTCGTGGTGGGGTGCACATTTTCATTCTTATTAATTTATGATTATTATTGTTGTTGTTGTTGTTTAGTCGTTTAGTCGTGTCTGACTCTTCGTGACTCCATGGACCAGAGCACGCCAGGCATTCCTGTCTTCCACTGCCTCCCGCAGTTTGGTCAAACTCATGCTGGTAGCTTTGAGAACACTGTCCAACCATCTCTTCCTTTGTCATCCCCTTCTCCTTGTGCCCTCCATCTTTCCCAACATCAGGGTCTTTTCAGGAGTCTTCTCTTCTTATGAGGTGGCCAAAGCATTGGAGCCTCAGCTTCATGATCTGTCCTTCCAGTGACCACTCAGGGCTTATGATTATTACTTTTGTCAAAATAAAAATAGGAAATGGGGGGGGGGGAGAATGTAAGTAAAACCCTGCAGGATTAGGCCAAAGGCCCAGCTAATCCAATGTCCTGTTTTCGTAGTGGCTAACAATCGAGGAAGCCAACAAGCAAGACTGCAGCAACACTCTCCTCACTTCTTCTTATCAGCAGCTGGTATTCAGAGGCATACTGCCTCCAACAGAGGACGTAGGCATAACCATTGTGAATAGAACTCACAGCCACTGCCATCATCTGTCTGTTCAGGACCAAGAGCAATGGTAGTTTCAAAAGTACTTCCAAACTGCAGTGCAACTGGCCCATTGCACATCCAACTAATTCCTGGGCAAGGATGGAAGGATTTATTACTCCCTAGGAGGACCCCACCCCTCATTTGCACATCTCTGAAAGGAACATGAATGTGGTTAAGATAGAGGTACCTATTATCTGGTGTTGGAGGAGACTCTTGAGAGTTCCATGGACTGCAAACCTATCCATTCTGAAGGAAATCAGCCCTGAGTGCTCACTGGAAGGACAGATCGTGAAGCTGAGGCTCCAATACTTTGGTCACCTCATGAGAAGAGAAGACTCCCTGGAAAAAGACCCTGATGTTGGGAAAGATTGAGGGCACAAGGAGAAGAGGATGACAGAGGACGAGATGGTTGGATAGTGTTCTCGAAGCTACCAACATGAGTTTGACCAAGCTGCAGGAGGCAGTGGAAGACAGGAGTGCCTGGCGTGCTCTGGTCCATGGGGTCACGAAGAGTCTGACATGACTAAACGACTAAAAAACAGCAACAACAACCTATTATCTCCAAAGTTACCTCAAGAATACATCAAAATCAGGGGAAAATGGGGTGGGAAAAGAATAAAAGAAACAGGTCCTCATAATCTGTTCCTGGTTGAGCAAACAAGGCAACATTCCACCACCACCCCTTTAAGTTCTACTTTCCCAGCTGGGAAAGCTGTTAAACTTTTCTCTTTTTTTTTGTCTGTGATGGCGTTAGAAGAACAGATGGCATTCAATTTGACTAGAGTGTTTATATGCTTGTTGAAAAGGGATTAGATTTAAGAGCTTACTAGCGTGTGCGAAAGATTATTCATAGTGTTCTGCTAAAATAATGCATGTGTTATGAAAGCAGAAAATATAGTTTTCATGCACTTTGGAATTGGCAGCCTCATCCTTTTCTAAATAGTTTTTTTTGGGGGGGGGGAGAGGAGGCGGAACTGATACTTACATGAGCTCACTTGACTTGCTTGCTTAATTAAGACTGTGATTTTAAAACCAATTGTACTCAAATAGCCAAAAGTAAATTGCACCAAAATTTATTTAGATATATATAAAATGTTTATATACTACTATATCATAAAATATCAAAGCATTGATATACAGTCATACCTCATGTTACGTTTGCTTCTGGTTACGTTCTTTACGTCCCGTGACGACCTGGAAGTTCCGGAAAGGGTTACTTCTGGGTTTCACCACTTGCGCATGTGCAGAAGCGCAAAATGACGCCACGCGCATGCGCAGAAGTGGCGAATCGCAACCTGCGTATGCGCAGACTCGCCACTGTGGGTTGCACTCTTTTCATGTTGCAAATGGGCCTCCGGAACGGATCCCATTCGCAACCAGAGGTACCACTGTACAATAAAAACTGAGTAAAAAATAAAATCAGCAAACATCAACTAATTACTACAGAAGGATGTTTTACCAATTGCCTGCAGAAGCTTGCTGGATCAGAAAACTTTTCAGCCGACACTTAAAGCCTAAAACAGAAGGCACCTGCTGAATTTCTTTCTTTGCAGTGGCTGAGGGGTGTCTGTGAGTGACCTACAAAACATCAATCTGGTGAAGAAAAACGCAACCCACACTTGGCCACCTCACAAGGATAAGCTAAGCTCAAAACTCTACACTCATTAAAATTCTAAAGGAATTCTGAAGTGTTCAGAGAAGGAAGCAGAAAAAATGGAAACTTCTATTGCATGGGAAGAAAACTTTGGAGAATTTGAAGGGAAAATTTCAGCACAGCACTTAAGCTGGAGTACCTTCACATAGATGGAAATGAACTCAGATATTGCCATTGCCATACTTGCCTTGGTTACACCCAGACTGGATTACTGTAGCATAACAGTGTAACATACTGAATGTGAGTTGCTTTTGAAAGGGTCTAGAACAGGTATAGGCAAACTCTGGCCCTCCAGACGTTTGGGACTACAATTCCCATCATCCCTAGCTAACAGGACCAGTGGTCAGGGATGATAGGAATTGTAGTCCCAAACATCCGGAGGGCCAGAATTTGCCTATGCCTGGTCTAGAAAATGCCATTGGTACATAATGCAATACTGTTTCACTAAACAAATAAAAAGGAAGGATAATAATTCTATCAAACTAAAACACCGTAAGGCAAACGAATGGCCTCTCTGAAATGTGTCAGTGTCGTTGGGATTCAAATGGGAGCATCATAAGAGACTCCCTGGTGCTGTGAATAAAACAATGAAGTGCTCGCATTCTTAGAGAGCTGTGAACTATGACTATAATCTACACTTCCCTCACTACCCCCACCACATATCTATTCATCAATCACCTCATGTGCCTTAAGTGCACATCTGAAAAGTAGAACATAATTGAGAGGAAAGGGAAAATAAGTAGTCCATTGAAATCCTCCCTCTATTTGAGCATTTGTCTCCCTCTGAAGCAAACCTGGCCTTTCTAAGTGGGAGAAGAGAGCTGCAGAGGGAAGCAAAGGCAGTTCCCAACTGGATTGACGTAGTTGCTATACAACACTTGTCCTGCATCGTTATGGAGGCAAAATAAAATACATACACACACACACACACACACACACACACACACACACACACACATATATATATATAGTGTTAATCCCATTTTTACGTCAAACCAGTTAGTTTGGTAGGGTATTCTTCAGTTTAAATGTGTGCTGTGTGAAGAGCTACTTACCTTTGTCTGCCTTCATTCTTCCAGAATTCAGCTTCATTAGATGATCCCAGGTTCTAATATTATGTGACATATATGTGTGTGTGTGTGTGTGTGTATACTAAAAAAGAATCTCTCAGAAAGTTCATAATAATCTTATTAGTCAGAATACTAATCTGTTTCCCAAAACAGATATTAAGCTAACTAAATTCCTGAATGCCTCCCCAACTCCTCCCCTCCAATCCATTAAAAATAATAATAATAGTGTTTCATTGGCAACTGTCCAGTGCTTGAGTATGGAAGTTAGAGACAAGTTAGAGACAAGCTATATATTTGTGTTAGATCAGTAATTTCACTTTTGTGTTCTTTAAGAACTCTTTGGCAGGTGCCACCTAGACCACAATTTCCCTCAGTTCTTCAGACTGCTTTTACATTTTCTTCAGTGAAGACAGATGCAAGGAATTCATTCCGCTTTCCTGCAACCACCTTTGCCTCCTTTAGCACACCTTTGACTCCCTTGTTGCCCAAAGGTCCAGCTGGCTCCCTAGCCAGTTTCCTGCCTCTACTGTATTTAAAGGGTATCTCTATTGTTAGTCCTACTGTTTTTAGCACTGTGCTCCTTGAATTCTTTTATTGCATCTCATATTGTCTATTTTCGTTCCTTTCACCAAAATCTGTGTTCTTTTTGTCCTCATTTGGAATAGAATTCCATTTGCTAAAGGAAACCTCCTGTTCTATTATTGTGGTTTGGTGGGGGATGGGACGCCAAGCATTGTGGAGATATTGAAGCCTCTTGACTTTCCTTTTCAGTTTTCTTTTTAAAATTAATCTCCCCATTTTTTCTTCTTATGAAGTAAAATGTGCCTTTTTCAACTTCCTTAGCAATTGTTGACTTACATATATATTGTATGAATTAGCACTGTGTTCACTGATCCATCATTTCAATAATACATCTCACATCTGGATCTAGGTAACACTTAAGATTAAATCCAAGGCCAGCTATCCTCTGATCAGTTCCATGATCAACTGTTTGAGGGCATTTTCATTTAGGGTATCTAGAATTTTTACCTCTTTGTAATGACAAGAACATGACTATGTTAAGGTAACTGATCTATTAACACAGCATTTATTTCTTTGGATGCCTCCTTGACTTCATTCTCTATTTCAAGACTACCCTGCGCATTTTGATCAGGAGGGCAAAAAAGAATTTCCAGTACTAAAATACTCTTGGAGCTCACAGCAACCCTGTAATTTCTAGCTTGTTGGAAGCTCTTTGGTGTACAGGATGACAGCACCTCCAATACACCTTCCCTTTCCTTCCTATAGGGCTTGTATTCAAAAATAATGGTGTCCCATTGGTTCTCTTCAAGTTTCCATTCTGCTGTAATGATGTTCTCCTTTAAAACTAAGCTCTCCAGCTCACCATCTTGGTTTGGAGGCTTCAACATATAAATACCTATACTAATTCCTTAGGGATGATATATCCCAAACCAGATGTTGCTCCAGTCCTGTTGGCTTTGCCCCAGTGATCAACTTGAAAACTGCTATGCCACACCACATTCTTTATTTTAAGGACCAGCTGTCTGGTTCCATACTGGTTCAAGTAGCACCTTTAGAAGGTCACTTTCATTGAATAGGTTATTTGCACTGCTACTCATCTTCCACATTCTCATGTTTCCCTGCCAGGAGCATTGTAACCTCTCCTTCCTGTCCTGCAGCCATCTTCTTTCCACTACATGTTTGGTTCACTATTCTGCTTAGGTAGGTGGCCAACCTCCCAGACTTCTCTTGGGTTAAACAAAGTGTTTCTTGATGGAGTTTCTCACCATCATCATCATCATCATCATCATCATCATCATCACCATCATCATTTTATTATTTATACCCTGCTCATCTGTCTGGGTTTCCCCAGCCACTCTGGGTGGCTTACAACACATAACAGAATTGTAAAACATTAGATATTAAAAAATTCCCGATACAGGTGCCTTCAGATGTATTCTAAAAGTCAGGTAGTTCTTTATTTCCCTGACATCTAGTGGGAGGGCGGTCTACAGGGCGGGTGCTGCTACTGAGAAGGCCCTCTGCCTGGTTCCCTGTAACTTCACTTCTCACAGTGAGGGACCACCAGAAAGCCCTCAGAGCTGGACCTCAGTGTCTGGGCAGAATGATGGGGGTGGAGACGCTCTTTCAGGTAGAGAAATGCACCCCCGAGGACTTAGAAGCCACTCTCTAGTTCAGCTAGGACCACATATAAAGGAATCCTTGGGTGTGATAGTACAGAGAATGGCAACTCAATACACCATCATTTTTCTAAATCTGTTCTTGATGGTAGGGCGCTTTGCCTTTGATTTGCTGTTGCTGTCACAACACTTCACACTCGTATTAACAACATTAACAAATTCAAAGCTCCATAGGAACTCTCCAGTACTCTCAGTGAAGAGAGAAGCAATACACATTCGTCACTTGGGGGATAGATGTGCATTTAGGAGGAGTTTCTCATTGCACAAGAAGCCACCAGACTGGAGTGTGGGAATGGCAATGTAGACAGGCTTCCTGTCCCTGCTGTTACTGTGCTTGCCGTGTCACTGAAGCCTAGAAGGTATGCAAGGAACTTGCTCGAAAACTCTAAAGGACCTTTCAGTAATTAATATAATTGCACCCAAAATTGCTCATAATTGTTGAACTGCTCAGAAATGTGTATTTCAGAGGAAATCCTGCTAGTGCTATTGCATTACTGCCTCGCAGGATCAATATTATATTAGTTCCTGCACATGGTTGCCCTGGGCAGAACAGCAAGCTATTAGCATTTTATTAACATTATTCCACAGCTCATGAGTTTCACTCTAGTGATTGATGACCCAGCCAGTACACATACTAAAATGTTTATCTGGCTGCAGACTGAGAGTATTGAAGACCCACAGAAAAAGGGAAGTCAATGGAAGCAAGAAGGGACATCACCCCAGGCTAGTCTGAATTAGTGTGTCTTAGGAACAGAGTCCATTTTTGTCTCACCGGTATCCACGTCCAATTTTTGCATGTAATAATCTACCACACATTTTGCCCGTGTTGAAACTTTATTTCTCCCCTGCCCTTTGATGGCGCTCCTGAACCAGATGAGGGTTTTTAAACTTGGTGTGTAAATGGCCAATTGACAGTCACTGACACTAGCATTAATTTCTAAAGGGGTGAAGAAGGGCACCACAAAGTGGTGGCGCTTGTATGGAGCACAGGTTGGCTGCTGACACAAAAATCAAAGGAAGAGGACAAAAGAAGTCATGAATTTCCATTAAAGTTCCAAAATTGCTCATTTATATGAATAGGTGCATATCTAGAAATAAGTACTGCAATTTAAAGAGAAAAGAAATCATGGAGAAGAAGTAAATAAGGTGCTTCCTCAGTTTGCTTTCCAGGCACTAACTGTTGAGCCCCTGCTTCCCCTTCTTATGGTTCTTTATCTTCAGCTAGAGGGCTGTCTCTTGTGAAGTAGGGTGCAAGTTCACCCTAGCAGAAGACTTCTACATGCATACATTGGTACATACACAGGGACTCTTCTCATGCTTGCCAAATATGTGGCTGGCCCTGGTGGGTTATGACTAAGCCCCCACAGCACCCTTGTGCATGCATTGAAAAGGATTGGTTTGAACCCTGCCATGCTGTTTCCCAAATGGAGGCAATATTCAGTTTCATATCTTTCCCCACTCTGCATTTGGTATAAGCAGATGTGCAACATCCTGCACACTGAGAATGCAACTGCTTTGGTGGGAGTGTATGTGTGTGTTTTGGGAGGTGTCTCTCCTCCTTCTCCAGCCCGGCTGCATGGATCTACAGTAACTGTCTGGAACTTATCACTTGCTGCAAATCTTCTATTTTTGTTTCAGGTTCTAAGAACAGTGCTGCACCCATGGGGTTCTGCTGGTGTAATGTGACTTCAATTCACTCGCCTCCTCCCATACACCCACAGAAACTGCTTTGGTGGGTCCTCCTCTCCTCCTGAGGTGATTTTGATGGTTTGTGGGAGCTGGAGGGAACCAAAGAGGAAGGGGAAGCCCTATTGTGCTGTAGCAGCAGAGAAGGCACGATACTGGATCCAGCCCTCTTATCCACAAACAACCACATGGGAAATGCTATGGTGTGTATATCAGTCCTAGGTGAGAATGACTTCCAAGTATTGATGATAAAATGTTGGCTTCACAACAGCTTCCAGAAAGGATTCTTTTCAGATCCTACAAGTTTACTAGTTCATTAGTGCTCCACACTCTACAGGTTTCCCGATTACTATCTGGAGCTTAAAACTTTCTGTTCCAATTTGACTATTCATAGCATGCTTTAAAAGTTCAGGACATATGGATCAGGTTAGAGATTAAAGTCATATTTTCTCCCTAGGGACATTGGAGCCCAGGAGGTTAATGTAAACTGTTATGCAGCTGCTGTAGCTCAGTTTTCTCCATTTTACAACTGGAGATAATAAAGCTTTATAATGCATTGCGTGTTCCTACTTTATGCAGATATTTAAAATAGCCTGGAGTTACCAGAAAAGGAAGTTTTTTATATATATATAAAAGTTGTTAAAGTTTCTTTATTTAGGAATGGAGGAAAAATCATATGAGTAAGAATGAAGAAAGGCCATGGCTCAATGGCAGAGCTTCTGCTTTGCATACAGAGGTCCCGGGTTCAGTCCTCAGCGCCGCTGCCTGTCAGTGTAGGCAATATTCAGCTACATGGACTAGTGGTCTGACTCAGAATAAGCCAGCTTCCTATGTTCAGTTTTTAATGGATTAATATGTAGAATTTGCAGTTCCAACCAAACTTTGCTTGCATTGGACCCCCATTGCATTAACCAGTCACTTATTGCTCAGCCACTTGTGTGTTGTCAGATTCTTTTAAAAGGAACTTGACTAATCATGTGGAGAATTATTGGTGGAACCCCTATATTATATGAATAATACATATGCATTTTTAGTTGTGATATACCAGAAACACCAGAGTTAGTTAACTCATTTTTCTTCATATTTATATACTTGAAGCTAGATTGGTATTTTTTTGTGATATTGTAATATTGAATTTATTTTGTGTTCATTAAATTGTTGGCTTTTGTCATTTTTTAATTTACTGACATGCTCTGTATTTTGTATATTTGTATTTCCAATGTTCTGTATTTTGATGTTTTGAATGTTTACCTGAAGCCCCTTTGGCCACAGCTCATTGTGCAAAAGTGGCATATAAGTAAACTCTATCAATCATCAATCAATCAATCAATCAATCAATCAATCATCATTGCCCTTTGTTTTTAACATGGGTTTTAGTGTCTAGTGAATATATATATATATATATATATATATATATATATATGAGAATACAGCTGTAAAGTCAATAAGAATCAAATGAATCAAAGGGAGGAAATTTAAAAAATCATAACTGTAACCATGACTGTAATCCTTTCTTGCAGGAAACTCTCAGAATTACAACTCTGTGAGAAGACTAGGAATCTCCTAACCACTCTCAGCACCCTTAACATCAGCTCCCATAATTCTTTGTGGGAAGCCATGACTGTTTAAAATGGCATCATAGTGCTTTAAATGTATAGCGTGAATGTAGTCAATGCCTTGTCTGCATGTATGAAGAATCAATTTTATTTCCCCCCATGATTTTCCCCTTACCCACCACAGTGGTTCTCCAACCACTGACCATTGGCAGTCCTCATTGAGCTCTTTTGAGGAGTGGTTTCCAAAAACTTTTCTTTTGTGTGTACATCTGTAAACCTTGAGATTCCCCTTGGCTTTTGATACCTCCTTTCTGAGGCAAATTTAGGGGAGGACGACCAGCTCAGTCATTCTGGGCACAGAGCCCCGGGGGTGCTGCAGGGGATGCCACAGCTATGATCAAGAATGGAACATGAGAGCTGGGGTGTGTGTGCCAAGTTTTGGCATCACACAGGGTGCTGCTGAAATTTGAAACCCCAAGGTTTCAGCACCTTTTTTGTGTGGATAGAAGTTGTATCCCAGCATCTGGAGAAAACTGACACCAGTTGATAGGCAATGGCCAATATTATTCCTTTTGAAGCTGAGAACAAACTAACAGAAGTCCAAAACTCCTGGTTTTTTACACCTGGAGCAGATGTCACTCAAGTCCTATATGTTTCTAGGATGACCGTGTTTGAAAGGAAGGAGGACATTCCAGATAGCATTTTAGAACTCTGCAGGACAACATTACAAAAAGCAATTAATGTAGCCTAGAGCCAAACACCTTTATGATGCATTTTATGGAAATAGCTTGCAGCTAATTATATTGCTGGAAATTCATACATGCTGTGAACTTCTCTTCCATCAGTGAAGCTATCCAGAAAAATGATAGCTATGATAAAGTGTTTACATGACCAATGATTTTTAAATCCCACTTAGTACTGTTTGTTAATCACGGCTTTAGATCTTGTAAAAATATATATAAATAATCAGGAATTATTAAGATAAAATTACCCACAACGATTAAACACAATGCATTATTGACTATAGGCTGCACTGATTTTGAAAGGAATGATTCAATACTAACAGTTCTCAAGTTTGTCGTGTGTTTACTGCTTTTTGATGCTCCTTTGTTTATCATATGAGCACCTTTCACTTCCAGCTGTCTTTTCTCTTCTTCCTCTTGATTTTATTTGCTTCCCCCCACTTTCCTTGTTCTTCATCTCTTTCTCAGACATCAGTAGTAATGTGTGTGGTTTACTTGCTCTTAAGAAAATATATTCAGGACGAGGCTGGCACACAGATATATTGAGCTTGAATAAAATATTGATAGGAGTGTTTTAATGGTCTTTTTCTCTCTCTCCAAGTAGGTAATAGAAGTAGAGATGAAAGGCCACAATATTAATCATCAAGGTACTTCTGTTAATGCTAGATGTACCATAAGCCTAGAGTTTAATCTTTCATTGGTGCATAAGGGTACCCAGTTGTGTGAGAGTGACTTTTAATGTGCCTTCATCTCACAGCAGTACTACATTTAAACGTGACATGCTGCATGGGCAGGAGCAATTGAGCAGAGCCTCCCAACTTGGTCACTACCCCCAGTTCCAGGTGGGCACGATCACATGGTAAGTATAAAGAAAAAGGGGTGGTCAGGAGACCCTTCACTTCTTGGCCCCACTTCTTGGCCTCACTGCTGCACAACAACCCTGCAGTGCTTTTCTATCTAGTAGTTTCTGTCACCACCCAAGAAAGGACAGAAGGGAGGATCCTAGACCAGCACATTTCCAGCCAATCCCTTGCAATTTACTTAGAGCATAAAGCCAGCTCTCCAGCTCTTGGCTTCTCCCCAAGAATACAGCAAATTTATACCTTTACCAACTCTGGTTTTAGACTTCCAATAGCATGAAGCTCCAAGCAATGCAGAGGCATGGGGATTTCTGAATCCTGAGACTGGCAAATGTACACAGACTTCAACACTCTGAACTTACTGAAACTCTAGCATGCAAACTTTGATTTATTTATTTTTATTTTTCACTCACATATTTTACATATCTCACCTATGATGCTATTCCACTTCTGTCAAGGGTGGGTTTTTTATTATTGCAAAAGGGAAAAAAAAACCATAAATCATTAAGAAAGTTGGAGTTGATAATTATTTAAGTCTGTGACCTTTTGCTTTCTTCTTCTGACAGGGAAAGTCTCTAATGTATATCATCAGGATATTTGGCGTGAAGTGAAAATGGCCACAGATTTAATTAAAATGTAAGTTATTGTTAGCAAGAAAGGTCATGGTTTTGAAAAGAAAGAAAAAAGATGTAATTTCAGGAGTATATTAGCAACCACCCTCCAGAGTTATTTGCATGTAAAATATATATTTTGTACTTGACATTTAGAAAGGAAATTGGAACTGTTTATAATGGATGCTTGAAACACTTTTGTGTTCTCCTGCTCCTTTTGTCCGCATTTGGTATAATTGGTTAGATGGTACATACAGCAGTTGTTACATTTTATTCTTTATGCCTGAGTGCCTAACTGAGCTGGGAATTAGTCCACAAAGATTTCTGCAGCACTGAATGAAAGGCACAGTGCCCAATATTTCTTACAGAGCTGGAGAGAATAAATATCCACAGGGAATCCTTAGCTGGAGGGCTGCTGATTGCACATGACAGATGCATTTTGGGGGGCATTCACAGCATCCAGAGTGTGACCAAAGCTTTCTGAAACTTCGCAAATGGCCAAGGGATGAGCCCATTATTATAAGGAAAACACAGAAGGATCCCCACCACAACATTTCTGTACCACTTTCCATAGGGGTGGTAAAATATGGGTGGGCATTTAGAGGCTCTCCAGACAAGCAGTTTATCAGGTAGCAAAAGTGTTCCTGAACAGGCTATATTCAGACTGTCAGATCATAAGAGTCTGCTGGATGAAGCCAGTGGCCCATCTAGTCCAGCATCCTGTTCTCACAGGTGCCTATGGGAAGCCTATATCCTGTGGGATGTAAGAATCAGGTGCAGTCAAACACAACATTGCTAGAGTAGACATGAAGGTTGTCTCAGTCTTCCAGCCGGAACTTCCTCCTTTCCAGGACTTAGACGAAACTTCCTATCTGTAACTTGAGATGGGCATGGCCTCTCAAGAAGTAGAAAGAACCACAGGCTGGCGATCATCTTGTCTCTATTGATGCCATCTTAGCAACAGCACTACTAAGATGCACCCTTGGCTCCAGGCCAAGAGTAGGAAAGGGGGGCTTTCTCCCATAAAGAGATAGTCATCACAATTAAACTATGTTCTAACCTTTTAAGTCTGCCTTCTGGGAACCTTTGTGTGAACAGATGATTACTTGTGGGTAAACGTTTTATACTTTACAGAAGACTGTGTAGCATCTTATTTTAGGAGGGATTAAATGGGGAAAATACCAGGAAATATTTATAGAGACTCTAAGGAGTCTGAGCAAGCTATCTGCTGTGCGTGTGTTTAAAAAATGGGAATGTTAACTTTGCTGATTTTATTGAACTTGTAAAGACAAGTTGGGACAGGATATCTTAGACAATATATCCTCCCCCGCATCCCTAAACATTCCCACATATCCATCAGGGTTAACAGTCCCTGATAGCCTCCATGCATGTGTGCCATCCTCTTTTAAGCCACCCAGTATCTGCATTTCTGTGCTTTTGTTGTTGTTTGTCGTTTACATGGACTTGAATATCACCTCACTCCTTTCCTCTAAGAGAGGGGCATTGATTATTACAGGCATCAATATTGTAGACTGTTTGGCAGCATATAAAATGAAGTCAAACACTTGGCAATTATCAGCTATTTGCTTTTTATGTGTGGAGTTCCAAATTTAGTCTGAGCAACTTCTCAGGCAGAGCAATCCAATTCTCACATTAACCCATGCAGGGGAGAGCTTTGGATTCCCTAAAGCTGTAGCCAAAGCATGCTCGGTCCAGGAAGGGAGAAACATGAATAAAAAAAAAAGTAATGGCATTAAAATGGCAGCCATGTCCCCAGAATACCTAAAAACTCTGCTAACCACCACCATCCCTGCACAATCTGGAACCACGTAAGTGACTTTCCCCACATGCCACAAAAACACATTCAGATATGGGGAATATTGTTTTAGTTTTGTTCATCATGATGCCGCTTCTGTCCTGTTCTCTAATGTTTATTTCACATTGCAGTAGCTGTTGTATTATGGAATGTGATATTTAAATGGGTCTGGATCTGCCAATTAGGAACCAAGTGATAGGTCAGTGATCCTAACCAATAAGCAAGGCATGACCAAAAGACAAACCAGGAGCAAGTCAAGTCTTGGTAACACTCAGTGGATTTGTAACTGGCTGACTGACCGAACCCAAAGGGTGCTCATCAATGGTTCCTCTTCATCCTGGAGAAGAGTGACTAGTGGGGTGCCACAGGGTTCTGTCTTGGGCCCGGTCTTATTCAACATCTTTATCAACGACTTGGATGATGGACTCAAGGGCATCCTGATCAAATTTGCAGATGACACCAAACTGGGAGGGGTGGCTAACACCCCAGAGGACAGGATCACACTTCAAAACGACCTTGACAGATTAGAGAACTGGGCCAAAACAAACAAGATGAATTTTAATAGGGAGAAATGTAAAGTATTGCACTTGGGCAAAAAAATGAGAGGCACAAATACAAGATGGGTGACACCTGGCTTGAGAGCAGTACATGTGAAAAGGATCTAGGAGTCTTGGTTGACCACAAACTTGACATGAGCCAACAGTGTGACGCGGCAGCTAAAAAAGCCAATGCAATTCTGGGCTGCATCAATAGGAGTATTGCATCTAGATCAAGGGAAGTAATAGTGCCACTGTATTCTGCTCTGGTCAGACCTCACCTGGAGTACTGTGTCCAGTTCTGGGCACCACAGTTCAAGAAGGACACTGACAAACTGGAACGTGTCCAGAGGAGGGCAACCAAAATGGTCAAAGGCCTGGAAACGATGCCTTATGAAGAACGGCTAAGGGAGCTGGGCATGTTTAGCCTGGAGAAGAGGAGGTTAAGGGGTGATATGATAGCCATGTTCAAATATATAAAAGGATGTCACATAGAGGAGGGAGAAAGGTTGTTTTCTGCTGCTCCAGAGAAGCGGACACGGAGCAATGGTTCCAAACTACAAGAAAAAAGATTCCACCTAAACATTAGGAAGAACTTCCTGACAGTAAGAGCTGTTTGACAGTGGAATTTGCTGCCAAGGAGTGTGGTGGAGTCTCCTTCTTTGGAGGTCTTTAAGCAGAGGCTTGACAACCATATGTCAGGAGTGCTCTGATGGTGTTTCCTGCTTGGCAGGGGGTTGGACTCGATGGCCCTTGTGGTCTCTTCCAACTCTATGATTCTATGATTCTATTCTATGATTCTACAAGCCAGAAGTCAGGACTGAAGAACAGCCAAATATAAGGTACATGCCAGTGCTTAAGAAAATCTCATTGCTTGAGTAAGAGTCAGCAAGAAAAGGAAGCCCCCAATATTCCACCCTGCCCAGAAAAATCCAGTGATGAACCTGGGGTGGACAGGTTCAAACTGGAAGGATCTGCAGTGGTAGAGCTGTAACATTCCGCTCAACAAATAACAATGATGAAAGATTAAAAAAAAACATTATTGAAAGATGTTCCAGTAGCCCCTAAAAGACCAACTTTCTATGTATGAGCTTTTGTGTATATACACACTTCTTCAGATACTCTGAAGCAGAGGTCACTACAACCTGATGACTGTTGATGTCTGTTAATGATAGCAGTTGGTTCCACAGGGAAGGGCAAGGGATTTTTAAAGGGATAGATGACCAAAATTAGCTTTAGCATGTATAATCGGACATGAATCCAATATATCTATTCAGACCAGGTCTCTCCATAGTTTATAGTTTGGTAATGAGTTGTAATTCAACAACTTCTCTTTCAAGTGTATTTCTAAAATTCTTTTGCAATAAGACAGCTACTTTAACATCTAGTATAGAATGTCCTGGGAGATTGAAGTGTTCCCCTACTGGTTTCTCTGTTTTATGATTCCTGATGCCAGATTTATGTCCATTTATTCTTTGGTTTGTCCTGTTTGCTCAATATAAAGAGCTGAAGGGAACTGTTGGCATTTGTTAGCGTATATAATGTTGGAAGATGAACAATTAAATAGGCCTGAGATGGTATGTTTGATGTTATTGGGGCCAATAATGATGTTGTCCGGGTGTATGTGGCAGCAAAGCTGGCATCTGTTCAACAGTTCTCCACATAGGGCAGCCACACACAGTTTTCAGCAACTGACTGCACAGGTTCTTGATTGCTGAGAGGATTGTAAGTGTATGCAACTGAGGATGCTTATATAAGCCTTCAGAATGAGGCTGAGTTTTACAGTCCCATGCCTCCTTTGCAGATACAAATTCAGAAAGCCCAAAGAAGGCTATTGGGATTTAGTTTACTGTGTTGTACATTTTGAACATTTCCCCTCATTGTTTTGGACTTTTTGTTTGCTTTCTCCTGCGGGTATGAGAGAAACAAGACCCTTCTGGGGTGTTAATGCTGTGAACCCCTCCACCGTAGGCTAAGGTTTTATAAATGTGTAAATGAACCATATATCATAAAGACACCACAGTGCCTCATTTCCAGAAGGAAACAAGAACCTCTAGAATCTTGCAGTCATCAGAGAATGGGGTGGCATGCAGCAGCATCTTAAAACCTTGTAGTGCCCTTTGAACAAGAGGAGCAAAGGGCTCTTAGAGGAAAAGGAGGAACAGAGAGGAACGTGAATCACAAAATGGTCCATTATAAAATTTGGCTAGATTTTGTAACTTCATTTCAGCAATGACATAGTATAAGCCTGCTATTCTTTTCATTGACAATGTCATTTTGGACTGAACTAGGCACCATATTCTGAAACAGAAGATATTAATTAAATAAGTAGTATCAGCGGGTGGAACTCAAAATATAACTCAATACTCATATATGGAAGTATGGTTGGCATTAGACTTGGTCATACTCAGAGTATGACTAATTTAACTCACAATCAATGGACTTCGAATATAACTTCATCAGATACTATTCTATAGTTTGTTGATTAAAACAAACTGTTGGTGAATATGACACACATAAATCTACTAGGATTTTTTGATAGCACCACTCAGACTACTGTACTGCAACAAATGCAATTTAGATGTCTTTTGCAGAAACCTTTTATTCTGTGGGTTTTCACAGCAGAATGCAATACATATTAACCATGAGACTTCTTCTGTGCAAGACTCCCTGAGATGAGAGGGGTTTTGGCCACAGTACAGGTGGACACTTGCTCAATTTCACTTCCCACTCATTTCAATTGCACAAAAGTTCCCAGTGGCTTTCTGTCCAATGACTTATAATACCATGGATGTACCTGCAAAGTGAAAATCTTCTTGCTGTGAAGCTTATTTGAGAGCAGCAGGAACAGAAGCATCCTGTAAATCTAACAGCATTCCATTTGTGCTATTTAATACTGCAGCAAGATTCGCAGAGAAGAATATTACCTAGTGAGAAAAGATTAGTTGGGGCCTTGGATCTGGATGCCCAGGGAGCATGTTCCAATTTAGAGACTTCAAGTATATTGAACTCAGTAATTGTTAGACGTATTGGCATTTACTCTTTTGAGGGAAATTGGCTGGCTTCTTTGCTTGTTATGCAAAATGTTATAGTTTGAGCCAGCGTTAAACACAATGAAATCTCAAATCCGCCAGCCATGCAAATAGCTGCAAACATTCTTCAAGAAGTAACTGGTAGTTTTGCCAATGACTTTAAGGCAGTAGATTACAAGCCCTGATAATGGATAGGTACATGCATTACTGAGGGGGGTGGGGAGTCTAGCTTAGATCACCTTGGCAGAATGGTTATAAAATGTATACATTACTGTAGTCTAATTAAATTTTATCACCAGTCAGTATTTGGTATGCAGCCATTTTGCTACAGCGATCTATGATATACATGCTTGGAGATTCTTTTCCTCTCAGGGAGGTTTTCATACACAAAATTCTCCAAATAATCAGAAATATTATTAACAGAACATTCCTTAGAAAAACAGAAAGATGGTCACCTACATGTGCTCACCATGTTAGTTGCAAGTTTAGCAACTATGGACCAGTTCAAGGCAAACTAAGCTCTATGTACCCCACAGATTTCCACAACTCACATTCCCTTTCCTCTAGAAGGACACATAGTCTGACCTGCAAGTGTCCACAGTTCCTATGGAGACAGGTCCAAGAGGAAATGTTAAATCAATTCTGGATTTGATCCAGCTTCTTGAAGACCCATTAGGGAAATATCTGTTTCAACAGGATACAGCAACAGACTGCTCACAGGACCAAGTTAACCTCTGCTAAAAAAAACACCCTCTAAGGACTCTCCTTCCTTGGAGGTTTATAAGCAGAGGTTAACTGGCCAACCGACCTTGTATGATCTAGCCGAGATTCCTGCATTGCCAACTCTACAATTCTATGTTAGTCCTCTGCTGAGAGAGCTACACAGGTTGCTTATTTGCTACCAGGTCAAGTTCAAGGTTATTGTGTAAATGCTTGTGGGCCACAAGTACCTTAAGGGCTACCTTATTCTAGGATCCTATGACTACATAGTTCCTTATGCTCCACCTCAATCACTGAGATTTTCTAATCAGGCACTTTGGATGGTCAAGCACACTTCTAGGGTTATAGCAGTCTTTATTAGGGACTGAGCATTTTTAGTATGGTGGATCCTGCCCTGTAAAACTCCTTGCCAATACAATGCCAGTAGGAGTTGTCTCTGCTTTCTTTTAGACATCTTTGGAACATTCCTTTGAACCAACAATTTTTATTGATATCCCATTGAGGTGTTTACTGAGGTTAAACAAGCTATTCTGAGCATCTGTTCTTTTTCAATAACCAGGTAAACTTACTTGCTTTTTATAGAAGGGGAACCTTGGGACCAGGGAAACTTTCTTGCAGTTAAAACATGGCTGCACAAACCCCATAAGCTTTTGCCTGACTCTTGTTTCAGCTGCTGGCCAACAATTCCTTACCGTTTCAGGATGGTGATGTTTCATCAGCAGAAACTAGATTAAATGTGCCATGTTCAAGAACTCAGGCTTTGGGCAGTTTGGGGGTTTACTTTAAGTTTCCATTTAAGAGGAGTTGTTGTTGTTGTTGTTGTTACACCTACTCTAAAAGGTGGGGTTAAAAAAGCATTAAATAAATGAATTTAAATGAACAGACTAACAGGAGATGGTATCTTAATAACTGGGGATCTCTCTTGAATACTTTGGCTGAGATGCTGAAAGCCACATCCTTCTCCATTGAGTGGAGATAGTGAGACAGTAGAAACATCAGTCAGTTGTTTTGAGATTATCAGCTGATTATTCTAGCTAGAAGAAGGGCCACAATCTTAGGAGACTGTATAGGTGGTTGTCTGGAGACCTGCTGTAAGAGAGTTTATCTGCTTCCACTATGTTCTGTTCGAAGAGTCATAAATAAAACAAATATTTAAAAGGCACCACAAGTCTCCAGAGCTTTTTCATCTAAAAGAAACTAACCCTGTAGCACTGTCCCTGGAACTTCTTACTAATCGGGAAAGTGGGAAGCACATAACAAGCAAATTGCTTCCTCTATCCACCCACCACTGACTTTTCATCCGTAGAGAATCCTTGAATTCACCTTTACACTAAAGGGAGGGAACTGCTTTAAGCCATTATTATGGAAAGAGAACTGATTAACTGATTAACATTCTGGGCTAGAAGGTTAGAAAGTGAATTTTCCGTTATAGAGCAATTGCTATTGAGAAGAAACCCTGTTTATTAACTGTGCTTTTATCTTCTCTAGAGGTTTGCTTGACATAAGATAATGGAATTTCCCCCCCTTTTTATTGTTTAAAACTATAATCATATCAAGAAATGTAAGCATTTACTGTACCATTACATGAAGGCAGGGAGGGATGACTTGAAAAGATCTGCATATCCTATAAACTATTTTATCATTTCAATTAGCATTGGCAAATGTCTTGTTTTATATTACAGTCATAAATGTGGTTTTACAGTCCTTCTAGGTGTGTTTATATCCTAATTAATTTGAGTAATTGTGATTAGTAACAGAACAAGGTTGTGCAGGGAGAACAATTACAAAAAAGCCATTCCTCAAGCAGGAACACTTCAAATGCAGAGTCGATAGGAGTGCCACAGAGTCAAAAGGTCAATGGCAACATCCAGTGAAAACACACATTACACCAATCATAAATTTATAATTCTCAAATATTGATTTGGAGATGGATTTACTCTCCTTTTTGTCCTTTGGAAACAAACACAGAAACTACTTTCAAGGCACTGTTCTGATTTCCTGTATGACATGGATAGTGAATTATGTCACATCAATAAGTTATGCCACCTCAGTGAGTTATGCCCTATCAACAGCTCCTCCACCAGATGGATCTGCCGGCCATATGGCAAATGTTCTCCTTGAACTGGTCTCTGAAGCATCAAACCTGCAAGATGGCATATATCTAACCTAGGGAGAATGTGATGACACTTCTCCACTTTTGCCTCTCAATCTATCCAAAAGCCTTTCAGCAATTAACGTTTAACAGATATGATCATCAACATGGATCTGCAATTGCAATGCAATACTTTACATGTATATCCTGAAGTAAATTTTATTTTAATTCATTGGGACTTACTCCTTGGTAAGTGTTACAATTGCAGCCTTAATGTGGAAACTTTTTACACTGAAGCACCGAGAACTAGATCCATATATGCCCTTGAAAGTAACACTGCTTTGCATACATAGCCCATTCTTTTTTCACTAGAAGATAAATGTAAAAATAATAATATTAACACTGGATTCTGAATTTTTTATTTTCCCTTCCCCTCCAAAAATATAAATTTTAGTTACTAGTTTCCAAAAGGAATTCCTGTATTTCAACTGTACATTCTTAGACATACCTAATGCATGTCTATAAAAATACCTAAAATCATATAAATATTGTAAATTATATAAAACTACACATGTGCTAATACTATATATATGCTACTTACATATATGCTACTATATATTCACTGTATATTATATAAAAAAGTGAAAATACTACGTGCTGCAAATCCTCCAAACAACCCCCTCTTTTCTTATGTTTATTATAAGACCTGGAGCTGGCTGTAAGAAATTTATCAGTGGCTGTAGCTCAGTGACAGAGAAGGGCTAGCATTTTTGAAGTCAATGAAGTAATATACACTTTAATGCAAGGCCATTAAGACTAAAACAGAGGTGGATTTGGGGCAGCACGGCTGGTTCTGCCGTAAGGTAAAGGTAAAGGACCCCTGGATGGTTAAGTTCAGTCAAAGGCGACTCTGGGGTTGCAGCGCTCATTTCACTTTCAGGCTGAGGGAGCAGGCATTTGTCCACAGACATCATTCCGGGTCATGTGGCCAGCATGACTAAACCACTTCTGGAGCACCATGGTGGAAGCCAGAGCACATGGAAACACCATTTACCTTCCCGCCGCCACAGTACCTATTTACTTGCACTGGCGTGCTTTCAAACCACTAGGTTGGCAGAAGCTGGGACAGAGCCACGGGAGCTCACTCTATCACATGGATTTGAACCGCCACCCTTCCTATCAGCAAGCCCAAGAAGCTCAGTGGTTTAGGCCACAGTGTCACCCACGTCTCTATGGTTCTGGCATACTGGACGCCAAGCTAGGGAATGCCACAGGGTGTTGTAACTAAGATGTAGTGAACTGGGCAGAAGAGAATTTGAGAAGCCAAATGTTGGCCTAAGACGGGGCACCGTTGAAATTTGGAAGACCAAAGTTTGTCTCTGTCTAAAATAACCTGGCTAAATCACTCCTCAATCCCAGCCCATTCCAACTGCAAAACTTGCTGTTTCTCACACATAGCCTGCTGGCAGATCCCATTCAGGGAACACACACAGCCATCAATTAAAGAACATTCGTTACTTTTGCTTAAAATCCCTTGCTTCCATCTGGAGTCACTGTAGTGACAGAGCCATTGGCAGTAAACAGGCAGCCCAAAGGACTGTTGCTAATTTTTGGGTGGGATTCGATCCTATGCTGGCAAATTCAGGTTGCACAATTAAAGTTGATTTGGCATCCTTGTGCAACAAACCTGTTTCTCCCCAAACATGGCCTTTTTCCAATAAGAAAGTGGCAGGAAAAATGAGAGAGAACACCTCTTTGATGCAACATCCTCTAACCTCCCCACAAAGAAACCTGAAGTAAAGAGCTGACATCATCTAACCTCCCTGAAAACTTTGCACAAACAAATCACAATGAATGCATCTGGAAGCAACCCTTGGCACTGTTCTAAATCTGTTCTACTTCATCCTGCTACAGCTTTATTCTGCTTTGTACACTGGCTTGAAGGCGGGAGGGTGCTCTGCATATATTGCATTAGTAGGTTTGATTGTTTGGATTTAAGTTCAGTCTGAAAAGGAAGGGTGATTGATCTTAACATATTGGTAAGCCCTGGCTTCGGGCTAGGAATACAAACAGTATTTCTCAAGTCGGGCATTATTACTTCTCATTTGTTGCTCATTGATTAGCTGTCAACGATAAGATCTTGGGTTTTTCAGACTGTGGCAGCTGCTGGTGGTCATTTTAATTTATTTCTTTGCTAGAGTCTAGCCTACAGAAACTAGAAAACACAGCAGCAAAATAGAAAGTGCAGCAGCACCGGGTAAAATTTTGAAAACTCCTTCGACAGCATAGGAATTGGACTGGATTAACGGACATGAGCAACAACACAACTCAGAAAACTTCTCGAAAAGCATAGGGCTAGGGCTGGATTAAAGGACAACAATTCAGAAAGCAATTCTGTCCAGGAGCAAACCAAGGGCACTCAGTCACACACACAGGACCTCTTGGTTTTGTTTGTTTTCTTTAAATGGCGGCTCCTATGATCTTAAACATGGTGCAAAGCCAGTTTTCATAGGCAATGGGTGTTGTAGTCCAGCAACATCAGGAGCACATTGTGGTGCTTACCCCTGCATTACACAGGGTGCGAGTCTTTATTTCTTATATCAATAATAATAATAACAATAACAATAATAATAATAATATTCTGGAAGAAAATTCCCACTGGAGTTCAGTACGGAGGTTCACAAGTTCCTGTCTCCCACTGCCTCCCGCAGTTTGGTCAAACTCATGTTGGTAGCTTTGAGAACCCTGTCCAACCATCTCGTCCTCTCTCGTCCCCTTCTCCTTGTGCCTTCAATCTTTCCCAACATCAGGGTCTTTTCCAGGGAGTCTTCTCTTCTCATGAGGTGGCCAAAGTATTGGAGCCTCAGCTTCACGATTTGTCCTTCCAGTGAGCACTCAGGCCTGATTTCCTTAAGAATGGATGGGTTTGATCTTCTTGCAGTCCATGGGACTCTCAAGAGTCTCCTCCAGCACCATAATTCAAAAGCATAAATTCTTTGGTGATCAGCCTTCTTTATGGTCCAGCTCTCACTTCCATACATCACTACTGGGGAAACCATAGCTTTTACTATACGGACCTTTGTTGGCAAGGTGATGTCTCTGCTTTTTAAGATGCTGTCTAGGTTTGTCATTGCTTTTCTCCTAAGAAGCAGGCATCTTTTAATTTTGTGACTGCTGTCACCATCTGCAGTGATCACGGAACCCAAGAAAGTAAAATCTTTCACTGCCTCCATTTCTTCCCCTTCTGTTTGCCAGGAGGTGATGGGACCAGTGGCCATGATCTTAGTTGTTTTGATGTTGAGCTTCAGACCATATTTTGCGCTCTCCTCTTTCACCTTCATTAAGAGGTTCTTTAATTCCTCCTCACTTTCTGCCATCAAAGTTGTGTCAGCTGCATATCTGAGGTTGTTGATATTTCTTCTGGCAATCCAGCCCAGCCTTTCGCATGATGAAATCTGCATATAAGTTAAATAAACAGGGAGACAATATACAGCCTTGTTGTACTCCTTTCCCAATTTTGAACCAATCAGTTGTTCCATATCCAGTTCTATCTGTAGCTTCTTGTCCCACATAGAGATTTCTCAGCAGACAGATGAGAAATCAATCTGATTTCGATGCTGCCCATCTGGTGATGTCCATGTGTAGAGTCATCTCTTGTATTGTTGGAAAAGAGTGTTTGTGATGACCAGCTTGTTCCCTTGACAGAACTCTATTAGCCTTTGCCCTGCTTCGTTTTGAACTCCAAGGCCATACTTGCCAGTTGTTCCTTTTATCTCTTGACTCCCTACTTTAGCATTCCAATCCCCTATAATGAGAAGAACATCCTTCTTTGGTGTCATTTCTTGAAGGTGTTGTAAGTCTTCATAGAAGTGATCAATTTCAGTTTCTTCAGGACTGGTAGTTGGTGCATAAACTTGGATTACTGTGATGTTCAGAGGTCTGCCTTGGATTCATATCGAGATCATTCTATCATTTTTGAGTATTGCATCCCAGTACAGCTTTTGCCACTCTTGTTGACTATGAGGGCCACTCCATTTCTTTTACGGGATTCTTGCCCACAGTAGTAGATATGATGGCCATCAAAACTGAATTCACCCATCCACGTCCATTTTAGTTCACTGATGTGCAGGATGTCAATATTTATTCTTGCCATCTCATTTTTGACCACACCCTGCTTACCAAGGTTCATGGTTCTTACATTCCAGGTTCCTGTGCAATATTTTCTTTACAGCATTGGACTTTCCTTTTGCTTCCAAGCATATCCACAACTGAGCAATCTTTCGGCTTTGGCCCAGCCGCTTCATCAGCTCTGAATCTACTTGTACTTGTACTCTGCTTTCCTCAGTAGCATGTTGGATGCCTTCCGACCTGAGGGGCTCATCTTCCAGCGTCATAACTTTTATATGCCTATTGTCTTTGTCCATGGAGTTTTCTTGGCAGGGATTCTGGAGTGGCTTGCCAGTTCTTGCTCCAGGTGAATCACGTTTGGTCAAAACTCTCCACTATGACCTGTCCATCTTGGGTGGCCCTGCACGGCATAGCTCATAGCTTCTCTGAGTTATTCAAGCCCCTTTGCCATGACAAGGCAGTGATCCATGAAGGAGACGTTCCCAAGTAGTCAGTCCAGAAAGTCTGTGAGAGCTTTCCATTATGACACATGCTATACAGTCAGTGACCATTTTAGGCACATCCAATATGTGTGCAACCGCACATGTGCACATTGTGCCAAACCCAGAAGTTACCCAGAAACATCGTTAAAATGTCACAAAAAGGAGACAGAACAGAGTGTTTGCACGCTTTCTGAATGGGTGTTCTGATTATATGCAATTTTACACTCTCCACATGTAAATGGAGGGTTGTCTGTATAGGGGGAAATGCATCATCTAGGCTGCTTTGTCTTCTCCCCAACCACAGGAGGCCTGACATGACCAGCAAGCTAGGTGACATGACATGCCACCTGGAATTGCAGCACAAGGCAGACCTCCATGGATAAGGAAGAGGCAATAGAGTACAATTAGGAAAGGAGGGATGAAGAGAGGAAGTGCCAAGGAAATCAAAGGAGAAAAACTAACTTCCTAACAGGAAGGAGGATTGAGGGCTCTGCATTCAGCTACAACTCATCTCAACATATGGTGAGCATCTTTGCTCATGCGAAGTTAAACTCCATTGATCAGCAGGGGAATTAGCTACTTGAGAAGTTCCCTCCTCCTCATCCCCCACCTTAAAATTAGATGCAATTACAAAAGTTACAAGAACTTTATAAAGCAGAAATCAATATGAAACTATATTCTCTATATTTAGTTAATCTAGGTAGGAGAGCAGACATTTGTGTAATTTAATTATAAAACAAATGTGTGCTTCGAAGTAGCCATAAGCAACTCAGCAGGAGCTGTGAAAACCTAATTGATGATAACTTCTATTTTATCCGCGGGGGATGAAAATATAACTGTATTTGTTTTCCATCAAGCTGCTTAACAGTATAACATTAATGGAAACCACTACCTAGTCTTTCTAGGGAGCATATTCCTGAATGGCCAGGCTACTATGGCCCTGATCCAATGTTGGTTAATCATGACCAAGGCACACTAACGAGAAAGTGCACTTATTAGGTAGTAAGTCTTATTGAACGCTGTGAGTTGATTCCAAGTGAGTTCCACTCAAAATAAACCCATTGAAATCAATGGACTTAAGTTTACCATGACCACTGATTTCAATGGGTCTACTCTGGCTAGAACTAGCATTTGGATATAACCCTAGGGGACTCATCTCTGAGTGAGCACATTTAGGATTGTGCTGTCAGACTCTTTGAACACTACAAAACAAGTTTGTCGCAACTTAATTTGTTCCTATAGGACTTATCATGGCAAATTTCAGCTGGATTGTCTCAACCCTTTCAGCGTCAGGGTGTCTGTCCAAAACAATTGCAGTTGTTTGAACTTTGTTAACATTTTTGTATGTCCATCAGCATCCCAAGGGTGTCCCAAGCACAAGACTAAAGTGGATATTTATTGGGGTATTCTGCATGTGCCAGAAAAGGAGCTGGCAGATACACTAATGCCTGCAGGCACCGCATTAATGACCCCTGGTGTATGCCCGGCACTGCCTCCTCTTCTTCCTTTCCTGGCCCTTCCTCTTCTTGTTCCTAGGCTGATGAACATATACAGCTGCCTTATGCTGAGCCATACCAACCACACTGGCAGGCAGCAGCCCTCCAGTGTTTCAGAGAGGGGACTTCTTCTATGTAGAAAGCAGATGTTATACAGTCAGAATTGTAGAGTTAGAAGGTACCCCCCCCCCCCGCCGCTCAGGTTCATCTAGTACTAGGCCCTGCAATGCAGGAATCTCAGCTTAAGCATCCATGACAGACGGCCATTCAACTTCTGCTTTAAAATCTCCAAGGAAGGGGAGTCCACCACCTCAAAGAGAGACCATTCCACTTTATTTTCCCACTTTGTTTTCTTTTGGGGGAAAGGGATATGGAGGAGGAAGTGGTGGTTTTCCAAGTGTTCCAGCTGAATAGTCAAAAAGAAATTGCAAACCCTTGTGGTTTAAGTGGAAAGCCTGTCCTTAGTTGCACTGGGTCCCTGATGTTGCAGAGGACAGCAGGGCTGTAAGCAACTGCCAATGTCAGCACTGTTTCTAATGTCTTGAAATGGAATCTGCCATTTAGCAATTGCTTCTTTACCCATAAAGAAATATTCTAGGCACAAGGAAGATTAGACATTTCGGGGGGGGGGAGAGAAAAAGGAAAGAAAATGTCCCTTATTCCCAAGGGAAGCTGTACAAGAGATTTAATCAACACATTTTTGTGTTTTCACAGAATTTATGAGACCCCCAGATTCACTCCTCGACTGAAGCAGTGATGTGACAAACATTATAGCAAAAAAATAATTAAAAATAAAAGCTACAATCAGCCCTTAAAATATTAACGAGCATTGTTTTTCCAGTTATAATTGGATGTGGATTTTGAGGTGGTGATTTTAAAAATTATTATACTATATTATATCTGATGGGAACGCTTCTAGGGCCAGTGTAAGGCAAAAACAAATTATTCCATTTCTTATTTTATGCCAGTCCACGCTGTAGCAAAAGCAATCTTTCAGTTCCTGTATGATTGCTATTGCTATGAGTTAGGAGGGGCAGTGGTAGGCTGAATGCTTGAATCCCCTTCTAATTCCTGAATCCAGCATGGATTCAATTCCTGGAATAACCAGCCTAGCTTCCTGGTGAGGTGATGACCCACTAAGTGTGGGCCATTAAGGCAACAAAGGAAGTGGCTCTGTACCCTCAGCTTGCTGGTAGCAAGACAAAGGCCAGTGTTGAGGTTATGTGAGCTAGAAGCTGGAAGCTGGCCGTCTGCAGGCTGGGCAGCTGGGAGACAGAGCAATGCCTGATTTCTGTTGGAATCCAAGGCTATAGCCATGTGAGAAGCAAGACCCACTTGGGGTGTTAGTGCTGTGAACCCTTCCATCATAGGCTCAGGTTGTAGATATGTGTAAATAAACCATATATAATAAAGACACTACTGTCTCCTCTGTACCTCATTGCAAAGGAAACAAACTGTGGGTAAGCTCCTGCAACCCCTGGAATCTCACACCACTCAGAGATTGGGGGGGCATGCAACATAGAGAGCACAGACAGTGTACAGTGGTACCTCGGGTTAAGAACTTAATTCATTCTGGATGTCCATTCTTAACCTGAAACTGTTCTTAACCTGAGGTACCACTTTAGCTAATGGGGCCTCCCTCTGCCACCGCGCTGCTGCCACGCAATTTCTGTTCTCATCCTGAAGCAAAGTTCTTAACCCGAGGTACTATTTCTGGGTTAGCGGAGTCTGTAACCTGAAGCATCTGTAACCTGAAGCGTCTGTAACCGTAGGTACCACTTTATTGTATTGCTAGGCTATACTCACATATCCTCTTGGGCTCTCTGCCCAGGGAAAGGTTCGTAGAGATATCTTTGGGCCCTCAGGGTGATTCCACTTTCCTTATCTGAAGTTTCAGCTCTCGTGTTGCTTTTTGAAGTATTTTTAGTTAGGATATTTATTTGGGGACTTAACGCCAGCTGAGCCCGGCTGAAACAGGAATCAGCCAACTGAACCATCCCAAGATGCTCATCCCAGCTGAGATTCCCATGGGGTCACCCTATTAATAAATGTAAGCCTTTTTAATGTGTAACCTATTGGTGTTTCCCATTAATTCTCTTGTCCCCAATCTCTTGTACCCTTAGGCTTCCTCACTATGGGCCTGGGGACAGAGCTAAAATATGAGCAGCATGTGCAGTAGTGGGGGATAGCACACTACCAAATGAGAGGTTCTTCTTATAGTGAGGGTTTACATATGTGTGAGCACACATGCCCACCTTGCCAGTATGAACTTGAACTTGAGGTCATCCTTCCAGGATCCTCTCCCTGCCTGTGGGGGTTTTTCTTTGCATGTGAGCTTCTCTGCCTCTGTTATCATTCCACATCAAAGAGCCCACTGACTGACCTTTATATAGCTCTTTGTATCCTTTCCTGATAAGCTACAGGAAATTTGTTTTACATTGCAATTTAAGCCCCATCTCCCCCCTGAGAGGAAAGATTTGTACTGAGTGTGATTAAGTCCAAAGACAATACCTTTCATGTGTGCTAGGCATTCTGAGGCACTGCAATATTATTTAACATTTTAATGGACAATGAGTGATGAATACACAATGCATATTCTGCCCTTGATTTCCTGTATCCTGCAGACTGCGAGGCCTGTCGACTGCCGTTCATCAAAATGGTGAAATGTATGCTTTCTTTTCTTCTCGTTCAGTAGGAAATAACTGAATCACCAATGACTTTTTTTCTTGCCTTCCAGTTTGGAACGTTTTACAATACTTCCCCACAGTTTCAACTCCTATTCAAAAAAAGGGGGAAGCAGCAACATGACATAATGACTATTAATTTTAAGACTGTGCCCCTGTGAACTAAAATGTACCATTTCCCAACCTTTGACTGCTTTATTATCTTGAAATGACAAAATTACACTTGCCAAGCCTTTCAAATGAGTGGGAATCTGGAATTAATGCTGCTACAAATAAGGTAATGCGAACTCTGTAGCTTTCATGCTCCAGTTTTCATTGTAAAAGTTGTAGTCACATTGTAAAGTCTGCAAAGTAAACATCAGGATTTTTCAAAAGTTGTGGAGCAGAGTGGAATTGATATGATGCAGTTTATTGGACTCTTGTGGATAAAAACATTGGGCACAACTTATGGTAAATCTCAACATGGCCCCCATTCTTTCATGAGGGAAAATGTTCCTTGAGTGTAAAGGTTCCATGCGCATGTAGAAAAGTATCTTGGTCTTGGAAGAGAATAAAGAAGCCATAATCTATCTGGATTTCTTTAAAGCTCCCTGTACACATTGAAGCCGGTACCCAACTTCCATCCCATTTCTGTTTTGCTGGAACACAATCAAAGGTCTGTTACATCTAATTTTGTGCAGGTTTTTTAAAAAAGAAGACATAATAAGTATTGTCAACACTTTTCAGTGTATTTTCCTGTACATGCAGATCTCACTTTCCGAACAGCATGGATTCCCAGGAAAATGTTCGTTAGGCGAGTGTTTGCATAACAAACTGCCAATTTCCATTCTTTCCTATGGGAAAATTTCTGAACCATGATTTGTCCACTCCAAGGTTTATTGGAAATGGCTTCAGCCAACCGGCACAAGAGAAACAAAGGAAAAACTGATTTATCTGAACTTTCCTGTTCCCTGATTTGTCCAAGCTCCATCCCTCCTTCCCTCCCTACATAGTTTCTGTCTGAAAATGGCTGCCACCAAACAACAAAACACAAACAAGTGAATTTTGAAGGAGGATTGCTTCTCAGTTTGCGTATCATTTCAAAAAGGGTGAATTAGGTAGGTTTCCTTTCAAATTCAAACTGAATCAGATTTCTTCCCCATCCCTCATTGCTAGTTTAGAAGAAGAGGAAGTTGTTAAAACAACAACAACAACAAACAACCCTCACAGCACTGATGGTCTTGTATTGTTTGAGGTTTCAGTGTATGTATGCTTTGCTCATTTGGAAATACTTTAATTTATAGAAGTTCAGGAAATAATAGTATTAGATTCTGTATGAAACTCTGGAAGTTCTTGGACTATGGGCATATTCTCTTGGCTTTTTTGGCATTACAAGGTACCTAAATCAGCTGCTTAAGTCATTTGCTCTCATTATTATTTTCAGCTAAGTGGCCTAAAATAAATGAACTCTTCAATTAATGCAGTTTTGTGAGTTCATTACAAATATGAAATTAACCTATGATCCGTGACTAAATTAGGTGGTTTTAAAAAGAGAAAAACAGAACTTATTAGATTAATTTTGTTTTCCTATAAGACACTTCATTAATATTTATAGGGAAGAGTTATGCCCATATTATGATTTAAATTCCAATTTAAATTTTAGATCAGATTTTGAGTTGAATTTTAACTAGATCTGCATTGTATTGGTGGTAGGATTCTGTTGATTATTAGGTTCTCACATACATCTGCCTGAGCGAGTTTAACTATTTCAGGGAAGCTGCTAGACAAAACATTTCAGGATATTAGTTTAGCATACAGTTTTTAATGTATTTCCCCTAAGTTAGGATGGCACCATTTGGCCTCTGCTTCAGGCAGGAAAAGATATTGGGCCAGCATTGTTCGTTGATACCTAAAGTTGAATGAGTTAGGTAGAATTAGGAAAAAATGTTTCAATCAAAACACTACTGTATGCAAAGTTAAGTTTTATTGCATATGCCAAGTAAAGAGTTATTGGCTCTGTCTTCAATCACAAGGCTAAATTATCTGTGTACAATGTGGGACTGTCGCAAAAGTTATCATCACTGTGTGAAGTACTGTCTTCTCTTCCCCATAATGTACAGTAGTACCTCGGGTTAAGTACTTAATTCGTTCCGGAGATCCGTTCTTAACCTGAAACTGTTCTTAACCTGAAGCACCACTTTAGCTAATGGGGCCTCCCGCTGCCACCGGGCCGCCAGAGCACGATTTCTGTTCTCATCCTGAAGCAAAGTTCTTAGCCCGAGGTACTATTTCTGGGTTAGCGGAGTCTGTAACCTGAAGCGTATGTAACCTGAAGTGTATGTAACCTGAAGCGTATGTAACCCAAGGTACCACTGTATAGCAATACTAATCCATATAGAGAAATTGTCACAGCACAACTTAGCCTCCGTCAGCCAACAGGGGCCAAAAATTCACAGTGCAAGGGAGAGTACTCCTCAGCAGCAGCCCTGTGTGTGGTATGTTTTCAGCTTCCTCATGGCTGCATAGCTCTCTTTTTGAATGCTATTTGAATTAGTGTGACTTATATTGCAACTGCTTCCAACAGCACAAGTTAAGTTCCCCAGTTTTGACAAGATCCTCTTACCTGATATAGTCCTCCACGCCATATTCCATAGCATCTCAGAGGTTTGCCCAAACCTCAAGAGCAGCTTGGGGAGTGGGACACAGGAGGCTCAGTGGAGGGACCAGCAACAATGGCTGCCCCCAACACACTTTCTGCCAATTCAAAGCTGCCATTGAATAGAATCCATGCCTTTCAGTAGAAGAGATGACATAAAAGAAACACAGAATAAAAACATAGAGCAATATTTATTTATAAGTTTATTTATGCGTCAACTTATGACAAACTGCAAATTATGTAAATAGAATCTGTAGCATTAAAATGGAATAAAGAATCCTAATAACAGTTATACTAAAGCACTGTTCAGATATTTAAAGCATCTCATATATAACATCTTGCTGTAGATCTTATGACGTCATTGTAAGGTAGGTTAGTGTTATTATTCAGTTATTGGAGATGGAGGGGCACTGAATCTGGGTCACTTAAGGTCACCTAGAGAGTACATAGTAGTGACAAGATTTGAACCCCAGAGTTCCTGATTTGTAGCTCATTCTCTTAGCCATCACAGTATGTCAGTGCAGTGGCAGAACCATCAGAATAGCACACTGTCGTATCCAGGCATTCCAGTGAGATTTTTATCATGCCATGCCTGTGCAGAATTTCAGTTTCAAGCAGTCAATCACTTTCTTTTTTCCCCACCTGTTCCTCTTCTGCTGCACTAAAACAGTGGCCTCACCATAGGCAAAAGTGTGGGGATATTTCCCCCTTAATCCCCCTCCTGTGCATATGCTCAGTTGTGTAGATATCTGTGTGCAGAGGTAGGTACTTATTAATTTGTAGATTGTTTCATCCCCCCTCATTTGTGACCATAAGTACTGGAACATAAAATATGCCTTTAGCAGTCTGGAAGCTGCCTCAAAACAATGAGATCTTGTTCTTAGCCACAGCAATCTGGCAGAGCAATGTTCTCTATAAATTGCACATTTTAATCAGAGAAGATCTCATTCAGATATTTGGAAATAATAGGAGGGAGGTACTGTTAATAGCCGCACACACCATCCACCACAGCAGATGGGCGAGACACCTGTCTTGCTGGTAGTAATGAGCTGATAGATACCTTAAACTGTCAACAAAACAATAGCATTATAAATGCATAAAGGGGGAGGGGGGAGAGATCGACCATAATTTTGCACTCCTTATTTCCATCCCTGTACTCATATCAGTATTTAAAGATAGGAAGAATGTTGCTTTTACTGTGCGTGAAACACAACCAAAGAAAGCACTGGACATGTTGCACTACCTATGTATTTCTACATTTTATTGGAGAAGTCTTGGTGGCAACAGCAAGGGCAGTCAAGGCTGCTACATATTGCGTGGACAGGCGGAGTCCCCAGATCCCGAGTGGTCCCGCCCGTCATGTGGAATAACGACTCTAGACAACGTGCTATGGGATTAAATTGGCCACAACTTTATTAAATTTCAAATGTGGGTAGACCTTGGCTCAGGCATTGGGCGTTCTCCCTCCCTAGTCCCCAGCCGGGGACCTAGGGAGCATCAGGGTTATCCAGTGTGGGGGGGGGGATGGGCCGGCTCTGGAGAACATATCTTCAAGCAGAGATAGCCGCCCCTGTTACGCCGCCGCAGGGGAGAGCAATGATGACCTTTCGGCGTACGGCCAAAGCCTCCCTTCAAAACCCCTTTAACGGGGAACCCTGGTATCGCCGCCGCAAAGAGGAAGATGGACTAAAGGATTCCGCCCAAGGCCTGATACCGCCAAAGTTGTGACGTTTTGCTACGGGAAAGGCGAAACCTGCCAATGCAGGGAAATTCCTTTCAGGCCCTTTAACAGCGACCTTATCGTAGCAGCGCCTGCATACCTGTGGAGACAGGTTAACCTGCAAAACCTATGAAGAAAAGTTAACCTGCAAAAGAAAACATTAACTGAGGGTGGGTAGGGTGGGAGAAGCTCTGGAGCCAAGTGAGGATTACCAATTAAAATCCACCCTCTATTGTGTGGGCAGGTAATCCCTCCCCCTACCTGGCCTGGTTTCCCTGGCAACGCTTCCCCCAGGTGGGATTGGACAACTCACTGGGGTAGGCGGGGACCTCCAGGTATCCCACCTGAGGGAAGGCAAAGCCTATGCTGATGGGGCCACTCCAGATCCAGGGCTGCACGCGTCCACGCAAAGGGCGCACCCCATTTTAAGTGGGGAGCGGTCATTGTTAGAGCAAATGGCTGACAATATCCTTCACTATGAGGATCACTAATTAATAGTCAGTAACAGTCAGTTGATGTCTCTTCAAGGGGAGCAAGTGATGAGGGGATAGGTGGGAACACTTCTGTGGTTCTGAAAGAAAATAAATATCCATCAGAGTTTTGGAAGGCAATTACTCCCCTCCCAATAAAATGAGAAGTCTGGTGGGTAGGTATATGTGCAGACCCTCCAAGTCCAGGGACGCCCCTGATTTAGAGAAGCCATCCCGATTTCTGATTTGATCCTGGAATGTCCCACTTTTCCTTCAGATGTCCCTATTTTCATTGGAAAAATGTTGGAGAGTATGGAGTTATCCAACCCCCGAGCCATCTGAAGGCAATCCTGTATAAGGAAGATTTTAATGTTTAATGTTTTATTATGTTTCTATATATGCTGGAAGCTGCCCAGAGTGGCTGGGGCAACCCAGTAAGATGTGTGGGGTATAAATAGTAAAATTATCATTATGGAATGGGACGTCTCTATTTTCATCGGAGAAATGTTTGTGTGTTTGTGTGTGTGTGTGTGTGTGTGTGTGAAACAAAAGTCAGATGTAGGGGCAGATGATCTGCTATCTTGTAGGCATTCCTACAATTGTTATTCCTTTTTCCTGTCTTAGAAGGGTTTGTGTTCATTTACTGACCTACCTGCATGTTCCAGCTTTTGAAATTTTGCCACAGGGCCCTCAAAAAATGGTGGACTCATTAACAGTTCAGTAGAAATACAAATTTAAAATATGTGTAAAGTTGTCATTGTTTGAATATGATGAAAAATGATGGTTCACTGGTGTACTGGCCAAGTATATCCAAAGCCAAAAGTGCCTATGGCCATTGGTGAGAGAGAACTGGACAGGAAACAAAAAACTGACTGAGGTGCAGTAGTTATTTGAGTGTCCTTAAGTCTGTATACAAAGTTGAAAAGAGGTGTGAGTTTGCCTTTGCCAGGTAATTTCATTTATATTAGGTCAAATTTGAGACAAGCAAACTCCCATCTCCTTATCAACACAATGAAGCCTTTCTCTTTTCTGATCTTTCATATTTGTCTGAAGTTGAAAATCCCTGTTCACAACAATATGTTGTGGAGAACTGTAGAAGAGCCAATGCTATTCTCTAACATTCTGTTCCAAAGGAAATTCTGGATCACAGCTAGGATTATCCTCAGTATCACTTGATGCTTTTGCTCTCGTTTGGAAAAGATATTGATCCATATTCTGCAAATAAAAGAAGTATTTTGATACTACACTACACTGAAATGTTCAAATGGTTCTTTGGTTGTCCTTGAATCTTGTCATCCTCTCCTGCCACACCAATGTGGTGGACCACACCCTTTGAGAACCACTGAGGTAAACACTTGAAATCATTCACATTAACCTGCAAGTCTTCCCATGCACTGAAACTCTGATTACCCATCATAGAACCTAAGTTCTATCCTCACTGAAAATGCCCTCTGTTTTCCAGCTGGACACAGGTAAATGAAGCTGGTTGCAAGCCTGTTTAGTATTTCCCACATTATTTCAGCTTAAAATACAATATCCTGAATTATTCTTCCAATGCACCAGCATACTAATAGCAGAGCCTAACATGTCGTCAACGTTCATCAATTTGTCCATAGATTTTCCCATTAGAAAATGACTGAGTTAGCAGTACTGCAGCAAAGTGCAAGGGAAATTATTAATCAAGCAGTTGAATGAATGTCAGGTTTAGGAACAACTCTCAAACAGTACATTTTCACCCCATACACTTTCCTCCACAAACATTTTGAATCTAACATTTCTCTCCACTGTTAGAACAGGAAAACAAATGCTGCTCACAGAGGTATGTTTTTAAAGTTAATGTATTGTTAAACCACAGTAAATTATATGGTTCATTTGCTGTCTATTTACTTGTAAAATGATCCTGGTTTTTTATATTATATACTTTTATATAAGCCTTCTTTCACATTTCAATTTCCAGCACCATGGCATATTTTGAAGCACAATGCATGGTATAAGGTGGGACTTTTAAAATGCGTTAAGCTCTTGGGAGGAGCACATCTCTCGGGGTCATGCTAAAATAAGAAGAGTTCATTGTAAGAATGCACTCGATGCACACATTTTAGAGAATGTAAATAGCCGTCACAGAGGAGGGGGGTCCAAGCAGCAGCAGCAGAAGAAGAAGAGTTTGGATTTGATATCCCGCTTTATCACTACCCTAAGGAGTCTCAAAGCGACTAACAATCTCCTTTCCCCTCCTCCCCTACAACAAACACTCTGTGAGGTGAGTGGGGCTGAGAGACTTCAGAGAGAAGTGTGACTAGCCCAAGGTCACCCAGCAGCTGCATGTGAAGGAGCAGGGAAGTGAACCTGGTTCACCAGCTTACGAGTCCACCGCTCTTAACTACCACACCATGCTGGCTCACAGAAAGATCACAGGGAGAAGATTAGACACATTCTTGGTGAAGAGGGCTATTGATGGTTGCTAGCCATGATGGCTGTGCTCTGCCTCCCTGGGCACTTGTGCTTATGTCCTGCTTGCTGGTTTCCCAAAGTCATCTGGTTGGCCATTGTGAGATCAGGATGCTGAACTAGATTGGCCATTGGCCTAATCCAGCAGGCTCTTAGGTTCTTCTGAAAGAGAGGGTTGTATTTAGAATGCAGGACAGAACTCACCAAATGGAATAGGAATGCCACTAGACAGCAACTGTAAGCATAACCTTTCTTACATGTAGAGTGTCATAGTTATCTAGTTATCTCCCATGCAGTCGTAGTATCTTTTTGTAGGTAGGGTTGAGGAAGGAATTTGTTTAATGGCCCAATTCAATACTCTCAAACTTATTTGTGGATCAGAACACTACTTGTGGCTGGATTACACACTTTTCATTTTGCAATGTATTTTCAATGCAAAAGTGTGTTTATTATTTTACGTAAGAGATATGTAGAAAAAATGGATTTTCCTGGTGAACTTATTGAAAAGGGTTTATTTTACATGAAGAATGTGCACAAAATGAAAACAACAGGATACAACAGCACAACATGGAATGGAACAGTATGGACCTATAACTGAGTACAAGGAACAACAAAGTGGGATGAAACCAGCCTCTCAGCCCATCCTTATTTGTAGACTTGCTTGGAGGTAGTTTTAGATTAACAGGTTATAAAGATATGCTGAAAGAACCTGGTTTATAGCAAGAGCTCCACAGATCCAAGAGTGCATATTCTTACGCATTCTCCAATTATATTTTGGTTCAATAACATGCTTGTTCTTAATTGGTCTCCTCATCTTTAAGAACAAAGCAAAGTAACGCTGGGGTTAAAATAGCAAATATCTTTTGAAACTGAGGCCTCATCAAATCAAAATGAAATTTGCTGCCACAGACTTTAAAAAAACCATGGCACAAGGGACTGAAGTGAGGATCAAACCATTTTTCCCTAGCTACACTTCGCAACCATTTCTAAAGCCACAGTGATGGCTGCTCTCAGTTTCAGTTCTCTGTTGGTGTTTTCTTCTAAGCTGCTTCCCGCCAAACACCTACTCAGAGAACACTTTTGATGCCTGCCACCATTATACAGATGACTCAGGGTTCCTCGATTTTTCTGCTAAGATTACATTTCTTTCTACAAGCTGGGTTCTTAAAATAAGGGGAGAACTGCACATTGATTTTGCCTGCCTCCCTCTCTTCATGGGCAGTAACAAATAGTCAACTCCTAATTTTGTTATGAACTGAAGGTTCATAAAACTCACGATTATATTGCTCTGAAAATTCACTGTAGGCCCGAGGCACTAACAGGAGAGTGTATTAGATTAGGCTTCCCTTTTGTAACTGTTCGTTTGTATTATTGCTATTGGTCACAGGGTTTTTAAGCCATCAGGCACACAAAATTCATTTTTAATTGCTTTTGTTTTGCTTTTCTGTTGTTGTTTTTTGCCCCCTTGGTGTGATGTGAATCAATTCTGCTATCATAAAGTTGGCAATCAAAGTGGGAATATCCATTATTTTAGTTTACAAAGAATCATTATTCTTCCAAGACTATGAAGCACAGTTGCTAGTAAAACAGCTTTGATTTAGAAAAGGTAAATAGTAATAAATCTTTTATATTTACACAGGTGACAGAGTATTAAAAGTAGCATTTTTGCAGTCCTGGCGGGATTATGTGGATAGAAATCTGAGCAGGATGAAACTGGTCATTTGCTTTCTTGATATTGTTATTTATATTATATTTCCATTGTTTGTGTTGGGTGTTTTGTTTTTGTTTTTGTTAATAGTAGTCTCAGCACAGAGATACCCATTTTCAAGTGAGTGCTGTGCATAATGTAAGTACGGATAGGTCACTTAGGTGAAATTTAGGATCACAGGTCTCAGACCTTCACAAACTAAGGCTGTGTAGAAAGAGAGTTACCTCAATGGTAGGCCATCTGCTTTGCATGAGAAGGTTCTATGTTCAATCTCCAACATCTCCTGCTGGCTGAAAGAGCAGTCAGTCTGAAACACTGGAGAAACAATTCCAGTCAGAGTAGATAATATTGAGCTAGATGGACCAAAGGTCTGTCTCACTATAAGGCAGCTTCCCTTTTTGGGGGCTCAAATTGTGTAGAAATAAATGTGTGAGTGAGGCAAGAATCACATCTTCTTCACCCAACTTCACCCAACATTAGCTGATTAGAAGATACATGTCTATGCATGTGCACTCCAACACATACATGCTCTGATGATGCAATTTTTACATGCCACATCTTCAGAGCATACATGTGCTGGAGTATGTGCAGTTAGGCCCTTGTCACATCTTCCAAACAATGTGTGGAGGTGGAGAAGAGGGCAAAAGGTACAATTCTGCCCTCTCATTCTAAGCATCCATTTCAGCAGTCTGCTTAAATGGGCTATCAGCTCTGAACCAGGACTAACAGAATGCATGCTGGTTAAGTCCCAAATTGCATTCTGAATCCACCTCGAAGATTTGGTAGGAAAGAGGAAGCAAACTCAATTTTTAGTGACGTAATTGCTACAGCTTAAGATAAAAATAAAATAAAACTACAAAAATTACCCATATATACTCTGGAAGAGAATCTTGAATATGGGATTAAGCCATACTAAGCTCTTCCCCAATTTCCTGCTATAAGGAGATCTTTTTCCAGTTGGGGCATGTCAAATGGGAGATATCTGCTTCAATCAGAAACTAATTTGGGCTAGCATTTCAGCTCCGTTTAGCAGAGAGATGAGATAGCATAGGCATTTTGTAATAGGTCCCAAGGCAGGATGTGACAGTTGCTCTTGGCGAAATTGATAAAATAAAAAAATCATTACTGATTAGTATTACTGAACGGCATGAATTATTATCACTATGGTGTAATATTAATTATTGTAAGTCAAGCTGACAGAGTGCTGTGTACTGGCTAACAAACGGATCGGTCAGTATTGGTGTAGTGGTAAGTTCTGAAATGCAGGAGCTCCTTATAACAGCCTCCATAGCCAGACTCCCAAGAAAATTCCAAAGATACAGAATGTGAATGTGTTCATCCATTTAAAAATAGTATTTGTATACACCTACACAACAAAGAGCAGTAATGCACAGCTTAATACTCAATTCATCAGGACTTTTCAGAGGTGCTTAAAAGTATTCAATTCCAATAAGAATGGACTGTGAAGACATGCTTAGCTACCTATAAGCAAGGCCATTCACAGTACTGCAACTTACTGCTGCCACCAACTCTCAGTTTCCTCTAGCTCATGAGAACAAGGAACTCCATGAGCTGTGAGTTAATTTTCCACTTGGAAGGGGGAAATGACCAACTAAATTCCCAGTAACTCCCTACTAAGGAAATTCAGCCTGTTTCCCCTGCTTTTTCTCCCCTTGATTGAAGCATATAACATGAAAAAAACAAAAAACAATCTGGCATTCAGGGAGGAAATCCTTGGACTGTCCAGAATCTGTACAGTCAAATCCCAGGTTCCATTATGAAGACGTTTTGTTAAGATTAGGGAGAGGTCAGACAGAACTGAATAAGGGGAAATTGCCATCCTTTATTTCTGAGATATGCTTGAGATGTATAAAAGGTTCATTAGAAATTGGGACAGAAGCACTAGCTTTATAACCAGTAAATCTAACACAACAGATTCTATGTGTGAATGCAGCCCTTCTGTGAAACCTACCATTTTTGACATGGCCCGATTTCCAACTGACTAGCCAATGCACTTTTTTATTAGTTTTTATACATTCATATTCTTAATTGCTTTAATTATTTTTATTATGTCTTTTGGACTTTTATTTTGTAACTTTGTGTTGTGGCTTGGCCTGAAACCTATGGGTATAGGGTGGTATACAAATCTAATTAGTGATGATGATGATGATGATGATGATGATGATGATAACTTTACTGAAGGTACCCTTTGCATATTAGATACCTTCTCTAATTTATAGTACCTGCTAAAGACATTCCTCTTTCCACAAGCTTTCTAAGATAGGCATCATGGTTGGTACCTGTTTTAGATTTGAATTAATTTAATAGATGTGCTGTTGATGTTTTAAACTGTTATTATATTTTTAATTGTGGGTTGTTGTTGTTTTCAAAAAATGTTTTTATAGTTGAAATTGTTTTAACTTTTTAAAAAACAAACTATGTGACTGTGTTTACATATGTGATTCATAAATGAATTGAATGACTAATATGTTATACTTACATATAGTTCTTCTTCTTCTCTTTGCAGCTCTGAAGGACTACATTTCCTTTTAAAGAAAAGAAAAAAGTAGGCTATTCTTGTCCTTGGCTTCTTGCCTGGGACTTTGGTTTTGAAAAATGATTAAAATAAAATTGTTTCTCCATGGATATATTTTGGAAAAATGATACACTTTATTTTGCCTTGTCTTCTCATGTCGTTATATAACATTGCTACTTGTAAATGTTCTCTTTTGGGAGGAGGAAAAAAGCATAGAAACTATATGTGTGTCTGTTGGAATGGAGGAGGCTACTGCTTTTTGGCCTGAGTAAAAACAAGAGGAATTTCTAAATATTCTTGTATGGTGATTATTCTAATGTATTCATCTAATCCCAGTCACATTTTCAAGGTGTTTGCATCTTATTAGTAATTCCCTGACTTCTCCCTTGCATCTCAAAGTGCCTTTCATGATAAGTTACATGAACATCTCATAACTTTGCCCAGCTTATTTATTCCACCCCACCTTCCTTAATGAATGGTGCTGATCAAAGAATGGGCACCGAGACAGGAGGGATGAGGAAACAAGTAGAAAGAAACAGAAATGGGAACATTTCAAGAGCCACCTTGTCATAGTGGTTGGTTAGAATGTTGGACTATGCCATGGCAGACCAAGGCTCAAATGCCTACTCAGCCATGAAGCTGAGTGACCTTGAGCCCTTCAAAGTCTCTCAGCTTAACCTACCCCACAAGGTTGATTGGGGGAAAGAACGAACGACCCATATATGCTACCTTGAGCTCCTTCGAGAAAAGGTGGAACATTAAAAAAACACCACACAAATAAATTTAGTGTCTAATAGCTGTGAGATGTATGACTTTGATACAGTCAACCACTTCAAATTTGCTTTTCTGGGTGGCATATCTGTGACAAATTGTGTGTGCATTAAAGACATGAAGCAGTAGAAAATTCCAAAGATATCAATGCCATTTGTAGGAACAAGAGAAAATTCTAAACTCTGGAGAAATTTGGGTGAATCAAGGTAAGATTAGTATCGCTTCAGATTTTATCTTAAAGCAAACACAAATATATCATATTGGGGCGATATGACGGATTTTGATGGAATTCAGCTGATTTTGACAAGATGAGTGAAGCTGAGAGGCTTTTTATCTTCTTTATAATACAGTATTGTGTTTCTGACTGAAGGCCTGACAGTTGGAAGTAATTTATGGATTAATTTCCACTGTGGTATAACTAAACATTTGGCACTAAAGTAGCAGACATTGTGTCTAATAATGGTCATGTACTGCATTTAATCAAGTTTCTTACAAAGGCAGTGCATATGGTCCTCTCCACTATAGACACCACCACCTTTTTATCCTTGTAACAACCCTGTGAGGTAGAAAGACAGTAACAGACAGTGTACTTCATGTCTGAGCAGGGATTTCAATCCAGCACTCTGAGAGGGTGGGAAACCTATGGACCTCCAGATACTGATGGCCTACAACTCCTACCACCTCTAGCCATTGAACATGTTGGCCAAGGCTGATGCAAGTAGGGAGTCCAACAACATCTGCAGGGCCATGGGTTTCCAGTCTTTACTCTAACCACTCCACCGTATTCCACACATTATGGAACTACATTGAAGAACAACACTGACCTTTGTATATTTACTCTCTGATTTCAATAGAACTCATTGCTTGCATAGGATTGCAGCTTACGGTAACAAGAATGGTAGATACAGCTCCAGGCAAGCGGACAAGAACAATTACTTTAATTAATAAATAAAGCAAGAGAACTAATCTAAGCTTCAAATGGGCCTCACAACTGAAGACCTGGTTCAGAAAGTCAAAAGCATTTCTCTTTCCTTGGTCAGCTAACTTGAATGCTGAAAGGAATTGTGCTGAATCAGGGTGCTGAGCTATTTGCTCAGGAAAGCACTCTAGGGGTTAAATACATATAACAGGAACCTTCTGATTAGATGTGGGGAAATGAAATCCCTGTGCAGAGCTTGATAATTTTAATTATGAGGAGCTAGATTCAAAGGCCATAAGTAGCTTTGGATTATTTCCTGCTGTTCTTGTTGTTGCAGTAGCCAGGGGATTGTGGAAATGTTGCTATTTTTCAATTCTGCTAATTTATTTGTAATTAAATTAACTGCTTCAAGCTGGTTGCCTCCTCCAACGCAGAATGCACAAAGTGAGATAAATATGCAAACAGATCACTACGGAAACCTGCCACGGCAGGGGAACAGTGCATCGGTGTATAATAGAGCCCTCATTATACTAATGTCAATTGAGAGCACATGCAGAACAGTGGTTAGGATTCTAAGCTATGAGCTGGAAGCCCCTGGGTCAGGTTTTAGCTTTGCAGTGACCTCACAAGGAAAAGCCCTAAGCATGTTACTAAGTTTCAGTAATCCATCTTCAGTGTGAGGATAATAATATAGAACTGCCTACAGGGTAGATGTAAGCATTACTGAAATAATGTTATACCTTAAGTCTGAATAAATGAGCATGGAAGTCTCTTCCTTAAAAGTACCCAGAGCAACCATAGTGAATATGAATTCTATCTCAGTTTCTTCAATGTGGAACCAGGGTTCTAGTGTGCACATGGAGCCCAAAACACACAGAGATCCCCCCCCCCATTCTTCAAAATAAGTAATGCTGTGTGAATGGAACTCTGTTCCCACAGGATCCCTGGCTTTGTAAATCACTTTTAGCAACTGGATCATTTCCAGTCACAGTACACAATGAGAATACTCAGTGTATGTGGAGCTCTGTGTTTGCTTTAGAGAACTTACAGAGCTTTGGCATATGCTGAGAGTGTTCAGTTCTCAATTTAGATAAGAGGCTGGGAAAGAAGGATTTGACCATATGTTTAAATTTTCAAGGAGTATTGACTCTACTCATACAAAGTTTGGGCTTTGCATTCGACCCATGCTGTTCTTCAAAGAATGTAAACCTCATGCATTGATGACACTTGACCAGGACAGGCCATTTTACATTCTGGTGATTTATTTAAAAAACATGTTTCTTTTTTTAATCTGAAAAGCAATTGACTGCTGCCTTTTATGGCAGGAAGAAGGGTGAAAGAATTTACTATGCAGCTGATTTTATTTTCTCTTACTAATTCACTGGAACATGTACTGTACTGAAGAGAAGCAGTCTCAAGTCCAAGTAGATTTCATTACTCATCCCCAACACAAAAATAAGTTATAGCTTCTGACCTTTGATGCATAAAAGTATCTTCTCTTCCTTCCTTCCATCAAATCATGGGTAGAAAGTCCCAGTGAGCCCTCCTCTAGCTCTTTAACATTCCATAAAACAAAACAAAACAAAACACCCTGGGCTTATATGACTGCACTCTGCTTCCAGCGATCAGACATATGGGCATGAATCTACCATGATATCCACTTGGCCAGCAGATCCCAGAGACGTCATTATAGCTGCCAATAAGGAATAAGCTCTCCTTTTGTGCTTATGGTGAGAAAGCAAACTTAATCTCTAGAAGTGAAATGAAAGCAACTGCATAGGACTGGGGCTGATGGAGATAGATTACAAAATTTCACACCACCTCCCTGGAGTAATTTTTTGTTTTGTTTTAATTTTTGTAATAGTTGTATTTATGATGCTGTACAAGCACCCTGGACTCCTTTGGGAGGAAGGCTAGGCTAGAAATAGGAAGAATAAATAAATAAACACAACACAAACCATACAATCAAATGGAATGTACAAGATGAATAAATCAATGTCACTGGTGTCTTCAGCTGGTCCTAATGCCAGAAATACCAGCTGTTACTATGGTGTATAGTTCTTGGAATTAAGATCTCTCGGTCAAAAAGTGTATTGTTAATTTTCAAATGCTTTTTGAGAAGTCATCTTTAAGATCTCCTTTGAGCTGTCGCCAGTGTGCACAGCTGTGTGCCTTACCTGGACGAGCACATGAGTTTCTTTTTTACAACCTTTCAGTACTTGGTGATGGTTATATTGGAAGCAGTCAACGCCTAGTTGGGAAAACACCCAGCAGGAATCCATCTGCACTCAAGCAACATATCATTGTTGGACCACATTCTCATGTGTGTAAATCAACATAGCTCTGTTGACTTCAATGGATCTATGCCCATCGCAACAAGCTGAAGATCTAGCCCAATTTGTTCCCTTGGCACAACATGTTTGCTATACTATTTAGATAGAATGAAATATTCTGTTTTGCGCAGCCAAACTAAATCCAGAAGCTATGGCATGAGTTATGACATAATGAGTCATAAAGTGGTGGAGAGAATGAGCAAAGCAAAGGGATGTGCCATCTGTTCTGCAGAATGAATTGGCTACGGAGTACACTACTATGTTTTCTTTTCCCAGTGGAGTACCTAGAGCACCTGCACCAGAACCTCAGTAATCTATCTGTTTCATTCTGTTCTTCATATATATGTATCTTTTTCTCAGCCAACCATAATTCAGAAAGTTCAGTTGGATATAATATCCAATAGATGCTTAGTGAAGCCAGAGACATCATTACTGAGTACGAATTCTCTAAGATTGCTAGCCTTTCCTTTTTTCAGAAATCATTTCTGACTGGCGACATAGTGAAACTCAGGTTGAATTCGCTTTTATTGCCCCACTGATTATGGTGGAGGGGTAAGTGACATATGGCAAACTGTTTGCATCCGGTCATAGTAACCTATCCCTTCTTCTGGAAGACCAAATAGATGGTACTATGCAAGCCAATGGGCTAGATGGAGACCTATGTTGTGATAGAACACTGATATTGCCCAGCCTTTTTAATTTTAAGGCTGAACCACATATCCAGGAAAGCACATATTGATAGCTTGGCTTTAAAAAAAAAAAAAATCACTTATACACCACCCTTGAAAATTTCCAGGTGGTTTAAAACAATTGCCATAAGAACAATACAATAACACTAGAAGCATACAAAATCTACAGCACCAAACTATATCTTAACAGCTCTCCTGGGATTGTACCATTTCAGAGCACAGGTAAGGAGATCACACATTTGGGAATCCATTCTTGGCAGTGTAAAAAAACCAAAAACACTTCCCCACATATAGAGAGCTAGCATGCTGTCAAGAAGGCTAGCTCTTTTCCATTACATGCTAAGTATTTTATTATACATACGCTTCAGGTTACAGACTCCGCTAACCCAGAAATATTACCTCGGGTTAAGAACTTTGCTTCAGGATGAGAACAGAAATCATGCTCCGGTGGCACTGCAGCAGCAGGAGGCCCCATTAGCTAAAGTGGTGCTTCAGGTTAAGAACAGTTTCAGGTTACGAACAGACCTCTGGAATGAATTAAGTACTTAACCCAAGGTACCACTGTATAGGGTAGCATGCAGATATAAAATATACCACATTCCAAAGTCGTGTAGATGTGATTTGCTGAAGGGTTGTACCAGTCATTTCCCCCAAACAAACTGCAGTCTGGCTATTTTTCAAAAGCAAAACACAGGGCGAATCTAGAAGATCCATTTATTGAATGAATGACATGGTTGTTTGGGGGCTCAAAGGGTATCACAAGAGGGTATCTTATATTACATACTTTTTGTGACTCTTATACATTTTGTACCCAATCAGCATAAATATATTTTATAGAATTAGGCAGTTTTATCATTTTTTCTGTTTTTAGTAAACATTTTATCTGTTTTATACACCCTAATTAGTAAGGATTTGTATGTTGTATTGTTCTAGTAATCATGTCCTATAACATCTCCTGAAGCAAATATTTGTTATATGCACATGTATATCTATCTATCATCTATCTATCATCTATCTATCTATCATCTATCTATCTATCTATCTATCTATCTATCTATCTATCTATCTATCTATCTATCATCTATCTATCATCTATCTATCTATCTATCTATCTATCTCTATCTATCTATCTATCTATCTATCTATCTATCTATCTATCTATCATCATCATCTATCATCTCAAAGGAGCACTTCACACCAGAAGATGGCACACCAGAAGATGGCACCAAAAAACATCACTTCAAACTGTCCTGTTGTAGTCTGGCAAAGGTTTAAAATTATATCATTTTTAGGTGATGAGATAGGCCAACTGAATCTCCCATCACTATTCTCAAGAGTACACCCATTTGTTTGCCACCCTGGACTCCTTTGGAAGGAAGGATATTATTACAGTAAATGTGGAAAAATAGATGTACATATGAAACTGTATCAAAGCAATACATTTTGACTCATCTGGAACTGAAAGAATAGAGTGGTTATCAAGCATCTGATAGATGGTCAACCTTAGGTGGTTGTTGGACTGCATTTAGCAAGGTAGGTCACTATTTCTGCCTTAGGCTGAGCAGCCATTTCCATCTGACTTTGGTGTTAATGGCACTCAACCATAGGTCCATTCTGTGCTAGACATGCAGGATGTTGACATGTGTTTCAATATGGGTTTTGTTTATTGATTTAAATTATTTTTAATGCTTTAAATAGCTGTTTTCAGCTTTTTTTACTGATAATTTTATTGTTTTATTTATTTATTTATTTTTGTCATGAGAATCCCTTCAAGCAGTTCGTTTCCCAGATAGGGATACTGAATAGAAGACTGGACCAAGAAATATAAAGCAAAGCAGTCAGTAGGCACGCTACTTTATTTTCTACTGTGCAGTAGGACAGAGCAAGTTTGAAAAGAACTGCCCTGGGCAAAGGGTCTCTACAACTTCGATACATCTTTATAACAAATTGAAATAAGGCACATACACACTTTGTATTTGCCATGTGGCACAAAGTCCAAGCTAACAACCTTTGTTCAACTTCAAGGTGTGCCTACAACCAAGCAGTTTATAAAAGCAGCTTATAAATTGTGTGAAATAAAATAATAAACATTTGAAGGGCACCAGATTAGCAAAGGCTGCTTTATAAAGGGACAGACCCAGCTGTGGAGGAGCAAGATGCCTTTGCTACCTCTCTAATGGCCTTCTGGCTTCCTTTTTAGAAAGATTTTTGGTTAAATGTTTTAAATTGGATGGAAACTCATTTTATGTGTTTTATTGAATGATCTTTGACTATTGTATTAATCTTTGCTACTTCAAATTTTTTTATGATCCTCTTTTAACTTCTTGTTGTTGGCAGCTTTGAAGTTTTCTGGGGGACAGTAATGTTTTAAATTTTAAAAAAGGTTATTATCAATGGCAAGGTCAAGATTCAGCATGAAGGAATCTCATTAACTTCAATGAGGAAGTCAAATGTATCTTTAAATCTTTTCTACTGAATTCGATGGGATTTAAATGTGTTCAACTTTGCCTGTACCATACCCAAAACTAAAATCATAAAAAGAAGAATATATCTGTGTTGATTTTGCTGCAATACAATTTGACCTCACTAGGAAAGTTTACAATAAACTGACAATATATGTCATGTCACTGAAACTTTGCTAAGAGCAAGTATTCAGCTTAAACTGGGCTAGAGGAGATCATGGTGGACATATGGACATCATTTTGCCAACACAAATCTGATAGAAAATTGCTTGTCAGAGAGAGATGACAATGATAGCAGCCAAAGGATTAAGCAGAGTCACCCATAAAAGGTAGAATTTATTAAAAGACTGAGCTGATGCTTCCAGCTGGTTATCAAAACAGAAAATCCCCAGTCTTTCAAGGTTGCTGAACAGCATCACAATCAGTAGATTTAATTAAAGGCATCATACCAGAATTGGCCATGATCTTGTTGAGGATTAATGACAATAAGCCAAACTACTTCAAAGCTTCTGGCAATATCTGGCAAAATAAGTTAGGGCTGAAAGTCTTTAACAGGAGGTTGCTGAGGTAAGTCCTTCAGTTTTTATTTTGTATCCTTCTTTCCCATTCTTTTGAAAATTCTTCTTTCTAGGAGCAGTTTTTTATGGGTGCTCTGCTGTTCTTCCATCCAGGTGGTGATCTATAGTTTACTCTTCAAAGAGCTTCAGTTCCCAGCACCCTTAACAAAGTAAAGCTCCCAGGATACCTCGGGGAGAGAGAAATGAGCTTTCAATGTATGATATGTATGCACCCATAATGTAAAAGGAAAGAAAGGACTCTCACAAAACTCATCCACCTCAAATGTAAGGTCAGTGATGGTGGGGACCCACAAGAATTTCTCAGAAATTTAATCTCTCTTTCAAGAATTCTCAAACACAATTCTTTTCTCATTAACAGTGTGTGGTTGGGAAAAAATGCTGAAAGGAATTTTGGCACCACATTACTTGTCTACAATACCTCACTTCATACAAAATGTGTGTGGGGTGTTTTTTGTTTTTTTAAATAAAAAGTCTAATTGATTTACATTTTGTGCACTATCCATCAAATATGCTCTTTCCTGTCAAGAAATAAACAGTTGTTGTTTTTCTGCCTTGCTACTCAAGTATGGGGAGATGGAGACAGTCTAATCTGCAAATGAGAAAAAGTAAAAATTATATTTGCAAGGACGTTTAGATACCTTATTGATAGTCAACTTCAAAACATTTAAAGTAAATAAGATAAAGGCTTTGTTGAAAAGTCACAAAACAAACCTGACAAATATTTTTCATGGTTTCTTCTAAGGCACACTTCTTTCACATAAAATGCATATAAATCTGAGGAGCAACATTTGTAGCTTGAATAAGTGAGTGCTGGCTCTACTGTCACTTTTTGGCACACTTGTTGTTTGGCTGGAAACTATTGTTCAGTAATGGATCCAGGTTTTGGCAGGCCCTTGGGCCAGTCTCAAGTGCCAGTCTGAACTGGCATCTGCCTGCACCCCATCAGGGAGCACACTGACAAGAGCTCTCTTGATCTGCAATAAATGCATAAACTCTCTGAGGAAGGGTCTATGAAGCCAAGGGCCCCCCAAAAAGCCTTGAGGCAACCCTGACAAGATACCCTTAGTGGTGCCCCTGAGACACTTCCTCTTCCCTCTTGTTGCTGCTGTCTATTCATTTTTCCTCTCTGGGCCCAGTTTATACAACCACTCAGAGGGAAAGTATGCAGCAAGTGAAATTCTCTCCTTCCTCTACATATGGTTTGCATGCTCAAAAAAAGCAAATAAACAGGCTGTGGCAGTAAGGAGCAGGGACAGAAGACTCCAAGGGTTGACAGTGCTCCCCTGTAGGAGTGTGGGCCTTGGTGGGTGTCCCACAATACCTACCCTGATGCCTGCTATCATGAGGGAGCCAGTAAGAAGTGGGAAAGCTAGGGTTTGTGGCATCCTGAACCATTTCTTGACTTGGTAGTGGTGTGTGGAGTTCTGGAATGGAATAGAAAGGATATATGTGGCATTGAGTTTCTGCTAAGGAGTCACCATCTGTTCCCACCATCTGAAATCATTTTATTATGTTGTCTTCAGAAGACCAGTAAGAAAGGAGATGATTTTGAAATCCTCATAGCTACCCGGTTACCTCATGTGATTTCATCATGAGAGAAAGCAAAGTGTGAAAAGTATGTGGTCAAATCCTACTGGAATTTGAGACTCAAGCAGAAATGTAAGCCTGTACAACACAAGTCCCACAAAACAGGTACAAAACCTATATGTACAATGAATATTATCCACCACAGTGCTAAATTTTGCCATTTTTTTCTGCTTCTCACCAGCATAACAGTAACCACTCTATATAGTAACCTCCCCAAAAGGGTTAAATTCAATTGCCATCAATCAGATATATAAGACACTGGAAAGAGCAACTGATGTTTGTCTCCAGAACAATAATATAATCTGTTATCATGGATTAGGGGAAGGAGGATGCTTCATAATGAAAATAACAATAAATAAATGATTCGTTTTGTTTTATCCATGTGGTGTCCTGATTAAATTTTCCCTCTGTATTAGTGCACTCCAGTGACATAAAATAGGTTGACCTTGTCCCTTTCCTCCTTTGAAACAACAACAACAATGTGATTTGTAATTGCAGATGATGTTTTCACCTTCAGCAGCAAGTTTTCTATTTTTAATGAAGTTCAAGTTCTGAGTCCTGTTAAAAACAGCAGCTCCATTTTCCTCTTGGAAAGGCGAATTGGTTGAGATGCATTGCCTTGTCTAGAATCTCGTGCAGCCCAATCCCAAGTATGTTTAATAGGAAGGATGCCTCAATGAGACTTCAAAGGGACTAACTCTCCCAAGAAGGTGCACTCAGAATGGCAGCATTAGTGAAAATGCTACAACTGTACCTTCCTTGTTAGGAAGGCTTACATCTCTTCTAACTGTCATCCTTCCAAGGACCTAGCCTCATCAATCAAAGAGTGCCCCTCCATCATTTTAACCTTTGTAGGATAGTTTTACAAGCCTTGATACAGCAGAAATCATTTCCAGGAAGGGTAGAGTCCTGTTAGTCTGTTAGGCAAAAAACAACTAACAAATTTACTGTGACATCAGTGTTCATGGACTAGAGCCTATACCAGTATTATCCTCAGATATATATTTTTTTTAATTGTTACATTTATATCCTGCCTTTCATGCACAGAGTTCCAAGTATGACACACGATTCTATCTCTCCCCGTTTTATCATTACACCATAACTCTCTTTGGTAGGTCAGGCCAAGAGAAGGTTACTGGTCCGTGGTCACCTAGTGAGCTTCATGGCTAAGTGGGGAAATAAACCCAGTTCTCCTATAGTCCAGCACTCTTATCAACTACACTACAGAGACTCTACCACTGGGAACTACACACACACACACACAGAGAGAGAGAGAGAGAGAGAGAGAGGAGTAGAGTAACAGGGCAAGCAGAAATAATGGGCACAACATCCAAGAGATAGTCTTTTACAAATCTATGAGGGTTTAAAGCAGGATTAAAGGACCTCAGGCCTGCAGGAATCTCCCTATCCTATGATCTCAGAATATACTCGTTCCTTGAGTGCTTATCCGGGTCAGGCATGAAGAATCCTCTCCTTCCCTGGTAGCGTCAAAGGCAAGAAGAACAAGCTACAGTGGTATCTAGGGTTATAGACGCTTCAGGTTACAGACACTTCAGGTTACAGACTCTGTTAACCCAGAAATAGTACCTCGGGTTAAGAACCTTGCTTCAGGATGAGAACAGAAATCGTGCAGAGGCGGCAGCGGGAGGCCCCATTAGCTAAAGTGGTACCTCAAGTTAAGAACAGTTTCAGGTTAAGAACAGACCTCCAGGACGAATTAAGTTCTTAATCCGAGGTACCACTGTAGTTCGTATTTATGGTTTTTATTCAGTCATCTGGGTGCAAGACAAAGAATCCATGTTTCCACGCAAAGGAGACATTGCCTGCTCTGAGTCCCTCCTCTTCCATCCCCGATAACATCCTGAGTACCTACAGAAAGTCCCAGGAGTCATACCCCTCTGCATTCTCTGTTCTTAAATGTGAAGGGACCTATGAGCCCTTGGAGAAGGAGGTTCACTCAGACTCTTTAGGGAGGTCTCTTCTGGCTGCTGTCTCACTCCATCCTCCTTCTCCTCCTCCTCTTCTATCTTGAAACTTGACAACTCTGCATTCAGCTGTAATTCAGTCCTGTCTCCTTCTCCTCTTGAAACATCTGGAGACAAGGAGCGAAAACCTTCCCACTTCCCCTCCTCTTCTGAGAGGAGCTGAGCAGACCAAGAAAATACTTCCCAGCCTTCCTGTTCAGTCCAGTCCCTGACAATCCATAACAATGACTGTTTTCTTTTTACTAAATGGAAGTGTACTTGTGTGTGCAAAAATATCTGATGTTTGAGTGTCTGGAATGTAGTCTTCTGGACACAGATAAGTCACACCCATTTCTCTGCCCACTTTTGCCTCTCGGCCTGGTCATCAAGCCCCCATCCACACACGAAGGATGCACATGGGAAAAATCCATTCTTGGACTGAGAAAAGTTCTCCACTCCTGGCTTAAAGATGCTACAAGAGTAGTAAAAAGAGAATTCACAGCAGCAACAGGTGGCTTGTAGGGGTGGGGAAGAAATTTGATTCAGATTACATTTAAAAGCGATTCTCCCTAAATCACATTTTTCTGAAACAACATGCAAACCAAAACTCAGCTTTCAAAATTCACACTTCACTGAATTTTGCAATACAGTTCTCTAGCAAAATAGTGTGTGCCAAAATGTACCATATATGTAAAGCATGCATTAAAATGCATATATTTGTGAAACATGCAAATATGCATTGTGTTAGAAAAAAATGTTCTGCAAAAATGTGTATATTAGCAAAAATTGCCTATAAACATATTAGAGGAAATATGCATTAAAAACCTGAGAATTTTTATGACAACTTTTCTAGGGGAAAAATGTGGAAATGTGGAGAACTGAAATTAGGACAGGAAAAATGAGAAACTGAGAGAAACTGAATTTGACAAGGTTCTCCCATCTCCTAGCTTTCCAACATTAATTGGTCACATAGTAGGAGAGGAAACCAGAATCTTGATTAAGTCATAAACAAATAGAACCACATTTGCAGATAGATTATGGGAGCAGGGGAAAATTGATTCACACTGCTTTGTGGGTGGGGGATGCTACTGTGGTTCTTGCAATGTAAGACAGTTGCACTAGCACAATGGGCTCACTTGTTCTTAGTCTCAGGGTCAAACTAAAACATGCTTAATGCTAACCCTACTGCCCTTTCCATGAAAAAAAAGTTCATCTTCTTGCTATGAACAAAGCCTGTAAATAAGACAAAACATACTGTTTATTTGTCCTCATATTATATACAGTTATTGTTCAGTTTACCCAGTAACATATTGTCAGGTTTATTTTCTGTCTGGACTCCATCCCTCAAAATGCATGTACAAGCTTCAGGAAACAGATTTTGTAGAGACCTTGGACTCGGCTAGATTGGTAAGGAAAAAGTGTTGTGTGTGCAATATAACACTGTCACACCAGATGGCGTTGTGAAGTCTTGTCTTTCCCAACTGGATTTCAACGTGTTTAATTGAAACGCTTCTTTGATGTGTCTAGATGCAGCCTTTGTCAGGGAGAGAGAAACATTGAATTCCCCTCCTCATTCCTGTTTTCTGAAGGCGCAACTCTGTGCAAGTATAACTGTGTGGATCTCATTTGACACAAACATATAGTCCAGCCTTCCACAATGTGGCATCCTCCAGATGTTTTGACTGTAACCCCCATCAGCCCTAAACAGCTTATGGGAGTTGTAATTCAATACATTTGGGGTGGCAGGTTGGGACATGCTGACTTTGGCCATTGTTCAGCCATATTATTGTGGCATCTGTATAAATATTTGCCAGAGCAAAAAGAGGTGGTTGAAAGCATTCATATATAATTTACATTTTAAAACACAAGTCTCTGATTATTTTCCAATGTTGAGATTATTTTCATAACCAAGATATCGTCTGTTCAAAATGCTCCCTTTCAAAGCAATGAGGCTAAAATAGACTTTGTTTACACACACATCTCTTTAGGATACATGTGATGGCTTCTCATTATTTATTCCACCTTTAGCATTTCTTTCCCTTGTCAGTGCTACCGCGGAATTGGTAATGCAGCAATCTCAATAATTAATGCCTTGTTGACTTGATGAGGGTTTCAAATGTTGCCTTTCGCACAACAATGCCATAACTTCACAGCAGAAACTGAACAGTTAACACTATTTCTTCCATCCCAGGCAACTTCAATTCACAGGCAAGATGATGAAAGTCTATGATGCTCTTGAGAGTATTGCAGCGGTATCAGTGCCAGAAAATGTGAGCCCCAACCATTATAAACCCACAGACAGACATTTGACCTGGAACGTAACATACTTCCTCAAGCTAGAAGTGTGTCTGTGAGTCGCTGTTTGGGGCTTACAAAAATAAAAAAGCAAGAAGGCTGACAAATATTTCTGCTCCTCATTGCTGAGAAGCAGTCATGATAGTTTCCAACAGCTCCATGGGTCATACTCACTGCTTAGGCCTGAACAAGATGAAGATCTCCACTTTGTTGTACAGTGGTACCTCCGGTTACAGACACTTCAGGTTACAGACTCCGCTAACCCAGAAATAATACCTCGGGTTAAGAACTTTACTTCAGGATGAGAACAGAAATCGCACAGCGGTGGCGCGGTGGCAGCGGGAGGCCCCATTAGCTAAAGTGGTACCTCAGGTTAATAACAGTTTCAAGTAAAGAACAGACCTCCAGAACCAATTAAGTTCTTAACTCGAGGTGCCACTGTAGTGGCAATAGCTCATTATACCCAATGATCCTAGCTCCCTTCCATCCCCATTTGAATCTTTTGCTTGCTGGCCTTTCCTCTTGACTTATCTGAAAGTGATCATTTTGAGTTCTGATCTTAACCCTCTAAGACTCACCCCAGAGCAGATACATCTTTGGACTGATAGCCTGACTTCTGGTCCTCCTGAACCATTTTTCTGAACTTTGTGATCCTGAAGAGGAGTTTTCCGGGAGGTAAGGCTGATACCTTTAATTGGACAAACTTCTATGAATTGTGGAGACTATTTCCCCCCCTATTCCGACTCTACAGGTGAAGAGAGGTGAAGCAGAGCCTGAGGTTTAATTGGCAGAGGGGATTATGCAGTCATGTCAGATTGACAGATTCATTCGTAATGGGACTGGGCAGGTCTGGCAGCTAGTCTGATGACAACCATGTGTATATTGTTCTAATTCAAACTGAACTCAAACAACCCCTCCCCCCCCCATTTTTGTGCCTGTGTAAAATAGCAAAACAACCTGAATGAAAACTGAAAGCATTTATCTGTTTCTTTTGTCAAAGTTCTGCCTATGAATAGCTGTTCACAGTATGGTCGACCCTATCCTTAGGCAGAATGAAGCAACTACTTCAGGTAACAGATGTTTGGGACTCAGCTATACAGCAGCAAATAAAATGTTTGGAATGTATTGTAAAGTACTGCTGTTATCCTGACCTGCCAAGCCATTCCATTTGTTGGAGGACAGAACTATGTGTGTCCTGTGGCCTGTCTTGCACCTCTGATTAGTATCAGTTGGGTTTTATACCAGAATTAGTCCCACTGGTATGGTGGTTTTGTTTTTTAAAAATCCAGCTACATTAACTGAAATGGAACAAAAACCAGTATCCGTAGACTTGCGGTCTGAAAAATAATTGAAGCTTTCTTATATTTAACATTTTTAGACCCCTTTACTCCTCAAATGAATATACATCCAACAGACTATAATACATATGTGTGCTGTACACACACATGCATGCCAATATGAAATATGACTTTGGAATGTCATAGTTAAAACACTTTCTGTTTGATATGTTTTCTTCATATAATCAAGCTTGATAATTGGCTAAGACAAGAATTAGATTCCTTTTTAAAGGTAAAGGTAAGTTAAGTCCAGTCACAAACGACTCTGGGGTTGCAGCACTCATCTCGCTTTACTGGCCGAGGGAGTCGGCGTTTGTCTGCAGACAGTTTTTCTGGTCATGTGGCCAGCATGACTAAGCCGCTTCTGGTGAAACCAGAGCAGCGCACGGAAACGCCGTTTACCTTCCTGCCGGAGCGGTACCTATTTATCTACTTGCACTTTGACGTACTTTCGAACTGCTAGGTTGGCAGGAACTGGGACCGAGCAGCGAGAGCTCACCCCGTTGCGGGGATTTGAACCGCCGACCTTCCAATTGCTAAGGAGAGATCAAATTAAGTAGAATTTAATTTAACTTCTGTGGCTGGTAAATAAGTTTATCACAGTACTTGCTGGGCTAAATTTTTGTGTCTGATTTAATGCAGTTTTGTAGAGCTACAAGCTACTTCTGAGTCACTTTGATGGAAAGAAACCAGAATTTAAAATACTTTTAAAATTGGGAATTTGCTAGAACAGAAACACAACTGACCCCAAATTCTCTGTACAAGGCATCAACTGAAATGGGCTGGGGAGGGCGGTAACTTTTGTATAAGTCGTATCATTTCCAATTGCAGAAGAAGATCTTGAAGAATTTCACACAAGGGTTAACTTCCTATCCCTCTTTGTTTCATCCAGCCTGTAGGGGCACACTTTGGAAACTGAGAAAATTCTATCTACGTGCATTTCAAACTACATTACAGTGGTACCTCAGGTTAAGAACTTAATTCATTCTGGAGGTCCATTCTTAACCTGAAACTGTTCTTAACCTGAGTTACCACTTTAGCTAATGGGGCCTCCCACAGCTGCTGCACTGCCACCATGCAATTTCTGTTCTCATCCTGAAGTAAAGTTTTTAACCTGAGGTACTATTTCTGGACAGCACCTTAAAAAGCAGAGACATCACCTTGCCAACAAAGGTCTGTATAGTTAAAGCTATGGTTTTCCCAGTAGTGATGTATGGAAGTGAGAGCTGGACCATAAAGAAGGCTGATCGCCGAAGAATTGATGCTTTTGAATTATGGTATTGGAGGAGACTCTTGAGATTCCCATGGACTGCAAGAAGATCAAACCCATCCATTCTTAAGGAAATCAGGCCTGAGTGCTCACTGGAAGGACAAATCGTGAAGCTGAGGCTCCAATACTTTGGCCACCTCATGAGAAGAGAAGACTCCCTGGAAAAGACCCTGATGTTGGGAAAGATTGAGGGCAAAAGGAGAAGGGGACGACAGAGGACGAATTGGTTGGACAGTGTTCTCGAAGCTACCAGCATGAGTTTGACCAAACTGCGGGAGGCAGTGGAAGACAGGAGTGCCTGGCGTGCTCTGGTCCATGGGGTTACGAAGAGTTGGACACGACTAAACGACTAAACAACAACAACTATTTCTGGGTTAGCAGAGTCTGTAACTTGAAGCGTCTGTAACTTGAAGCGTCTGTAACGCCTGTAACCCGAGGTACCACTGTACTAACTATTAGGTGTATACAGATCTGTGTAATATTAACCTTGAATAAAGTTGCTTAAATCTTAATGTAACTGTGGGAAAAGAGCTACTGCACTTGAGTAAGTTATACACCACCATGAGCTCAATCATTTATCATGAATTCTGAGTAGCAATGCCACATAGGAATTTAAGTGGGACCCATTCCTGCTGTCCTGTTTGAACTGCAATGTGGCTGCAAACCCACACACAGATTGGAGAGCTCTTTCACCATGTAAGAAGCAACGATTGTAGATAATGTAATTCAGTCCTTGAATTAAATTACATATATTTGTTAAATTGAGGTAAGCACGAAATCCATCCTTTCTGTGAAATTTTCAGTCTCAATCTGTTATTCTGCACTTCCCTTTCAACGCATAATATACTGCTGAGATTATGACAGTTTAAATGAATTTAGTTAATGGATGCAGTGCTTTCCCCAATGCTTACTCTAGAGCAGTGGATTAGATTCCATACTATGAACAGCCACAGAACAAATTCTGCAAATTAGCAGTAAACTAAACTTTGTTGAAAAGTGCCCTGATTATATTTCCTTCCAAAAGGGGTGGGCAGCCTTTTCTGGCTTGAGGGTGATATTCAGTCTTCTCCAACCCTCTGGGGGCCATGTGCTAGTGCTGTGTGCAGTGAAATGTACCCCAGAATAGACAGACAATGCCTTATATAGTAAATCATCAACAGTGAAACTAGGATTGAAGTACTAGAAAGGTCTGCATCAGTGAGTTTCTTAGAAGTGTTGCATAGTCACTTTTGGACAAGAGAAGATTTGCTGTTAATCTACTGTAGTCTCTGACGTTCATTAAATAGGATGTGTCTAGAATTGGGTGTGCCCACCCCTCTCTCTCACACACTCTTGCATATGCAAATATATAGGCAGAAACACACAGAGGCACAGGGCAGGTCAGCAGAGGAAGAGCAATTATTGGCTCCTCTCTGCTCATAATTTGGTTGATCCAGAATGATGGGGACATTTGCATTCTCTATCAAGGTGCTGGGCTCCACCCACCCCAGCACTGTGTCTACATGAATTTATTTTCTTTATGCTACTATTGACAAAATTGGTGGAGTCCTGCGAGAGTAGAGCAAAATTGCTTGGGGACTGAATCAGACCTATGAAGTGGAGTTAAACCACCCCAGCCTTAAATGTTTCAGCCTGTGGGTACAGGAAGGCTCCAAAAACAATACAATACAATGTGCCTGCTCAAATCTGGTTGTGTCTAGTATGTTTAGTTGCAAAGTTCATGGTAGTATGCTGTATGACTTCACGGCCCAGATATAGGTCAAGTTTTCAGGGACAGGGTGCTGCATTTGTGATGACCATCCCCATTTTTGTTCCTCTATGTGACTCCACCAGATAACAGGACCAGTGGAAAGGTCCTGCTCCTCCTCATGCAAACAACAGCATCTCAGACTCCAGACAGGCCTTGTGTGGCCTGTAGTCAATGGGGCAACTCGAGAGTCTCCCTCAGTTGCAATATCCCCACCCGCCATTCCATGATAAACTTCAAACCCAGTCTCCCAAATCCATTGTGAAATTCTATCTTATATATTTAGAGAAATGTGTCGTTTGAGAAATGACAGTTTTGTGTTTGCAGGAGCCGCAATTTACAGCATTCCAATGACCTAGCATGGGTTTTGGTTCCATTAAAGTATTGCAGACAGAGACAATGAACACTTTATGCCTTAAAGTGCCTGATGTTGTTCCAATGACTTATGTATGCCGGTTGACATCAAAATCATTGCAATGTCAATTGCAATATTTCACCCATCTCTGTGTTATGATGTTATAGTAATTGCAATGCCTGATACACTTCAATGTTTTGACAATAATTTTCATTCCTGCATATCTGTCTGTTAGGCAGTTAATTGCAGAGGCTTAGACATTACCACTGACACAGTAATAGCTCCAGCAGAACCTCACTAGAGAGTTAATTGAAGTGTCTTAGACTTAGATAATATTAAAGCTGTAACATACCTAACGTGGATAAATTCTTTATGCAAACTATTTATTTTTTTAAGTGTGTTTGTGTTCCTACTTATAACTCCTTGAAGTAAATTATTATGGTTGTGGAAGTATGATCCTAAGCTAGTAAAACAATGAAATCTGACCCTATGCATGCATATTCCAAGGGCCATATGCATAGGATTACAGTGGTACCTCTGGTTGCGAACGGGATCTGTTCCGGAACCCCGTTCGCAACATGAGCAAAACGCAACCTGTGTCTGCATGGGTCGCAATTCGCCACTTCTGCGCATGCGTGTGACATCATTTTGAGTGTCTGCACATGCGCGAGTGGCGAAACCCGGAAGTAACCCATTCTGTTACTTCCGGGTCGCCGCAGCATGCAAACTGAAAAGACGTAACCTGAACCAAACGTAACAAGAGGTATGGCTGTATAGAATCATAGAGTTGGAATGGACCCCAAAGTTCATCTTGTCCAACCACCTGCCATGCTGGAATATCAACTAAAGCATCCATGACAGATGGCCATCCAACCTCTGCTTAAAAGTCTCTGATGGAGAGACTACCACCGTCTGAGGGAGTCCATTCCACTGTCAAACAATGCTATGAATCTACTTTTCAAGGGAGAAGAAAATAACTTTCCCTATCACCTAATTGTACAAGATCAGCAGCCAAACCTAACAAATGCACATTCATGCTAGCGCCAGTGCTGCTGAAATGTCAGAGAGGCTTAACAAGGTTATGCTTAAGCTGGAAGGGCTACAGTCCAGCATAACTCGTCTATGTATTTTGATGCTCAATTTTCACTAAACACAGGATAGGAAAGAACAAGAGCAACGGTACAAAGGGGACTGCCTGAAAATGCAGTCGAGGTTTTACAGTTGTACCTCGTACCTCCATACAGGAGTGCTGTAAAGTTTACTGTGTATTTGATGTTACCTGCACTCATGTATGTTCATATATACACTGCTGAGAGGGTTAGGATCTTTTGCTGGAGTTATGATATGTGCTTGTTATGGAAGTGTGTTAACCCTTAACCTTATGCCCACAAGAAGCTCTCACACAAAAAAATAAAATAAAGAAAGCTTGATTTATCACAATGGTACCTTGGTTCTCAAATGCCTTGGTACTCAAATGCCTTGGTTCCCAAATGCTGAAAACCCAAAGTAAGTGTTCCATTGAATGTTTTTCGGAAGCCGAAAGTCTGATGCGGCTGTCGACTATTGTTTCCAGGGCGCCTGCACCAATCAGAAGCTGTGCCTTGGTTTTCAAACATTTCGGAAGTCAAACAGATTTCCAAAACGGATTAAGTTTGGTGCATATTTTTTTTTGGCTATTTCTTTTGTATTTGTGTTTTTGAGGCTTTTTCGGTTCATTTGTTTTTGTGACTGTGTGGAACCCAGTTCAGCTATTGATTGATTGTGTGACTGTGGAAATGGATAGTGCAGATAAGGGTGGGGGGAATTAATTTTAATCATCTACAATACTGTCTTAATTATTTTATAGTACTATACATTGATTATTGCTTTCATTTTATGGATCAATGGTCTCGTTAGATAGTAAAATTCATGTTAAATTGCTGTTTTGGGGGTTGTTTTTAAAAGTCTGGAACGGATTAATCCATTTTGCATGGGTAAGTAAGCCTTGGTTTTGGAACGCTTTGGTTTTGGAATGGACTTTCAGAACAAATTATGTCTGAGAACCAAGGTACAACTGTATATAATATACAAGTGACAGAATATATATATAAAATGCTGCTTTAGACAGCAAAGTTACAGTCAAAGCAGGTAGCAAATTACATTGTGCGGACAGGCGGAGTCCCCAGATCCCGAGTGGTCCCCCCCGTCATGTGGAATAACGACTCTAGACAACGTGCTATGGGATTAAATTGGCCACAATTTTATTAAATTTCAAATGTGGGTAGACCTTGGCTCAGGCATTGGGCGTTCTCCCTCCCCAGTCCCCAGCCGGGGACCTAGGGAGCATCAGGGTTATCCAGTGTGTGTGTGGGGGGATGGGCCGGCTCTGGAGAACATATGTTCAAGCAGAGATAGCCACCCTCGTTACGCCGCCGCCGCTGCCGCCGCCGCCGCAGGGGAGAGCAATAATGACCTTTTGGCGTACGGCCAAAGCCTCCCTTCAAAAACCCCTTTAACGGGGAACCCTGGTATCGCCACCGCAAAGAGGAAGATGGACTAAAGGATTCCGCCCAAGGCCTGACACTGCCAAAGTTGTGACGTTTTGCTACGGGAAAGGCGAAACCTGCCAATGCAGGGAAATTCCTTTCCGGCCCTTTAACAGCGACCTTATCGTAGCAGCGCCCGCATACCTGTGGAGACAGGTTAACCTGCAAAACCTATGAAGAAAAGTTAACCTGCAAAAGAAGACATTAACTGAGGGTGGGTAGGGTGGGAGAAGCTCTGGAGCCAAGTGAGGATTACCAGGTAAGATCCACCCTCTATTGTGTGGGCAGGTAATCCCTCCCCCTACTTGGCCTGGTTTCCCTGGCAACGCTTCCCCCAGGTAGGATTGGACAACTCACTGGGGTAGGCGGGGACCTCCAGGTATCCCACCTGAGGGAAGGCAAAGCCTATGCTGATGGGGCCACTCCAGATCCAGGGCTGCACGCGTCCACGCAAAGGGCGCCCCCCGTTTTAAGTGGGGAGCGGTCGTTACATACATACCTTAATTAAAGAAAAAAATGATTCCCTAACTATTCAAAAAGGCCTACAGAAATGTGGGCATAAACTAGAAGTGGAGAGAAGCTGGTGAGGAAAGTATACCTGTTCTTAAAGCGAAACAGAAATGTGCTGAGTCCTGGGGAGTGCTAGGTAAGTGCTGTTCTCTTGGTACTAGAAGAGACAACTAACTTTTGAATCTAATAGTTTTTTATACCTTTTTGCCAAGGCATGCCAGTGGAGGGGGCTATGAACTGAGTGATTTCTACAATTTCCATAATTCCTTCCAGAATAGTGAGAAATGCTTAAAACTGGCCATCCTGTTTGCTTAACAAAAGGATGAAAGACTTGTGATATCTGAATGCCTATCTGAATCCAGGCATCCCTGTCTGCTGCCTGTCTTCAAATCACCTGAACACTCCGTGGATGGATCCTAGTGAGGAGTTGAGCATCCTGTGCTTAGCAACTAAATTTGCATGTGTTAATCTTTAAGGTCACATGTGGGTGAACTCAGGATATGCCCAAATGTCTTTCATCAGGGGGCTGGGATCTGGGGAATAGCCATTTCTGCCATACTGCATCAAAGTTACAAAAAAAATGCAATTTCCCCTGAAATTATCTGGAAATGTTCAGAGACACTCATACTCCAATTCAATGGATTAAGCCATTTTGATTTTGGGGGTAGCAGTCTTGATTTTGAGACAATTCTTGCAGGCACCATTCCAAGATGACTGACTTAGCCAGAAAAGCATATGATCAGAAATCTCAGTTTACTGACCCAAAAGAGAGAGGGGGGGGATTGTGCTTTTTCTCACATTTAGTTCCATCTGTCCATATGAGGTGCTGAAAATTGTCTGCAGCTGCATGCTTGCCAAATATGCACCACTCTTCCCTTTAAAAACCAAAACTCAGTTCTCACTTGCTCACCACTTTTACTATGTGATGGGAAAATCAGGTAGGTTTCCTGCCTCTACAATGCAGCTCAGTAGGTAACAAAGGAAAGGTGTTTTGAATTATAATGTCATCTTTTGAAATAATTGCAAGTTTTAGCTCTTGCAATACAGAAGTTTTATGATCTAGTTATTTTATAGGGTTTGTTTTATATAACATAGCTTCCCTTTTATCCAGGCAGTACCACACACTTTACATTTAAGATCTGGACAAAGATAAAATCAATAACTGTCAAAACCCCACTTTGCATTATCCCCGAGAAATAAAGGCTATGCTGACACAATAATATACTAAGAATTGTTCTATCTTTGGTGAAAAATAATACCTTCATAAATAGGAAGAGTTGAATCCAAAGCCAACTTGTCTAGGGATTTTTAGAAGGCACTTTAATTCATTTTATTTACATGTTGGTGTCAAAATATATTACAAATAGTCTATATATTATTGAGACAGGTCCAAAAATTCATGAGTGGAAGGGGAAATAGCGGCTTGCACTTCTCTGTAAACTGTTGTACAAGAATCTGTTCAGTGCTATAATAAGTTCCATGGTTCTTCTTGTGATTTGTACAAGAGCTTGGATAGGTTGTGTAATTACAACACAATTAGGAGACAATTGAATGAGATACTGGCTATTTTGAGCTTGAGTGTGTTTATGACTTCTGCCTTTTGTTTACATCAATTTGGGCACCTGGCTATGAATGCCCCTGAACATGTACAGAATTTGTCTGAGTAAATGTGATTATAATTAGCTTTAAGACTTCAATCCTATCTGCAGTCACTTTGGAGAAAGTTCCATTTAAGACAGCAAGAAGCCTTACTTTCAAGGAGTGTGCAGTGTATTCAATCTGCTGAATTGGCCACATTTGCTTCATTCTTTTAAAGGATGAACACTAAACACTATGGAAAGATTGGAGGTAGATTTAGGGAAGTGTGACCACACTGGGCACAGAACCTCATGAGATGCCACAACTATGGAATACAGGCATTGGGGCACCAAATGTTGGCATTGCACAGGACATCACTGAAATTTGAGATCCCAAGGTCCATCACTGGAAGGACAAATAGAATGGGCTCTGAAAACACACATCCCAGGAATCAAAGGCCAAGAAAAAGAGGTGTGTCTTCAGCTTTACTTGCACGTAGCACAATCTCACATCAAAGCAGGAGCAGGGCCACACTGCTGGCCCTTCCCTCAAAAAGCATGTCTCTGGGTTAGCACCACCCTACAATGTAAAGGCAACATTCAAGTTGGACAGCTGATTGTGTAATCACATGAAAACCCAACACATGAGCAGTTGGAAGGAGGGAAAGGGGAGAGGGTAGGTGTTGCGAACTGACAGGACAACGTGAAGGAGGGAGAGAATCCCATCGAGGGGTTTAGCCAGGACTGGGACATGCCAGGGCAAGCTGGAGTTGGGGAAGGAAAGGTTGGTGTAGGAAGGTTGATAGAGGATGACGAGGGGATGGGGTCAGTGCACAGGAACTACAGATGCAGGACCCATCACCAGAGCCAGAGGGGTGCCTGTCTCCATGAACATGGTGGGCTCTGAAGCATAGCGAGCAGCTCTCTAGCTGGCCAGGTGGGGCTTGCTAGCTCTGGGAGGAGGGGTGTGATTCCTCAGCTGGAGTAGGCTTGGAACAGTTGAGGGTCCCATGCCTCATCAAGCCCAGATGCTGCAATTGTCACACAAAGTATAAAAGGGCAGCAGAGTGGAGGTGCTGTGTTTCCTCAACTGCCCATTTTGATTGACCTTGACTTGGATGTTCCTGGACCTCCACAGGACTGTGCTTTGGATTTGACTCTGGACTGTATCCTGACTGCTCGATTTCGGACTTGGCTACTTGGGTTGACCCTGAACCTCGTTACCTGACCTTTAGACTTTAGATTTTGGACTTCGGACTTTACTTGTGTGAATCGGTGTACTGACTTGCTGCCAGGGGTTTAGGACAGTAGGGAAGGGGGTTGAAGGAGCCAAAAACTGCTCCTTTTGAAAATATTTTTGGAACACATTGAAATGTATGGAAAAAGCAGAGGTTTAATGTTTAGGAAAGTTATTCTTCTAGAAGATCCTTCCTTTATTTTCTTATTTTTCCCTAAGCTTAACAATCCTTCAAGATGGCCCACAGGATTACCACTGTATTTATGTGATGTGTGTGATGTTAGTTTTCTGTTTTATCCCAAAACATAGAGTAAACAAATATTGTTCTGCCTACTCAGACATGTCATAAATCCCTAGCTTAATTTACACTATAGCGACATTGTACAAGGAGGAAATCTATTCCTTATTGCAAGTTAAGTTTTTGCTTAAGGGTCAGACTCTGTATTGCCAAACATGATTGATTATTGCATCTTGGAGTTAGGAACTCTAGTCTTAAATCCTATGTCATGAAACAAGAGTAAGGGTGAAAGAGAGGGGGGTGATCCCATCATGCCACAATGCTTATTCCAGCTTCTATTGTGAACCAAAGAATAGACTGCATTGTCTTATCATGTTTACATGGTCTACAGAAATATGAAGATGAGCTTGGGATATTCTTTTTTATATATATAATGATATTTATTAAGTTTTTATTTAAACAATAAAAAACATACATAATAACATAGTATTTTCCAATATCCACATTTCATTCTCATCTTTGGACTTCCTCACATCTCTTGTTCCTGCATTCTAAACTCATAGATTTTGCTAGCAAATTATTAACCTATTTCTTTTTTTTTTTTTTATAAATATTTATTAAAGTTTTTAAATATAAATGCACAAATAATAAACAATCTTACTTCTATCACAGACATAATTTCATCACTTCTTTGGACTCCCTCACGTCTCCCGCTCCCATTTACATCGTTAAAAGTTTTTTCCAAACAAATTATCAACTTGTTTACAATCTCATGTCCACTCATTCAAATATGATCTAGCACTTCTTCCAAAAAAATTTATATTTTCTTTAGTCTCACTTATCATCAAATTTCAAATCTAATTTAGTGGTGGCCAATTTTTTATAATCTAGCATCCTTCTTAACATTCAACCAAATTACAATGTTTTTGTAGATACTTCTTGAATTTCTCCCAGTCTTCCTCCATCTTCTCTTCTCCCAGGTCACGGATTCTGCCAGTCATCTCGGCCAGTTGCATATAGTCCATCAGTTGCATCTGCCACTCTTCCAGTGTGGGTAGATCTTGAGTTTTCCAGTTTTTTGCGATGAGTATCCTTGCTGCCGTTGTTGCATACATAAAGAATGTTCGGTCCTTCTTTAACACCTTCTGGCCGACAATACCCAGAAGGAAGGCCTCTGGTTTCTTAGTGAAGGTATACTTAAATACCTTTTTCAGCTCATTATATATCATTTCCCAGAAGACCTTCACCTTAGGGCATGTCCACCAGAGGTGAAAGAATGTTCCTTCATTTTCTTTACATTTCCAACATTTATTATCAGACGAATGGTATATTTTGGCAAGTTTAACTGGGGTCATGTACCATCTATATATCATTTTCATTACATTTTCCTTCAGAGCATTACATGCGGTGAAGTTCAATTCATATGATGTAGTTTCCAATATTAAATCTCAAATTTTAGAATTTAAATCACTCTTTTGGAGACTTAATTATAACATACTATTTATCCAAAATTTGTCTTTTCTTTCAATTGCATTTAGATTTGTATTCCTTATAACTAATTTGTTGGAGTCGAACTATTACTATTCTTACATCTTTCTTTAACATTCATACAATTTACAATATTTTTGTAGATAGTCCTTGAATTTCTTCCAATCCTCCTCCACCAATTCTTCTCCCAGGTCTCGGATTCTGCCAGTCATCTCCGCCAGTTCCATATAGTCCATCAGTTGCATCTGCCATTCTTCCAGTATGGGCAAATCTTGAGTTTTCCAGCATTTGGCAATGAGTATCCTTGCTGCTGTTGTAGCATACATAAAAAAAGTTTGATCCTTCTTTTGCACACTCTGGCCGACAATGCCTAAAAGAAAGGCCTCTGGTTTCTTAGGGAAGGTATACTTAAATACCTTTTTCAGCTCATTGTATATCATTTCCCAGAAAGCCTTCACTCCAGGGCAAGTCCACCAGAGGTGAAAGAATGTTCCTTCAGCTTCTTTACACTTCCAACATTTATTGTCAGACAAATGGTATATCTTTGCAAGCTTGACTGGAGTCATGTACCACCTATATATCATTTTCATAATGTTTTCTTTCAAGGCATTACATGCTGTAAATCTCAAACCTGTGGTCCATAACTTTTCCCAGTCAGCAAACATTATGTTGTACCCTATGTTTTGTGCCCATTTTATCATAGCTGATTTGACCGTTTCATCCTGTGTATTCCATTTTAGCAGCAAGTTATACATTCTTGAAAGTATCTTAGAGCTGGGTTCTAACAGTTCTGTTTCTAACTTTGATTTTTCCACCTGGAATCCTAACTTTTTATCTGACTTAAAAGCTTCTTTGATCTGAGCATAATGTAACCAATCTCGCACTTTCCCCTTTAGTTTCTCCAAACTCTGCAACCTCCAGTTGTCTCCATCTTTTTCTATTATTTCCCAATATTTCGGCCATTTGGCCTCCATATTGAGTCTTTTCGGGGCCTTAGCCTCCATTGGTGATAGCCACCTTGGGGTCTTATTTTCCAATAAGTCTTTATATTTTAACCAGACATTGAACACTGCTTTTCTGACAACATGGTTCTTGAAAGCCTTATGTATTTTAACCTTGTCATACCACAGATATGCATGCCAACCAAAAGCATTATTAAATCCTTCCAAATCTAAAACATCAGTGTTTTCAAGAAGAAGCCAATCTTTCAACCAGCAGAAAGCTACTGATTCATAATACAACTTTAAGTCTGGCAGGGCAAAGCCCCCTCTTTCTTTAGCATCAGTTAATATCTTAAACTTAATTCTGGGCTTTTTGCCCTGCCAGACAAATTTAGAAATATCTCTCTGCCACCTCCCAAAACACTCCATTTTATCCACTATCTGTAAAGTTTGAAACAGAAACAACATTTTTGGCAATACATTCATCTTGATAACAGCAATACGTCCTGACAAGGAAAGTTTCAATCTTGACCATACATCTAGATCCCTTTTAATTTCAGACCAACATTTTTCATAATTGTCTTTAAATAAATTCCTGTTCTTCGCTGTTATGTTTACCCCTAGGTATCTTACTTTTTTGACCACATTTAATTCTGTCTCTTTCTGAAACCTTTCTGACTCTAAAGGAGTCAATTTTTTTTCCAAAACCTTAGTTTTTTGCTTGTTAAGTTTAAATGCCGCCACTCGACCAAACTCATGAATCAGTTGCAATACCCTTTTAGTACTAGACTCTGGCTCCTGTAAGGTCAAAACTAGGTCATCTGCAAATGCTTTCAATTTATATTGTTTCGCTCCGACCTGAATACCTTCCACCAACCGGTCTCCCCTAATCATATTCAAGAGCACTTCCAGGACCGATATAAACAGCAAAGGGGATATAGGGCAGCCTTGCCGTGTTCCTTTCTCAATTCTAAACTCTTCTGTCACCACATTGTTAACTATCAATTTTGCTTTTTGCTCTGAATAGATTGCCTCTATCCCATTATGAAACCCCCGCCCCACTCCCATTCCTTCCAAATTTTTCTTCATGAACTTCCAAGAGATATTGTCAAAGGCCTTCTCCGCATCTATAAAAATTAACACAGCTTTTGTATTAATGTTTGTTTGCAAAAGTTCCAAAATGTCAATAATATTCCTTGTGTTAGCAAACAAGTGTCTACCTGGGAGAAAGCCTGCTTGGTCCTTATGAATTACTTCATTAAGGACTTTTTTGAATCTTCTTGCTAAAATGTCTGCAAATATTTTGTAATCCACGTTTAAAAGGGAGATGGGGCAGTAGTTCCTAAGTTGCGTCTTTTCAGATTCTAATTTGGGTATCAATGTGATGAAAGCTTCTTTCCACGACTCTGGTGCCTTCTTCCCGTCCATAATTTCATTGCAAACCTCCATTAATGGATGCATCAAATAGTCTTTCAATGTCTTATAATATTTGGAGGTAAGCCCATCTGGCCCTGGAGACTTGCCCAATTGCATGTTCTGAATGGCCTCCTCAATTTCTAATTGTGTTATTTTGTAATTCAGGATTGTTCTGTTCTTGAGAGACAACTTTGGTAAACCATTCTTCTTTAAAAATTGTTCTATCTCTGATTCATTTTGCGGCCCCTGTGTATATAGTTGTTTAAAGTATTTCTGGAAGCACTTTCTGATTTCCACCGGGTTCTGAATATTTCTTCCCTCAATTTCCAAGTTTGTTACTGTGTTCAACTTTTGCCTCTTTTTCAGCTGCCATGCTAGCAGCTTTCCACATTTATTTGCCGATTCAAAGGATCTTTGTTTCATTAACTTAATTTTCCATTCCACTGCTTGATTTATCAATTTTGAATATTGTGCTTGATGATGTTTAATTTCTCTTAAAATCTCCTTTGATTTCGGTCTCGATCTTAGCTTCTTCTCACCTTCTTTAATTTTCTCCAAAATCTTATCTTTCTTGTCATTCTGTACTTTTTTCTTAATTGTATTTTGTTGTATCAGAAACCCTCTCATCACCGCCTTACTTGCATCCCAGACAGTTCTTTTTTCCACCGTAGTGTTCAGGTTTATCTCAAAATAGTCCTTCAAAACTTTTTGGGCCTTTTTGATAATATCCTGGTCTCTAAACAAATTGTCATTCATCCTCCATCTGAAGGAGCCGGTTGGAGTTAATCTCATATCCATCTTAACAGCGTTATGGTCGGAGCAGGTCTTTGGGCAGATTTCCACTTTTTTTATCTTGGGCGCCAGGCCTCTAGTTGTCCAGATTTGGTCGATTCTTGTCCATGTCAGTTGGGCTTCAGAAAAGAATGTTCCTTCTCTTCCTAGGGGGTTCTTTGTTCTCCAGATGTCAATCAAGTCCATGTTGTCAGTCATTTCAAAGAATGTTTTTGGTAGTCTGCCGTCTTTTGTCACATTTTGACTGTGTGACTTGTCCATGTTGGTTGATACCACTCCATTCATATCTCCCATCATAATGATGTTATCATAGTTCAGATAGTCCAGCATAATCTCATGCAGCTTCTTATAAAATTCCGATTTCCCCTCATTTGGCGCATAAATTCCTAATAATAAAAACTTCTCACCTTGGGTCTGAATTTCAAATGCCAGAATTCGTCCATGTTCATCCTTGAATAAAAATTTTGGTGACAGGCTCTCTTTTGCATATATCACCACGCCTCTTTTCTTTACTCGATCCGAAGAGATAAATTCTTGGCCTAATCTTTTATTTATTAACACTTTTCTGTGTAGCCTAGTCACGTGTGTTTCTTGCAAACAAATAACGTCCAATTGTTCTTTTTTCAAAATATGAAATATCCTTCTCCTTTTCTCTGGGATCTTGGCTTGGGATTATCAAGGATGTAACAGAGCTGGGTGTACATGCTTACATCTGAATGTTTTACAGAACCATACATCTTCCTTGGCTCCTGAAAGAGAGGACTATTTAAAAGAGAACCCCAAAAGTTTGGAGACTGGTGCAAGTGCAGGTTTTTCACAGTGTGTGTCTGGAATATGAATGTAAATTTAATGTTTAAAATAGCATCTGGTATCTGTTGGGCTGTTAATATATATTTTTTCTTTTTTAAACAAATTGAGTTAATACAATGCTTTACACAGGTAATTTACTACCTACATGTGGTTAACCAATTTGGGTTTGAAACTCAAAGTCTGATTCATTTTCAATTTTATTATAGCAATTACAAAGTCATTTGCATGCTCCTGGCAGATAATTAAGAATGCTTTTTACCAACATTGCTGCTCTTTTGGTATTACTATGGATATGAAGAAAAACTAATCAATTTTTGTTAATTTGGCAAATGTAATCAAATCAATCAAGCTTCAGAAAAATGCCCTCATTGCATCCACGTTGAATACAAACTATTAAAGCTCATTTAATCTGGGCATTCTGCCCAAAACTCTTCTATTATACTAAAGAAGTTGCTTTTCTAAAATGTTTCTGTACTTGTAAGCAAACTTCTGAAGAATCCTTACACCAATTTCATAAGAACCCAACATCGGTCTATCATGTCATAGTACCTAAGGAATTTGATTTTTGAAAATTTCACTGTGAACCGACTTGCTCTGAAAAGGGATGGTGAGGATTCCATTTGCTCCCCTTATATCCATGTGCTGATCAGAACACAGATCAATGGATTACACACATAACCAGCAAACCACTCAGTGCTGGAGTCTAGACTGTACAGGTGGTCTGAGAGCTGTGACTTTCTATTAACATTTTACAGCTACTTGTCTGTGTTGGACAATATCTACCTCTTTCTGCATGAAGAGAACCAGGTTATTTTGAACACTAGAAAAATTACCTAGCTTCAGGACTTAGTTTTCCTAGGCTAAAATCTATATTAAATTTCACATCATTCATTTTTGAGACTATTTATCTCAGACTGATTGGGAAACTGAATTGCTGAACTTTTCTCAAAGACATGCCATAACAACCAAATCAAGAGAGCAGAGCTTCCAGGGAATCTCCTGTGTGTGGCTTCCAGGGCTGTTTGAGCCTTTCCTTTATTTGACCAAGTAGAGTTAGTTGTTGTTTTAGCTATTAAGAAAAGAAAGAGATCATCAGGAGGTTTGGGCTGGGTGTTCATCAGTATGCGGATGATACCCAGCTCTACCTCTCTTTTAAATCAGAACCAGTGAAGGCGGTGAAGGTCCTGTGTGAGTGTCTGGAAGCAGTTGGAGGATGGATGGCGGCTAACAGATTGAGGGTGAATCCTGACAAGACAGAAGTACTGTTTTTGGGAGTTAGGAGGCGGGCAGGTGTGGAGGATTCCCTGGTCCTGAATGGGGTAACTGTGCCCCTGAAGGACCAGGTGTGCAGCCTGGGAGTCATTTTGGACTCACAGCTGTCCATGGAGGCACAGGTCAAATCTGTATCCAGGGCAGCTGTTTGCGTGTGTAGGTCCCCAGGCCACCCCTCAAATAACTTCACACATAACACGTAATTTTAGTTTTGGTTTTTGGGCACTATTTTGGCCACAACTTTATTAAAATACAAAATCAGTGAGTGGTTGTTTAGACATTGGTTATGACTATCTGTCCCCCCGCCTGGGACAGAACTGACATCCCGAGGTCCGATCGGTAGCCAGTAGAAGAGAAAGTAAAACTTGGGGGTCATTTGAGCTAAGCGTCGGACCCACGCCGCTCACCCCAGCAGCTCCCCGAAAGCTTGCCTGCCCGGTCCTATAACAAGGATTCCCGTAACAGGGATTGGGCGGCCCTGGTCCCATAACAGGGATTGGACGAAATCATGGCAAGCCCCAGGATTCCTTTAACGGAATTCCCTTCAGCGCAATAGGAGGGGCAGGCCCAGCCTGACCCCTCCACCACCAGCATATTATAACCAATGCCTAACCACAACCTTACAAGTTGTGACGAATTGCTGAGTAGTAGGCAAAAACCAAATGGCACAGCCAATCACCAAATGGCAAAATTCCTACTAGGCCCCTGCTCCAAAGCAAACGACCCCATGACAGGCAAAGCAAGGTCAACCGGAAAGAGGGCGGGCGGGCGGGTGATCTGATGCACTCTGCAAAGAGAAAGAGAAACCAGAGTGCACCAATATTTAACGACTATGGTCCCACCCACCCAATTTGCAACATACAATTTGCCCCAGCAACCCGGTTACCCAATCATGATGCCAGGCAACAATTATTAATCTGCCTGGCAACAAGAGGCCTGGCCTGGTGGCCCACACCGCAACACGTGCTCTCATTTATTGGAGAACATTCTTTACCAGCTCCATCTGGTACGTAGGCTGAGACCCTATCTGCCTGCAGACTGTCTCGCCAGAGTGGTACATGCTCTGGTTATCTCCTGCTTGGACTACTGCAATGCGCTCTACGTAGGGCTACCTTTGAAGGTGACCCGGAAACTACAACTAATCCAGAATGTGGCAGCTAGACTGGTGACTGGGAGCGGCCGCCAAGACCATATAACACCAGTCTTGAAAGACCTACATTGGCTCCCAGTATGTTTCTGAGCACAATTCAAAGTGTTGGTGCTGACCTTTAAAGCCCTAAACGGCCTCGGTCCAGTATATCTGAAGGAGTGTCTCCTCCCCCATCGTTCTGCCCGGACACTGAGGTCCAGCTCTGAGGGCCTTCTGGCAGTTCCCTCACTGCGAGAGGCCAAGTTACAGGGAACCAGGCAGAGGGCCTTCTCGGTAGTGGCGCCCGCCCTGTGGAATGCCCTCCCATCACATGTCAAAGCGATAAACATCTACCTGACATTCAGAAGACATCTGAAGGCAGCCCTGTTCAGGGAAGTTTTTAATATGTGACATTTTAGTGTATCTTTCATCTTTGTTGGAAGCTGCCCAGAGTGGCTGGGGAAACCCACCCAGATGGATGGGATACAAATAATAAATTATTATTATTATTATTATTATTATTATTATTATTAAGTTGAACACTGAGAAACACAACAGTGACATCTGTCTCTAGAAAACCTGACCCAGACGTTTATAGGAGTACTTTGTAACAGGATAGACTGAGGTGCTTGCAGGCCCCAAGATTCAACTTGAACCTGTATATATGCATTTTTGAAATTTTGTTAACATTTATTTTGGTAAACAATGCATTTTTGAAATTTCTGATCTATTTCAATTGCTCTGTGCTCTCTCCATTTTGATCTTAATTTGGCTCCTCAGCCACTCAGTATAAAATTAAGTTATGAATTTCTGCATTCATTAAAATAAAGTATATAAATATGGCTGTAATTTTTTCCCTTTTGGCTAAAGTAGATAAAATTTGCAGGCGCAGGAGCCCCTTTAGAGTAGTACCAAATTTTCTCCTTAAGAAATGGGTAGTGGAGGTTTCTTTCTTGCTCTTCTGAGGAAAGGATCTATTGTTCTTTCTTGTTTTAAGACAATTAATTGTCGTCAGTTTCACACAAGCCTTAGTATTCAGTCCCCTCAAATGTGCCTTTTTTGTGTTCTCTGATAGTCCACAGCCCTCTTTGCAATGTAAAGAGTTTACAATGTGACACTATCTAGAATGCTGCACATGGAGGTCTGAAGAGCTCTGGGTTTCTTTGTTTTTGCTAAAGCAAAGAAGCACAGGATTTGTATTTTTTTAACCATTTTTCTAACTTTAAAAAAATCCTTACTGGTATGTGTAACCAAAAATAATCCTGAGCTCTTCAGTGCTCCACAGGGAACATTTTGGATTCTCTCACTTTTTGCAAACCCAACAGAAATGGAGAAATAGAGATATACGAAAACATAAACCTATTCTGTACCATGACATACTTCAGCTTTGTGGGGATGCTGATCTACGGTGGGGGGTATTGGCATCATGCTTCAACTCAGACCATGGAGCCTCTAAAGCACCCTGATTCAACTTTTTATTTGACCTCCACACACAGCCAATGCACACCCCAAGGATATAGCTTTATTTTGAAACCATAATTCTTCTTTCCACCGAAGAATAAATGAGAAGTTGTAGGAAAATGAAGCTTCCTAGTTTTCCCTTACAGCATGTATAATAGAGAAATAGGATTGCTGGAGATATTCAAGACAAATAACTCTATTCAGGAATAAGTTCATGAAAGTTCCCAACCTTTATTACGGTCAGGTGAGGGGGCACCATCTTTTCTATGACCTAACACCACCACCTCATTCTTTCCCACTCATAAAGCCTCTTTTGCTTCCCCCTCCTCCTCTTTGCTGTTTGTAAGTCCCACTCATCGAACAAAAGTGACTTGCGGTAGGATCAAGGGGGGTGGGAAAGGAAAGGACTTGCTCAGGATTCCTCAAACTCAGCCCTCCAGATGTTTTGAGACTACAATTCCCATCATCCCTGATCACTGGCCCTGCTAGCTAGGGATCATGGGAGTTGTAGGCTAAAAACATCTGGAGGGCAGAGTTTGAGGAAGCCTGGACTTGCTCCAAGAATCAGCGTTATTGTCTACTTAAAATGATACAGCTCTTGCAAATCCTGAAAGTCTTACCAACCAGACTTCTCCAACAGTGTGAAGATACAATTGCGTCTTCACTCTGCTCAGGGTTGGGCCGCAAAATAAATGACACTGTATTGGAGGAAGAAAAGCAACTCTGGTTCTTTAACAGCAATTATTCTGTCTTTCAGACTCAAGGGACCAAAAGTTGAAGGGCATAAGTAACATCGAGTAAATCTAACTGTCTGCCGTAGATGTGACATAAAGCTATGCAAAGTGACCTTGGGGAAATCAACCTTTCGTCAATCAATAAAGGACAGTTTGGGAGTTCCATTTGATCACCACCTCGACAAAAACAGAAGCTAGAATTGTCATCCATATTGTAAGCTGCCACAGAAGCAGAGTTTATCATTGGCTTATTGCTACCAAGGGGGCATGCCTTGTATTGGGGTCAAACCTGTTATGAAGTTTACTTGCTCAGAAAAGTCATACATGAACTTGGACACCTATCTGAGCCTCTCATTTGCCATCCTGTTTAATAGTTACTATTTTTGCACATCTTGAAATTCTTAAGAGCCCCAGCATTGAGCTTATTGTGCACAGGTGAAGGCAGATTTCAGTGTGTCTAAAAACATTCTGTTGAAACTGTGCCATAAGTGCTTTGTACATTCCAACTTATGTATAGTCACAAAAATTTCTTCACCCTGTCTTAATAGGCAGAAGTGGTATTTCCCTTAATCTTATCATCGGCCCAAGGAGGGAAAACTCTCCTTTTGGTGGAGGGGAAAAATTCAGCTCAGTTAATGCTGAATGCAATTCTTGGTATTCCAGATGGCTGTGCAACTTTGTAGAGCAGGTTTTTAGGAGACTGAGGAGAGGACTGATGAAAACTGCCTCCTCTCTCCCACCTCATGCCCTTCCATTATCAGAGGCTTTCTTATATTAATAGTCTTTCCATGAGTAGCAGATGCCATTGAATGCAACACACTGGCTCTAATCAAGAAAATAAAGCTGTATCCTATTTGATATTATCTGTTTGAATTTTAACAGTGCTGAAAAATCCTGAGCTCTCTGTTCTACAATATTTTAGGAAATTAAATGCTGGTCTGTACAGAAAGGTCTTAACACCTTTTACCCTCAGAAATAATATGTGAAGTTATCAAGTTGAAACGATGTGCCGCCCTGCTAAACTTCTTTTAATACCGAAACAAGTGTAATCAAATGAGTTACTAATCAGGAAACTTTTTGAGTAGTCATGGAGTATCTTTTAAATGACCAAGTTTCAACACAATCCTATGCATGTATACTCAGAAGTATGCCCTATTGATTTCAATGGAACTTCCTCTCAGGACTGAATGATACTTTGCCCACTCTCCTTCTGACCTAGGCGGCCATCTGTTTCCTGCCCAATATTATCAGGAAGATATGGAGAGGGGGTCAAACAAAGCTGTGGATTAGGTCACCAAGTGCCATGTCCACATCTTTCAGCCTCAACAAACTGAATTCAGCCAATAAACCTGGATAAAAATGCACACATCTCCTAACTGAACTGTAGAAGCAGCAGTTACAGATAGGTAGCCGTGTTGGTCTGCCATGGTCAAAACAAAATAAAAAAATAAAAAAATTCCTTCCAGTAGCACCTTAAAGACCAACTGAGTTAGTTCTAGGTATGAGCTTTCGTGTGCATGCACACTTCTGTAGAAGCAGCAGTATACCAGTTGAGGCAAACTTGATGGATTGAATAGAAAATCGTCATCAATTTTTTGCAGCTGGTAGAAAATTGAAGGGGGTTACAGCTACTCTTGAGGCATAATTCAAGGTGACGATCATACTGGAAATATTTAAGGATATTAAATTTAATGAGCACGTGCATTTAATAAGGATAAGTAAATAGTCCTACACAAGTAATCACGGAAAGCATAGTTTCTACTAGGGGACTATCTATCTAACAGCAAGCAAATATATTTAGGATAAACATTAGTAAGTACCTTTGAAGCAGAGATAAATGCAATGCACCAAAAGCTTTATTCAGAAAAATCAGACACCTGACTAGATTTCACCTAGTGAACATCCACACTATATCATGGGTACTGTGTATTCTAGGGGTATTCACTGAACCACAAAACTCAATTCAGATCCCAATCTGGCACTTCAGAAAATAGCCAGTCTCGGTCTGAAGTGCTTGAGAGGGTGATTAGTTCAGAGCGAAGTCTGAAACTGAATCTGCTTCAGGGGGAAAAAAACCCACAAGCTTTGTTTCCTCCCAAAGTGGACAAGCCACAAATCCTCTGAAACACCCTATGTGTTTGGGATTCATCCGCATCTGCTAAACATTCCTACTGTACATATCATGCTGAGGAACTTCAACTGAATCACAAATGTCCAATTCAGACTCCTTTACCTAGGAGGAGGAAGAGGAAGACGAGGGAAATAACAAATTGTGGATTCTGATTTTTATATTCTTCCTTGAATTAATTTTCTGGTGAACACAGTGCTATCACTATTTTTAACTGAGGGGCGGTAGTGTTGGATGAAGATGTTCAAGTATGTTGTGGAATCACTGGAGGTCTGAAAGAGAAACAGAGTCACACTTTTTTTGTTTTGTTACATTGGTAGTGGTCAGTCTTGCTAGCAAACAGGTCAAGAGTTGGGTCCAAAATAAGGTTACTCCTCTGCAGAGGCGCCAAGTTGTGATGTCACGATGTCTGGAGTCTGAGCTCTCTGGAGAAGCTGGCTACTGAAGCTGCGCCACACTCAGCTCTGCACTAGGTTGCCTCCGCCTCCTCAATATTGAGGGGGCTCTGCCCCCTTCCAACAAATATGGAGGGTGCCAAAGACACCACCGCCCCCTAGAGTTGGTGCACCTGTTCCTCTGGTGTGAACTCAAGTACATTTACATCCCCCTGTCTCTACGTGTGCCAATGCCTATACTGATTTAGAGAAAAGGTAGTAGCAGAACATAAGGAAGTGATTCTATGCCATGTTCCTGTCCAGTGGTGTTGCAACCTCCAATTGACTGTGGCACAAGTAGACCACATAACATAGGTTAGTAGATTCAATCCCTGAAACAGGAAAATTGACAGCACCTCTTAAAGAAGCATCCAGCCATATATCCAAGGATGTCTATCATCATAGATTACAGAGCATAGCTTTAACTAATATTTGTGCTACTGGACAAAGGGTGGACAAATGAGAGACAGCCCAATACTATGCTCCATTTATTTCCTAAATTTATATCCCACTCTTCCTCCTAAGGAGCGTAGGGTGGAAAACATGTCAATACTAAAACAATACAATCAAAACTTTGAAAGAAGGTTTAAAAACAACCTTGTAAAACAGTTAAACACTCTTAAAAGCAATGGCTCTCATAGCTAACCATCATCATCAAAATGTTTATTCGGCTTTACGCCCATCATGAAACACAACACAACAAAACAAATCAAATAAAACAGCGGACTCGTACAAGCCACAAATAGTATAACACAGTTCACAACTCACAAGGACAAATATTAGCCATTCATAAGAAAAGTTTAAGATTAAGATTAAAAAATTTTTAAAAAATTGCACTACACTAAAATCAATATCTGATGTCGTTATAGAAAATTCTTATAACTATCAATAATCAGCTAACATTCCGTTCCGTCTCTTGTACGAGAGGACGGCTGTTAGGAATTTAGCAACCTGTAGGGTAATATAAGGATCCACATCTTGAAGAACCCAGGCAAGCTGTAGGTCTACTGGTTTGTCAGCCATAGGCTGGATTATGGAGTTTAGTATGCTAGCACGGGCTGAACTGTACAAAGGGCAGATAAACATAACATGATGTAGAGATTCAGATGTTTTCATTTCACAAGCACACATTGAAGGGACTTGGCCCTTAGTGAATCTATGTCTCAGCACGTTTGTTGGAAAGACATTAAACCTAGCTCTAATGAAGGCATATCGGTGAGACGCGGCCATAAGCGATGTTAAGTAGGACGGAGTGCGGTAGATAGGGGTTATGCCGAAATTTAATGGCGAGCAGGCTCCACCACCAGCTACGAAATTTTGGTATAGCTCTGCATCATCCAGCCTTTGATTTATACACCTTTTTGCCACATTTAGATCCAGTTTGAGCAATTCAGTGGGCGAGATCTCATAGGACAGCAATTTGGCATGGATTTTTCCTGACCACAAATTTGTGAAGTCATCTCGCCACATGCATTGAATGAGATAGTGGTTCGGGAGTTTATGCCATAGGGATATCCAATAAATCAAAACTCTCCTCCATATAACTAACTCCACTGACGGGATCTTCATTTCTAAGCGAATAGCCGCATTACTTACGCATGTTGGTAATTTTAAAAGTCAGCATAAGAATTGGCTTTGAAGTGACTCTAATGGTGAGAGGTTTGCAAAGGCACCCCATAAAGGTGCAGCATAGGCCATTGTGGCCATCACTTTGATGCTATACACTTTCAGGGCCGCAGGGATGAATAAGGCCCCCTCAGAGTAGAAAAAACGAAGGAGGGAGTGTGATAGGGCTTTTGTCTTGTTTTGAAGATATTCAACATGCGCTTTCCACCCTAAATTATATTGAAAATAAATTCCTAAATATTTAAATTTGTGTACTTGTTCGATTTTCGTGCCCTCCAGTCTCCATGAATAAAGTTTTCGACTCCTTGAAAATATCAGTACCGCTTAGTCAGGTCTCCAGCAGGGGATAATCTCACCCTGGCCACGGACCCGGCATGAAGTTGGGAAATAAGCCACAGGAGCCTTCTATCTGTTCCCCAACTGGCAAGTTTATCCCATAGTAATTTCCTTGGGATACTATCAAACGCAGCTTTCAAATCTATGAAAGCTGCGCAAAGTTGGCCCCGTCTAGGTGTCGAGTATTTCCGGGCTAAGTGATAACAATTTCATGGTTGCCAGGGACAGGTCTTTCAGCCATCAAATGCCTGGCTAAACTTTTTTTATCATAAGTTAATAATCAGGTAGCCTGATGCATCTCCCTAGGGAGGGCATCCCAGAAACACCACGGAGCAGGGTTGTCACAAGTTACAACCAACTGGACAGTCTCCAGTGCCGCCACCACCAACAGGGCCTCCCCTGATGCTTATAGAACCTGAGATGGTTGGTGTAGGGGAAGGCACACCTTTAGGTACTTGTGTCCCAAACTGTTTAGGGATTTGTATGCTTTGTATGCTTGTACTAATAACTTGAACTGGACCAGGTAACTCGCTGTCAGCCACTGTGCAGTGCTCTAAATACCAGACTGTTCCACTTTCCAATCTGGGAGCCCCATTCTGCTTTGGCTGTAGCCTCTGGACTATCTCCAAGGGCAGCCCCAAGTACAGCACATTACAGTAGTCCAGGCTGGAGGTCACCAGAGGATGAACAACTCAGGCCAGGGTTTCTAAGACAGTATCATTTCTAAATCTCAGTTTGGGTTTTTAACTACCTGAATAAGGAAAACTTTATAAATAGATCTCCGAAGTTAGACCAACTTGGGTACAGTGTGACCTCAAATTCTGTGTCGTTTTAATTATGGTATTTCAAATAAGAGAATTTATTAATGTAGTGAAACATTCTAGCCATGTGCCAATTTTTTTTTATATAATTCACCACAATATACTTGCATCCTGCTGTTCGGATTATATTAAATTTTCATTTGCCAGCAAGTAATGCCAACATAATCACCTACTGTATTGGAAATTTCCCCCTCAAGTATTGTACATTTGATGTCATTAGTATTCATGTACTGCATTCTAATAACAGATGACTGTCTTTAATTTAATTTTGGAGCTGAGAGAAGGTTTTTAAAAGTGTAAACTTCAATAAATTTTGAACATTGGAAAGTTTAGTACTGCAAAGTTCTGACACGACATGAATAGTAAAGCATTAAGTACAATCTATTTGGTAACTTACCAGAAAACCATTACTACTGTTATTCCCATTAACAGTGTACTGGCAGCATGCTTCTCTTCTCCTGGAACATATGCTCTGAGTAGTGGGGCAAATTCCAAGGAGACGCATTATTGCACCTTTAAAAATGTCTAGGTTTTCCTGCCCCCCACTTAGCTCCTGCCCAAGGCTTATCTGGATCCTGGGCTCAGCTCAGGATTACAGGAATAAAAGCGTGGTCCTAAACTTGTTCAGGTGTTCACACTGGCTATGCAGAGGCTGGCCTAGGGATGATGAATAAATTCGATTCAATTCACATTTAAAGGTAAACTTACCTAATTCACAACTTCTAAAACAATGTGCAAGGCAAAACACAACCATCCTTCAAAAGCTGCACTTCTTCAAATTTTGCAATGCCTTTGTCTAGCCAAGAAATGTGTAGAAAAAGGGAATATAATGAGGTAAAGCTTCATATGAATGCATAGAGTGGCTGGGGAAACCCCGCCAGATGGGCGGGGTATAAATAATAAATTATTATTATTTATTATTATTAATTAGGGGAAATGACACACAAAAATGCACTTTGTTAGGCAAATTTGCTTTGCAAAAATATGCACACTAGGAGGAATCCACACTAAAATGCTTATAAATTTCCTTGAGGATTTGTGGAGAACTGAAGTAAGAATGGAAAAACAAGTAACTGAGTAAAATCCAAATTGACATATTCATCTATCCCTAACTGGAGTGGGTTTCTGCCTGCCAGCTATCCTCTAACCTCAGTGTGTCCAGTGGAATATCTGAAAGTCACACACACTAATAAGCTCTTACATATTCCCCTTGCACATGCACTCTATTTGTGCCAACTCAATTGCATGCAAACAAATTACGTAAAAGGGACTTGGTCAGCGAAATGGTTTTTATTACCTTTGGGTGCCTCCAGACTGTCACTGTTTTGCATGTGGATTCAAGTACATACTGGAATTTTAGGTCTGTGTAGTTAAAGTGGCTTGAAGGGAACCATTGCCCTTCAAAAAGGAATCAGGGTTGTTGATGTTTGGAAAGTGACAGTGAAATCCATTGAAAAGTGCGAGTTGCACAAATTGGTAACAAGAAGCCATATGAACAAATCGGGATGAATGCTCATTGTTGTATGCAAATAAGCATTATCTAACCACCACCTCAGCTTTGTGCAAGCAAATTAGGATGAATGTCCAATAAGCAGGCCATTTGGAAGGGTCCTTTCTAGGTTGATCAGGAAGGACTGCAGTCACTGTTTATAGGAGAATTCATTTAAAAACATTAAACAAAATTATTTATTTATTGAATTGATATAACCGCCCTATACCCAGAGGTCTCAGGGCGGTTCACGGACAAAGAAGCATTCATATGGGAGGCCCTTTTCATTTTGGTGGTAATTCAGTTTGAAACTCTAATCTGTATCAGTTGGGTAATACAAATCAGCATTTAAAAGTAACTCAAAAAACCAAGTGACAAAAATACTAGAATAAGCAGTATAATAATTTGGTTGAAGCAACAGTTCTGATCAAATGTTGAACCTGTATGGGACCAATGATGTATGATCATAAAGCAAGGAGGCAAATGTGTGATTCTATTATTATTTTAAAAAACAACTTTTCAAAAGTCCTTAGTTATACAGTATTAGTGCAATGCAAGTCACTCTACATTTTTCAGGAGCACAGATGTGAATATTCTGCCTCATATATTTTTTAAGTATTAGACAATCCCGGTCCTTGCTGAATGAATTCAGGATGCTGAAGTTCCTTCTCTTCTTGTGCTTTCAGAGTTGATCCCGGTCCCGCAGTAATTTGTGTTCCATAACAGGAACATCTAGAAGCATTTGCCTCAAGCACTAACTGTTGACTGGCATCAGCATTCAATGTAATTTTAAGATCTGGTCAACACTTTCAGGTACAACAGTCCTTCTCTTTCCCAAAATCTTGCTTAAGACTGAGTTTGCACAAGTCTTGGAGGGAAACACTGCACTCCTGTTGGTGGGGGCTGAGCCATATAGTGTCAAATGGTTAGAGGTTAGGATTTACCTTTTCTGCAACAGTACCCCTAAAAATGCTGAGATATTGGCAGGTGCCTGATGATGCCCCTGACCTACCAATGCTGACCCTACTTTCGCATACATATTGAAGATGTGGAGGGAGAATTGTGTTCATCTTGGTCATTCTTCCCACTGCCTCTTCTGTTCAATGGGACTTACAGCTGTGTAGACATAAAATGACCTGTTTCACATTTTCCCCTGGATGTGTGAACATTGGAAACTGCTTCGATTCCATCCACTTGTTCTGTGCATATGTAGAGAGAAGGTATGAAAGGTTTGACTGCAAGAACCAACAATGGCTATTTCTATGCTTAAGTTGGGGATGCGGGTGGCGCTGTGGGTTAAACCACAGAGCCTAGGGCTTGCTGATCAGAAGGTTGGTGGTTCGAATCCCCGCAATGGGGTGAGCTCCCGTTGTTCGGTCCCAGCTCCTGCCAACCTAGCAGTTCGAAAGCACGTCAAAGTGCAAGTAGATAAATAGGTACCGCTCCAGCGGGAAGGTAAACAGCGTTTCCATCCGCTGCTCTGGTTTGCCAGAAGCAGCTTAGTCATGCTGGCCACATGACCCGGAAGCTGTACGCCGGCTCCCTCAGCCAATAAAGCAAGATGAGCGCCGCAACCCCAGAGTCGGTCATGACTGGACCTAATGGTCAGGGGTCCCTTTACCTTTACCTTTATGCTTAAGGTGTTTGTTCTCTCCTCCACACACAGGCAACTCCAATTTAATAATCCCTTTTATTTCCTTTGTATTCATTTATTCCTGCTCTTTGTTGAGGACACATAAGTCTCAGATTGCACGCTAACATAAAAAGCCTTCATCATGGAATCCAACCTCCACAAGGAATTTGATGCCAAAATTTCCTCATCCTTATTCCTGAGGTGCTCTCAGCTCAGAGGTTCTGATCTACTTAATTGTAGAAATTGGCATTAAAATAGGCCACAGACGTGTGCTCGCTGAGTTACATTTCAACTTTCAAGTTATAACGGTGGATGTCAGACATCACTAGGCTACTGCAATTCCCCAGTTGCATCTGCTCTTAAACAATTAACCTCTATGAATGCTTTCTTTTATAGCTGGCATGCATATGCATAATTCATATTAAATAGGTATTTAGCACATTACCAAATTAATGAATTAGAGTTAAAAGAAAATAAGGCGATGACATTTGAGTCAGTTTTTAGAGAAGAGGTTCCACATTCCTTACTTCATAATCACATACTGAAGACTGTATATCTCCATTTTCCTGACTTCTATATGCAGAGTAAGGTCAGAGCAAATACCAATGCATTTGTAAGAGTCAGGTGTAAGCTCGAAGCTTCCATTAATACAAAAGGCACATTTTTTATCTGTGTGTGCCTGAACTACTTTTCAGGTAGCCTATTCATATGGATTGGCTGAAGCTGCCCTTCCACCCCCTATCCAGGAGATGCAAAATGCATCTGTGTGATTTTCATTTCCAGGGTTAAAATTGAATATTTGCCATGGTAGATAACTATTCTGAATGGGTAACACAGAGCCACAAGAAACAGAAACCAACCAGCCTGTAGCTGGCAATGCAATCCTATGCCTTGTTACCTGGGGGAAAGCCCCAGGCACCATTCTTTTGCACGGGAGTGAGTGGCTACCATGTAAGGGTGTTCCACAAGCCAATTGTACACAATAGGGGAGAAGTGCAATAGCATGTTGGTCATCAGTTGAATGAGTAAGTATTAAAAGCACAAGACGGACTGGTTATTAAATAGCTACTCAGCATATTCTGAATAGCACAGAATATGATGAGCTCAGAGTTGAAAGAGTCAAGATCGCAAGGTGATTTCATGTGCTTTTTAGGAAGAAACCTTGTGCAAACTTTGTGCACAAGGGGAACACCATGCAACAATAACAGGAACCAAACTAACTCGTGCAATAACAACTGGCAAAATCCTATGTGCATGAAAAGTGCCTATTCACTTTTGCAGATACATGATTTGAAAGTCCCAGGTTACTTTTCACAGTTACTGAGGTGGAAACCTGGGCACTGAGGCTTAATATGCAGACTTTGCAGCTGTACCCTTGATGAGAGCCTATAGGGAGCTCTGGTATCAGCCGTGCCACATGGAAACTGAATGGCACATATAACAGCTGGTTGATCCACATTTTCCTAGCTGTCAATTGGGAACCAGTCCAGGACATGCAGCTATGTATATCTGCTTCAGTACCTCCCAATTACAACTATAGAAAGGAATGCACCAAACAGTCAGCTGGGCTCTAGTGGGCTCTCAGTCACATTTATTATCACCTCATCTCCTGAGGGCCAGGAAGGTCTAGTGTGGGTTGTTCCTATTAGTGCTGGTGGTCTTGTCTAGGGTTTCTTCAGGGTTGAAATCCAGCTTGGCCCCAACTCTAACAGCAACCAGAAGTCAAAACCTGCACCCTGTGTTTCAAATATATTTTACTCTTCTCATACTATAAAAACTTTGTATGTTGGCTCATACTGCATTCTTTCCTGCGAAAGAAAGAAAGAAAGAAAGAAAGAAAGAAAGAAAGAAAGAAAGAAAGAAAGAAAGAAAGAAAGAAAACTAGTTTTCTAATGAGAGAGAGGCCAAATGCAAGAGGATAAAACTTGCTTATAATCTCTCAGAGCCTATTACATTTGGATTTAATTGAAATGCTGCCATTTTATTCAGCACCTCCAGGGAAGATTACTTTGCAGGTGTCCTACAAGATGAAGAAAAAAAAGTAGATGAGAGCTTTGAAGACTTCCATCATTTGTAATCTACTGCCACAGAGCAGGTATTAAACCTTTGTTGAGTACACTGGTACAAAACCTGGTTTGGGAATATTTTTTTCATTATTCCGGCAAATGAGACAGCAATTGGATTCATCTGGTAAAGAAATATTTCACATTTTAAGCACAAAATGATAAATATGATCCATTTCTATCGTCAATAACTTCACAAGAAGAGTGAATTTAATGCAAATTCCTTCTTCCACATTATGAGGTTTTTAAAAACTATATGCATATGACTCAAATTCTTTGTTACTTCTGATAGATGAAAAATGTGAATTCTAGCATTCTAAGTTGGTGATTCATTCTTACACTACTGTTTGTTCCTATCCTGTCAGAGAGTATTTACTTCATTTCAACAACTTTGAATAACATTAAAGCATGCCCATTTTTTTCCAGTGCAAGAACAATTGACACGCACAAACTCATCAAGCTGCATAAACAAATTACATAATTCTGAAGTCACTAACAGTGTAATTTACAGGGTAATCTGATGTGTGTGGTATGAAATGTGATGGCAGCGAGTCGATTAGGAATAACCATCCACTGGGATATGTGAAATTAGTTTTCAAGGTTGGCATCAGATGTCATAAACCAAGATATACTGGACCAAGACATCTCAGTAATGGTGGGTGCGGTTCTAGTCTTACATTTATTTAAGTAAAATTGGGAAAGGTGTGGTGCTGTTTCTTCATTTGGAAGAAATTAACATGACCCCAAAACTGCTATATATTCTGGAAATGTGTTTGTTCACCATTTATTTGGAGACCTCTTAAGAACATGAGTTCTTAACAGATTGAGGTTGAATCCTGACAAGACAGAAGTACTGTTTTGGGGGGACAGGAGGCAGGCAGGTGTGGAGGATTCCCTGGTCTTGAATGGGGTAAGTGTGCCCCTGAAGGACCAGGTGCGCAGCCTGGGAGTCATTTTGGACTCACAGCTGTCCATGGAAGCACAGGTCAAATCTGTATCCAGGGCAGCTGTTTACCAGCTCCATCTGGTACGTAGGCTGAGACCCTATCTGCCTGCGGACTGCCTCGCCAGAGTGGTGCATGCTCTGGTAATCTCCCGCTTGAACTACTGCAATGCGCTCTACATGGGGCTACCTTTGAAGATGACACAGAAACAACAACTAATCCAGAATGTGGCAGCTAGACTGGTGACTGGGAGCAGCCACCGAGACCATATAACACTGGTCTTGAAAGACCTACATTGGCTCCCAGTACGTTTCCAAGCACAATTCAAAGTGTTGGTGCTGACCTTTAAAGCCCTAAACGGCTTTGGTCCAGTATATCTGAAGGAGCATCTCCACCCCCATTGTTCTACCCAGACACTGAGGTCCAGCACCAAGGGCCTGCTGGTGGTTCCCTCACTGCGAGAAGCCAAGTTACAGGGAACCAGGCAGAGGGCCTTCTCAGTAGTGGCGCCCTCCCTGTGGAATGCCCTCCCACCAGATGTCAAAGAGAACAACTACCAGACTTTTAGAAGACATCTGAAGGCAGCTCTATTTAGGGAAGCTTTTAAAGTTTTATTTATTACAGTATTTTAATATTATTATTTTTGGAAGCCGCCCAGAGTGGCTGGGGAAGCCCAGCCAGATGGGCGGGGTATAAATAATAAATTACTACTATTATTATTATTATTATTATTATTATTATTATTATTATTACATCATAAACAATTTTGCATGGTGGCTCCTGATACCAAGGAGCCAGCTTCTATCTAGGTTTGAGTACAATTGTATGCCATTTGAATCAAGATAGTGAACTGAACCTTTCAAAACCTCACTGATTTTAACCACAGATTTCAAAACTGCACTGATTGTTGGTTTCTTAGAATTCCTGAACAGTGTTGGGAATGAGGCTTCTGTTTATCTACACTTAAAAGAAAAACAGATACATCTGGGAACAGGCAAATTAAATGGACAGAGCTATGAGCATCTGGTAATTTTGTGCAGCTGCAGTTCAGAAAGATAAAGCCACTTTTGATCACAACAGAAACAAAGGATATTACTGAGTTCTGAAGACTAAAAGAAAGAACGGCATTATCTACTGTAGCTCACAATGTAACATTTCCAGCCTCTTGGCAACTGATAAGAAGAGTTTCATTACTTAGGAAAGCTAATGAAAACAGAGAAGCCTGTACACCCTGACATTCTTAATTTCAAAAATTCAGGAGCAAGTGTTTTACGTCTCAACTTCCTTTTGATGGGAGGGATGTGAGTACGAACACTGCAGTTGATGTAATTTAATTGTCTTTTGGACAAATCTCATAGTTATATCCATAGCCCTGCTTTTTATCTGGTTAGTTAATTGGAAGAACACCCACTGAATTCAGTATGCTTGAACTTCAGTATAATTGGCATAAGTTGCATCCAGACATCACCTGCAACTTCCTGCCTATTGTGCACCATTTACATTGAACACTTTCATTTAAAATATGTATAATTTTAGGTGCACTTTACTTGCCATGTGTAGCTCTTTGATATTTGGGGATCACAATCTGTTTCTGTTAATGATCATATTTTGCATTTGACAAGCACATTCGCAGAGTTCAGATACACTATATTAGTAAAGCTCACAACATTCCTGTATGGCAGGCCAATAATGTAGGTGGGAATTAGGCTGGGAGAACAGAGGCTTTCCTTATGTTGAGTGGAACTGGAGATTTCTGTATGCACTGATTCTTAAACCACTTTCCCTTACCCCACTGAGGTATATGTTTCACAGCAATATATGTTACGGGGCTGCATGCTCCAGTTTCGCCTTATTAAGTGAAGGTGCTTGTAATCATTAACACAATATATTGTGCCACATTGAGGGCAACGTTCCAGCTGTACAAGGTACAATAGTAAAACCTAGACTGGATTTTCAAGCATTCCTTTACATCCCATTGCTCATGTGTTGTTCTTTCCTATCCTGTGTTTAGTGCAAATTGTGCATCGGAATGCATAGATGAGTTTTGCTTGACTGTATTCCTTCCAGCTTAAGTGTAACCTTGTTAAGCTCCTCTGACATTTCAGCAGCACCGGAACAGTGCGATTTTGTGCAAAATACATGCAATAGGAAATGAAGCACACGGCCCAGATAAAGAAAAATACCATGAGACCCATTTAGAGGCTGCAGTTCTAGCCACCTAGAGGATTTCAACCCCAGACATTTTTGTTATCAGCAAGACTGAAGCAGGAAGCTTTTCGACCTCAGCATTCTCCTCATATTTATTTCCAGATGATGATCACAGATACTTTCAATAATTTTGGTGTCCCCAATGCAATTGGATACACTAGACCTCAGTATAGTCAAGATGAATGCATCCCTGGAGATTTGGAAAATGAAATAGAACATGGTAGAAATTAAAAGTGCCTGACAGTGCAAGTCTAAGGGGTTTGTGTGTGTAGGTAGAAAAGGAATACCTTTTTACCACCTTATCCAATGCTAAGGCTCTGTGTTTCCATGTCCTTTTTCAGCTTTAAATGCTCTTTTCTTACAAAAAATTAATATATCCCATTGGAGATGATGGGAGGGAAAGGCGGGAAAGATTTAGTAATGCTTGAGAGTGTGACTAATTGTGTGCCCTTATTTAGGGGGCATGGAGAACCCAGAAGGGACTTTGTATCTTTCAGCTTCAAATTGTTTTCCTTTACTGGGTCTGTTGACATTGCAGCTCCACTGTTGATTGGGCTAGGGGCATCAGGGCAGCCAGCAGCAGTGCGAAAGGACCTTCCTCTCCAGTGTTGGAGCTCTAGCCCATTGAGGGTGTAGATCCACTTCCAATCTGCCCTATGTCCCCTGAAACACCATCCAAGAGATCATAGCACTGCACTTGATTCCTTCCTCTGGGCCAGTTAAGCAACCTGTATAACATCCGCTAGTTTTTCATGACCTTTACGAAACTTCCCCATCTCCTACCTGCACAATGAGTGAAATCCTGTCTACAATTACCCATACTCAGCAAAGGAAGTTGTAGGAAGTCTTTTTCTAAGACAGGTGTCATCTTTCTGGGGAGCCTGAGAAGCCTGTCAAAATAATTAGCTAGTGCTAATGTTCTTTTTCTTTCTTCTGCTGCATCTGGGCTTCTGGATTTGTCTGTGTGCTGATTTATACCGTGCATGTTCTGTCTTTCTGTCATCTTTAGTATCTTCACCACTCTCATTTCCATCAGCTCTTCACCATCTTATGGTTCAAAACTATCCTTAGCCATTCCTCACTGTCTTTCAAGCTCTTAATGGTTTTGGCTCCTCCACCCCTTTTTTTTTGCAATTTCATACATTTCCTTCATACATCTATATGGATGTGTGTGTTGAAGACTTAGTATTTTTGAGCAAGCAATATAATTCCATGGTAGATATAGATGTGAGATTCTTAAATCGCTTTGGTAATGTTCAAGCTGCCAAAGGGATTTCAGAATCTTGGAATGATTTCAAAATAGAACTAAGGGCATCTACTCATTTCTACTTAGCACGCCCTTAGACAATTTTGGTAAAGGTGTCGTAAATGGTTTTTCACCACAAGGCAGGGTCTAATTATCCCATTGTCTTGTGTGATTAAAGAACAGATAAAATTCACCTGAAGGTTGCACTGTCCCCTACCCTTCATTAAGAAGATATATGTCAATACATGGGTTTTCTACTCATAGTAATTATGGTATTTCAAGTGTATCTTCTAACGGATGGTCATCTTTATTTATAAATGTTTCATCAGGATCACTTCACTTTAACTACAGTCCTTTCCAGCTAAATGGACACACTAACTGCAGCAAAATGGTCTGTCATTGCTTTTAGAGCTAGATTCCACTCTGCAAATTAAACTGGCAGGCTATAAGTGATAAAGTCAACATGTTATCTGCATATACTTAGACTTAGATAAGGGCAATGATCGTTTCTAGATGATATAGAGTTGTGATGTGCTTTCCTATTTACATGATGTACTTAAAAACTGCAAAGAATATTTGATGCTTTAAAAAATTCTACCCAAAGAGCCAGTGTGGTGTAGTGGTTAGAGTGCTGGACTAGGACCTGGGAGACAAGAGTTCAGATCCCTACTCAGCCATAAAGCTTACTGGGTGACCTGTAGGTCAGTCACTGTCTCTCATAGCCTAACTTATCTCCGATGGTTATTGCAAGGATAACAATGGAGAGGAGAAGAAATGATGCTGGAAAATGACAGGATCGTGAAGGCTGCACTATATGGTTAGTAAAATCCATAGTGCTTATTTCCTTTGGTTGATGTTGGTATGTTAACTTCATGAAAATTGAGAAGTTCTCGGATAGCAAAAATAAAAATTAAGAAGTAACTCTTCTTCCATTCCCCATCCTATTCTGCATTACCACAAACAAAACAAAACAAAAAGCCCCTGTTAATTTTTTCCTGAAATCTGTTCTTACGCTTTTCTTTTCTGTCATTTCAACATGTACACTGAATTTGTGACAGAGTCATCCAGCTGGTTGAGGTGATAAAAATAAGTTGCAATTTCAGAAATAATGTTACAAATATATATCATGTTCTGACAGATAAATTGAGCCTATTTGAAGTAGCGGTCCATCAACTTTCCAAGGTGGAAAAGGCTGATGTATCTATTCTGGCCCTGCTGTTTCAATGACACTTGTCACCATTTAAAAGAGAGAAGGGGGGAAGCTTGCCATGTTAGCAGGGCTAGGGAAGAGGACAGCACTCCAGTGTGCAGTAGACCGGCTAACTGAAGCTCTAAAGACCACCAGCTCTGAAGGATACACTTCTGAAATTGTTGCTTAAGAAAAGCAGACATTATAATTGCATATTTTACATGGCAGAATGAGATGTTTGAATGGCCTAGGTGTATTGCACTTTTCTTCCCTGTTTTCTTCAAAAGAAGCTAAAATACAGAGGTTGGTCACATGCATAAAACAGTATTTTTAAAAATAATATTTATTCAAATTTTAAGGATTACAAAAAGAAAATTAGAAAAAAACAAAAAAAGGAAAATAAAAAAATTCAGAAAATACAATACAAAAATACAATTCGAAAAAAAGAAAAAAAGAGGGGGGAAAACAGCTCAAACTTTTACACAACTTTCTTTCCTTTACTTATTTCCTTGACCTCCTCACACCTCCCTTTTTTGTATTCTAATTCAATTAGATATTTCAGCAAATCCTTTCTAGCTTTGTTTTTATCCTAATAATTTATCTTAATATTCTGTAATTTTACCTTCTCGTCTTTCTCCAATTAAAAAATCAATTTTTACCTAATCCTTTATATAATTTCTGCTAAAACCACATTACTTCATTCCAACATCCTTCTAACATTTCTTAATTTTGCAATGTTTCTGTAAATAAACTTTGAATTTTTTCCAATCTTCTTCCACCAACTCTTCACCTTGGTCTCGGATTCTGCCAGTCATTTCCGCCAGTTCCATATAGTCCATCACTTTCATCTGCCATTCTTCCTGAGTGGGTAAATCTTGTGTCTTCCAATACTTTGCTATGAGTATTCTTGCTGCTGTTGTTGCATACATAAAAAAACGTTCTGTCCTTCTTTGGCACCAATTGGCCGACCATGCCCAGGAGAAAGGCCTCTGGTTTCTTCAGAAAGGTATATTTAAATACCTTTTTCATTTCATTATAGATCATCTCCCCCAGGGTCTTAATCCTTGGGCACATCCACCAAAGGTGAAAGAATGTACCTTCAGTCTCTTTACATTTCCAACATTTATTATCGGGCAAATGATAGATTTTTGCAATCTTGACTGGTGTTATATACCACCTGTATATCATTTTCATTATATTCTCTCTTAAGATATTCTCTCCCAAATCCAATACATCAGTGTTTTCAAGAAGTAGCCATTCCTTCAGCCAACAAAATGCGGCTGACTCATAATAAAGCTTAAGGTCTGGCAGGGCAAATCCACCTCTTTCTTTAGCATCAGTTAGTATTTTAAATTTTATTCGGGGCTTCTTGCCCTGCCAGACAAATCTAGAAATATATTTCTGCCACTTCTTGAAACATTCCATTTTGTCCAAAATTTGCAATGTTTGAAACAAAAACAACATCCTTGGCAATACATTCATTTTTATCGCAGCAATTCGGCCTAGCAATGATAACTTCAAATTTGACCATATTTCTAAATCCTTTTTCACTTCCGTCCAACATTTTTCATAATTATCTTTAAATAAGTTCACATTCTTAGCAGTCATATTAACCCCTAGGTATTTCACTTTCTTAACCAATGTTAATCCTGTCTCCTTCTGAAACCTCCATAAAACAGTTTTTAAACCCACCATGATGCCATAGCATCAATGGTTTGGGTTGCATTCCCCCACTCCACCTTTCCTGGTAAGATTAAAATACAAACTGCACTTATCTCCATTGAGAAGTTTCCCCTCCTCTTCATTTCTTTAAAGGAAAAGCAGGCTTTAGTTGATTTTCAGTAGGGGCAATTCTACTCTGTGCCCCACATGCTAGGGGACTCACCATTGGCCGTGCCTCACCATAACGAATCAGGCAGTGATTGGCTGCTTAGCTGATTTGGAAAAAGGGCTGGATACCAGGGTTGATGGTTATTTGAACTCTCTCACTAAAAGTACCATTTTGAGACATGGCAACATGGCTTGGAATTCAGAGTGTTTCCTCCTTTGGTTGCATTTTAAAACCCAAGCAAACTGCAGTTCAAAACTGCTTTGTTTGGGAGAGACCAGCAGCAGAACAGGTCCCAGTCACCGTGGCTCAATCCAGGGCGGGAGAGAGTAGGGCCAGGGCACTTTGTTTGTGGTTATCCCATTAATGGAGGTCCAGGCACAAGGCCACCACTAACTGTTGCTTTAAAAAGTCTTTCAGAATAGTAGCATTATACCTTAGCAATATTAAACAGAAGTCCAACTTTCAAGGAATAAACACAATCAGAGTGTGGAAGTCAGGTGGGGGGATGCTAGGGGAAGAGAAATAGTTTTAACAAGAGAGAATATTGTGATGGAAAACTGTGACATACAAATATACTGAGAGACTAGTATATTGGCAATACCAAGAGAATACTGTAAAGTTCCTCATGTATATTGGAGGAAGAATGAATTCTTAGTATGGTTTGTTGGTGAAATGATACAAACCCAGAGAGCTATATAATCTATAATAAGATGGTACATCTCTTTTTATGATTCTGCTGACAGGTCTAAGAAACTCCTACTCTCCAACAGCCAGCAAAAAAAAATAATTTTCCAATTCTGCTTTCCTTCCTCTCCCTGCTCCCAATTTTTTGTTTGTTTGTTATCACCTTACTTACCGGTAATTCTTCCTACTCTATTGCCCCTTTGCTGTCTATTGCTACTCTATTGCTGTCAACATCTTTTAAAAAAAATTTAAGGCTTGCTAAGTGGTAGCTGTACAGCTGCTAAAAAAATAAAAAGTAGACTGTATTTTCCTTTTCAGCCAGAAATTACTTGCAAGTCATGAAGGCCCGATTAGTTCTTCAACAAGCTTGAATGGCAGCTTGAATTTTACACCCATGGTGTATCCTAGCAACAAGGCAACTGGCCTTTCAGAAATGGTAGCTTACTCCAGCAGGTATGTTAGTTGAGAAAAATCTGAGGCAGCTTCTGACACTCTGAAGTCTGGCCATACTTTGCTTTTCATTACTGGCTTATGATATATCTGTCATATAAAAAAAAAAAAACCCTAAGAGATTTGATGCTTTTTTGGCAGCTGAAAATTCTGGGGTTTTTTTCTGGAGCCTTCCTTCCACCCCAGGAATATATTTTTTGTTATATTAATAACAAAGCTTCTGAAACCACTGTGTGGAGATTGTCCTTAGCTTAGAGCCTTTTACCCTTTCATAAGTGGGGGTTTTTCTCTCTCTTTCCCACACTTGCGAGACCAATCAGTCACATCCTGAACGGAACTTAATCCAGTATCTGACTTCAATCTGTCCTTGAGGAGTTCATCACATATTATGATACTGATAAGAGCATTATTCCTAACCTCTGAGGAAGAATGGACAATATGATGTTGTCTTGACCAAAAGATTAAATCTGGGTAGAAGTACCACCCCAGGCCATTATTTTATGAGGTCTCAAAAGCTCTTAAGAAATTTTCCCAAGTTAGTACGTACTGGAATGAGAGCTAGGGGTGGGGGGAGAGAGAAAGAGAAAGAAATCAAGGTGCTACAAGAAGTATTGTGGTGAAAAAATAGATTAGCTCTGGTCCTGAAGCAAACTTTTATTATGTTTGATAATTCAAAGAGTCTCTGTAGATTCAGCCTGGTCCAGTGGGAAGAATAATAGTAAATGCTGGTTAAAACTCTAGCTCATTTACACGATCTCTACAGTGAGAGTAACTTACTAACTAAACTCACAAGGTAACACCTTACAGGTAAGTGAAAGTGAGTTCAATCAGGATTTCAAATGCATTTGCACATCAAATAGCATCATAAAAACAAAGAATATAGATACTACCCTTAGGTATTTATTAAAGCATTTCCAGGGCTGTATCCAGATTTAGCTGAGTCTCGAGCCATCAGGCTTATTCAGAGGGATCAGCTGAGTCAGGCTGAGACAGCCACAGATGGCAGATCATGTTGAATGGGCCAGAGTGATCCAGGGCTGTCAGGGGGTGGGAAATTATACCGGAAGGATATAATTTACACCTATCAGTTGTTACAACCTATCAGTGTGCTCTGATAGGTTGTCTAGCAGTGTGGGATATTTCTTGTTGATGTTTAGTTGAATATCTCTCTGCTCTCAAAAAAAGACAAAATCCCTCTGTTTATTTTTGCTCAGGTTATGTACTTACCATATTTTTTGCTCTATAAGACTCACTTTTTCCCTCCTAAAAAGTAAGGGGAAATGTGTGTGTGTGTTATGGAGTGAATGCAGACTGTGCAGCTATCACAGAAGCCAGAACAGCAAGAGGGATTTCTGCTTTCAGTGCGCAGCGATCCCTCTTGCTATTCTGGCTTCTGAGATTCAGAATATTTTTTTTTCTTGTTTTCCTCCTCCAAAAACTAGGTGCGTCTTGTGGTCTGGTGTTTCTTATAGAGCGAAAAATACGGTATATATTTCTCTAATTTCTTTGGTAAACTTTTGCCAGAATTCTGTCTTTGGACTCTTCTTCACATTATTCAAATACCTCTGCTAGCAGTAACTGGGAGCTGGGCCCATTACTTTTAGAAATTCTGCGTGATATATCAAGGAAGAGAGAGCAGAATGTGTGACAGGGTCACAGGATTGGAGAATAGGGGAAACGGCCCCTTAATTCTTAGTCTGCTGGTAAATTTAAAGTATTAAATTGATATAGTGCATGGTGTTCCTAAATGGTGGTCCGTGGACCAGCAGTGGTCTGTGAGCTGCATTCAGGTAGTCCACAGCCTACACTTGCTACAACAGACAGAAAAATCATTATGTGGTCTGCTAAGATCCTTGGCAATTTTCAACTGGTCCTTGGGGAGAAAAGTTTGGAGGCCACAGATCTAATATGTTCTAATCAACTGAAATAAACAGCAAGACAATGCAAACATATATATTTTTCCAGTGGTGCTTACTTTTCTGTGTTTATAGGGATGCAGACAAAAATAACACAATCCTGACAATATATGTTTCATAGTAAGATGAACTGATATCTTTTAAATTTAAGTTCAGCATGCAAGTGAATTCTACCTATTATTTATACAGCTGGCATGAAAGAAAGAAAAATTGAGCAAAAAGTCATACTCATAGCAAAAAGAGACTCATAACAAAATAGCAAGTAAAAGAAAACAAAGGGAAGTCACAACACATTGTTGGAAAAGGTCCCAAATTCAATGCAGAGTTTGCCAGAGAGTTACTCAGTTGCCCAAGTACTCAAAGAGAGAAGAAGAATAGCTGTGGGAAGATAATTGCATGCTTACGGTTTAGTGACACCATTTGATTATCTGAGGTTCTCCCCCCATCCCAGACTGTTGCAATATAAGAACGAAAACACTTACCTAGTGCTCACGTCTAAAGTGCTTTTCAAACATTACATGCTATATAGTTTAGAGTTTATATAACAATGATCTTATTGAGCTGGAAAATAGACAGAGACTTTTAGAATTTGTTCTTCAGTTATTTTCCAGTCCAGTAGCATAATCCTGTTTTGAGTCTGGAAGTCAGTTTTAAAAAGAAAAGAAAAAAGCAGTTGACTGTTCATGTGTTTCTATGAATATAATCTGACTGATGTGTTTGGTGAATTTTATGGAGGTCAGAATAGAAGAATGAATGACTTCCTTTACTGGATGGGCACACTTTTCTATACATTTTAAATTATGTGTTTATAAGAAACTGAGTATTATCTAAACCTTTCTTAATGGGGTCTATAAGTAATCATATGAAACAAGGATTTTACCACAGCTTATAGAAGAGATTTCTGGAATTGTATTGTATTCAAATATAAAAACCTTGAAGGTATGCAATGCTGTTATGTGCCCTTTATTAGGGCTTTGCACATACCCCTAATCTGCCCTGTGGCTCCAATTATGCCATTGGACCCTGGGCCCACCCAGGGATCACATGCTACACATTGGATCTGATCCTAAACTAGGAGTTAATTTTAATGTTGCTTTTTTTTTTACACACACACACACACACACACACTTGATCTTAGCCAACAGGCTGAGAAAATCTCCTAATTAAACATAGCTAAAAGGGGAAGGAGAATATGGGTTGTTAGGAGAATCATAGTATTTGTCATGCTACTTCTGGTGTAGTTTGTCCACATTTAGTGTGCACTCTGCACTCAACTTTAATCTGTGGCTCATAGAAGCTGTCAGCCTGTGACGGTGGCCACGACCCAGAATGACTTCGACTGGCTGACTAAAGCAGAGTGAGGGTAGTTGATGGGTCTCAAAACCTCAGCGAGTTAGGGACTTGCCCTGCATGTGAACATAGGCTCTGGAAGATTCAGCATACAAGAGCAATAGTGGGTCCAAGGAGATAGTCACTGCATGTGCCGTAGAGGGAATTGAGCGGCAGATGGTGCTCGGGAAGGTAACCCATCTAGGAGAAGGAAAACACAGATCCTAAGCCTTTACTGCCTTGCAGCTACAGTCATTCTTGAGAAAGGCTTCGGGAGTAAACCCTGAGTAAAAAGCCATACCCACTGTTTTACAGGACATCTTCAGAAGAAGGAAAGGCTAAGGAATAAACCCTGCACAAATCTGGAATGGAGTCCCTAAGACAGTTGGATAGCATCTTGTACACCTCCTTCTGGCAACTCCCGCAGCCAAGTTGTTGCCAAATGTATTGCTCTGTTTTCCTTTGGACCACATCAGCGAGGTCAAGGTGGTGGGAGGTGTCTTGTCGTAGGTCACTTCAGTGCTGCTAACACAGGAAAAACAATATAGGAGGCGGCAGTTATGAGTCGCCACTCTCTGTGATTCTTCAGTGGCTTGAATTCAGCCCCAGAAACATACTCCATTGTCTCTTGAGACAGATGGATGCTAACAACATGGTGCCCTACAGGATCCTACATGGTGCATCCTATAGGATCTATGCCTCTACTCAGCAGCTATTGTGTAGAAACATCAATCCTGCAGGGAGCTGCTTCATGGACAGGGCATCAGACAGGAAAGAGAATCAGGTGGCATCAAGCTCCGACATTCTTACAGAAAGATGCAGCTCAGCCTTTTCACAGAGTTTTGCTGACCAATGCCTGCCTCTCCTTCCTCCCTGATGTGCAGCCTCCTGATAGCCCCAGTGATCTGTGGCTGTCTCAACCTGCCGTAGCTTGAATCCCTCCAAAAAGGCCTGATTTGGCTTGGCCAACTCCAGTGCACAGTCCTACCCTTTATACAGGGTGAGTCTTTTAAAAGAGGTCCCGTGGAACATGTGTACTCTTAAAGGACTCAACCTGTATGTTATAGAAACAGCACAGGACCCAACCTTACCAAATTCAGCCAGCGTTTGTCCAGATGTTCATTGTACACGGATGATCACGCACAAGGCTTTGCTCATCAGAAGAATAAATCTACAGAAATATTCCTCAGCTGGAGAAGGCATAGGAAACAACACAAAGAAGGGTTTCACAGTAACGGGGGAACAACACAAATAGTGCTAATCTCTGGAGAAGACAGAAGACTCATGTTGACCTATTATAGCTGTGCTACTTCAAACACCTTCCTTGAACCTCCAGGTCATGATATTTTATCTGTATCATTCCTTCTTCCTTTTTTTCTTTTTTAAACATGCACTATATGGGCTCATCCACACTTTCCCCTGGGAAAACCTGCACTTTAACATTGAACCGAAATAAACAGCAATCAGGTTTCTCACAAATTGCTGTTTGTTCCAATTATTGCTAAGCTGTGGGTCTTCTGTGGTGGGGCAAAGGCAAAACTGCTCAGATCCATGCTTTCTAGGTACAGTGCAAGGAAAAGTGTCTCCAAGCCCTACATTAGCACCAGCAGCACCCAAACATTTGGATATAATCTAGCTATATGGGTAGTTCTATGAGCACTGAATGATTTTCTATGGATTTATAGTATTTAAATCTTTTGGGGTTACATAATATGTAGGGCTAACATTAGGACTTGGTATATGAGATAATTCTTTGTTAAGGCTGTACATTAAGAGGAGTCAAAGGTGAACATTCTTGTGAGATTTTATTTTATTACCCATGGAAATGCACACTTACCTTTAAGAACAAATCTGGGACGCGAGGGCTAAACTGGTGCACCTTGAAAAGCAATCCTTGCTCTTCCTTTTCCTTGGATGCAAGAACAAACAGAAGGCCATTCCAAAAAAGCTGGCTTTTATTCACACTTACAATTTTGGGAACTTTTATTTCTTCCATAACATCTCAACACACTGGAAACTTTCCATACTGGAAGGGAAAATAATTGAGATGCCCTGAACAAAGCTTCAGAGCTAAGGATTTATGTGGCATGAGTCAGTGAGAATATTTATAGTAGGTGGAGAATGTAGTCTAATTTTAGTGATGATGGTTCAAAAAGTACAGCAAACGATGGAAAAGTTTGGAGCCATGCCTTTGTTAATGTCTTGCCTCATTGGGTTTTGTGTGCTAACATCTCAATGGAAACTTTGTAAATGCCCTTTTATGTTTAACAGAACGGCATTCTTTAAAGTTATTGTTACCATCTTATCTTTGACTGAACATCCTACTCTTTTTCTTTCCCAAAGAAACTGTTTTGTCGCAATCACACGCATAAAGAATATGAAGTTCAGTACATATAGGATATTCATTAAACTACAGGATTTCATATTTCTTTAGATTAGCAAAGGCTGGGGAGGAAAAGATTCTTCAGATGAAACTAAATACCCCCTCCCCCTGACATTTACATCTTATATGCAGTTTTGGTTTTCAGAACTTCTTTGTCAGTTGAACATTTCTTTACCTAGTTTTGACAATGCAACAAATGCTACAAAGATTTATAAACAGAATTGCTAATTACATGCAAAATGAGCACTCACACTTTACATTGTGGGTGCCCTTTGCGGGATCACGCATGGTGCTACACTCCCAACAAAGAATACCTACAGTTTATTTCCAAATGCCAACATTATGCAATTCAAATTACTAAATACTCCCCTTATGCAACTCCTCATATCCCAGTATTACCATAAGTAACAAACACTGGTGCAGGAGTAGTCAACATGGTACCCTCCAGATGTTGCTGAACCACAACTCCCATCATGCCTGACCATTCACCATGGTGGCTGAGGCTGATAGGACAACATCTGGAGAGCAGCATGTTGGCTACCTTTGCACTGGTACCATCAAGGCAGGACTTTGGAGTTGAAGTCTAGGCCCACTCAGTAGGAGTACTATTTTAGCTCAGTAGGAGAGCCTCTAAATGCAGGGAGGCTGGTATACTACATTTTGAAGTAAGTGAAATAGTGTGCATTACTATCTAAAGAGTGCACGCCCATAAGACCATTAAGCCCAGAGTCTTAAAACATATAAGTGTTGTCAGGAGCTCGTCCTAGAATCATAGAGTTGGAAGAGACCACAAGTGCCATCGAGTCTTGAGTAGGACCCTGGCAGAGACACATGACCGACTGGCATGTTCCCTCCCTCCTGGTCAATCATTCGGGAGCTTCAAAAGCTTTCTTCTGCCTGAACATCACAGCGACCGTTGCCAAAAGACATCGGCACACTTAGGGATCTGCAGAGTCTTCGCAGCTTGCGTAACAGACCTCAGCAACTCAGCATTTTGGCGAATCTACTTTATTTACATATAAACACACACGGAGCACTGCAACATGGCTCCCTCTCTCTCTAGCATCAGACAGCAAAGAGAAAAAGAACAAAGGACAATAGTACCACTTCACGGAACACAGTAACACAAACATCCTGTCTCCGTCACTTCCCACTTTGTGGAGTCAAAACATATACTGTCATGTGATAGACAAAAATCCCATGACTGCAATCATGGAGCAGGAATTCTAACAAGTGTGCCAAGACTGATTATATGAAATGATCTCAGTTAGAGGAATGAGCATGGGAGGTAATTTTGGCTATCAACACATACCTGTGCATCCAGTGC